>NC_092709.1:108987497-109663330 GCF_047496885.1 Scyliorhinus torazame | reverse complement strand
GATAGATATGCGAGAAAAGCCCAGCTACGACACACCTGTCCTGTAAATGGCCCGTGGAAAAACCTCCAATTGGATTATATTAGTCCCCCCCCCCCTGCAGAAATGGATACAAGTATGTGTTAATGGTGGTAGACACATTTAGGAAATGGGTCAAAGCTTTCCCACTGAGAACAAACACAGCCAAGACCACCGCAAAGATCTTAACAGAACAGATTTTTACAAGTTGGGGACGCCCCTGTAGTATTGAGTCGGAGCAAGGTACCCACTTTACGGGAAGGGTCTTGAAAAATATCATGACGATATTTGGAATGAAACAAAAGTTCCACATTGCCTACCACCCCGCAGTCCAGCGGCATTGTGGAGCGCATGAATCGGACGCTAAAGGCCACCCTTAGGAAAATGGTGCAGCAGTACAATACAACATGGGACACAGTGCTCCCTTTCGCACTGATGTTTATTAGGAACACAGTATCAAGTTCAACAGGGTATATTCCCCATACCCTCATGACCAGACGATCCATGAAGGGTACCGAATACTTATTCGGACTTGTTTTGGCCAACCCTGCAGTCACCGCCCTGACCCATGAGAAAGCAGTCCAGTACATGGTAGAGAATATTAAAGCAGCACAGCTCGCTGCAGCTGTTCGACTAGGTGCTAAACGAAAGCAGAGTAAGGCCTGCTTTGACAAAACAGTACACCTGACAGAGTATACAGTCGGACAGCAAGTAATAATCACCTTATACAACCCCAGCTCATTCCTCTCCCCTAAATTTGCAGGACCCTATTCAATTTCAGACAAAGTTATAAAATCACATTTCCAAACGGAAAATCAGGATGGTTCCATGTAAATCAGCTTAAGGTTTATGGAACGCAGTGCAGCCACTCGCACCACCTCTCATTGGCGATGGCAGACAATGAGGACCCGCCCACTGACAACCCGAGTTCCCCCTCCCCCAGTAATAGCAGCACGTCCACGGACACGACCTTGACCACGGCCCCAGAATCAAATTTCACCCTGACGCCTGATTCGGCTGCTAGCGACATTGACAGCACAACTTAAGCCCCTGAGAGACCCGAACAGAGATCCCACGAAACAAGCCCCAGTCATTACAGGCCCAGAGACCCTGACCACGATACGCTCAGCCTCTTTGAAACGATTTATTTGCCCACACCGGAACCTGACCCGCCACCCGATGATAGCGACACCCCCCTTGCAACCTCCCTACGGACCATGAAACACTGGCAGCGCGACAATTCCTGTTGCTTGACGAGAAATGACGAAATGACCCCACATCGGCACACGCCGCATTAGCACGCAAACTCCAGGAAAGAGCTTGGCACCCCGGAGATGGTGACAACTCCGAGTCTGACTCCCACCATGGTAACCCCTTTGAAAATCTTTTTGAAATGGAATCTTGAGGTGTCCAGATGATGAGAGTCAGGAACCGATGGAGATTTACGGTGTCCTGTACCCTGATGGACCCTGCACATGTTTCTTTCTTTAATTTGTTATTTGTAAATGTTGAATGTTTGTTCTTCGTGCCACTATTTGTGTCGATCTCACTGAATTTCTTGATACAGTTTATTCTTTTGGCCTCACACCAAAGTTCTTGATGCAGCCATGATTACTCGTCTGACGCCACATGGCAGTTAGTGAAACAAGTTTGTCTGGAGCCCATATAGTTACAAATTCTAACCGCTCTTGGAAGGTCACTTAGGCAGTGGAGTAACGGCACTCATCCCGGCCCTGCCTGGGGACCCCCTATACATTTGGTCAGCCAAGCTCGGGTAGTGGAGCAACGGCACTGATCACCGCCCTACCCGGGGATCTCACCCATTCTTGCCCGACCGTGGCTCAGACGCACCACCCCATTCGGATGCTTGTCTTCAAAACTCTTTCTTTGTTCTTTTCTTGTCCTGTGGTTTAAACAATGCTCTTTGCCACTACTTTTGCCCTTCCCGGCAACCCTTCGGTTGCTATTCCCCCACATACCATTTACATGTAAGAAACACTTGGTTGGAAAAACAAGTTTGCAGAGGACGGAGAAATTGTCCGCCCACTCAGCTCATCGCCCACAGGCTGCGAGAGTGCTCGCGCTGTGACACAGAATTTTTTGAGATGTCTTGTCTCCGCGAATGGTTGTTTTAAAAAAATGAGGGAGTCACATATGGTGACGATTATAATGGGAAAATTGACGTTAAGGAGACACAGACGGACATACGAGATGTTAAACAACACGATTATAACAGATACTATGCTTGTTCCCCCAGGAAGATACGAAGACACTCGATGGCGAAGGGAAACCCGAATAAGATGAAGACGACCCTGATGATTGGCATCATGATCGTCGCTGAAACAGCCCAGCTGCGCGCGTTACCAACCTCTACCCCCTCACCACACAGGCCCCGAACACGACCACCCAACACAACACCCCCAGCCCGGACACTGCACCGCACACATACCCAGCCACCGATACCCCCACATGGTGTGAGAACCTCGTCAAGTGGTATACACTGTCCTACACAGTGGAAGCCTTACTAATAATAACCATATTGTACAGTGTCACTCAGACCATCAGATTGCGGAAATGGAGAAGGAGAGCCTCCCGCCCTCCAGTATACACATTTAGAGCCCCCTTCCTCGGACCCCAGCAAACCCCACACTCTTTCTGAACCTCTCTCTTTAATAAATTCCGCGGTTGTTGTTTTGTTAATAAAGTTTACTTTCCTATGTTTGTGAATGTTAGTGATAGGAAGAAATGTGATGCTGCTATCGGATATTTTTTGTATTGTAAGATAAGTTTGTTGATTGTAAATAGCAGCATGAGTGCAGTCTCGTTACAGACAGTTAGAGATTCCCCTTTTTCGGAATGTTAAATGGCCCCCGAGACATTTTTAGACATGTATTGTTTAGGGAAATTAGGTAAATGTTTTTGGACCCATAGGACAGAATAGAGTAGAACCTGTCCTTGGTTAAGGGTACCCGGCATTTCAGAGAACAAAGACGACCCAGTATTGTGATTCTTCACGCTTCGCGTTGAGGATCAAGAGGACGCCGTGTAGCCATCTGGGATGGCCACTTCCAACTAGGTACAGAGAAACACGCAAAGCCTGGCGGATAAAATGGACAAGCCAAGAATCAGGCAGGCTCAGAGCCTGAAATGCATATTCGTAAGCAAGAAATCCAGACGGTATCGAAATTCCGTCCAATTAGCATTTTAATGGGGCCGATTACCATTTGATGGCCCACCTTCCCCAAAACAAAGGACTGGTACTCAAGCAACCGGGACAGTCCCAGACATTTCGGCACCACTCCCTGTTCAAGGGAAACACAAACAACGGGGTCAGTGACCGCTTGGGACACACCCAGCCATCCAGATCCCCGCCCACTTATTGGCTAAGGAATCGAACGGAGTGATCAGGGATCACCCAATTAGTAAGACCCAAATCGAAGGACCGCCCAAAAGAGCGCAAAAATTCCCTGAGTATAAGAAGAGTTCGCCATATGTTCGCTCTCTTTTGGCCTTGGTACCCCGGTCACGGCCATCGCCAATCATAGCAACACCAGAAGTGAGTCCAAGTTCAACGCCCGCTACCAGACGAATGAGCCCAGCTGAGCTGCAGTTACTCCTTCGAACCCGAGAGATCCAGAATTGAACAGCGGCCACTGATTTCTGACCTAAGCCGGGTGCCCGAAGTTAAGTACAGATTGTCTTAGCGGATAGGTGTAGTTAACTAGTAGTGTTTATGTTGCATGACTAATTGTGTGTAAATAAAGTACCCTTGACCTTGAACTAACTAATTGGTGTTTGGCTCTTTGATCGATAGCCGGTTGAAACTTGTGGTGGTCTCATTCGATACCTGGCGACTCTAAGCATTTGGACATAGATAGCATAGAAAGAAGGCAAATTCACTGATTGCCCTAATTGGAACAGAGCCACAGAAAAGACCAAGTAGGAAAAGGAACTAGCAACACCGTACTCATGCGTGCGGAACTTGGCTATAAGTTTCTGCTTGGCGATTCTGCATTGTCGTGCGCCCTGACACAATTGACACCTCTTTAACCTGTGATTATCCCTCTCTCCAGTCGCACTGTCTGTACCTGTAAAGACTTAATTACCTGCAAAGACTCGCATTCAGAAATCATGGAGAGCATCAGCTCCATGCAGGCGGGGAAGGCACCGGGACCCGAAGGGTTCCCGGCGGACTTCTACAAAAAATTCGCACCAGTCCTGGGCCCACACCTAAAGGACATGTTCACGGACTCACTGGCAGGGGGCACTCTGCCCCCAATGCTAGCGCAGGCCACAATCTCACAAATACCCAAAAAAGATAAAGACCTGATGGAATGTGGATCATACAGACCCATTTCACTGCTGAACGTGGATGCGAAAATACTCGCAAAGGTCCTGGCCAAAAGGCTGGAGGGCTGTGTACCAGAGGTGGTCGCAGAGGACCAAACGGGCTTTGTCAAGGGTAGGCAGCTCACAGCGAACATCAGGAGGCTGCTGAATGTGATAATTACCCCCCCTAGGGGGGAGAACACCAGAGGGTCAGAGAAGGCTTCCTGGATACTTGGGGCCAGTTCGTTTTGTTTTTGTTTTTAAAAGGACAAGATTCTACCCTGTGAAGGCTTACAACCCATTGAGAATTCATGTTTAAAGATATCCTTTTAAATATCCCCAAGATGGACTTCCAAAATTAAGAGTTAAACTTGATAAAATCTTGTCAAAGATGGCAATCCTTGGCTCTGGAATAACATGGATACAGCTCCTTACCCTGGAAGGTGTAGCAAGTATTTAATTTGCTCTAAATCCGTGCTCCTGTGATATATGAAAAACATTGAGGTAGCCTACATCATACAAAGATAACTCAATGAAGTTCAATGTGTAAAAGAGACACAGAGGACAGAAATTATTAATGTGCATCAACTTCTGGCACTATACTTTGGCATAATATATTTGTACATTATATTGTAATTATTAGAAGTATTTTATATCATTCCAAAATTATTTTTCTGATGAAACTCAGTCCTGGGATAATAAATTTTCCACTTTTGAACCTAGAAAGCACGTAATTTCTTGCAGCTTATTTACTTGATTATTTTATAACTGAATTAAGGGAAATTAAGAAACCTCAAAATCAGAAGCTTTTGTTATTCCTTGTAGGGTCTGAATGGCCTACTCCTGCTCCTATTTTGTCCTTCAAGCTAGATAAATAAGTTATTTTAAAGAACAGTCAGAATGAGGTACAAGTAGCTGATAAAAATTATGCTCAAGATTGTTCGACATAATATTCAGCATGCAACTTACTTTCACAAAAGACAAGGAAAAAAATCAATGGTCAAGGAATGTCTTATGCCTCAGTTGATAATCTGCATTTTAATAACAAAGATGTACTTGCATGCTTTAAATTTCAAAGGACATTTTTCAAAGCTTTGCAATCAAGAACAAAAATATATTAGGGAGTATTAAAATTTAGAATTAGTAATAGTACTGGGTAGTATCCTCAAAAAGCATCAAGTAAGTAAAAGTGAAACGAAGCAATATTCAATATCCCACAATGTTGTTTTTTTAAAGCATAATAGGTCTCAATCCAGGCAAGGCCCTTCACAGAAAAGGCAATAGATTAAACTTCTTGCTAATGTGTACTAAATTGAATAAGGTGTCCTGAACTCTTGAGGAAATTAAGTCCTTTTTGTGGAAGTGGCTTTAATGAGAACCGAGTCTGCCGACATTGATGAATGGGATTGACACCAGAGAGAGCATGTAAGCAGGACAATATCTGCATGTTACACTACTGCTGACTATTTTTCACTTACAATCTGAAATTACCCCATCATCTCATATGGGACATAGTAATCACAAATTTTAAAACTGCACTTGATTTATTTGTATTTTATTCTGCAGATGGTGAGTCAATAACAAAAATATTGAAAAGCTAGATTTGTAGTTTGTTTTAGCTTTGTCCGCCCCTATTATTTACCATATTTAAATATTAAACAATGTGTATTTTTCCAGATAATAATCCTAAACGTACTTTGTACTTATTGTGATTTTGACATTGCTCTGCTAACCGAGTATACATGAGTTAGAACAAATCATGCACATGCTAATCAGGAATGTAATCTAAAAGCACAACTAAAGTCTGTTTAATAACTTGCACATATCTAATCAGCAAAGTGGTCACACAGGATTAAGAGCTACAAAGTCAATTTATGAGCAAAAAAGGCTAATTTTAAAAAAAAGTGAAAGTGCAAACACAAACCACAAATAGATTAAATCAACATGGAGGCTTTAGACCCAAGTAATGAGCATTGCCTACAGGCTAATGACAGCCTGTTCTCATTATTTTACTGAGCTCCCAAAAGCATAAAATAAACATAAATAAAAGGAAGACTGAACTGGAGTTATTTTGTAACCATTTACAACATTCTCTCTTCCCACAAGGGATATTTTGCAACTGTTACTTAAAAATAATTGTTCACTTTTGAAACCAATTCTATTCTGAAAGAAATTAGTTGGTTTCTTCCCACCGTGTTGTAAGCCATTGTACAGTTGGCATGTGATTTATACCACTCCACTCCCTATCTGAAAAACGTTTCACTTGAGAACATGAATGAGCATCTAAAACAAAAGTCCTTTCATCCCATTTGTTACTCAATATTAAAGGAGGTACCATTTGAGAAAGGTGCTTTTTTGGCAAGATTTTGTTCTTGCTAATGACAGACATCAAGGTACAAAGTGATTGATGATAGGCATCTGTAGTTAAATCACACAGCAGGAACTGTGCTATATTTCACATTTTTGACTGTGTGTTCTATGGAAATAGCACAGCCTACAAATATTTTTAGGGCACCAAAAGAATTGAAGTGAGTTATAAATGAACAATCCATCTGAATTATTCCAGCAAAACAAAACAAAACTTCACCAGGCTATGTTTGGCAGCATAACCCAGGCCAGAATTTTACGCTTCCACCCCTGGCGGGTTCTAAGGTCTTGGGGTTCCTGCAGTGATTTTTAAGCTGGGGCAGGCAGGGCCTTGGTTGGGAAGTCCACCACTGCCCCGGTTAAGGTCCATAATTGGCTAATTAATATCCACAAAAGACAGTTTCCCGCCCCGAAAAACTTATAGGCAGGCGGATTACACCTCGGTGGGTGGGAGAGAAATGAAAATAGCTGGATCCTGGATGGAAAGGGGCATAGGGTGCCTCCATTAGAAGCTCCCTTTACTGTTGACCTCCAAATCACTCTCCCCACTCAGCCTACACCCCAAGACCCTGATTATACCACTCATGACCTACAATGCATTTCCTACCCTCCCCGCCATGGGACTCCTGCCACCTAACATGTCCTCCAGTTCCCTGAACGTTTGCGTCCAGCAGCACTGAACAGTGGCTCTTCCGGCCACTGCAGTGCAGTTGCTGGAGGGCTGCTGGCCAACCTGATTAGGCGGCAGCACTCCAAGGCGAGACTTCCTCCCGAATGAGGGCGCAAGTCCCGCTTTATGCCAATCAACCCTCGTTCGAGCGTAATATGGCATTGAGGCTGTTGGAGCCGACTGGAGCACCGCCATCGTAAAAGTTCATGCCCTAGAGTTTTAGGATAGGAACATAAAAAGTAAATTCTTTTGTACAACTGCTTCAGTTGCTTCCGCTATTTGCGGGCCAGTCTGAAGATGGTAGATCGGGTAAGGCAGTGATCGGCTCAGCGGCCATCAGTACCTGTCATGGTACTAGATGGGGGCATCTCTGTAATCTTTTACTCGAGCGATGATGTGGTCCAGCAAATTTGTGTTTAGACCTTGGGTGTTGCCATGAAGTCTTGTGCTCGTCTTGCTGGTGGGTACAGTGTGTTGGTTATGACAAGGTCAGATTCTCGATATTTCATCATGAAGAGGACTCCACTGAAGCTTTCATTCCCAACTCCTTTCTTGTCCATCACACCCTTCCAGAGATTTGCAACCTACCGACTCTGACATTGACATTTCCAAAGCGTATCAGTTTGTCACATGTTGGGACTCAGGTTAGGGATTGCTGAAGATGGTATGGAATCCCTCCTTGGTCTTGACAGTTGCGTCAAGTGTAGGAGTTTATACACTGATGGCAGTGGCATTCTGATTCTTCATTTGGGTCAGCCGGGCAGTCATTAGGCCCTTGCTTATCCCACAGGTGGAGTCGCTGAGGTGCCAGACAAGCTCATTTCTGTTGTCAAAGCACACCCCATGGCCTATGAGAAAATGGGCCATTCACTCTATACCTGGAAAACTAAGTTCTCTTTCCAAACACCATCCACAGCAAAATGCCTTCCCAACCTCGGTTAACATCAGCAAAGCGAACCTTGAAATGTCGACATTTCCCATACCTTGAGAGCCTCCTCTCAACAAAGGAAGACATAGACAATAACATTTATCATAATGTTCAATGTGCCGGCTCAACCTTCGGCTGACTAAGAAAAGTAGTATTTGAGGATCAGCATCTCAAACTTGAGACTAAGGTCATGGTTTATCAGGCAGCAGTGATTCCTGCGCTCCTCTATGCTTTGGAGACTTGGAAACCTACAGCAGGCACCTCAAAGTATAAAAAACCCACCAACGGTGCCTTCTCAAAATCTTAAAATCCTGTGAAAGAAAGGGAGTCCAACAGAAATGCCCCTCCCAAGTCACATTGCCCAGCACTGAAGAGTTCATGACTCAAAACCAGCTCTCCAGTGCGGGATATGTAATTTGTATGCCTAACACCAGACTCCTGAAGTATCTGCTTTACACGGAACTCAGTCATGACAGGAGACTCCCAGGAGAACAGTGGAAACACTTTAGGGGTGTCACCAAAGTATTCCTTAATAGGTCAAACATACTCGCTGATTCATGACAGACCATGGATTGGGACTGACCAAAATGGAGAAGGCTTTTTTGGGAAGGCACTAAACACAAAGAGAGACTTTGTCAGGAATGTGCAGAGGTGAAGTCACACAGCTACTCAGCCCATTAAGCACTACCTGCCCCACCATGTGGCAGATTCTGCAGATCGTGTGTTTGAATCATCCGTCATCTTGGAACCCATCAAACTGGATTGGAAACAAGTCATCCTCAATCCAGAGGGACTGCCTAAGAAGAATAAGAGTTGTGATTGCTGGTGCCAGACACACAATCACAATTTGTGCATGAGACACCGAGGCTAAACTGTTTGTTAAAATAGATTATGGGGGATTTGGGATAAGGTTCAGAGAAATATATAATTTCCAACGGTTGAGGGATCTACAACAAGAGGACATAAATATAACAGACTGTAGAAGAAACTTAATGTTAAAAAAAGGTTGCAAGACTGTGCATTCCATTCCTGAAGTTGGTCATTGAAGCAGAGACCATGTGAACATTTAAGACTAGGTTAGTTGGTTGTTCAAGGAAATTGAGTAAAGGGATATGGTAAGAAGGCAGGCACATGGGATTGAGACTATAAATAGTGTGGAGGATAAACAGCAATAACAGACTAATTAGGTAAAAATGTCCATAAGACCAGAAGACATAGGAGCGGAAGTAAGGCCATTCAGCCCATCGAGTCCACTCCACCATTCAATCATGGCTGATTTCAACTCCATTTACCCGCTCTCTCTCCATAGCCCTTAATTCCTCGAGAAATCAAGAATTTATCAACTTCTGTCTTAAAGACACTCAACGTCCCGGCCTCCACTGCCCTCTGTGGCAATGAATTCCACAGACCCACCACTCTCTGGCTGAAGAAATTTCTCATCTCTGTTCTAAAGTGACTCCCTTTTATTCTAAGGCTGTACCCACGGGTCCCAGTCTCCCCTGACTAATGGAAACAACTTCCCTACGTCCACCCTATCTAAGCCATTCATTATCTTGTAAGTTTCTATTAGATCTCCCCTCAGCCTCCTAAACTCCAATGAATATAATCCCA
Organism: Scyliorhinus torazame; assembly: GCF_047496885.1. NCBI lineage: Eukaryota > Metazoa > Chordata > Chondrichthyes > Carcharhiniformes > Scyliorhinidae > Scyliorhinus > Scyliorhinus torazame. The sequence goes on along the minus strand of NC_092709.1, from coordinate 109,653,410 downwards.
GGATCCTCAGACGTTCATCGTATGTTAGGCCTACCATTCCTGGGATCATACGTGTGAATCTCCGCTGGACCCGCTCCAGTGCCAGTATGTCCTTCCTGAGGTGTGGGGCCCAAAATTGCTCACAGTATTCTAAATGGGGCCTAACTAATGCTTTATAAAGCTTCAGAAGTACATCCCTGCTTTTATATTCCAAGCCTCTTGAGATAAATGACAACATTGCATTTGCTTTCTTAATTACGGACTCAACCTGCAAGTTTACCTTTAGAGAATCCTGGACTAGGACTCCCAAGTCCCTTTGCACTTCAGCATTATGAATTTTGTCACCGTTTAGAAAATAGTCCATGCCTCTATTCTTTTTTCCAAAGTGCAAGACCTCGCACTTGCCCACGTTGAATTTCATCAGCCATTTCTTGGACCACTCTCCTAAACTGTCTAAATCTTTCTGCAGCCTCCCCACCTCCTCCATACTACCTGCCCCTGTCTGTTTCAATATTGCAATTTCTGAGCAATTCCATGCAAGAGGCTGTCTCACAGGATGCCAGAGTGGGTCGGAAGGCACTGTGATTAATTCATTATTACAGGAGCACAGTTACCTGCTGACAAAAGACAGGATGTCTAAAAGCATACCCTTGCGCAAGGATTCCAAATGTCTGTGTTGCGATCCGTCACTGTCTAAATCGTGGATCTAGGAAAATAGCAATGGGCTGTGTCTCCATCCTAAAACAGATCCATCAGAACTATCCATTATACAAGTTCCCCATCACCAACAGGTTGGAGATCTCAGGGATAGGTGACAGTATGACTGATTTAGACAGTGTGACTAGATATTTTGTTGAAAGAAAGGCAGTAAAGGCACATGGGAGATTCACAAGAGAGTTGAGAGAAAAGATAATGAACCTTTTAAGTTTTAAAACAACACACAATGTTTTAAGGATCAATACACCAAAAAAAAGCATCTTTGATGGAAGATAAGTTCTGACAAGTGTGTTAGTCACAGCTGACTTACAAATAGATTACAAGCAATATGCCAATGAGGAGGTAGGAAGGGGGGATGGGGTAATGGTTAGGGGGTGGGGGGTGAGAAGAGGATCAGGAGAGGATGAGGGAGCTGGGGCCAGGGGAGGAAGAGGGACTGGTGGAGGAGGGAAAAGAGGCTGGGGAGGGCTGGGCTGTGTGACCTGCAGGAGAAGAGTCCAGAGGAGGAAGAGTGGGGGAGTGAAGGGTAGAGGGGAAGGGCCGTGGGAGGAGGGAATGAGGGAAGGCAGGGAGAGAGACTACCATTCAATGTAGTACAGCAGGTGGCCAAAGGATGATATCAAAGCAGTCACAAATTTTAAGGCAGTTTCATAGCACTATATTCACATTCAGAATCACAAAATAATACAGCAAAGAGGATCCTCGGCCTATCGAGTCTGCATCAACACATGAAAAAACACCTGACTTGCCTACCTAATCCCATTTGCCAGCATTTGGCCCTTAGCCTTGAAAGTTATGACCTGCCAAGAGCTCATCCAAGTACTTTTGAAAGGATGTGAGGCAACCCCTCTCTACCACCTTCCCAGGCAGTGCATTCCAGACCGTCACTACCCTCTGGGTAAAATGTTTTTCCTCAAATCCCCCCTAAACCTCCTCTCCCTGACCTTGAACTAGTGGCCCCTTGTAACTGACCCTTCAATTAAGGGGAACAACTGCTCCCTATCCACCCTGTCTATGTCCCTCTTAATCTTGTACACCTCGATCAGGTTGCCCCCCAAATCTTCTCTGCTCCAGCGAAAACAACTAAAGCCTATCCAACCTCTCTTCATAACGTAAACATTCCATCCCAGGCAGAATCGTGGTGAATTGCCTCTGCACCCCCTCCAGTGCAATCACATCCTTCCCATAATGTGGCAACTAAAATTGCACACAGTAATCCAGCTGTGTCCTCACTAAAGTTCTATACAACTCCAACATGACCTCCCTGCTTTTGTAATCTATGCCTCGATTGATAAAGGCAAGTGTCCCAAATGCCTTTTTCACCACCCTATAAACCTGCCCTTCTGCCTTTAGAGATCTATGGACAAACACGCCAAGGTTCCTTTGTTCCTCAGAACTTCCCAGTGTCATGTCATTCATTGAATACTTCCTGATTACATTACTCCTTCCAAAGTGTATCACCTCGCACTTTTCAGGGATAAATTCTATCAGCCAATTTTCTGCACATTTGACTATCCCATCTATATCTTCCTGTAATCCAAGACACTCAACCTCACTGTTAACCACCCAATCTTTGTGTCATCAGCAAACTCACTGATACTACTCCCCACATAGTCATCTATGTCATTTATGTAAATGACAAACAATAGGGGACCCAGCACAGATCCCTGTGGCACGCCACCGGACACTGGCCTCCAGTCACTAAAGCAGCCGTCTGTATTCACCCTCTGTCTCCGACAGCTAAGCCAATTTTAAATAATGAAAGAAAGAACAGTTAAGATGTAAAAATGGTAGACAGGGCAAACGCAAATCGGCCCACAGTACAAAAAAAAGGAGAAATAAAAATGGCAAAAACGCAAGCTTCTAAATGTTTTGTATCTTTTTTTAAAGATGTTTTAGTGGGGTTTCTCATTTATTACGGATGAGTCTTTGCTTCATGTTTTCACTGATAGGAAAAACAGATAACTAGATCAAAAGCAGTACAAACATCAGAGTTATTGTAATCTTCCTTTAACCTATATATTAAGCTACTACCATATTTTTAAAATTAGCAATTATAAAATCCAGATTATAAGAAGCAGAAATTTGTGGGTCCATGGCCAAATCTTGGATATTGTGCAATAATTACACTCTAATTTTGATGTTTATGTCAGAGTAGATGAAAGATTAACTAAATCTCTCCCTCAAAGGGGGAATGAGACACAGTTGTCCTGGTCTCCCATCTTACTTGATCTTTCATTCACAGTGTGTTGCATGCATCTCAAGCATTTGGCAGCACAGTGGCACTGCTGCCTCACAGCGCTGAGGGCCCAGGTTCGATCCCAGCCCCGGGTTACTGTCTGTGCGGAGTTTGCACATTCTCCCCATGTTTGCGTGGGTCTCACCCCCACAACCCAAAAGGTGTGCAGGGTAAGTGGATTGGCCACGCTAAATTGCCCCTTAGTTGGAAAAATAAATTGGGTACTTGAATTTTTTTTTAAAAAATGCATCTTAAGGATTTGCCTCAGACTTTCTGCTCCAAGCATTCCAAGTGGGATATGAGATCTCCAAAAACAGTACAATGGCTGGATAAGCTTTAAAAAAGGGTTTCTTTACGTGATTGGTTAGAAGTTAAAGTTATGGCAAGAATGTTTCTCCTGTGAATCATAATTCAAAACTGTGCTGAATAAGGTTAAAGAGCATTTTGGTCTTTGGATTTCTTCAGTAACAAACTAATTCAGACTAAGGATGTGGCATTTTTATCCAGTAATCCAACACACAAAAGGTAGTTTAATGCTTCTTACACAAACACAGAATACTTCATGTTATTCTATCCTGGGGCAGCGGCTTGAGAGAGGGGGGGGGAGAAATCGCCGGCCTTTGGTGCTGCAAGTTTGTACATAAACAGCCGGAGTATGTTCCTTTGGTGGGAGGATAGAGAGTCTACACTTCACATCAGACAAATAGAAATTGAATCTGGATGGATTTGTTAGTACCTTGATTTAAATACTTTAAAATGCTGATTTAGGTTCAGTGCACATTAAATTGATATCTTGCCCCGGCTCAAAAAGAAAATGAATTGCCTTATTAAATATGGTGGTGCAGTTGGACAATTTAAACAAAGCTCAACTCTTGTTCGTCCTTTGGGGTGGCACGTTGGCACAGTGGTTAGCACTGCTGCCTCACGGCGCCGAGGTCCCAGGTTCAATCCTGGCCCCAGGTCACTGTCCATGTGGAGTTTGCACATTCTGTCCATGTGTGTGTGGGTTTCACCATCACAACTCAAAGTTGTACAGAGTAGGTATGCTAAATTGCCCCTTAATTGGAAAGAAATAATCGGGTACTCTAAATTTATTTTTAAAAACTCTTGTTTGTCCTTTGACCTTCATCAATGTGTCTCGTTACATCCTCAAAGAATTCAATGAGGCTTGTGAGGCATGACCTGCCCCTCACAAAGCCATGCTGACTATCTTTAATCAAACTATGTTTTTCTAAATAATCATAAATCCCATCTCTCAGAATCCTTTCCAATATTTTGCTCACCACAGACGTAAGACTGATGGGTCTGTAATTCCCAGGGATTTCCCTATTCCCTTCATTGAATAGGGGAACAACATTCGCCTCCCTTCAATCATCCGGTACTACTCCAGTGGAGAGTGAGGACGCAAAGATCATCGCCAACGGCGCAGCAATCTCCTCCATCGCTTCCCGAAATGACCTTGGGTAAATCCCGTCAGGCCTATCCTGATGCTTTTCAAAATTTCCAGCACATCCTCCTTAATATCAAACTGTTCGAGTCTATTAACCTGGTTCACACTGTTCTCATGAGCAACAAGGTCCCTCTCTCTAGTGAATACAGAAGCAAAGTATTCATTTAGGGCCTCCCCCATCTCTTCAGGCTCTAGGCACAAGTTCACTCCACTTTCCCTGATCGGCCCTACTCTCACTCTGATCATCCTCTTATTTCTTACATAAGTGTAGAACGCCTTGGGGTTTTCCCTCATCCTTCCCGCCAGGGCTTTTTCATGCCCCCTTCTAGCTCTCCTCAGTCCATTTTTGAGTTCCTTCCTGGTTACCTTGTAACCCTCTAGAGCCGAGTCAGATGCTTGCTTCCTCAACCTTACGTAAGCTTCCTTCTTCCTCTTGACTAGAAGCTCCACTTCTCTTGTCATCCAAGGCTCCTTCACCTTACCATTCCTTCCTCGTCTCAGTGGGACAAAACCATTCAGCACTCGCAGCAAATGCTCCTTAAACAATCCCCACATTACTGTTGTGCATTTCCCCAAGAACAATTGTTCCCACTTTATGCGCCTCAGCTCCTGTCTAATAGCAGTATAATTTCCCCTCCCCCAATTAAATACCTTCCCATGCCATGTGCCCCTATCCCTCTCCATGACTCTGGTAAAGGTCAAGGAGTTGTGGTCACTGTCACCAAAATGCTCTCCCACCGAGACATCTGACACCTGACCTGGTTCGTTGCCAAGCACCAAGTCCAATATGGTCCCCCCCCCCCCAGTCGGCCTATCTACATATTGAGTCAGAAATCCTTCCTGCACACACCTGACAAAATATGCTCCATCCAAACCATTTGCACTAAGGAGGTTCCAGTCAATATTAGGGAAGTTGAAGTCACCCATGACAACAACTCTGTTACTTCTGCACTTTTCCAAGATCTGCCGCCCAATCTGTTCCTCTATCTCTCTGCTGCTATTGGAGGGCCTATAGAAAACTCCCAATAAAGTGCCTGCTCCTTTCTTGTTTCTGACTTCCACCCATACTGACTCAGTAGACAAACCCACCTCAACTACCTCCTTCTCTGCAGCTGTGGTGCACTCCCTAATTAACAATGCTACTCCCCCTCCTTGTTTACCTCCCTCCCGATTCTTCTGAAAACATCTAAATCCGGAACATCTAACAACCATTCCTGCCCCTGTGAAATCCATGTCTCCGTAATGGTCACAACATCATAGTTCCAAGTACTGATCCATGCTCGAAGTTCATCTCCCTTATTCCTGACACTCCTTGCAATGAAACAGACACACTTTAACCCATTCCACTGAGTGCAACTTTGCCCTATCAACTGTCTATCCTTCCTCACAGACTTGCTGCATACTATGTCTGCCAGTTCAACAACTATCCTATCCTCTGATCCATAGCTCTGGTTCCCACCCCCCTGTCAAACTAATTAAAACCCTCCCAAAGAGCTCTAGCAAACCTCCCACCCAGGATATTGGTGCCCCTCCTGTTTAGGTGCAATCCGTTCTTCATGTACAGGTCCCACCTTCCCCAGAAGATATCCCAATGATCCACATATCTGAAGCCTTCCCTCCTGCACCAGCCCTGTAGCCACGTGTTCAGCTGCACCCGCTCTCTGTTCCTTGCCTCACTTGCACGTGGCTACCGGTAGCAATCCTGAGATCACTACTCTGCTTGTCCTGGTCTTTAGCTTCCAACCTAACTCCCTAAAATCACTTTTAGATCCTCATCCCTTTTCTTAGCTATGTCGTTGGTGCCTATGGCACCACGACTTCTGGTTGCTCCCCCCCCTCCCCCCCTTAAGAATCCTGTAGACTCGATCTGAGACATCCCTGGCCTGGCACCCGGGAGGCAACATACCTTCATGAAGATGATAGCTATTGTAAGTGTCTTTCCTGTTTTTTCCTTGGTTCCAATTTATTTTATTATTTTTTGGGGCCCATGGACCCATAATCGTAATGTGCCTTTAAGCAGACGAGTGCTTGCCAGGACATTGTGTTCCGAGATTTTGTATTTTAGAGAGGAGAAACCAGGCTCGACAGCACCAAGTGAATCTTAAGAACCGGTTTTGGGGGAAGGAACCGGTTTTAAGAGAAGGCAGTTCAATTGGCCAACTGACAACCAATGGGTTGGCCAGGAACAGTATTCTGCCTGACAACAGTCAGCGATCAACTCCTGCCTGGTGGGTTTTTTCCAGAGAGAACCTGACAGAAGCCTCCAGATGCTCAAAGGAAGAGGAGCTATGTTTTCTCCCTTTCTCTGCTGCTGGTTGCCTGCTGTTTCTGTGAGTCAGCATTGAAGATCATTACAAGCTGAAGGAACAAGAAGTACCCAACTGAAGGCAAGAAAGAAACTAGCTGGAAGACATCCATCTGAATCAAAGATCCTTATCCTTTTATGTTATTACTTTCTTTATCACTCAACCACCCTTTCCCCTCTGTTTGTTTGACTGTGTGTCTGTGTATATATAGAGAGTGAGTTATTAGAAAGAAGAGGGGCGTTTCGGAATCTAGTTAATTATAATTAGTGTTAATAATAAAACGTTATTTGTGTTTAAATTTTACAAACCGTGGTGACTGTCATCAATTTAATATAAAATCTCATTTCACCCATGTTGCGACTCCGGGTCAAACGGGGTTGGAATTGATCGCGCACTAGCCCAGGGTGTCGTAACACTGTCAACTCCAGAATTATACCAATGGTTAAGTTGAGTGGGCGAAGTGACAAATGGAATTCATTCTGGAAAACTGTGAGGTAATGCATTTGTGTACAGCATATATTTTCTTAAACAGTTCTAACAATAAGGTTTTTTGTAACCAAAATTATGCTATTCAATGAACAAGCTGCTAAATTGTTTACTACTGAATTTACGATTTTTCATACAAACCATCTAAAGATAAAAATTAATGATAAATATCTGTGGACATCCAGGAACTACTTAAGCTTTCCTCTTACTGACCATGTGGTTAAAAATACCACCTGATTGATTTAACGTTCTGCAACTTATTTTCAGTTACCTACTATTCTATGTGGTTAGAGATTATTTTAAACCTAGAGAAAATAGGGATTATTAATCCCAAATCGATTATTCACTTTCTGATTCCTAGAAATTTTTTAGATAAAGACAACCCTTCAGCGCACTTGATCTCATCCTTCCAGAATACCAACATTTTCATTACATCACGCAGCTATTCCTTAAATGAGTCTAGTGCTTTGCTCTTAACCCATCACATCCATTTATCATCCTCTGTGTAAATAAGAAACTTCCTGTTATCAGTGCTATATTTACCCTTTACAATTCTGAACTTTTACCTTTTTGTTATACAGCCTCTGGATATACTTCCTCATTCTGAGTATCTTGTATACATCGACCAGTTTCCCTCAGGCATTTTTTATGAGGCGAAAACCCCCCAATAAATCCTCATTGCTCTGACACCATGGATCAGACACATTGTCCTCAACATAGGGCCTGGTTGGCTAATTTACATCTTTGCAATCATAAATAAATTGAACTATAGGTAGTCTTGTTCTTTTTAAATCATTTTACAAATTATTGTCAATTTATGTACAGCTGCGCTTTAAGACTTTGACAAGTACAGCATCACACAAATCCTGTGCCTAATAGCCTGGACAACTGGTTTAGGCATATACACCAAGTGCAAAAACATTGGTTGTCATGCGCAGGTCAGCTATCAGTGGGATGTCTTAAACTCTCATGCATCTTCAGGCATTACAGTCTATATTGTCTGCTTGATCCCGTGCACCAACCTATGAGGAGAGTCTAGCCCTAAACATGTATCTCGAAGCTAGACCCAATAGTGTTTTAAGTGACCTGAGCTAAATTGAAACTAGCCTCAAATGAGAGCATAACCCTAAAAATGTATTCATTGCTGAAAAATGGAGTGGTCAATTTAGAAGCCAAATATAATCCTAAACATTTTGGCACCAAATAGTTAGCATTACCAACCTATGGTATCTTTTTAGTCTGAAGCTTATGCCCCAGTGATCTTCATTAGCATTTTGAGGTGTTCTTCAAATAGCTCTTCAGATGTAGGGTTATGCTTATATATATATATATATATGCTATATACCAGATTACCTGATTTCTAACTTTTCTTACTTAAATACCCTTTACTTCAGGAAGGATGAGGGGACGAAGAATGGTCTGAATAAAAAATACCAAAATTTGGATAACGTCGTTCTTTGCAACTGGACCTCTCATTGTGAAAGGCAGCTATGTTTTAATAAATGCTGTTGTTGATCGCCAATGTGCCTTTGTTTCAGAGACATAGACATAGAACATACAGAGCAGGAGGAGGCAATTCATGCCCATCGAGTCTGCACCGACCCACTTAAGCCCTCACTTCCACCCTATCCCCGTAACCCAATAACCCCTCCTAACCTTTTTGGATACTAAGGGCAATTTAGCATGGCCAACCCACCTAACCTGCACGTCTTTAGTCTGTGGGAGGAAACTGGAGCACCCGGAGGAAACCCACGCAGACAGGGGGAGAACGTGCAAACTCCGCACAGACAGTGACCCAAGCCGGGAATCGAACCTGGGACCTTGGCGCTGTGAAGCCACAATGCTAACCACTATGCTAATGGGTTTCATTATACTTTCCTATCGCCTTCATAGATGCAATAAAATGATTTTTCCTTCAAAAAGATCAATTTGATACTACAGGTTAAAAATCCCTTATCCAAAATGCTTGGGGCCAAGCGTGTATCGGATTTTGGGATGCACTGCACATGTATGGGGCACATTGGGGACTGCGCATGTGCGGTGTGCATTGGAAACTGCGCGTGCACGGAACGGTGGGAACTGCGCACGTGCAGCACACTTTGGGAACTGCGTATGTTCAGAATGTTGGGAACTGCGCGTGTGCAGCACGTTGGGAACTGCGCATGTGCAGAATGTTGGGAATTGTGCATGTGCAGTGCACATTGGAACACACATTGCCTGGGAGTATTGAGGGATTTCCCACTTGTGATATGTCGGCACTCAAAACAAAATTGGATTTCGGAATTTTTCAGTTTTCGGAATTTCGAATAAGGGATGCTCAACCTGTAATTTATTTTTTGCTTCAATATAGAAATGCTGTCCTTTATTTCAGCATCCAGTTAGATTTGTGGGTTGTGTACAAACAGATCTAGAAGAGTATTTTTCTCGGGTGTTCATTTTGTGATGGCCTGCCCACACAATCTGGCGCAGTGGTTAGCACTGCTATCTCAAGGCGCCGCGGACCCAGGATCGATTCCGGCCTCGGGTCACTGCCCGTGTGGAGTTTACACATTCTCCCTGTGTCTGCGTGGGTCTCATCCCCACAACCCAAAAAGATGTGCAGGGTAGGTCAATTGGCCATGCTAAATTGCCCCTTATATGGAAAAAAAATGGGTACTCTAAACTTATGTATTTTTTATTTTAAAATAAATTTTCAAATATGTTTTGGTGTCCAAATAACTGTGGACATACAAATCAAAAGTTTTACATCAAAAACTGCTGTTATGGAAATGTTACTTACTATACAACTTGTGAGTAAAGTTATTAGATCTCATTTGATTTATACTTCCAAACAATATCCGTTTCACCATTGCCCTTGCAAGGCAGTCCACCATGTTTTAATAGCTCCATGTTGAACATTTTACAATATGTGATCACTCCACCTTTCACACTGAGGCCCAAATGCACCAATTCAGGATGTTGATTTGCTAGTTAAACAGTGTGAATAAAAATGTAGAGGACAACAGAAATTAACACAGGAACCACCAAACCTCAATCCTAGTCAATAACTATGGTTACAATCACAAAAATGGGAATTATGATTCAGCCAACATATGCCTTTTGTAGGCTCTTTCTCCTACATCATCGCTTTTCAAAATCAAGAATCCTTGCACAGTCTCCTATTCCAACTGGTTCCTTCCCAGGGCTTCAAAATTGTGGGATACCTTACTTCCCACAATCTATTCAAAATTTGGGCTTTGAAAACTCAATAATTTGGTATATTACTTTGCCCACTTCATTCTTCAAACTTGCAGTGTTGTCCTGCACTATGGGTTTTCTCTTTCTTTTAAAGTTGGGCAGTAAAACCTTTTGTAGATCGATTGCTGTTCAGGACCAATAATGCAATTGACGTAATTGGAAATAAAATCAAAAGTGATCCTAGATCTTGAAGATCTAAATCATAACGAAGCAAAGTGAAAGTGTTCCAAGCACAATAAGACAGAAAAACAGAAAAGTCTATAATATTGTGACAAGTAAATCAGTTGGACATTTCATTCCTGACATCAAGTACTACATTTCCTTAATAATGCTTAACACAAATAGGTTGAAAAATGACTACAAGTAACAAAACAAGGAAAAATTAAGAATGTTTTTTTTTTATCCCTCGATCTGCCAGACAAATGCATTTCCAAAAACTGAGAATGCATACACCATCAAATGCTAATCTAACCCTTTATTAGTTTCTGTGCAATGATTCCTAGGACATCGACAGAAGACCAAATGGATACAAAAGTACTGCACTGCAAGTAAAGGTCCTGGTACAATAACTGATTTGGGTAATTGATCCATAAATTAGTGAAGCTAGCAAAGGGATTTTTGTTTTTAACTTAAACAGCCGTTATGCTCCTGCCTGGTTGCCTCCCACCATTTAAAAAAAGAATCTCAAAAATGCTTGTCTTAGAATCATAGAATCCCTACAGTGCAGAAGGAGGCCATTCGATCCATCGGGTTTGCGCCGACCCTTTGAAAAGAGCACCCTAACCTCGGCCCACTCCCCTACCCTATTCCCGTAACCCGCAATATAACCATTGGACACTAAGGGACAATTTAGCATGGCCAATCCACCTAACATGCACATCTTTGGACTGTAGGAGGAATGCATTTGATCCCCCTCTCCATTTTTCCTATCCTTTCCCACTTTGCATCTACAATTTTTCTTACAGTATTAAACACTTTTAGCCAAGAGGAGGTCAGTTGTGTTGTTATCTGATGAACTCATGAGTGATAGAGAAAATCTGTCAGATTGTGACGATCTTTGACCTGGAAGCAGTACAGCAAGGAAAATTTGAAATTTCTTCAAAATGTCTGGGGAATCTGTAATTGTTTTTACAAATATTTGAAAGGGGATAAATTGTAACTTTCTGAGAAATAATGTTCTATGTGGTCTGGTGACCCTTGACCAAGCAGTAGGACCAACAACAAGGAGGTTAACACATAAGCTGGCAGGCACAGAGAAGACAGACAAAGAAGGTGCTGATAGGAGGGCTGGAGGGAGAACAGGATAAACAAACAGGTGTAGAAATAAAGTGAAAACAGACTTCCGGTGGCGGCCATGGAGTGAGTGGTCGCACATTTGGTAGCTTTCGCTCGTGGCGGTTTTTTTGGGCTTTTATCCCGGTTTTCAAGAGGAAATTTGACAGAAGAAGGTGTAGGAGTGTGAGTAGAGGAGTCTGACCCTCTAGTTTATGGAGCTGAGGAGCAGAAGTGCCCGAAAAAGGAATAAATCGGTCAAAGCGCGTGTAGAGCTGGCAATGCATGTGGAAATGGTAGAGGGGCAGGAAACGGCCCTGTCGGCTCAATGGTCGACGGAGCAGCTGGTGAGCTTCCTGAATGAGAAGTTCACCCAGCAACGAAAGGAGAGTCTGGATGGCCTGGCCAAGACGGTGGACTCGATCAAGGCAGTGGTTGACTGCGTGGAGACGAGACTGGCAGCCCAGAGTTAGTCAATCCAGAAGTTGGATGAGCTGACGGGTGGGCACGACGAGCAGTTCGCCTCGATGGCAGCGGAGATGGGGTTAATGCGGGACCACCAGAAGCGGTTGGAGAAGAAGGTGGAGGACTTGGAGAACCGGTCATGCAGGTAGAATATTTGGATCGTGGATCTGCTGGAGGGATGCGAAGGAGCCGATGCTGGCGCATATGTGGGGAAGATGCTCGAGAAGCTGTTTGGTGAAGGTGCGTTTGAACGGCCGTTGGAGGTGGACAGAGCACACAGGGCGTTGATGAGGAGGCCCCAGGGGAACCCGCCGCTGAGGCCGATGGTGGAGCGGCAGCATCGGTTCTTTGATAAGGAGCGAATCCTGAGGTGGGCCAGGCAGACGAGGCGCTGAGCCTTGGAGGGCAGTGAGATTCACTTGTAAGACCATAAGATACAGGAGCAGAATTAGGCCACTGGCCCATCGAGTCTGCTTCGCCATTAAATCATGGCTTATATTTTTCTCATCCCCATTCTCCTGCCTTCTCCCCATAACCCCTGATCCCCTTTATTGATCAAAAACCTATCTATCTCTGTTTTAAAGAGGCTCAGTGATTTGGCCTCCACAACCTTCTGCGGCAAAGAGTTCCACAGATTCACCACCTCTGGCTGAAGAAATTCCTCCTCATCTCTGTTTTAAAGGATCATCCCTTTAGTCTGAGATTGTGTCCTCTGCTTCTAGTTTTTCCTACAACTGGAAACATTTTCTCTACGTCCACTCTATCCAGGCCACGCAGTATCCTGTAAGTTTCAATAAGACCCCCCCCCCCCCCATCCTTCTAAACTCCAACGAGTACAGACCCAGAGTCCTCAACAGTTCCTCATACGACAAGCTCTTCATTCCAGGGATCATTCTTGTGAACCTCCTCTGGACCCTTTCCAAGGCCAGAAGATCCTTCTTTTTTAAAAAAAATATGTTTATTAAGAAATTTTAACAAAATTTTCAACCATATAAAACAAACCCCCCCCCCCCCGTAACACGAAAGAAAGAAAGCTTGCATAGCAAGACATGAACATGGCAAGTCAACATGATACAGAGCTTTGTACATTGGATTCCTCCCGTACATATCAGTTTACCGGATCATTCATGTATTTTCTTGCTCAAATGCCTCCCAGAAAGGCCCCCCTTCCCATACCTCCTCCCCCCCCCCGCCCACCCCCAAGAAACATGTCCCCCCCTCCCCCTCTGGGTTGCTGCTGCTGCTGTCCGAACTTCCTCTAACACTCCGCGAGATAGTCTAGGAACGGTTGCCACCGTCTGTAGAACCCCTGCGCAGACACCCTCAAGGCAAACTTTATCCTCTCCAACTTGATAAACCCTGCCATATCATTTATCCAGGCCTCCACGCTGGGGGGCTTAGTCTCTTTCCACATTAACAAGATCCTTAGCCGGGCTACTAGGGACGCAAAGGCCAGAATGCCGGCCTCTTTCACCTCCTGCACTCCCGGCTCGTCCACTACTCCAAATAGTGCTAGCCCCCAGCTTGGCTTGACACGGACTTTCACCACCTTAGATACTGTTCCCGCAACTCCCCTCCAGTGCCAGGCATGACCAAAACATATGGACATGGTTTGCCGGACTTCCTGAGCACCTCCCACATCTGTCCTCCACCCCAAAGAACCTACTCAGCCTCGCCCCCGTCATATGCGCTCTGTGAACTACCTTAAACTGTATCAGGCTAAGCCTGGCACACGAGGAAGAGGAATTAATCTGTAGCCACCTAAAATGGCTGATTCCCGATTAATTTGGCCAAACCCCGATGTAAAATGGCGAACTGAAAAGGCTGATGGGAAAATCAGCCAACAGGGCACAAACGGACAGCTGCAGACAGAACAGTGTATTCGGCTCTGGGGAAGTCGGCCCAGACCGATACCTGCAACCATTAGCAGCACATCAACCCAGCCATCTGCAGTTTAATCGGCTATCCCCGGGAACAATTGCAACAAATTAGCAATTGAAAGCCGATCCAGACCTCTCGGCGCCAGCAGTGGCCGAGACAAAGAAAGGTGAACGACCACCTCGAACGATCAAGGAATCGCCCCATTATTGGAGCATATCGAACCCAGTGATTGGGACCAAGTCCAATCACTTGGGACCAGGGTCACGGTCCGCCCCGAGAGGCGGGAAGCCCCTAGGAACTATAAAGATAGGGGCCAAGTTCAGATCGACCCTTCTTCTCCTACTCGCAATCTTCGAGACCCTTCGACGAAAGAACAAGTAAGTGTTACTCCAGCGATTGCTCCCAGAGAGGTGTTCCAGACTATCGACCCGTACCAGCCTTTTTGCATCCCGCAGGCTGGACCCAATTCGATAAGCCATTCGTTTCCCTGACCTGGTGGGCCATTACCAAAGTTAAGTATTGGCCTTTAGTGGTAGGTAATAGTCTAGAAATAGGATTATTGTATAAGTATTTATTGCTGTATATAATAAATGATCGTTGATTTAACATTTACTAAGCGGTGTGCTGCATTATTAATCATTACTGGAGCTTGAACCACGTGGCGGTATCAGAAAGATACCTGGCGACTCGTGAGCAAAGGTGACAGAATTAGAGCTCATTGACATTGTCGGGCGCAGAGTCCCCCCTCCCTTGCGTCATTGAAGGTCCTTACCAGCAACGGGGCTAACAGGTCTACTTCCACCGGGAACCCATCCGGCCCCGGGGCCTTCCCTGCCTGCATGCTCCCCAGTCCTTTAACCAGCTCCTCCACCCCAATGGGCGCCCCCAAACCAGCCACCTCCTGCTCCTCCACCCTCGGGAACCCCAGTTGATCCAAGAATCGCCACTTCCCCTCTTTTCCCCCTGGGGGCTGGGACCTATACAGCTCCTTGTAAAAGGCCTTAAATGCCTCATTCACTTTCACCGCACTCCGCACCGTAGTTCCCCTGCCATCCTGGACTCCACCTATTTCCCTCGCTGCCATCCTCTTACAGAGCTGATGTGCCAGCATCCGACTCGCCTTCTCCCCATATTCATATATCGCCCCCTGTGCCTTCCTCCACTGTGCCGCTGCCTTCCCCGTGGTCAACAGGTCGAGCTCCGTCTGGAGACTTCGTCTCTCCCCGAGTAGTCCCTCATCGGGAGCCTCTGCATATCTCCTGTCCACCCTTAAGATCTCCCCCACTAACCTCTCCCTTTCCTCTCTCTTCATCCTATGAGCCTTGATGGAGATTAACTCTCCCCTGACCACCGCCTTAAGCGCCTCCCATACTACTCCCACCTGCACCTCCCCATTGTCGTTGGCCTCCAGATATCTTTCAATGCACCCCTGCACCCTCCCACACACTTCCTCGTCTGCCAGCAGTCCCACGTCCAACCGCCACAACGGGCGTTGGTCCCTCTCCTCCCCCAGCTCTAGCTCCACCCAATGCGGGGCGTGGTCTGAAATGGCTATGGCCGAATACTCCGTTCCCTCCACTTTCGGGATCAATGCCCTGCCCAAAACAAAAAAATCTATCCGGGAGTAGGCCTTAAGTACTTGGGAGAAAAAAGAAAATTCTCTGGCCAAAGGCCTGGCAAATCTCCACGGATCTACTCCCCCCATCTGATCCATAAACTCCCTGAGCACCTTGGCCGCCGCCGGCCTCTTCCCCGTCCTAGATCTGGAACGATCTAATGCTGGGTCCAACACCGTGTTGAAATCCCCACCCATTATCAAGCTCCCTACCTCCAAGTCTGGAATACGCCCCAACATCCGTTTCATGAATCCAGCATCGTCCCAGTTCGGGGCGTATACATTTACCAATACCACCTCCGTCCCCTGCAACCTACTGCTCACCATCACGTATCGGCCTCCATTGTCCGCTACTATGTTCTTGGCCTCAAACGACACCCGCTTCCCCACCAGTACTGCCACCCCTCTATTCTTCACATCCAGCCCCGAATGGAACACCTGTCCTACCCATCCCTTCCTTATCCTGACCTGATCTGCCACCTTCAGATGCGTCTCCTGAAGCATGACCACGTCTGCCTTCAGTCCCTTTAGGTGCGCGAACACTCGGGCCCTCTTAACCGGCCCGTTTAGGCCTCTCACATTCCACGTGATCAGCCGGATTGGGGGGTTACCCCCCCCCCGCCGACTAGCCATCTCCTATCTTAGGCCAGTCCCGTGCCCTCCGCCTCCCGCACCCTCCAGTCCCCCCGACGGGGAACCCCCGCCCCAACCACCTCTTCCATTTTCAGTTCCCCCTCGGCCAGTGCATCAGCAACCCTATTGTACCCCCCTCTCCGCTAGATCCGCATCTAGCTCTTTTGCTCCCCCCATACTACTTCCGTGAGTCAGCTGACTTCTGCTGACCCCGGCTTCCCCTGCCTTCCCGTTGATCTCCCCCGTGTGGAAGTCTCTCCTCCTCCTTACCTTCCTCCATCCACCTCCCCCCCTCCCTAACAGAATATCCTTCCTTAGATGCGGGGCCCAAAACTGCTCACAATACTCCAAATGGGGTCTGACCAGAGTCTTATATAGCCTCAGAAGTACATCCCTGGTCTTGTATTCCAGCCCTCTTGACATGAATGCTAACATTGCATTTACCTTCCTAACTGCCGACTGAACCTGCACGTTAACTTAAGAGAATTGTGAACAAGGACTCCAAGTTAAATAAGTTAAGAGTCCATGGTGTTCAGGGTAAGATCCTGGCATGGATAGAGGATTGGCTGACTGACAGAAGGAAGAGAGTGGGGATAAAGGGGTCTTTTTCAGGATGGCAGCCAGTGACTAGTGGTGTACCTCAGGGGTCGGTGCTGGGACCACAACTTTTCACAATATACATTAATTATCTGGAGGAAGGAACTGAAGGCACGGTTTCTAAGTTTGCAGATGATACAAAGATCTGTAGAGGGGCAGGTAGTATTGAGGAAGCAGGCGGGCTACAGAAAGACTTGGACTGGTTAGGAGAATGGACAAAGAAGTGGCAGATGGAATACAATGTGGAAAAGTGTGAGGTTATGCACTTTGGAAGGAGAAATGGAGGCATAGACTATTTTCTAAATGGGAAGATGCTTAGGAAATCAGGCGGGGTTTGTTAAGGGGCGGCACCTGGCGACCAATATTAGGAGGCTCTTGAATGTTATCATGATGCCTACAGAGGGGCGCGAGGTTGAGGTGGTGGTGGCTATGGACGCAGAGAAAACCTTTGATCGGGTGGAGTGGGGGAGATCCTGGGAGAGTTCGGGTTTGGGCAGAGATTTGTGGACTGGATCCAGTTGCTTCATCAGGCCGGTACCGGTGGCACACGTGCGCACAAATCGGGTGAGGTTGGAATATTCGAGGCTGTACCGGGAGATGAGGCAGGGATGTCCACTCTCCCCACTGCTGTTTGCCCTGGCCATAGAGCCTTTGGCAATGACGCTGTGAGCTTCGAAGGTCTGGCAGGGGATAATGCGAGGGGGGGGGGGGGGGCGGTGGAGCATAGGGTCTTGCTCTATGTGAACGATTTGCTCTTATATGTATCAGACCAGTTGGGGAGGATTGGAGGGATTATGGGGGTACTAGAGGAATTCGGCTGGTTCTCCGGGTATAAATTGAATATGGGCAAAAGTGAGGTTTTTGCGATCCAGGCAAGGGGGCAGGAGAGGAGATTGGGGAAGATGCCATTCAACGTAATAGGAGGGGGTTTTAGGTACTTGGGTATCCAGGTGGCATGGAAATGGGGTCAGCTCCACAAAATAGTAAAGCAGATGAAGGGGGACATCCGGAGGTGGGATGCGCTCCCATTATCTCTTGCAGGGAGGATACAGACTGTTAAGTAATGGGTTAAGAGAAAGTATAAACATTGGTTGAATGTACAGCATTCATGAAGGAAAGGAGTCAAGACAATGGATTGGGAAAACAAAGTTCAAAAATGGAGGGCACAGAAACGCAGTGCCAGTTCAGATAGTACATCGGATAGTGAACAGGTCCACAGGAAAAGGTCGAGAACTATTGAAAGGACATTCCACAGCAGAAGGGAAAGATCAAGCAGTAGCAGTACAGAACGAGATACCAGGTGGGAGAGGGGACGTAGTTTATCAAGATCTCGGAACATGAGTAAGACTACGAATACTAATAAGAGTAGAAGCCCACATGCACGTGAGATTTTGGTGGCTTCAAATAAATTAGATGAAAAAAATTATCAAAGAAACTAAACAGCAAGAATTGCATAGTTGGAGTGAATTTGGGGTATACACGGAAGTACCGGATAGGGGACAAAGAGGCTCTATCCCACAGATGGATTTGCACAGAAAAGGTTCTTCCGGATGGAACTAATAAGGCAAAGGCCAGGCTTGTGGCAAGGGGATTTGAAGAAAACTTAGAAGATCAGGATTTAAGGGTAGATTCACCTACAGCAGGAAAGGTTATTTTAAAGATCTTCTTGACTCTATTAGCCACAAAGGCATGGGAATGCAAATCTATAGATATAAAAGCTGCCTTTTTGCAGGGGCATCAGCTCCAGAGAGACATTTTTCTCCGTCCTCCTAAAGAAGCAGCTAACACAGAAGGGGTACTCTGGAAGTTGAACAAATGTGTATATGAATTAAATGATGTATCTAGAGTCTGGTATTTTTCGGTACGGTCAGTTTTGTTAAAGTTAGGCTGTTGCCAGTTGAAAGCAGATCCTGCAGTGTTTTACTGGCACTATAAAGGAAATCTTTCTGGCATTTTTATGATGCATGTCGATGATTTTTTTGTGGGGTGGGACTAGTGATTTTGAAGCTATTGTAATCTCTGGTTTGAGGAAAGAATTCAGGGTTGGAAGTCAGACTTCCGGTGCATTTAAATATATTGGACTGGAAATTGGACAGACTAAGTTAGGGGCAACTTTATGTCAGTAATCTTATTTGGAAAGCATCAGCCCAATAGCAATGGGCAGCACGGTAGCATTGTGGATAGCACAATTGCTTCACAGCTCCAGGGTCCCAGGTTAGATTCTGGCTTGGGTCACTGTCTGTGCGGAGTCTGCACATCCCCGTGTGTGCATGGGTTTCCTCCGGGTGCTCCGGTTTCCTCCCTCAGTCCAAAGATGTGCAGGTCAGGTGGATTGGCCATGATAAATTGCCCATAGTGTCCAAAATTGCCCTTAGTGTTGGGTGGGGTTACTGGGTCATGGGGCTAGGGTGGAAGTGTGGACCTTGGGTAGGGTGCTCTTTCCAAGAGCCGGTGCAGACTCGATGGGCCGAATGGCCTCCTTCTGCACCGTAAATTCTATGATACCTATGATAGTCGTGGCCGAGTTTCACAAAAAGATGCAATGGTTTCAAAGATAGAAAAAGAGCAACTGCGAAGTTTAATTGGACAACTGAACTGGTTAGGTAGACAGACTAGGCCGGACGTGAGTTTTGATGTCTTAGAGTTGAGTACAAAAATGAATGATCCCAAAGTGGAAGACATAAGAGCAAATAAAGCGTTGGCCAAACTAAAAATGCAGGAGTGTGTTTTGAAGTTCCCGGTTTTAGGTGACCTTAGGCACTTGAAACTCATAGTTTATAGTGATGCGTCCTACGCAAATTTATGTGATAGGGTTTCAAGCGCAGGAGGTTTTATAATTTTCCTTTTGGGGAACAATGGTAAATGTTGCCCGCTTGTGTGGGAAACAAAGAAAATAAAGAGAGTGGTAAAAAGCACTTTGGCTGCTGAGACGTTAAGCTTTGTAGAGGCGGTGGATATGGCCTTTTATATAAGTAAGATATTGACAGAAATTTTGGGATTAGGGGATTTGGGTAATATACCTATTGACTGTCACATTGATAATAAATCCCTGTGGGAAAATGTGCACTCTACTAAAAGTGTCAATGAAAAGAGGTTACGGATAGACATCGCAAGTTTGAAGTAGATGTTGGACAGAGGAGAAATAACAAAAATTAAATGGGTCGACAGGAGCTGTCAACTGTCAGACTGTTTTACGAAAAGAGGGGCGAGTTCACAGAAACTTTTGGAAATTGCTAATGAAGGGCGCTTGTTTCTGTGACTGTTTTTTTTTCTCTTTCTCGTCCAATCAAAAAAAAAGGGGGCAAATCATATGTGTGTTTTTGAGTTTCTTGAAATTTTGTTTTCACCTAATTATTTTTTTTTTCTCCAAAGGGGAGACTGTTAAGTAATGGGTTAAGAGACATTGCAATTAGTTGTCTCATTTATGTTAAGTATCCATTAATTGACACTGATCTGTAATGGGGCTTCAGGTGGCCTCTGTCAGGTGATGTATAGTTAGAGTTTTGTGCAAAGGCTGTTGGAATGTAATAAATGTGTGTTTGTGAAGAAGGAACAGAACTTTAGACTCTTCATATCACAGCAACTAAAACGTCTAACACAGACTGTGAAAATGACAGTCCTCCCGAGGTTGCTGTTTGTTTTTCAGTGTCTCCCAATTCTTAGCCCCTCCCGAGGTTGCTGTTTGTTTTTCAGTGTCTCCCAATTTTTATCCCCAAGGCGTTTTTAGGAAGATGAATGCGGTAATTTCGGGATATATTTGGGCCAGTAAAACCCCGGGAGGTGAGGAAGGTTCTGCTGGAGCGGGGGCTGGCTCTTCCGAATTCATTAACTATCACAGGGTGCCGAATATATCGGTGGTCAGGAAGTGGGTAGTGGGGGGGTGGTCGGTGTGGGAGCAGATGGAGGCGGCATCCTCCAAGGGCACGAGTTTGAGGGCATTGTTAACAGCAGCTCTGCCATTCTCACCGGCTCGGTACTCCACAAGCCCGGTAGTAGTGGCAGCCCTGAGGGTGTGGGGACAGTGGTGGCAGCACAGGGGTTTGGAGGGGGCGTCGGTGTGGGCACCGATATGCGATAACCGTTGGTTCGCTCCAGGGTGGCTGGACGGGTGGCATCGGAGATGGCAGCGGGCAGGGATCGAGAGATTTGAGGGTCTCTTTCTTGATGAGGGTTTTCCGAGTTTGGAGGAGGAGTTTGAGCTGCTAGGTGGGAACGGGTTCCGGTACCTGCAAGTGAGGCATTTTGTACAGAGGCAGGTCTCGAGCTTCCCACGCCTCCCGCAAACGGGATAAGGTGATGTTGAGAACAGAGGTTGGGGAGGGGAAGGTCTTGGAGAGCTATAAGGAGCTGATGGAGTGGGAGAGAGCCACAATAGGGGAGGTGAAGAGAAAGTGGGAAGAGGAGTTGGAGGCCCTGCGGGAAGTTAACACTTCCTTGTCGTGTGCCAGGCTCAGCCTGATCCAATTCAAGCTGGTCCACAGGGCTCATATGACTGTGGCCCGGATGAGCAGGTTCTTCGAGGAGGTGGAGGACAGGTGTGGGCAATGTGGGGGAAGTCCTGCGAATCATGTACACATGGTCTGGGTGTGTCCGAGGCTGAGGGGCTTTTGGCAAGGATTCGTGGAATTCATGTCAGAGGTCCTGCAAGGGAGGGTGGTGCCGAGTCCAGATGTGGCAATCTTTGGAGTGTCGGAAGACCCGGGAGCCCAGGTGGTGAGAAAGGCCAACGTTTTCGTCTTTGCTTCCCTGGTGGCCCGGAGGTGGATTTTACTACGATGGAGGGTCTCGGAGCCCCCGAAGTCGGGGGTTTGGGTGAGCAACACGGTGTGGTTTCTCAGGCTTGAGAAAATTAAATTCGCCTTGAGGGGTTCGTTACAGGGGTTCGCCCGGAAGTGGCAGCTGTTCATCGACTTCTTCGAGAAAAATTAAGCTGTCAGCAGGTGGGGTGGGGGAGGGGGGCCAGAAAAGGGGAGGCATGGAAGTGACGAATGAAATAAATTCAATAAATTCATGTCAAAATAAAAGTTACAAAATGTGAAATCTTGTTAATTTCTTCATTTGGGGGTCAGTTAGTAAATTTGGTCATTTTGGTTTATGGCTCTCCCATGGGCATCATAACAAGATGAAGAATGTTTCTGGAGTACTGAAAAGAATTACATTGAGAAACTGAAATCTAACTAAATGAGCAAAGCTGAAGAGTAAATTAAGATTTATTTTAGAAAGATCACATGAAACAGCTTATCTAAAATAAATATTTACATATACAGGGCAAATACTTATTATTCGTTTAGATGAAATAAGGGACAGAAGAACAAGGGGGAAAATATAGTTTTCATTCTGAGGATAGTTTACTTCTGCATCTCCAATATCACTGCCATAATAACAGAAAACACTGGAAATACTCAGCAGGTCTGGCAGCATCTGTGGAGAGATAAATAGAGTTAACGTTTTGAGTCCAGTTGACTCTTCTACAGAGTAATCATAGGGACTTGAAGCATTCTCTCTCCACAGGTGCGTCCAGACCTGCTGAGTTTTTCCAGTATTTTGTTTTTATTTCAGATTTCCAGCACCCACAGTATTTTGCATTGATCATAGCTCTATTGTAATTCTCAATCCCTAAAAATCACACATCTGCCAAAAGCCACTTGTTGACTTGTTATATCAACACTATTAATAACTAATTTCTTAAACGTGCTGAAAATATAATGTTTAGTATTTTCAACTGGATGTACTATTTTGGATCCCGCCAAAGGGTTGCTTAAAGGTTAACAGAGACAATGGTGAATAACTGCAAAACTAAACTGCAAATAGCATAAACCATGTATATGACTAAATATTTACTACTCTGTTGGTTAAAATTGGGGAGGGGCATCGGTGACAGGTGATATTTTATACACTGGTATATTTTGCTTTATCATTTCCCTCTACCAGGATAATTTCTTGGAAGAATGACTTATCTTAGCATCATGCTATTCCATTCATACAAACCACTGCTGTGCTCCATTCCCCCCACGTTGTGATGTTTAAATGGAACCTTTCCTCCTCAAACCCAACTTCAGTCCATGTTCCTGTTGCTGATTTACAACTAAAATGATGCAGCAATATATCAGCAAATATCAACAGCAGGAGTCAGGAGAAACCTGAAGTTGTTACTTAAATAGCACAATGCTGACAGAGCAGAACAGCAGCTAACAGAAATGTGCTGGTTGAAATCAGAAAGAACAAAGGAAATACATTGCAGGTACTAGCTGAAGTGTGGATGTTTTGGTGGATAGAAGCTACGCAATGTTAACCTTCATCTTATACAAGAGTTGTAGCTTTGTGAGTCCACAGGGCTCATATGACTGTGGCCTGGATGAGCAGGTTCTTCGAGGAGGTGGAGGACAGGTGTGGGCAATGTGGGGGAAGTCAAAGTGAAATTCTGGGTGTGTTGACTTAAACCTGGGTTATGCTTTACATGAGTCAAAGCATTTCAAAATACTGTGATCCAGCCAAACCCATTGGCAAAGCTTTTAAAAAAGGTAATCAAGACTAGTGTTCATACTGCCTTATTTTATTTTGGCCAGTTATCTGCATTCATATAAACCCTGATTTCATAGCTTCTTCAAATCGATTTGCGATATTAAAGGACTGCCCAGGTATATCAGTGAACTTCGCCTGTGAGAAGCTATGCCAAAGGGTTTTCATTAATCAGTTGATCTTAGTTAGCACAGTAGCAGAGTTGCTACAACTGGTCTCAGAAATACTGGACAATGCAGAAGACTGGCAATCATCTATGGCTTTGGATTCTGCTCACCATTTTGATGGTGGGGGAGCAGATGGAGGGGGTGGGGGAGGAGAAGAAAGAAAGAATAGGGAAAAAAGTACAAAGCCATGATAGTATCGGGTTGAACCTCAACATCCCCAGTCACTTAGTGTGACAATAATTGTTGTCAAGGTTCATGTAAAAATAATAGACACCTGGGCAAGGCATTGAAGGTTACTTGGC
The DNA here is from genome assembly GCF_047496885.1 of Scyliorhinus torazame. Lineage (NCBI taxonomy): Eukaryota > Metazoa > Chordata > Chondrichthyes > Carcharhiniformes > Scyliorhinidae > Scyliorhinus > Scyliorhinus torazame. Next base: position 109,629,545 of record NC_092709.1, on the reverse strand, counting down.
AACTGTAGAATCAGATCACAATAAGAAGTCAATATCCTTCAGAGTAGGGGAAGAATGGTGAAAACAAACCACAAAGGTTTAAAATGCTTTGTTTACTCATTTCTAACTGGTATGGAATTTTGAATGATCATTCAAATTCATGATACTGTAAAGATGTTGAGCAAAAACATTTTTAATAACTAATAACAACTACCAAACAAGCCATTGTCCAAAAATCAGTCAAGCAAATAATCTTATCAAAAATATCAAGTCATCTTCCAGCATAGTATAGGTTTATATTTATTCATTCAGTCGTTTTGCAGGTTTCCACAGGTAAACAAAAATGTCAGTCAGTGCAAGATCCTAAGCTATAGTTTGCAACATTTACAGTCGACCTGTTTAGAATTCAATTTACCTCTTAAAATTTGATCCTGTGAACAAGACTGACAGCAATGCAACAAGATGATTTTGTTGCACTTATGTCCCCAGTTGCCAACAAACGAGTCTATAAAATACATTCATATAGGTACATATAATTGCCAGCTAGAATATATGACCCTCAAGCTGGCAAAAGCAATCTTTTGTTATTTTGTCACCAAGCATAAAAGTAACTGTTTCAATAACTTATATGTATTCTTTAAACAATGAATCAGAGCAGGGACTCAACTGTCACTGCAAGCTGCCATTTGTGCTGACTTGCTGCTGGAATTCTGAAGTTGTACTGGTGTGAAATTCAAACTAAAGTAAACTTCTTTATTGATGTAAGCATGTAGCGATTTCATTTACAATAGAGGCATCATAGATTCATTGTCATTTATTCCCATCAGGTGTTAGAATCATTAATCCCACTACTGCTATTGCAAATACATGATAACTACAAACATCAATTTAACTTCTCCAGTTGACTTCCGAATCACTATTATTCATTAATTCCCATCCAGATTTAGCAAAAGTATATATACATCACAGATAAACAATCAGCTGGTTTGCAATAAAATGGTATTCACAAATCTATTGCCCAACACAATAATGGCAATGGTGATGCTGTTGAAACAAGATTTTGTGTTCAGTGTCATGAAACATTTACAATGCAGAACATCTAAATGCCATAACGTACTAAAGACATCAACTGAATATAAATTATTGTCATTCAGAAATCTGGGACAAAAATTAATTTCATTCAGTAAATTGACTAATAGGATCCAGTTCCTGTTGAACTTTGTAGAAAATCATCTATTAGAACCCTCCTATAGTCTTGCTATTAAATTTACATATCTGTACATATCTGTTCCTTTTTTCAAGCTCTCTTGCCCTTTCAATCATGAAGCATATTACTCCTTTGTCACCACAAAGCAGTTCCTAACAACAGGAAACCCAGCTGGGAAAGGAAGAGGGCAGCAGGCTCATGCATTAACATAATAATCCAACTGTGCTCCCATAGGCCCTCAGGGCAGACAGCATATTAGCTAGCCCTCCTGTGCTGGCCCTGGCTGGAGCTGCCTCATCACCTGCCTGTCAACCTGTAGCATTCACAGCCTACCCAAAGGCAACAGACTATGCAATATCATGATGTCCAATCAGTCTGCTATTAATACCAATACATCCTCCTGTCTATCCATTAACATCAGCAGAAAATGCTTGCAGGCTACCAGCAGTAATAAACAGAAATTGTCAGGTAATTAAGCAAGCCAATATTTAGAGCTTACCCATTTCTGGCTTACACGTTTGTACTAATACTCGGAATGCTCAGTGCTTTGTCCAATTTTTTAAAAATAGACTTCCTATTACAGAACCTGTGTAAAAAGTAATTGTGGAGTGTTCCGATGCTCATTTTTAAAATCTTATTTAAACTAATCTATGGTTAAAAAGATTTGAACAATACACTTAAATGTCATATTTGGATAGAGAAATATTGCTTGAAGACGTCAATAATTCTTGTTTCACCTCTTCCAATCTTGTCATTTCCTCCGGCCTTCCAAGAACTCTGTTCTTCCGATTCTGGCCTCTTGCTTAGTTCCTACTCTCTCACCCCACCACTGGCGGCTTTAGCTTCAGTCACTCAAGGCCCATACTCTCTACGTCCCTCTCCTCCTTCACAATGCGTCTTACAGCCTACCTCTTTGATCAAGAAATATATCCTTCCATAGCTCAACAGCCATAATGTCTGATCAAATTTCTGTCAAGTGCTGAGGGATGTTTTTCAGTTAAACAAAGAACAAAGAAAATTACAGCACAGGAACAGGCCCTTCGGCCCTCCCAGCCTGCGCCGATCCAGATCCTTTCTCTAAACCTGTTACCTATTTTCCAAGGATCTACTTCCCTCTGTTCCCCGCCCGTTCATATATCTGTCCAGATGCATCTTAAATTACGCTATTGTGCCCGCCTCTACCACCTCCGCTGGCAAAGCGTTCCAGGCACCCACCACCCTCTGCGTAAAAAACCTTCCACGCACATCTCCCTTAAACTTTCCCCCTCTCACCTTGAAATCGTGACCCCCTTGTAATTGACACCCCCACTCTTGGAAAAAGCATGTTGCTATCCACCCTGTCCATAACTGTCATAATTTTGTAGACCTCAATCAGGCCCCCCCTCAACCTCCGTCTTTCCAACAAAAACAATCCGAATATACTCAACCTTTCTTCATAGCTAGCACCCTCCATACCAGGCAACATCCTGGTGAACCTCCTCTGCACCCTCTCTAAAGCATCCACATCCTTCTGGTAATGTGGTGACCAGAACTGCACGCAGTATTCCAAATGTGGGCAAACCAAAGTCCTATACATCTGTAACATGACCTGCCGACTCTTGTACTCAATACCCCGTCCGATGAAGGCAAGCATGCTGTATGCCTTCTTGACCACTCGATCAGGACTCTTCCATTGACCGTATAGTCCGCTCTTGAATTAGATCTTCCAAAATGCATCACCTCGCATTTGCCTGGATTGAATTCCATCTGCCATTTCTCTGCTCAACTCTCCAATCTATTTATATTTTGCTGTATTCTCTGACAGTCCTCCTCGCTATCTGCAACTCCACCAATCTTAGTATCATCTGCAAACTTGCTAATCAGGCCACCTATACCTTCGTCCAGATCATTTATGTATATCACAAACAACAGTGGTCCGAGCACGGATCCCTGTGGAACACCACTAGTCACCTTTCTCCATTTTGAGACACTCCCTTCCACCACTACTCTCTGTCTCCTGTTGCCCAGCCAGTTCTTTATCCATCTAGCTAGTACACCCTGAACCCCATACATCTTCACTTTTTCCATCAACCTTCCATGGGAAACTTTATCAAACGCCTTACTGAAGTCCATGTATATGACATCTACAGCCCTTCCCTCATCAATTAACGTTGCCACTTCCTCAAAGAATTCTATTAGGTTTGTAAGACATGACCTTCCCTGCACAAAACCATGCTGCCTATCACTGATAAGTCTATTTTCTTCCAAATGTGAATAGATCCTATCCCTCAGTATCTTCTCCAACAGTTTGCCTACCACTGACGTCAATTCCCTGGATTATCCCCGTTACCCTTCTTAAACAAAGGGACAACATTAGCAATTCTCCAGTCCTCCGGGACCTCACCCGGATGCTGCAAAGATATCTGTTAAGGCCCCAGCTATTTCTTCCCTCGCTTCCCTCTAACCTGGGATAGATCCCATCCGGACCTGGGGACTTGTCCACCTTAATGCCTTTTAGGATACCCAAAACTTCCCCCTTCCTTATGCCGACTTGACCTAGAGTATTTAAACATCTATCCTTAGCCTCAACATCCATCATGTTCCTCTCCTTGGTGAATACCGATGCAAAGTACTCATTAAGAATCTCACCCATTTCCTCTGATTCCACGCATAAATTCCCTCTTTTGTCTTTGAGTGGGCCAATCCTTTCTCTAGTTACCCTCTTGCTCTTTATATACGAATAAAAGGCTTTGGGATTTTCCTTAACCCTGTTAGCCAAAGATATTTCATGACCCCTTTTAGCCCTCTTTATTGCACGTTTGAGATTTGTCCTACTTTCCCGATATTCCTCCAAAGCTTCATCAGATTTAAGTCGCCTAGATCTTATGTATGCTTCCTTTTTCATCTTATCTAGTCTCACAATTCCACCCGTCATCCATGGTTCCCTAATCTTGCCATTTCTATCCCTCATTTTCACAGGGACATGTCTGTCCTGCACTCTAATCAATCTTTCCTTAAAAGAGTCCCACATTTCAAATGTGGATTCACCCTTAAAGAGCTGCTCCCAATCCACGTTACCTAGCTACTGCCGAATTTTGTTATGCTTGGTCTTTCCCCAATTTAGCGCTCTTTCTTTAGGACCACTCTTTTCTTTGTCCAAGAGTATTCTAAAACTTACGGAATTGTGATCGCTATTCCCAAAGTAATCACCAACTGAAACTTCAACCACCTGGCCGCGATCATTCCAGGTCCAGTATGGCCACTTCCCGAGTTGGACTATTTACATACTGCTCTAAAAAATTCTCCTGGATGCTCCTTACAAATTCTGCTCCATCTACGCCTCCAACACTACATGAGTCCCATTCAATGCTGGGGAAGTGAAAATCTCCCATCACGACCACCCTATTGCTCCTACATTTTTCTATAATCTGTCTACATATTTGTACCTCTACTTCACGCTCGCTTTTGGGAGGCCTGTAGTAAAGTCCCAACAATGTTACTGCACCCTTCCTATTTCTTAGCTCTACCCATATTGCCTCAGTGCTCGAATCCTCCATCATGCCCTCCTTAATCACAGCTGTGATATCATCTCTGACCAGTAATGCAACTCCTCCACCCCTTTTACCTCCCTCCCTATCCCTCCTGAAGCATCTATACCCTGGGATATTTAGTTGCCAGTCTTGCCCTTCCCTCAACCAAGTCTCCGTAATACCAATAGCATCATATTCCCAGGTACTAATCCAAGCCCTAAGTTCATCTGCCTTACCTGCTACACTTCTCGCATTGAAACAAATGCACCTCAGACCATCTGTTCCTTTGCATTCATCATCTCTTCCTTGTCTACTCTTCCCCTTAGTCACATTGAGTTTATTATCTAGTACCTTACTGGCTTTAGTTGCTGCCTCTTTACTGACCTCTAACTTCCTAATCTGGTTCCCATCCCCCTGCCACATTAGTTTAAAACCTCCCCAACATTGTTAGCAAAAGCACCCCCTAGGACATTAGTAAAGATGCTATAGTTTTGTTTTCATGGCTTTCAACTTAAATCCAATCATAGCACATAAAAGGATACAAATTGATCCTCACTGTACTAAAACTGCACTTGCTTTAAGGATGCTGCCATGTTGGTAAAGACAACTTTGCAGATATCCCTAGAGACCACCTAAAACATGCATTAGTCCCCCTGCATGTGTAAAGAGGCTCATCATCTGCCTAGGCCGCTATGACATCGGCTTTGATTGAACAAAATGAAGCTGTTTGGTGTTCCTAAGTGGCTGCTGTGGTCCAAGCAACAACAACCAACCAAAATGGTTTTTTTTTAATGTTTCTCTGGAACCAGGAGGAGCAGGAGCACCCCTCTGACTACATAACCCATGCAATTGGCACCTCACTCAAAACATATTAATGTGATTGAAGGTCAGGCCAGCCCCAGAACTCTTGGTTAGTGTGCATGTCATTAGCATGTTCCTGATTATGAACCTGGAAACAGGTTTCAAACCACAAGGCTAATGTCACCAGATACATTTTCCTTCCTTCAAGAATAGATAAATATCATAGAATTTACAAGATCTGTCTTAATTAATAAATGCAATTTGTTTCAATGCACTATTATCAGGAGGAACAATAATACATTCAATTTAACCATTCAGTTCATAAAAAAGGCCAGACTTTGCTGGAGCACGAGCCAGATAAGCTTACAATTGTACATTGAAGTTTTAACATTCTTTGCCCACAAAGTGGTTGGATGAATTTTTTAATTTGGTGTTCAGACTAACGTATCACTGGCAAGGCCAGCATTTCTTGCTCATCGCTAACTGTGCCCGAGAAAAAGGTGGAGATGGGTAGATTCTCGGTTGTTGGAAATGATCATTGTCTGGGCACTTGTGTGGCACTAATGATAATTGCTTGCTGCTTATCAGCTTAAACCTGAATGTTGTCCTTGACTTGCTTCATGAGGGTATGTACTGTTTCATTATCGGTGGAATCTGAACACTCTGTAGTATGAACTGATAATGGCGAAGCAAGGGTAACAGGGAATCTTGAACCTTGGTGAGCGAAAGGACAAACCTCCTTAATGGGGCGGCACGGTAGCACAGTGGTTAGCACAGTTGCTTCACAGCTCCAAGGTCCCAGGTTCAATTCCCGGCTTGGGTCACTGTCTGTGTGGAGTCTGCACTTTCTCCCCGTGTCTGCGTGGGTTTCCTCTGGGTACTCCGTTTTCCCCCCACAGTCCAAAGATGCGCAGGTTAGGTGGATTGGCTATGCTAAATTGTCCTTAATGTCCAAAAAAGGTTGGGTGGGGTTACAGCTTACGGGGATAGGGTGGAAAGTTTGGCCTAGGTAGAGTGCTCTTTCCAAGGGCCGGTGCGGACTCGATGGGCTGACTGGCCTCCTTCTGCACTATAAATTCCATGATTCTATGAATGACATTGAAGGGTTCAGAAACAAACAGGAATAACTGAGAAGAAGGGTCAAATAGAGTGGGTGAATTCAATGTAAAACCCGGAAGAGGGAAAGAAAGCTATGATTGACAGTGGGGGAAAAAAGAAAAATTGTCAATTTAAAATTTACCATTTTTAAAATCTCCCAAAACAATTGAACAATAAGAATTGAGATTCCATATTTACAGTTGTTAACTTTGAGGCAAGATAGAGCGATTGACAATTAACAATCAATGAAGTGATAATGATTATTTAACTTTTTGTGGAGAGTTTAAGGGCAAATGCAACAACGATGTAAATCACAGCGTGAGATTCCATCTCGAAAAAGTTAATGGTCCAAATTGGCCAGCAACTGGAAACAATCCACAATTCATAAGGTATCTCTTCCTTGTTACAAGTTTCTGGCTGATTTACCCATTACTAATAGCATGCATCATTTAAAAGCTATCTAGTTTTTAACTACAGCAAAATCCTGTCCAATATTTTCATGGCAAGGCACTGGGTAGGGGGGTGCTGGCACATGCAGAGTGGGGAAAATGTGGAATATGCGGCTTCAGGTCTTTAGCCATCATCCAAAATGGAAGGCCTAGTAAAGATTCAAGAGCAACCTAGTTACTCTTCAGTTAAAACAAAGTTGACATAGCTTTTTGGGGAGGTTTGCCTACATATTAAACCATATACATTTAAAAGTTCACAACAGAAATTTCTATTTTGCTAACTGTACCATGAAGAACACTTCCCATCGGAATTAAAAAACACACATCTTCAAAAGTATAGGCCCATTGCTACAATGCATCTGTCTAATTCAGTAGGACAAGATTTCATGCAATTCATCACATGATAAGTTCTCAATCACAGCTAAGCCATTAAGGAAAACTACGGCACTATGCTGTAAATATAGAAAGATGGAATAAATTTTAAAAGGGAAGTAAGTCAACATGAAGCACATTTGGTGGGAAAGGAATAGGTCTATCGTTTCCATGATTCCTGGTAATTAACTGCCTATATTCATATGGATGACTTTTTTTCAAATTAGTGCTGTGATTGTTCTGTGAAAACAGCATAAGTGAAAGTTTCAATTAGCCCGATAGACAGCGCGCACTTCTCTCTGGCAGGTATGTAACTGTAACAAAAAATAGAATTACAGTGAGGAAGTGACATCGTTCAACAATTCCCTTTGATTTTTGTTGGGATATGAAAAAAATTCCCTTCAAAGATGTTGCTAAGATTATTAATAGAAAATAAATTAGGTGGAAATTATTAATACGTTTTCCCATTTAGTATAAAAACATAATAGATGGGGACTTCCGGTGGCGGCCATAGAACATAACAGCGCAGTACAGGCCCTTCGGCCCTCGATGTTGCGCCGACCTGTAAAACCACTCTAAAGCCCATCTACACTATTCCCTTATTGTCCATATGTCTATCCAATGGCCATTTGAATGTCCTTAGTGTTGGCGAGTTCACTACTGTTGCAGGCAGGGCATTCCATGCCCTTACTACTCTGAGTAAAGAACCTACCTCTGACATCTGTCCTTTATCTATCTCCCCTCAATTTAAAGGTATGTCCCCTCGTGCTAGACATCATCATCCGAGGAAAAAGGCTCTCACTGTCCACCCTATCCAATCCTCTGATCATCTTGTATGCCTCAATTAAGTCACCTCGTAACCTTCTTCTCTCTAACGAAAACAGCCTCAAGTTCCTCAGCCTTCCCTCATAAGATCTTCCCTCCATACCAGGCAACATTCTGGTAAATCTCCTCTGCACCCTTTCCAATGCTTCCACATCCTTCCTATAATGCGGCGACCAGAATTGCACGCAATACTCCAAATGCGGCCGCACCAGAGTGTTGTATAGCTGCAATATGACCTCATGGCTCCTAAACTCAATCCCTCTACCAATAAAAGGTAACACACCGTACGCCTTCTTAACAACTATGGAGTGAGTGGTCGCATATTTGGCAGCTTCTGCTCATGGTGGTCTTTTTGTGGCCTTTACCCTGGTTTGTAGCAGGAATTTGGGAGGAAAAAGGTGTAGAAATGAGAAAGAGAGTGACCCTTAGATTATGGAGCGGCGGACCAGGAGTGCCTGGAAAAAAACAAACCGGTTGGCTGAGTCATGTGAGGTGCTGGCAACGCACGCGGAGATGGCAGATGGTCAGGGGTAGGGTCCGGCCCTGTGGTCGATGGAGCAGTTGGTGAGCTTCTTGAACAAGAAGTTCACCCAGCAGCGGAAGGAAAGTTTGGACGACCTGGCCCGGGCGGTGGACTCGATCAAGGCGGTGGTTGGCAGCGAGGAGACGAGACTGGCACCCAGGGACAGGCGATCCTGAGGTTGGAGGAGCTGGCGGGGGAGCATGAGGAACAGTCCACCTCGATGGCAGCGGAGATGGGACTGATGCGAGACCAGCAGAAGAGACTGCTGGAGAAAGTAGAAGACTTGGAAAACGTTCTCGTAGGCAGAACATCCGGATCGCGGGCCTGCCGGAGGGTAGCTAAGGAACGGATGTGGGTGTGTATGTTGGGAAGATACTGGAGAAGCTGCTTGGGGAAGATTCATTTGACCAGCCGTTGGAGGTGGATCGAGTCCACAGGGCGCTGATGCGTAAGCCCCAGGGGGGGCGAGCTGCTGAGAGCGATGGTGGTACGGTTGCATCGGTTCCTGGATAAGGAACCTATCATGAGGTGGGCCAGGCAGACGAGTCGATGCACCTGGAAAGGTGTCGAGATTCGGGTGTATCAAGACCTGGGGGCAGAGCTGGCGAAGAGGGGGGTGAGCTTTAATAAGGTCAAGTCGGCCCTGTACAAGAAGGGCGTTAAGTTTGGTCTACAGTACCCGGCTCGTCTATGGGTGACCTATGGGGGCCAGGAGTTGTACTTTGGCTTGGCGGAGGAGGCAATGGACTTCATGAAAGAGAATGGACTGACAGGAGAAGGAGGACCTTGAACTTTGATGGAAGAAAAGTGGAGTGCATGTACTGTACTGTGAAAAACTTTGGGTCTTTGGAGTTCGGGTTTCGTTCGTTTTTCTGTTTCTTTTGGGGTGAGGTTGGTTTACAGTTCTGTGTTAAGGGAGGAGGGGTGAGTCTCGGTTTTCGGACCTCAGGAGGGATTGTTTGTTTGTTTTTACTTCTTGCCGTTGTTTTGACTGTTTGCACTGTGAGCGGGGGGGGGGAATCAGTCGGGGGTAGGATGCTAAGCACCATGGGCAGGGGCCGCCAGGCTAGCTGGGCGGGCTAGTTCACGGAAGCAAAATGGGGGGGGGGGGGGGGGGGGGGGTGAGCTGAAGATCGATGTGAGAGGGTTGGAGGGGGAGTTGGGGGGGGATTATACTGCTGACGGGGAGGAGACTTTCAAAGTGGAGGAGGAGGAGGTTTGATGACGGTGGTTGCCCGAGGGTGGCCCAGGGGTTGGGTGGGACATGGGCCGGAGACTGGCCTAGGAGAGGGTATTGTTGATCGGCAGGGCAGGGAAGCGGGGTGCCGCCCGACCAGGCTGGTCATGTGGACCGCTCAGGGACTGAATGGGCCAGTCAAAAGGGCCCATGTGTTTGCGCACTTGAGGCAACTGAAGACGGACGTGGCCATGTTGCAGGAGACACATCTGAAGGCGGGGGATCAGATTAGGTTAAAGAAGGGGTGGGTGGACAGGTGTTCCATTCGGGGTTAGACTTTAAAACGAGGGAGTTGCCGATCTTGGTTAATAAGCGGGTGGCATTCGAGGTGGGGAACATAGAAGCTGACCCGGGGGTTTTGGGTGTGGGGGGGGGGGGGGGGGGGGGGGGGTAGATATGTTATTGTTAGTGGGAAGCTGGAAGGAATGGTCGTGGTGTTGGTAAATATATATATATATATGCCCCGAACTGGGATGACGCTGAGTTTATGAGACTGGGGAAGATCCCGGTCTTAGATTCACATCGACTGATTATGGGGGGAGATTTTAATACGGTCCTGAATCCAAGGTTGGACCGGTCGAGTTCTAGATCTGGGAAGGTATCAGCTATGGCGTAAGGATCTCCTGGGTTTCATGGAGCACATGGGGGGGGTCAATCCGTGGAGATTTGGGAGGCCGAGGAATAAGGAGTATTCGTTCTACCCCCATGAGCATAAGGTGTATTCCCGGCTAGACTTTTTTGTTATGGACAAGACGTGCAGGCTGAGATGGTAGATGCTGACTATTCAGCAATAATGGTGACAGACCACGGCCCGCACTGGGTTAGCAAAGGAAAGGCCCAGCGCCCGCAATGGAGGTTGGCAAAGGAAAGGCCCAGAGCCCACAATGGGGGTCGCAAGTTAGCAACGGAAAGGCCCAGCGCCCGCAATGGTGGTTGGATGTGGGGCTGCTAGCAGAGGAGGAGGTGTGTGAGTGGGTGAGGGAGGCCATTTGGAGATATATAAGGATCAATGATAGGGGTGAGGTTTCGGCGGGGATGGTTTGGGAGGCACTGAAGGCGGTTATCACGGGGCAATTCATCTCAATTCGGGCCCATAAGGAAAAGGCTGAGCGGGCAGAGTTGGACAGACTGGTAGGCTAAAATTTACAGGTGAACAGGAGGAATGCGGAGTCTCCGGATGACGGGCTTTTGAAAGAACGTCAGAGACTGCAGCTAGAATTTGGGCTCCTGTCCACAGGTAAGGCGATGGGATAACTGAGGAGGGTAAAGGGGGCAGTTTATGAATATGGGGGAAAAGCTAGCAGGAGCAAAGGAAACAGGAGGCGGCGAGAGAGATTGGGAAAGTGAGGGATACAGGGGGGAAGATGGTTCTGGATCCGGCGGGGGTGAATGATGTGTTTCGGGAGTTCTCCAGTAAATTGTATAAATCGGAACCCTCAGCCGGGGAGGAGGGGATGAAGCGATTTCTGGGGGGACTGGAGTTCCCAAGGATAGATGAGGAGTTGGTGGAGGATTTGTGAGCCCCAATCGGGCTTGGGGAAGTTATAGAAAGGTTGGGGACGATGCAAACGGGCAAAGCCCCGGACTAGATGGATACCCAGTTGAGTTCTATACAAAGTTTTCAGGGTTGTTGGGGTCGCTTCTGGTAAAGGCTTTCAATGAGTCAAAGGGGTTGGGAGTTCTCCTGCCAACGTTGTCCCAGGCATCGATTTCCTTTATTTTGAAACACAGTGGGTCGTATAGGCCAATGTCTCTGCTAAACGTGGATGCGAAATTGCTGGCAAAGATCTTGGCCACACGGATAGAGGACTGTGTTCCGGGGGTAATACGGGAGGGCCAGATGGGATTTATTAAGGAATGACACCTGACGTCCAACATTAGGCGGCTCCTAAAATGTAATAATGATGTCTGCGGAAGGGCATGAGGTCGAGGTGGTGGTGGCCATGGGTGCAGAAAAGGCCTTTGATCGAGTGGAGTGGAAATATTTGTGGGAGGTCTTGGGAAGGTTTGGGTTAGGCAGGGGTTTGTGGATTGGGTCCAGTTGCTATATCAGGAACCGGTGGCAAATGTAAGGACAAACCGGGTGCGATCGGAATATTTTAGCCTGTGTCGGGGGACAAGGCAGGGGTGTCCATTTTCCCCACTACTGTTTGCCCTGGCCATAGAGCCTTTGGCAATGGTGCTGCGATCATCGAACATTTGGCGGGGGATATTGGCGGGGGATAGTGAGAGTGGGGGTGGAACACAGGGTGTCGCTCTAGGCGGACGATCTGCTCCTTTACATAATGGACCCATTGAGGGGAATTTCAAGAATTATGGGGATATTGGAGGAATTTGGCCGGTTCTTAGGTTACAAACTGAATATGGGCAAGAGTGAGTTTTTTGCGATCCAGGCAAGGGGGCAGGAGAGGAGACTGAGGGAGATGCCGTTCAAGGTGGTGGGATTCTGTTGGGATGGAGGGACTCGGAGCCTCAAAAGTCGGGTGTTTGGGTCAGTGACATGGCAGGATTTCTTAGGTTAGAGAAAATTAAGTTCACTTTATGGGGTTCACTACAGGGGCTCGCTCGGAGGTGGCAGTCGTTCATCGACTTCAAGAAGGAAAATTGACAGTCAGCATGGAAGTGACGATTAAGGGTAGGAAATCTAATGTGTGGGTAGTTAGGTTTTATGCTGGGGGGGCGTTGAGTATGTTATTGTGGGTTTTTTGTGTGTGTTGGATCTCTTTGTTTAAAATGTTAAAATTATAAATGCTTCAATGAAACATTTTCATGAATAAAACATGATATTCAGCATGTTATGTGAGCAAATAAATGGAAGGAACATGTGAACATATTAGCTCGAATTTTACGGCCCCGACAGGACGTGTCTTCCCCCTGGTGGATCCAATATGCCATTTAGAATAAAGAACAATACAGCATAGGAACAGGCCCTTCATCCCTTCAATCCTGTACCGGTCATGATACCAACCTTTGCCAAAAGCCCGCAGCACTTCCTTATGCCATATCCCTCTATGCCCATCCTATCCATGTGTTTGTCATGCCTTTTGAACGCTGTTAATGTATCTGCTTCCACAACCTCCCCTGGCAACACGATCCGGGCACTCACACCCTCTGCATAAAAAACCTGCCTCGCACATCTCCTCTAAACTTTGCCCCAAGGAACCTTAAACCTATGCCCCCTGGTGACTGACCCCTCCAACCCTGGGAAAGTGTGTCTGCCCATCCACTCTATCCATGCCCCTCATAATCTTGTAGACCTTTGTCGGTTCGCCCCTCAACATCCGTCTTCCTAATGAAAAAGTCCGAGTCTAGTCAGCCTTTCCACATAGCTAATACCCTCCAGACCAGGCAACATTCTGGTAAACCTCCTCTGCACCCTCTCCAAAGCCTCCACATCCTTCTGGTAGTGTGGCGGCCAGAATTGTGCACAATATTCCAAGTGCGGCCTTACCAAGGTTTGACAAAGGGTCATCTGGATTCGAAACATTAGCTCTTTTCTCTCCTTACAGATGCTGCTAGATCTACTGAGATTTTCCAACAATTTCTCTTTTGGTTTCAGATTCCAGCATCCACAGTAATTTGCTTTTATTTGGATAATTATATGTCAGTCGCTAGTGGAGACACTTACACTTGTGCAGAGGCTACTTTTCTCTAGTTGAGGTTAAAGCACAGCAAGGAGGTTTTGTTTCTGCAAGGGTTTTCTTTTCCCTCTGGGGATGTGGTGGCAATAACAAGGTCATATTTATTGCACATCTCTAGTTGCCTTGATAAGATGTTGGACTTTTTCCTTGAACCACTGCAGTTCTTCTGTCAATGCAGTTGGGCATGCTATTGATCCAGTGGCAATGATGCATACTGAAGTCAGGATGTCAGGAGTCAGATACCATGCCTGAGTCAGTGCCAATAAGTCTGTTTTTTTTAAACTTGGAAGCAATTGTTTGCTTCAAAGGGCATCAAGGGAAAATCACTTTGTATGTTATAGTCATGTAGAGTAGCATGTTCGCGTTCCAGAAGAATGACAGTGAACCTGTTGGGCTTTGCTGTCTCTCTAAAAGCTTTCATGGATATCCTTCTGGTCTGGGATTCAATTTCACAACTTGCAATTGAGAAATTTGAATTAATGACATCTAGGTTGCTGTTGTAGTATCATAAACACTACTTAATATTATTTTAGAATTCAAAATGTTAGGGGTAAGTGCTCTGAATCTAGTAAAGTGGAATTAAAAGCAGTAAACTGTAGCAGTTCAATTAGAGATCCAGAAATAAAGATTTTGTTCCTCTAATGTTGGAAATTGATACCATGCAGCAAAATGGTCAATACCAAAAAGGGACAAAAATTGAGTAATTCAAAAACATAACTTACGGGAATTAAATACAAGAGGATAGAATCATAGAATCTCTACAGTGCAGGCCATTTGGCCCATCGAGCCTGCACTGACTCTTCGAATGAGCACTTCACCCTCTCCCCGTAACCCCATAACCTAACCTACACATCCCTGGACAATAAGGGGCAATTTATCATGGCCATTCTACCAATCCCGTTGTTATAGCACTCACAAAACATATGGGGAGGGACCGTTTAGCCTCCCGTAAGCCTCATGGAATACAAGCTCCCCTGCTGAGGGGCAAGGGCCCATCAGCGGGGCAATTGACTACAGACATAAAAGCCAGCCCAGAAAGAAGCCTGGGAGAGAAGTTCCAGCTGGGACCAGGATGGTGACCTGTAAATAGTTTGCTTTTAACAATAAATCGTTTTCGTTATACTCTCTTGCCCGAGTCCTGTGTGACCGCAAAATAAGCGACGAAGGTAAAGTGGAGCTACAGTTGGTGCTGCTACCTTTTGGAGCATGGCCACCTCCTCTCTTCATTCCGGAATAAGGTTTGCAACATTTTGAATATGCCACTCTTTGGATGACTTGATAGTTTGACACTAGCGTGGAGGACTGGTCGCAATACGCAGAGCGCGGAGGACTGGTCGCAATAACGCTACAGTCAGAGATGAACGACAGAAGGTGATCCTTCTTTTTTGAGTTATAAGAAGCGTGACGTACATCGCAGCCCCGGACTCCAAAACATTTGAAGAGTTGGTGACGTTGGTGAAAACACTATATAGTACACTTTGTATTGTTTATAAGGCAAAAAGTTTTAGAGGGGTTTTTCTTCAGTTTAATTCGGCTATGTTTCAACTGGAAATCCACATAATATTTAAATGCACAACAAAAATTTTAGTAATTAATATCGTTATTGTAGAACACATGGATCATAATTTACTTTTAATTAACAGCTGTGCTTTCCATTTTTGCTGATCCTGGAGTTATTGTTTTTAATTCTCTATGAATGGGAACTGAAAGATGAGCAACTCACAATGTGCCCCAAAGAAATGCTAAAAAAATCTTTGATCTTCAGCCCACAGCAAATGCTGCTGTGTTCCACAGGTTGGCCTTTGGGATTTCTGAAGAACCAGACATCTGGCTACATGGTTGTTATTGGTTAACTTGTTCCCATGAGAACATAAGTAGTGACACCAGGCAGGGAGTGTCCTGGCAGGAAAAAAATTACTGGTGCATTTCAATGGATTATAGTTTGAAAATAGTCTTCATATGTCTATAGGGGGCCTTAGAGCTCTTCTCCTCTGGGGCTGCAGATTTCACTATAGCATCATGGTGCACTTCTGAGGCTGTAATCAGACCTTTGCTCAATGAGGTTTTCAATTTTCTATTTCTGTGCATTTTATAATTAATACATTTTTACTTCCCGGACTTCAAATGAACGTTAAAATAACAGCACAAGTAAACATTTCCATCCTCTTTTTCAAAATACTGGATATTAAATTATTTAAAATATATGAACAATATCGTGAACAGTTCTGTTGCATTTTAGTTCAGAACTTCCAATTTACAACCAATTTTTTCTTCAAAATAAAAATAACCTTTAAAATACAGACACAAATTTATTAAGTGAAGGCAATTATGCTATAATGCTTCATGGCTTGAAAAAGCAAAACTGGCTGTTACAAAATAAGACAAACCATATCATCTTAATGCAACAGTTTAAAGATTAATAGGCAATCATTTTTCCCCAATTTGAAAACCAAAAAGCTATAGTAAAAATATTTGCATATTTTGCTCATAAAATCTGAAAAATACCATAGAAAATCCTTCAGGAGTCATAAATACAAGAAGCCACTAATTTTGACTGAAAGCAACTATTATAAATACCCAAGTCTTACTGGAATGTTAATATTTAATAAGACAAATGTTTTACATATATAGTACTTCAATAAATATTAAGAACGAGAACTGCGTTTTATTAAGTACACAGGAATTATTGCAAATCTGAGTATTTGACGATACCTAAAATTTCACTAACATCAGTATGTCTTGAAATACTTCCAAGTTAATATCCCAAGTATAGTCTTGCTGCCTGTGTGGCTGAGAGCACAGTCTGTAGGGTGGATGAGAAAAATAACACAGCACCAAGGTCCAGGAGGCCATTCAAGTGGGAGGAATGCAAAGAAAAGTTGTGGTAGGGCACAGCAGAACCAGCGGAATCACTTCTCCATGGGCCAACCGGGAATTCTGAAGGTCCATTGTCTGCCTGGTGCCAGGGTTGAGGACATGTCACACCTGCAGAATAACCTGGAGAGGGAGGGAGAGGATCCAGTTGTCATGATCCACATTGGAACCAACAAGACTGAGGAAGTCTATGCAAGAGATACATTTTTTTGAGAGGACAAGGAAATGGGGAGAAATATTAAAGGACGTGTCACTCAATTGTTATAATCTCAAGATTGTGTCACTCAATTGTTATAATCTCAAGATTAATGCCTGAGCCATGTGAACATTGGTGAAGTGATAAGATGATTAAGGAAGTGAACAAATAGCTAAAGGGGTGGTGTAGGAAAGAGGGGTTTCATAGCACTAGTATTGGGACAGGACAGAACTGTGCCAGAGTCCAAACTCCACCTAAATCTGGAACAAGGATCCAAGCAGAAAGAATAAATAGGACTTTAATTACAAGGGTTTTAAACAAGTAAGGGAGGGAGGGCTCAGATGAAATGGGTGGTATAGAAAATGGACATGATCTACCGGCCATGCTGCACCCTAAAAGCAGCGCGTCGTGGCACAACATGGCTGGTAACTGCCGGGAGATCCTTCTTTTTGATGTCTTGCTGCACTGAGGAGCTCCGGCGAGCGGAGCTTCACAGTGCTGAAAACGGGGCTGAGTGCGGCCTTGGGCGCACATTCCTCGCTGAGGCCCCGTATCTAACCAGATGGGCATTAGAAAGCGGGGTGTTTCTCGGCACTGCGGGCACGGGAAACACATGGTTAAACGCACTCACTATGGGACTCTGTTCCCATTTAGTTAGATCGGACCCAATAGTTTGAATACAAACAAATGGGAAGAAGGTAACAATCAGGAATTGTACTTTCGACACAACAGGGAAACTAAAAGGTGTGAAGAAATTAAACAAGGAGAGATGAATGAGAAATGTGACAGCAAAACAGCAGAGCAGAAAGACTGGCTAGAAATATGGCCCAAATAAACATTCATTATACCAACACATTTGAGTATAGATTTACACAGGATATACGGGACAGAAACAGACAATTCAGCCCAACCTGTCCACACTGGAGTTTATTCTTCTTTCAAACTCCTCCCATCTTTCCACATCTAAATCCATCATATCCCTCTATTCCCCTTTTCCCTGATACACTGGTCTAGCATCACATTAAATGCATCTATACTATTCGCTTCAACCATTTTCTGTGGTCGTAAGTTCTATATTCTCATCAGAGCAGAGCTGCTGATTGGCTGTTGTGGGGGAAAGTTGCATACGTCCATTGTGGTCACCCGAACTTGAAGGTGTACCTGTGCAAGAGACCCTATCTGTTCAAGTGAAGACAAGCATCTAGCAGAGGGCAGTAGAGCAGAGCTGCTGATTGGCTGTTGCGGGGGACATTTGCATACATCCGTTGTGCTCACCATAACTTGAAGGTGTTTTGTGGAGGAGCAGTTGTCAAGTGACACATAAACCCGAAACACTTCTTCAGTGTTTCCCTCCCTACCCCCTCCTCTAACCAAAAAAACCCCAACCGCTGTAAAGATCAAGAGGAAGGCTCGAGGGCAGGTAGAAGTAGAAAGAAGTTGAACCGTGACGTCACAGCCTGCAGGTAAGGGATTGGCTGGTGTCTGGTAAGTAGTTTTTCTTTTATTTTACCTCAGGTGTTATCGTGCGGGACGCAGAGGTTGCTGAGTGAGTGCTTGCTGAGAAGGGGAGTGAATAACAGGTAAGCTCTTTCTTTCTTTTTCTTTTTTTATCTAGAGGGTATGGCAGGGAAGGTAGTGCAATGTTCCTCCTGCAGAATGTTTGAGGTGAGGGACACCGTCAGTGTCCCTGCTGATTTCATCTGTGGGAAGTGTACCCATCTCCAGCTTCTCAGAAACCGCATTAGGGAACTGGAGCTGGATGAACTTCGGATCATTCGGGAGGCAGAGGTGGTCATAAATAGAAGCTTCAGGGATGTAGTTACTCCGAAGAATAAAGATAGATGGGTGACGGTGACAGGGGCTGGGAGGAAGCAGTCAGTGCAGGGATCCCCTGTGGTCGTTCCCCTTAGTAACAAGTATACCGCTTTGGACACTGTTGGGGGGGGGGGGGGGGGGGGGGAGACTTACCAGGAGTAAGCCATGGGGTACAGGTCTCTGGCACAGAGTCTGTCCCTGTTGCTCAGAAGGGAAGGGGGAGAGGAGTAGAGCATTAGTCATTGGAGACTCCATAGTTAGGGGGATAGATAGGAGATTCTGTGGGAACGAGAGAGACTCGTGGTTGGTGTGTTGCCGCCCAGGTGCCGGGTGCGTGATGTCTCAGATCGTGTTTTCGGGATCCTTAAGCAGGAGGGGGAGCAGCAGATCGTGTTTTCGGGATCCTTAAGCAGGAGGGGGAGCAGCCCCAAGTCGTGGTCCACATAGGTACCAACGACATAGGTATGAAAAGGGATAGGGATGTAAGGCAGGAATTCAAGGAGCTAGGGTGGAAACTTAGATCTAGGGCAAACAGAGTTATTATCTCTGGGTTGTTACCCGTGCCACGTGATAGCGAGACGAGGAATAGGGAGAGAGAGGAGTTGAACACGTGGCTACAGGGATGGTGCAGGAGGGAGTGTTTCAGATTTCTGGATAATCGGGGCTCATTCTGGGGTCAGTGGGACCTCTGCAAACGGGATGGTCTACACCTGGACCAGAGGGGTACCAATATCCTGGGGGGGGGAAATTTGCTAATGCTCTTCGGGAGGGTTTAAACTAGTTCAGCAGGGGCTTGGGAACGTGAATTGTAGCTCCAGTATACAGGAGGTTGAGAGTAGTGAGGTCATGAGTAAGGTTTCAAAGTTGCAGGAGTGTACCGGCAGGCAGGAAG
Organism: Scyliorhinus torazame; assembly: GCF_047496885.1. Classification (NCBI taxonomy): domain Eukaryota; kingdom Metazoa; phylum Chordata; class Chondrichthyes; order Carcharhiniformes; family Scyliorhinidae; genus Scyliorhinus; species Scyliorhinus torazame. The sequence goes on along the minus strand of NC_092709.1, from coordinate 109,610,127 downwards.
GTGGTTTAAAGTGTCTCTTCTTCAATGCCAGGAGCATCCGGAATGAGGTGTGTGAACTTGCGGCATGGGTTGGTACCTGGGACTTCGATGTTGTGGCCATTTCGGAGACATGGATAGAGCAGGGACAGGAATGGTTGTTGCAGGTGCTGGGGTTTAGATATTTCAGTAAGCTCAGGGAAGGTGGTAAAAGAGGGGGAGGGGTGGCATTGTTAGTCAAGGACAGTATTACGGTGGCAGAAAGGACGTTTGATGAGGACTCATCTACTGAGGTAGTATGGGCTGAGGTTAGAAACAGGAAAGGAGAGGTCACCCTGTTAGGGGTTTTCTTATGGCCTGCGAAAAGTTCCAGAGATGTAGAGGAAAGGATTGCAAAGATGATTCTGGATAGGAGCGAAAGCAACAGGGTAGTGCTTATGGGGGACTTTAACTTTCCAAATATTGACTGGAAACGCTATAGTTCGAGTACTTTACATGGGTCCGTATTTGTCCAATGTTTGCAGGAGGGTTTCCTGACAGTATGTAGATAGGCCAACGAGAGGCGAGGCCATATTGGATTTGGTACTGGGTAATGAACCAAGACAGGTGTTAGATTTGGAGGTAGGTGAGCACTTTGGTGATAGTGACCACAATTCGATTATGTTTACTTTAGTGATGGAAAGGGATAGGTATATACCGCAGAGCAAGAGTTATATCTGGGGGAAAAGCAATTATGATGCGATGAGGCAAGACTTAGGATGCATCGGATGGAGAGGAAAACTGCAGGGGTTGGGCACAATGGAAATGTGAGGCTTGTTCAAGGAACAGCTACTGCGTGTCCTTGATAAGTATGTACCTGTCAGGCAGGGAGGAAGTGGTCGAATCGAGCAAGGGAACCGTGGTTTACTAAAGCAGTCGAAACACTTGTCAAGAGGAAGAAGGAGGCTTATGTAAAGATGAGACATGAAGGTTCAGTTAGGGCGCTCGAGAGTTACAAGTTAGCTAGGAAGGACCTAAAGAGAGAGCTAAGAAGAGCCAGGAGGGGACATGAGAAGTCTTTGGCAGGTAGGATCAAGGATAACCCTAAAGCTTTCTATAGATATGTCAGGAATAAACGAATGACAAGGATAAGAGTAGGGCCAGTCAAGGACAGTTGTGCTTGGAGTCCGAGGAGATAGGAGAGGTGCTAAATGAATATTTTTCGTCAGTATTCACACAGGAAAAAGACAATGTTGTCGAGGAGAATACTGAGATTCAGGCTACTAGACTAGAAGGGCTTGAGGTTCATAAGGAGGAGGTGTTAGCAATTCTGGAAAGTGTGAAAATAGATAAGTCCCCTGGGCCGGATGGGATTTATCCTAGGATTCTCTGGGAAGCTAGGGAGGAGATTGCTGAGCCTTTGGCTTTGATCTTTAAGTCATCTTTGTCTACAGGAATAGTGCCAGAAGACGAGGATAGCAAATGTTGTCCCCTTGTTCAAGAAGGGGAGTAGAGACAACCCCGGTAACTATAGACCAGTGAGCCTTACTTCTGTTGTGGACAAAATCTTGGAAAGGTTTATAAGAGATAGGATGTATAATCATCTGGAAACGAATAATTTGATTAGAGATAGTCAACACGGTTTTGTGAAGGGCAGGTCGTGCCTCACAAACCTTATTGAGTTCTTTGAGAAGGTGACCAAACAGGTGGATGAGGGTAATGCAGTTGATGTGGGGTATATGGATTTCAGTAAAGCGTTTGATAAGGTTCCCCACGGTAGGCTACTGCAGAAAATACGGAGGCATGGGATTCAGGGTGATTTAGTAGTTTGGATCAGAAATTGGCTAGCTGGAAGAAGACAAAGGGTGGTGTTGATGGGAAATGTTCAGACTGGAGTCCAGTTACTAGTGGTGTACCACAAGGATCTGTTTTGGGGCCACTGCTGTTTGTCATTTTTATAAATGACCTGGAGGAGGGCGTAGAAGGATGGGTGAGTAAATTTGCAGATGACACTAAAGTCGGTGGAGTTGTGGACAGTGCGGAAGGATGTTACAAGTTACAGAGGGACATAGATAAGCTGCAGCGTTGGGCTGAGAGGTGGCAAATGGAGTTTAATGCAGAAAAGTGTGAGGTGATTCATTTTGGAAGGAATAACAGGAAGACAGAGTACTGGGCTAATGGTAGGATTCTTGGCAGTGTGGATGAGCAGAGATCTCGGTGTCCACGTACATAGATCCCTGAAAGTTGCCACCCAGGTTTGAGAGGGTTGTTAAGAAGGCGTATGGTGTGTTAGCTTTTATTGGTAGAGGGATTGAGTTTCAGAGCCACGAGGTCATGATGCAGCTGTACAAAACTCTGGTGCGGCCACATTTGGAGTATGGCGTGCAATTCTGGTCGCCGCATTATAGGAAGGATATGGAAGCATTGGAAAGGGTGCAGAGGAGATTTACCAGGATGTTTCCTGGTATGGAGGGAAGATCTTATGAGGAAAGGCTGTGGGACTTGAGGCTGTTTTCGTTAGAGAGAAGAAGGTTAAGAGGTGACTTAATTGAGGCATACAAGATGATCAGAGGATTGGATAGGGTGCACAGTGAGAGCCTTTTTCCTCGGATGGTGATTTCTAGCACGAGGGGACATAGCTTTAAATTGAGGGGAGAGAGATACAAGACAGATGTCAGAGGTAGGTTCTTTACTCAGAGAGTAGTAAGGGCGTGGAATGCCCTGCCTGCAACAGTAGTGGACTCGCCAACACTAAGGGCATTCAAATGGTCATTGGATACACATATTGACGATAAGGGAATAGTGTAGATGGGCATTAGAGTGGTTTCACAGGTCGGCGCAACATCGAGGGCCGAAGGGCCTGTAATGCGCTGTAATGTTCTATGTTCTATCAGGCTTTGGGCAAAGAAGAATCTTCTCAATTCCCTATTGGATTTCCTGGTGACTACTTTATATCAATGCCATCTAGTTGTGCTCTTCCCCACAAGAGGGAATCTTCTCCTGTCTCCTCAAAAGATCTTTACTGGTTAGACCTTAGCCTTCCTTTTTCAAGATGTGGAGATGCCGGAGTTGGACAGGGGTGAGCACAGTAAGAAGTCTTACAACACCAGGTTAAAGTCCAACAGGTTTGTTTCGATATTACTAGCTTTCGGAGCACTGCTTCTTCCTCAGGTGAATGAAGAGGTCTGTTCCAGGAACATATATATTGACAGATTCAAAGATGCCAGACAATGCTTGGAATGCGAGCATTCGCAGGTGATTAAATCTTTACAGATCCAGAGATGGGGTAACCCCAGGTTAAAGAGGTGTGAATTGTGTCAAGCCAGGATAGTTGGTAGGATTTCGCAGGCCAGATGGTGGGGGATGAATGTAATGCGACATGAATCCCAGGTACCGGTTCAAGAGTTTGGTTCCTTTTTCAAGAGTAGAGATCCAGACTGCCAATCCTTTCCTGACATGTACATCCACACATTTCTTTGCACCCTATCCAGTACCTCTTTGTCCCTTTTATAAAGGGTTCCAGAACCACATTTGTATGTTCTACGCCAAGTCTAAGCAAGATAGAGGTTTAGCATTATTTTCCTCCTTTTCAATTATAGATCTCTAAAGATAAAAAAAGAAGCATTGTTTCGAAAATAAATAAATGTGATACGCAATTAGTTTATACCCCGAAGAACTCTACTTGTCAATAAAGCCATGTAGAGGTGGGTATAGGACTAAAAGTACACAAAAATGAAAAAGCTCAGATCCTGGTGATTGGGAAAGATGCAAAGAATTGCAAAGGGTGACGAAAGATAGTAAGAACTACAAAAAGGTTGTATGAAAGGAAACTTGCAAGGGATATGGTATTTTTTTAAATTATAGTTTTATTAGGAAAAGAGGGTGTTCAGGAAAAAGTGGAAAAGTTGATGAATTACTTTGCAACAGTATTTACATTGAAAGAGGTCAGTATGCCAGAAATCACAAGGAAACTAATTCTGGATCAAGGACAGGGACTCATCAAAATTAACACCAGTAATGAAGAAAATAATTACATTTAATAATGACAAATCCCCAGGACCAGATGTTTTCCATTCTAGTGTTTTAAAGTCTTCCAAAGTACATTTGACTCAGGAATCATTCCTTTTAGGTTATGAAATTGTTCGAGTCAACTATTATTTAACCGAGGGTGACAAAAAGAAAGATTTTCAGCCTGCATTTACCATCAGAAAGAAAGGTGGCATGGTGAAACAGTCTGAAAGAATCAGGAAACGCAGTTCTCTCTGGAGAGATCGTATTTCCCACTTTAACTTGCCCTTCATTGGTGTCATCACAAGGTTCATACCCACAAGGGGCAAGAACCTCATTTTAATCCCATAACCGAGCCCCCCTTGCCACATGATCCTGCTCACTGAATATTCATACCTTGTCAGCGCAATGTCACGTTGGCGAGGTTTACAACAGCTTTTTTAAAAACGGATTCAGTCGAGCAGATCCCTCTGGGATGCAGAGGTAAGTATAACACCACCATCCCACCCGATGTCGGGCAGTACCCTAGCACAGGTTGGCACAGTTTCAACCTGGCCCTGCCAAACTGGCAGCACCAACCTGTGCGGGGGCAGTGCTAGTGTCGGGCCCTCGTGGGAGACCCATAGGAGAGTATTTACATTTATGCGCGGTGAAGGGGGCGGGGGAGGGGAAAGAAGGGTTAATGAGGGAGGAACACAGGCTTGGGGGGGTAAACCTGGCGAAACCTACGCAGTGGTGGTGCGGTGGATGAGCCCCCAATGATTGTCCGTAAAGTGGTTTTGGGGGGGGGAAACGGCCCTGATGATTGTGCTAGGGTGGGGATGAAGAGTCCCCAGTACCTCTGTGGTGAAGGAGGAGGGAGGGGGTGAGAAGAGAGAGAGAACAAAAATGTTCAACTTCATTGCTGATCGGGGCGGCCTTTAAAGTTGGTGCTCCTATCTCTGTTGGCTCTATCAGGTCCCATCCCTCTGGTGACACTGTACACCAGGCCCACTCTTTTTTCCCCCCACAGTGGCTCACGATCTTGAGATAAAACTGGTCTGTGCAACTGGAGAGCTTCACGCCGGTTTTCTGTCTCAGCCTGACACTTCGAAAATATATGGTACATTTCCTCCCAGTGTGACTAAACGCCATGAAAATTCTAAGCTGATCAGGAGGGTCAACTTTAAAGGCTAGGTCATGCCTGATGTACGCGATTAAATTTTTCTGAAGGTGACTAAAGAAGTGTTCAGGGCAATGTCTATGGATGTTACATATATGGACCTCTAGAAAGCATTCAATATAGTCTTGCAGAAGAGACTGTTAATGTAGAAGTGCTGGGTTTCAATGACTGGTAATCAAGGGCTTGTAAAAACAATAGTTTACTCAGTATTAGGAGCAGCTCTCACATTCTTCTATTCTGTCTGCGCTCTGGGGAGAACTACTGCGCTTCCATCATGTGACCCTTAAGCAGCCGCATCATCCCGTCAACACGTGACCCCCTCGTTCTACATCTTCTCCGTTTAAGTTGAGACAACCGATGGTACCGAGATGCAACAGTGTGCGCAAACAAACATACAGATTGAACAGGCTAACGTTACATAACGATTTAAATAAGGTGAAATACGGACTAAGCTGTTGCAGGTGGTGCACAGTCCATCACGTCTCCATCACCCTCCCACCCCCACATTTTGTCATTTAACGAAGAAGGACAAAGGCCAGTTGTAGACTAGATAGTTATGGAGTCCAGTTTGGGTTTAGTTTGGTCATCTAACCTGAGCGTATGATTGTACTAGTTGGCTGTTCTGTAGATGTTCTCAGGTCAGTGTCCTTAGTGTAGACGACTTGGGGCATTCCTTCAGTGTACCCAGTGGGTGCAGGCTTGCCATGAAGGCCTCTGGAGGAGCTTCTATTTCCACGAGGGTCAAGGGCCTGTTTTGTAGGCTGGTGGCTGGGGTACTGTGGTATCTGCTGGTGCTGGTTGTGATACCTTTAGCAGTTGACGCAGATTTTGCACACAGTGGGCACTGTCCAAAGCTACCACATAACTGTTCAACTGCCGAGCATCGATGTGTACCATTGCGTTTGTTGTTACTGCATGTGAATGAATACTGGCACTTTGACCAGGTGTTCTCACTCCCCCCGTCAGCATTCCGCAGGGACTGTTCCCTCCAGGATACCCTGGTTCATTCCTCCTTCACGCCCAACACCTCACTTTCTTCTCACGGCACCTTCCCATCCAAAAGGGCAACACCTGCCCTTTACCTCCTCCCTGCTTACCACCCAAGGGCCTAACCACTCTTTTCAAATGAGGCAATGCTTCACATGCACCTCCTTCAATCTGGTCTATTGCATTCGCTACTCCAAATGTGGTCTACTTTATGTTGGCGAGAATAAGGCAGATTAGGTGATTGCTTTGCAAAGCATCCTCAGTCCCTCCACAAGCAGGACCCAGACCTTCCTGTTGCTTTCCATTTCAACTCACCGACCTGCTCTCATGTCCACATGTCCATCCTTGGCTTGCTACAATGTTCCAGTGAACTCAGGGGCAAGCTGGAGGAACGGCACCTCATCAAGGACTTGGACAGGCTAGGAGAGTGGGCAAAGAAGTGACAGATGGAATACAATGAGGAAAAGTGTGAGGTTATGCACTTTGGAAGGAGAAATGGAGGCATAGACTATTTTCTAAATGGGGAGATGCTTAGGAAATCAGAAGCACAAAGGGTCTTGGGAGTCCTTGTTCACGATTCTCTTAAGGTTAAGGTGCAGGTTCAGTCGACAGTTAGGAAGGCAAATGCAATGCTACCATTCATGTCGAGAGGGCTAGAATACAAGACCAGGGATGTACTTCTGAGGCTACATAAGGCTCTGGTCAGACCCCATTTGGAGTATTGTGAGCAGTTTTGGGCCCCGCATCTAAGGGAGGATATTCTGGCCTTGGAAAGAGCCCAGAGGAGGTTCACAAGAATGATCCCTGGAATGAAGAGCTTGTCGTATGAGGAACGGTTGAGGACTCTGGGTCTGTACTCGTTGGGAGTTTAGAAAGGTGAGGGGGGATCTTATTGAAACTTACAGGATACTGCGAGGCCTGGATAGAGTGGACGTGGAGAGGATGTTTCCACTTGTAGGAAAAACTAGAAGTAGATGTCACAATCTGAGACTAAAGGGGCGATTCTTTAAAACAGAGATGAGGAGGAATTTCTTCAGCCAGAGGGTGGTGAATCTGTGGAATTATTTGCCGCAGAAGGCTGTGGAGGCTAAATCAGTGTCTTTAAGACAAAGATAGATAGGTTCTTGATTAATAAGGGGATCAGGGGTTATGGGCAGAAGGCAGGAGAATGAGGATGAGAAAAATAACAGCCATGATTGAATGGCAGAGCAGACTCGATGGGCCGAGTGGCCTAATTCTTCCCCTCTGTCTTATGGTCTTATGATCCATTTTTCTCTCATCATGGTCTCCCCACCCCATCTGTTCCCTGTTCCAAGTTGTCCTTTGATACACTGCTTACACATTCTGGTCTCTTAATGTGCCACTATCAGCACTCTTCTTAGTCATTCACACTAACAGTTAATTCCCTTTGTCCACAACATCTGTGTCAATTGCCACCCATCATTGGCCCTCTATTCAGCCTCAGTGCTCCATGCTCCCCCCTCCGGCCACCCCCCAGTACGACAGTATAAAATCTCATCCTATTTCCAGTTCACTTTAGCTTTGACAAAGAGTCATCCAGACTGGAGACATTAGCTCCGTTCTCTCTCCACAAATGCTGTCAGAGCTGCTGAGATTGTTCAGCATTTTCGTTTTTTGATTCAAACTTTGCGACGGCCTCACCTTTTTTGATTTGCCTGATAATCCAGGAGCGCAATAGATGCGCCACTCCTTTTAAAACGTTGCCCAGTTGTCCACAAAGATTTTGTCGAACATGATGAAACAAAGTCCTTGAGCTGCACTGCCATCTCCTGACACCATGTAGAAGTGTTGGGTTCCAAGTGTTGGAACAACAATACTTTGTTCAGTACTATGAGCAGCTGTTGCATGCTTCTGTTCTACCCTCGCTCTGGGGAGAACTCCTGCGCTTCCGTCACTTGGTCCTTTAAGTACCCGTGTCCTCACATCATCACATGACCACTCAGTGTACAGTTAACTAAAGTTGAAGCCTAAGGAATCAAAGCCTAGTTATTGACCTGCTTAGAAAATTGGCTGAGCAACTGGAAAAAGAAGGAAGCAATAATAGACATATATTGACCTTAAAGAGGCTGCAGCCAAGGTTTACCAGAATGAAACTTGGATTCCAAGGGTTAAAACGTGAGGAGAGATTACCCAAATGAGGATTATAGTCCCTTCGGACAGCTATAACCCTGCTGAAATCAAGTCTATTGGGGGCATGGACTAGCACATGGGAAACTCAGAAAACTATGATGTGCCCATCAGTGGCTTTTTAACACAACTACTGCATTATCATACCATTTCAGGTTTTTCTGACAAAATTGGCATCAGCAGGGGTGAGTGATGCCAATATCCATGATAAGATTTAAATTCCATATTTAAAAGAAAATTCTAAACATGGAAGTTAAAGCATTGGAGATGGGAATGAGACCAAAAATAATTGCTGGCATAGAAGGTAGAATGTCAAAGGCTGCTTCAGAATTGTCTCCTTCATGCTTTTGAGGGCTCCAAGGACATGATGTTTGATATGACCCGCCAATGGTTGGGACGTATGTCCTACATACCTGTCATCGCACTGAAATTAAAATGCCACAATACGCATTTCTTTCTTCTTTTAGTCTAATATTATCCTTAACATTCCTATTAATCAAAAAATGGATCTTATTTGTTGGGTTTTTGTTTTTCCAATGGGATGTTGTTGAACATTTTGAATTGTTTCTTTTTATATTTCCCACCGTTTATTTATCCAGATGCGCTTTAGTCTATTTGCCCAATCAACCTTAGCCAGCTCTTCCATCATGCCTACATAATTGGCTTTGTTTAAGTTTAAGATTCTTACTTGGGACTGCAGTATGTCACTTTCAAAATTAGTATGGAATTTTTTATTACGAACACTTTTTCCCAGCGAATGGGATTCATTAATGTAAATTAGTATAAACCCTGACTCATTCCAGTGCTCGATCTAAAATACATTTATCTCTATTTAGTTCCACAATTGTTCCAGGAAACTGTCATGAAAGCATTCTATACACTCATTTCCCAGACCACCCTTGCCAATTTGATTTGTCTAATCTACATGAAGATGACAGTCCCCCACAATTATTACAGGGCCTTTGTTACAAGCTCCTATTATTTCTTGTTTAATGCTCTTGTCCAACAGTATAACAACTGTTAAGGGGCCTATAAACTACTCCCATCAGTGTTTACTGACCCTTGTTAATCCTGATCTCCAGCATACTGATTATACTTTCTGGTCTTCTGAGCAAAGATTTTTTTCTCACTGTCATCCTTTACTGTCGGGCTACTCTTCTTATTTTTCCACTCTGTCGGTCTTTTCAAAATGTTGTGTATTATCGAAAATTTATTTCCCAACCTTGGTCACCTTTTTTAATATTCATCCACGGGATGTGGGTGCCACTGGCTAGGCCAATGGTGGTGAGCTGCCTCCTTGAACCACTGCAGTCCATTTGGTATAGGTACACCCACAGTGCTGTTAGGAAGGGGGTTCCAGGATTTTACAGCAACAGTGAAGGAACACGTTATAGTTTTACGCCAGGATGGTATGTGACTTGGAGAGACATTTGCAGGTGGTGGTATTTCCATGCATCTGCTGCTCTTGTCCTTGTAGAGGTCATGTGTTTAGAAGTTGCTGACAAAGAAGGCTTGGTAAGTTGCTGCACTGCAACTTGTAGATGATGGCCCTGGTGGAACCCAAACTGAGCATCAGTGAGAAGTTTATTTATAGAACACAGGGAGAATGGTGCAAACTCCACATGGACAGTGACCCAGGGCCAGGTCCTCAGCGTTGTGAGGCAGTAGTGCTAACCACTGTGCCACCGTGCCGCTCCAGGTTATTGCTGAGTAAGTGCATCTTGAGAGCATTGTCGACGACACTTTCCATCACTTTTCTGATGATCGAGAGTAGGCCAATGATGGGGTAAATGGTCAGGTTGGATTTGTCCTGCTTTTTGTGGACAGGACATACCTGGGCAATTTTCCATATCGTCAGGTAGATGCCAGTGTTTTAGCTATACTGGAACAGCTTAACTAGGGGTGCAGCTAGTTCTGAAGCACAAGTCATTTGTGGAATGTTTTTAGGGACAATAGACAGTATCCAGTGTCTTCAGCCATTTCTTGATATCACATGAGGTGACCCAAATAGGTTGAAAATTGATGCCTATGATGCTGGGGACCTCCAGAGGAGGCTGAGATGGATCATCCACTTGGTACATCTGGCTGAAGATTGCTCCAAATGCTTCAGCTTTGTCTTTCGCACTGATATCTTGGGTTCCCCGCCATCAAGAATGGGGATATTTGTGGAACCTCCTCCTCAAGTTAGGTTGTTTAATTGCCTTGCACCATTGATGACTGGATGTGGTAGCACTGCAGAATTTAGATTTGATCCGTTGGTTGTGGAATCGCTAAGCTCTGTCTATCATATGCTGTTTCCCCTGTTTGGCATGCAAGTAGTTATCTGATGTAGCTTCACCAGGTTGAGACTTGTATGCCTGGTGCTGCTGCTCCTGGCATGCCCTCCTACATTCTTCATTGAACCAGGGTTGATACCCAGCTTGATGGTAATGGTAGAATGGGAGATATGTCAGGCCATGAGGTTACATATTGTGGCTGTACACAGTTCTGCTGCTGCTGATGGCCCATACAATCTCAAGGATGCCTAGTTTTGAATTGTTACCGAGCGGCACGGTGGCGCAGTGGTTAGCACTGCTGCTTCAGAGTGCTGAGGACCCAGGTTTGATCCCGGCCCCGGGTCACTGTGGAGTTTGCATATTCTCCCTGTGCCTGTGTGAGTCTCATCCCCAGAACCCAAAAGATGTGCAGGGGAGGTGGATTGGTCATGCTAAATTGTCCTTTAATTGGGAAAAATAATTAGGTACTCTAAATTTATTTTTTTAAACTTTTGAATAGTTAGATCGATTTGAAATCTATCCCATTTAGCATGTTGGTAAGTGCCATACAACACACTGGAGCGTATCCTTAATGTGAAAGTATGACTTTGTCTCCACAAGGACAGAGTGATGGTCACTCCTACCAATACTGCCCACGCCTCTGCAATGGCAATTAAAACTAAACCAGTTATGTCAATTTATGCCACTGGCTCATCTATCTTGTTGCGAACGTTTAATGCATTCAGATAAAAAAGCTTTAATTTTTTTTACAACTAATATTTACATGGGCCTTAATCACTGATGCACTATTATCGTTAAATTCTGTCCCTTCCTGACCTACTCCGCTGGTCTTTTCCTAAATTACTACACTGTTCTGTTGCCTTGAATTTTCCCTGTAGATTTCTAAATTAACCTTCAACTGAACCCTGTCCTCATTTAGTTTGAAGCCCCATCCACTGCCCTAATTATACTATTTTCCAGGGCACTGATCCAAGCCCGATTTAAGTGGAGTGTATCACAAAGGAACAACTCTTTCATTCCCAAGTGCTGGTACCAGTGCTCCATGAATCTTCTTCTCACATACCCTCTTTGAACCCATCCTCAAATCTGCTTGGTGTCAATCCATTTATTCTTTCATGAATTGTGGGCTTCGCTGGTAAGGCCAGCAATTGTTATCCATCCCTTATTGCCGTTGTACTGAGTGGCTTGCCATGCCATTTGAGGGGGCAGTTAGGAGTCAACCACATTATTGTGGATCTCGAGCTACATGTAGGCCAGACCAGAAAAGGATGCATATTTCAGTGAACCAGATGGTTTTTTAAGACAATAATAGTTTCATCGTCACCTTTATTAAGACTAGCTCTGAATTCCGGATTTTGTGAATTGAATTTTAATTCCACCAGCTGCCGTGTGAGATCCAAACCCATGTCCCCAAAGCATTAGCTTGAGCCTCTAGTAGATTTCTAGATTCCTGAGACATTAGCACTATGCCACCATTTGCTCCACGTGATATGGTCACAATTCAGAGATTATGACTCCTCATCAAACTCATCATTCCTATTTCCACCTATGTCATTGATTCCTACATGGATTATAACAACTGGATTGTCCCCTTCCCACTCCAAATTTGTCTTCAGCCACAAGGAAATGCCTTACCCTGACACTGGGCAGGCAACACAATTTCACGAGCGCAGAACTCCTGGTCGCAGTTGCAGATAACAGTACCTATCCCTATTCTTGACCACACTGCCCTTATCACTAACATATTCTTTTTTACTTAAATGACTTCATGCACCAAGGTGCTATGGGCAATTGACCCATCCACTCTGCAGTCTGTGCTCTCAGACACACATGAAGCAAGTACGTTTTACCTGTTAGTCAAAAGTCAAGGGCTGAAGTTCCATCACTACATACTGGCTGCCCATACCTGCCTGACTTGCAGTCAAAACCTCTTGTCCCTGTCATTGATCATGTCTAGAGTTCTACTTGGGTTAACCAGTGTGATATCTCCTAGAACAAGTGTCCATGTAACTCTCCTCCTCCCTGGTGCCCCACGATGCCTGTGGCCAGATTCCAGCTTAGCAACTCTGGGCATAAGTTGCTCAAGCTGCAGATATTTAGTGCAGATGTGGTTGTCTGGGACTACAATGCACTCTACAAACTCCAACGTGTTACACTCACAGCACACCACCTTTGCTGCCATGTGTGACTACGCTTATTTAGTTATTTCATTACTTAACTAAGTTAGTAACTAACAAGCTAGGGGGAACAGAAAGTTAAAGTCTCTTAGCTTGGAGTCAGAAGATAACATTCACCAGCTACTAAAGGTAAACCAAAGGAATAAAAAGCAGCATCTTCTTGTCCCTCTGCGCAGAATTCCCATTTGTAACAAATTCCCGCCTTGGCATTTAGTTCATAAAACACTCTGTGCTTCCCCACTCAACAAGTGCAAGGAGCTCCTGGATTTTCGGTCATAAAGACTGAGGCCAACCATTCAGCAGGCGCAGGTCCCCTCACTTTCCCTAGCTGATTGGCCAAACCTCCCCGAATACACACTCTTGCAATGAACGATCTGGAAGAAGGAGCGGTGGGCATTGTTGCTAAGTTTGCAGATGATAAAAAAGATATGTAGAGGGACGGGTCGTATTGAGGAAGCACTTGGACAGGCTAGGAGAGTGGGCAAAGAAGTGGCAGATGGAATATAATGTGGAAAAGTGTACGGTTATGTAACTTTAGAGGCATAGACTATTTTCTAAATGGCGAAAGGCTTCAGAAATCTGAAGCACAAAGGGACTAGTTCAGGATTCTTTAAGGTTAACATGCAGGTTCATTTGGCAGTTAGGAAGGCAAATGCAATGTTAGCATTCATTTCAAGAGGGCTAGAATACAAGAACAGGGATGTACTGCTGAGGCTGTATAAGCTCTGGTCAGAACCCATTTGGAATATTGTGAGCAGTTTTGGGTCCTGTACCTAAGGAACGATGTGCTGGCCTGAGAGGGGATCCTGAGGAGGTTCACAAAAATGGTCCCAGGAGTGAAAGACTTATCATATGAGGAGCGGCTGAGGACTCTGGGCCTGTACTCGATGGAGTTTAGAAGGATATGAGGGGATCTCATTAAAACTTACAGAATACTTGACGCCTAGATAGAGTGAACGTGGAGAGGATGTTTCCACAAGTAGGAGAGACTAGAACCCGAGGGCACAGCCACAGACTAAGGGGATGATCCTTTAAAACTGAGGTGAGGAGGAATTTCTTCAGCCAGGGGATGGTGAATCTGTGGAACATATTGCCTCAGAAGGCTGTAGAGGCCAAGTTACTGAATACCTTTAAGACAGAGATAGATAGGTTCTTGATTAATGAGCGGATCAGGAGCGAGAACAGGAGAAAGGAGATGAGAAACATATCAGCCATGATCGATGGGCCGAATGGCCTAAATCTGCTCCTAAATCTTACGGTCTTATGGTCTGTACCCTAGACCTCAGCTCACACATTTCTCTAATTTCTCTCTCATCTCCCCTCTCTGAGTTAATCTTGTCTGAGACCCACCTTCTGTTTCTTCAACCCTATTCCCATCATACTGCTGACCACCCGATTTCTCTTCCAAGTCCCCATGTTAATGGACATTCATGACGAAGGATCCAACCTTGGCCCCTTCCTATTTCTGAGCTTCATGCTGCCCTGCAGTGATATTAACTAAATATTAGTAAGGCTAAAACCATTATCTTTAGTCCCTGCCATAAACTCTGTTCCAGAGCCACCAAATCCATTCCTCTCCCTCATTCGATCTGACCCAAGCTGAACTTCCAACTACACATCTGCTCCAGCATCAAGAACACCTACTTCCACCTCCATACCATCACCTATCTCCGACCCTACCTCAGCCCTTCTACTGCCCCCATCCATGCCTTTATTACCTTGAGACTTGGCTATTCCAATGTTCTCCTCGTCAGCCTCCAAAATTCCAACTGGTATAAACTTGAGCTCATCCAAAACGCTGTTGCTTGGAACCTAACTTGTACCAAGTCCAATTCACTCATCCCCTCTGTTCTCATTGGCCTACATTAGCACCCAGCCTCAATTTAAAGTAACTGTCAATGTTTTCAAATTTCTCCATAGCTTCGCTCTTCCCTATTTCAGTAACCTCCCACAACCCTACGAGATCTCTGGGTACTTCCAATTCTGACCTCTTGCGCATCCCCAATTTTCATCGTTCCACCACTGACAGCCATGCCTTCAGCTGTTTAGATCTTAATCTGCAGAATTCCCAATCTAAACCTCACTGCCTTTCCACTTCAGTCTCTTTCTATAAAACACTCCTTAAAATCTAACTTTCTGACCAAGCTTTTGGTCATCTGTCCTACCTTCTCAAGTTGCTCGGTGTCAAATTTTGTTTGATAACGTTCCTGTGACATACCTTGGGATATTCTATTACATTGAAGACATTGTAAAAATGCAAGTTGTTGTTGTACATGTAGCATATTGATTAAAAAAGCCTTCTCTAATTCCCTCTTTCCTATTTTTATCCACGTTTACACTTGAACAGACTCAGCCAATAGGCTGACGAATAAATAATTGAACCAATTACCAGAGATGTTTGTTTATCCATAAAGATATTCTGGTCTCAATCACCAAAAGGCCATTTCTTAATACTTCCTCATCTCCTTTTCCATCATGTCCACTACCCTCTCCAACCACCTTTAAAATAAAATTCTATCCAACTCCCTCCCAAACTTATTCTCAAACTTCTCTCTTCTCCAGGCCTCCATCTGCTGTGGTATCTTTGCTGCTACTCAATCTCTCCCTTGCCACTGCCTTGATGCCACAAAATCACAGTTTCATATCCCTACTATTTCCTCAACCTTTCCTCCCTTATCTTGAATACACAACTTAATTGGCATAACCAGTCACATCACCGAATTTGACTTGACCAACTCAGCCATTGTACTGCTTCAGCAATATTATCCTGCTAGTCTAGATCATCCTTGAATTTAAGGGACCCCACGCTCACTTTTCTCCTCTACAAGCTGCATCCTCAAATAGCATTCCCCAAACCACTCCATCATTATCTCTAATGCCAATCACAAAGAGCTTGTGAAGTTTTGTCTTTACTGTTATATCCATTAATCTTTTATGGAGCTCCTTTGTCCACTCCCTATACTTTGCATTCCCAGCATGCTGCAGTTTTGTTCCCATCATCCTTTCCAAGCACAATTAAAACTCAGTTCCAAATCACTTAACTCCATCTTCTGGCTTCATGCTTACAGACATTGTTATTGGCTCGCTTTACTGAGGTGTCTCAGCACTTCCTTTCAATGTCCTTATCATCACTCCCTTTCGTCAAAAGGCCTGCCGTTGACTCATTCCCTAAAATTACATCCTTTACCTCCCTCCAAGACCACTGGATGAATCATTGTCTTCAGCCTTTTTCTCACAAAACATGCTATTTGAATTTCTTCACTCTAGCCTCTGCCCTGCACCCATCAGAGCCAAATTAGTAAACGAAATAGGTAAAATGGATAAAGAAAAAATGCTCAGACATTGGGGGAGAGTTACAAGAGGTTAATAAAAACATTCTTGAAAAGATGAGTTTCAAGAAAGCTTTTAAAAGCAGAGGCATGTGATAAAGCATTTAGGAAAGATGTTTAAGTGTAACTGAAGGCTGTGCAGTCAGGGAAAGGTTGAGAAAGAGAAATGCACAAAAGGCCAGAGTTAGAGATTAAGGGTGTGGGGAGAGGATAGCCGGAAGACGTTTCTGAGACACACTGGGAGAAGCTGTGAAGCAATTTGAAGATGACAGCATGACTTTTAAGTTTAATGCAAGGGGCAGGGTTCCAAAGTAGGTTCATGAAAATATCCTCTATGACTGACTACAGTTCATCTCTCCTTTTCATCTCCGCAGTATTTGATATAGTCAATCACACCATCCTCTCTATTCACCTCTCTCCTGCTTCCATTCCTAATGGTCTGAAAGCGCCAAGCTCATCTTCAGTGCATTCAGCTCTGTAGTTCTTCAAGTATTAATTCTGCACTCTCTATTTCTCTCCACATGGTCCCAAGCAGCATCAAGATCAGGAGGAGCAGCAGCAGCAAGGAGTAGAGGCAAGGCACAGATAAAAAAGGGCAGCACGGTAGTGCAGTGGATAGCACTGCTGCCTCACGGCGTCGAGGTCCCAGGTTCGATCCTGGCTCTGGGTCACTGTCCGTGTGGAGTTTTCACATTCTGCCCGTGTTTGCGTGGGTTTCGCCACCACAACCCAAAGATGTGCAGGTTAGGTGGACTGGCCACACTAAATTGTCCCTTAATTGGAAAAAATGAATTGGGTACTCTGAATTTAGTTTTAAAAAAGACACAGATATAAAGAAGAACAAACTGAGCCCCGAGAGCCGGTTCGGGAGCAGGACCACAGCCGGGGCATGGGGATAAAAGGAATAATGACCTGAGACTTGAGAGCTGTGTCGGGAGTGGGACCAGAGGTAGGACATGGGGATAAAAAGAGCAGCAGAGGGAAAACTGAAGAAAATCAAGAAGCAATGTCACATGGCAGCAGGTCAGTGATTAGTTGGTGAGTAATGCAGCAATTTCTTCCTCGCGAAGAAAGAGCTGTTGTTTAAATAAAGTGCTGGGAAATATATCTGTATCTTCTCTTAATCAATATCTACAAATATTTGTTTCTGAAAATGAATTGAATTTATTCAGGTGTACCATCAAACAAATAAATAAGACAACAAGAGGTGACAGGACAGACTACTTGACAGGACCGGAGTATTTAAGAGTTTGTGAACGGTGAGGCAGTCACTCAAGCTCAAGAGTCATACTTATAACTGGAGCACAGTCACATCTCAGGGAAAGTGCAGGTTCAAGCAAAGTGGGTGTGACTATTAGGAAGCAGAGATTTATGAGTGAGATAGAGCAATAATGGTCTGATCCAACAAGCATGATGTGCAAGTTACCTGCAAGAACAAGGCAAAAGATTGCAGGGAGGACAACCACAATGCAAGCCAAAGCTGTGTGGCTCAGAAGGCAGTGCAAGAGGGGGCAAGAGCATATTAGAAATCTGGTAGTGATGGGGGATTTCATAATTAGGGAAAAGATAGCATCCTCTGTAACCAGGAGCAAGAATCCAAATGCCTACCAGGTGCCAGGATAAGAGTTCTCTCATGATGACTGCGGACAAATTTAAAACAGGGGAATAAACAAGTTGTTGTGGCCCATGTTAGAACAAGCAACCTAAGAAAGGTCAGGGGAGGTGGCCCTACTGAGGCAATAATCATGAGTTAGGCACTAAATTAGAAAGCAGGACCTCACGCATGATTATCTCTGGATTATTGCCCAAACCATGTGCAAATTCTCATTGAATAAACAGTCAAATCAGGAGAATTGACATATGACTAAACAACTGGTGTAAGGAGTTCCTTCTCATGGGACAATGGCACTATTATTGAAACAGGACGGAAACTAAATTATAAAGGAGCATAAAACAAAATAGAAAAATATTTCTACCCTCCTTATTATAATCTAAACTAGAGGAAGTAAAAGTAAAGGGAGTAATTTAAGCGTAAGCAAAATATATAATTAAATAAAATGATTAATTATAACGCATTATGGATGGCAAAACAGGTGATGGGTCACAGCTGCAGTGTTGCCTGCCTGATGCCAGGGTTCGGGGCATCTGCTTGGGTTGGAGAGGAACTTGCAGTGGGAGGGGGACCCAGCTGCCATGGTCTATGTAGGTACCAACATAGGCAGGATGAGGAAGGAGGTTCTGTATAGTCAATATGAGCACCTAATTAAGAAGCAGAACCTTAAAGGTCTGGATTACTACCCGAGCCACGTAAAGATTTGCATAAAACAAGTCAGATTAGAGAGATGAACACATGGCTCAAAGACTGGTGTGGGAGAAGTGGGTTCCGGTTCGTGGGGTCACTGGGGGGAAAGTGGGATCAGTATCGTTGGGACGGTCTACACCCGAACCATGCTGGGACTGATGTCTTTGCGAGTCACATAACTAGGGAAGTAGAGAGGGTTTTAAACTAAATAGTGCGGGCATGGGATCAAATGTGGGAAGATGTGGTAAATCAAAGAGCAGAGACAAGGCAAAAGAGAAAGATATTATTACAGGAAATAAAAAACAGACACATGACAGGAAGGGATAGAAAGTACAAATCAAAGAGTAAATCAACAGATGAAACTAGAGGTTTGAAAAAGAACAAAAGGATAAAACAAAAAGCTCTGCATCTGAATGCACATAGCATTTGCAACAAAACAGATGAACTAAGAGCGCACAAAGAAATAAATAAGTACGATTTGAGAGCCATTACGGAGAAATAGCTGCAGGATTGGCAAATTAGATGAAAAGATAGGTCGAAGGAGAGGCATGGCAAATATTTAAAGGAGCATTCCAGAATGCACTGAATAGATACATTTCAACGAGTAAGAAAAAGTCCAAGGGACGAACCACCAACCATGATTAACTAGAAAGGTTAAAGACAGTATCAAACTGAAAGAAAAAGCATATAATGGTGCAAAGACAGGAGGCAAGTCAGAAGATTGGACGGAATATAAGTGACTAAAAGATTAATAAGGATGGAAAAATTAGGCTCCGAGAGAAAGCTAGCCAGAAATCTAAAAACAGACTAAGTATTTTTATAAATATTTTTAAAATTTAAATATTTAAATTTAATTAGCAGAAGGCCAATCGGCTTTTCGGGTCTGCACTGGCCCTCTGAAAGAGCACACTAGCTAGGCCCAATCCCCCACCCTATCCCCATAACCCCACCTAGGGGCAATTTTGCATGGCCAATCCACCTAACGAGCATGGGCATGATTCTCCCATGCCGTTCGCGCCATTTTTTCCCGCAGCGTCGGTCCAACGCTGGCAGGCGATTCTCCGCCATATGCACTGGCGCGTTTGGCAGGACGCAGGTCGCTGTCCGGGGCGCCGATTCTCCGGCCTTGATGGGCCGAGCGGCCACGCGGAAACGGTAGAGTCCCGCCGGCGTCGTTCACCCCTGCTCGCAGCCGGCGAGAACTCTGCACGTAGGGTCGGGGGGGCGGCCTGTGGGCGGGGAAAAGCACTCCTTCACCGGGGGGGGGGGGGGGCCTCCAATGGTGTCTGGCCCACGATCGGCAGGCCGGCCTCTTCCCCCCCCCCCGGGCCTACTTTGTTGTGCTTCCGGCCCCAGAACCCCCGCGCCATGTTGCGTGAGTCAACCGTGCATGCGTCGGTTGGCACTTCACCACTGCGCATGCGCGGGTTGGCGCCGCCATCAGTCCGCGCCAGGATGTAAGACTGGAGCGGCATGAACCGCTCCAGCGCTGTGCTGGCCCCGTGGGGGCCAGAATCGCTATTGCCCGCGCCCGTTTCGCGCCATCGTGAAATGCGATGGCGTTCACAACGGCGCAGACACTTAGTCCCACGATCAGTGAATCGCGCCCCATATCTTTGGACTTCAGTATAGAGGACACAAGTAACGTCCCATTAATAGCTGTATATCGGGAAATAGAAAAGAGGGAGGAACTCAGGAAAATTACAATCACCAGGGAAGTGGTACTGAGAAAAGTGTTGGATCTGTGGGCTGACAAGAGCCCTGTCTTGAGGGACTTCATCCTAGGGTCTTAATAGAAGTGAGATAGTTGATACATTGGTTTTAATTTTCAAAAACATCCTATATTCGGGGAAGGTCCCATTAGATTGGAAGATAGCAAATGTAACTCCATTATTCAAAAAAGGAGGGAGACAGAAAGCAGGAAACTACAGGTCAGTTAGCTTGACATCTTTCGTAGGGAAAATATTAGAAGCTATTCTTGAAGAAGTTATAGCAGGGCATTTGGTTATGCCCAAGGTAATCAGGCAGAGTCAACATGGTTTTGTGGAAGGGAAATCATGTTTAACCAACCTTTTGGACTTCTTAAAGGAAGTAACCTGTGCTGTAGGTAAAGGGAAACTGGTAGATATACTGTACTTAGATTGCCAAAAGGCATTTGGTAAGATGCCACATCAAAGGCTATTTGTGGAAAATAAAAATCCATTTATAGGAAGTGTAACATATTTGCATGGTAAGATAATTGGCTGGCTAATAGGAAGCAGAGAGTAGGGGTCATTTTCAGGTTGGCAAGATAAAACGAGTCCCTCAGGGATCAGTGCTGCGACCTCAACTATTTTCAATTTATATAAATTATTTGGATGCAAGGATTGAAGGGATAGTTGCCAAATTTGCTGATGATACAAATATAGGAGGAAAGTAAGTTGTGAAGAGGATGGAAGGAGGCTACAAAAATATATAGATAGGTTAACTGGGTGGGCAAAGGTCTGGAATATAATGTGGGAAAATATGAAATTGTCTATTTTGGCAGGAAGAATAGAAAAGCAGCAAATAATTTATTTCAGCTAAACACTTGAAAGATTGTAACCATCATTTTAGCCCCAATAATACATTCCTCATCTCTTCCACCGAATTGATCTTCCTCTCTGACCACATGCTCAGTCTGAACCATATCTTGCAAAGCCTTGAGCACTTGCTTATCCAGGAATTCTCACATTTGATTCGTCATCTAGGCTGCCTCCACCCCACTGCTGAATTCCTTATACAAATTTTTGTCACCGTGGTCTTGATTTTGCCAATATCCTCTTTTTTAACCTCCCACTGTCTCCAAATATAAACTATTCCAGAAAACTTGTATCCAATACTTTCTAAAATCCTACCATCCATTCCCCCACATCTTCAGTAACCTAAATCACCTTGTTGTAATTTAGTGGGCTGAATTTAAAACCTTTCCCTTGTATTCAAATCCATCCATGGTTGCTCCCTGTCTCAAAGACATTATCTAGCCTATGTCTTCTCCTGCATCCAGATCACTAATTTTTGGGCTTTGGGCATCCTCCCATCATCGTACCATTAATTACAAGACTTTCAGCCACGTCAACCTCACATTCTAGTGCTCTTTCGTAAATGCTTCACTTAGCTTCTCTGCCAGTCAATATTCACAAGGGTCCCACACACAAAATATGTTTGAAAGCAACTGTCAAACTTAGCATTGAATGTACAATTAAGACACCAAAAAAGGGTTTAAGTGATATTACAGAAGTACATTTTCTAAGTACCAGACATTAGGGAAGTGCACTTTGTATTGTAAGTAGAGGGCAATAAGCACGACGTTCGGCAATAAACACAACATAGCTACAGTGATTTTACTGTCCCACCATATTCTCTTTAAAAACACACACATATTTCATTTGATCTATTTAGTGCTTTTTTTTGGATTGAAGAATAGTGTCTAAATTTCTATAATGTATTAGAAATTTACAGTAAAAGATATATTATGAGGCCATGTGGAAAAGCTGCAGAAGGTCTTTCAATCCCCAAAAGTGCTATTAAACGACACTAATGAATATAAATGTCCTATACGAAACGGGTTTGCATATTTGGAATCCAATCTCTCGTTGGTATGGGACCCTAATGAAGTACTAATCGGCAATCTCATTCAGAGGTCATAGAATTGCTATTGTAGGAAACAGTAAAAGTTGAACTGCTATAGAATTGAATTATTTTATGAGGTTGCAATTCAGGGACGCTGTGGGGTGCAGAAGTTCAAACCTTAAGCTGCGGTTGCCCTGGAAATGCATGGGTGACCAACCCTGCATTTATTATAACGGTGTCCTTGGTCTTCTGGCTGTAAAGTCAAACCAAATTTTGCGCATTTTTGTTTTTATCCAGATATTATTGAAATGTTAATTTGGGCATTGTTGACAAACAGCATGCACAGGATTGGTTGCTGGCACAAACGTGAATTGAGCACGATTGAATGGAGGTATTGCATTCTATTCCCCAGAATTATTGCCCATCAAACTAATGGGTCAATTGATTTTTTCTCTCTAATATAATTAAGTTTGCATAATATCAAATTCTTAAGCTTTAGCTATCATTATTTTCTTTACAACAGATACCTCTGAACATCTATTTAGAACAAAACATAAGGGGCTGGCAGATTGAAGCAAAATTGGGCATGGGATTCCCCTTAACACACTGCAGAAAATTCCAGCTGGGGAATCGGTTTGGTTAATGTCCCTGAACTATGGCCATATCTAAGCATTGTCTACTGGATTTAAAAAAAACTCTTTTAACTGAATATCGTACTTTGCTATGTAGGGAAATTGTTCCTTAATAATTCATGCTAATTCAAATTATCAAAGTCACATCTATAACACCAGAAACAAGTAGTTATCACTGATATCATAAACACATTATATTGTCTACTTAAAACGAACAAAAATGTATTCCTCAAAGTAATTTGAATGTAATGCATTGACTCAATACAATAAATGCAACACTTTTCTGAGGTAAGGAGACAGAGTTTTGATTATCAAAGTAGTTGCTCACGTAAACCGTCATTAAAATATTTCTCTGGGATATTTGATGGCAACATCAGCTGCACGAGGAAGTATTCCCATTTTCTTAACAAGAAAGTCAATCAAATCACTGGCAGAGCAGATATTTTGTATTAATTCATGGGTGTGTGTGTAGCTGGCAAGGTCTGCATTTATTGCCCAACCCTAATTGGTCCTGAGAAAGTAATGGTAAGCTGCCTTCTTGAACTGCTATAGTCTCATGTGGTATAAGTACACCTCAGCACTGTGAAGAAGCAAGTTCAAGGTTTTGCACCCATAAATAGTGAAGGAATAGTGTTTTAGCTTCAGATCAAGATGGTGTGTGACTTGAAAAGAGAACTTGCAGGTGATGGGTGTTCCCATTCATCTGCTGCCCTTGTTCTCCTAGGTGATACAGGTCACAGGTTTGGAAGTTGCTGTAGCGCATCTTGTGGATGGTGTACATGCTTCCATTGTGTGCCAATGGTGGAGAGAGTAAATGGTTAGGATGATGAATGAAGTGTATTGAAGCAAACTGTTTTGTCCAGGATGGTGTCTTCTTGAATGCTGTTGGAGCGGACTTTTGCAGAAAAGTGGGAAGCATTCTGTCACACTCCTGGACATGTGCCTTGTATAATGGACAGGCTTTGCTGGCGAGTCAGGAGGTGAGTTACCTGCTGCAGAATTCCCATCCCCTGCCCTGTAGCCACACGATATGACTGGTCCAATTATATTTCTAGTCAATTGTCACCCCCAGGATATTGATGATGAGGGTTTCAGCAATGGTAATGCTGTTGAAAGTTATGGGGAAATGGCTAAATGCTCTGTTGTTGAAGATGGTCATTACCTGGTGCTTGTGTGGCTCGTGTGTTTTGTCAATAGTAATTTTGACGTGCAATCTGTTTGCTTTGTGGTCTCTGGATATTGAGCATAATGTTCAAGATAAGGGGGGTGTTTTGCACAGTGGTTAGCACAGTTGCTTCACAGCTCCAGGGTTCCAGGTTCAATTCCCGGCTTGGGTCACTGTCTGTGCGGGTCTGCACGTTCTCCCTGTGTCTGCGTGGGTTTCCTCTGGGTGCTCCAGTTTCCTCCCATAGTCCAAAGATGTGCAGGTTAGGTGGATTGGCCATGATAAATTGCCCTTAGTGTCCAAAAAGGTTAGGTGGTGTTACTGGGTTACCGGGGTAGGGTGGAGGCGTGGGCTTGAGTAGGGTACTCTTTCCAAGAGCCGGTGCAAACTCAATGGGCCGAATGGCCACCTTCTGCTCTGTAAATTCTATGAAATTTATACAGTGCATTTCACAAGAACGTTATCAAACTAAATTTGAGAGTCATATAAGATGTTAGGGCAGATGACTAAAAGCTTGGTTAAACAGTTATGCTTGAAGAATGAAAGCAAAAGAGGCAAATGGATTTAGGGAAAGATTTGCAAAGTTGAGGGCCTCGGCACCTACTGAAGACATGTCCAACAATGTTGGAGCAATTAAAACAGGAGATGCACAGAGGTTAGAACTGGAAAAACGCTGATATTCTGTGGGATGGGGGGGGGTGGGGGGGCAGGTTATAGATCTACGGTGAGGTTACACTGGCAGGAATTGGTGAGGTCACAAGGGATTCATAACAGGATAAAAATTCTAAAATTGAGGTAAGTCTTGACCAGAAGCCAGTGAGCAGAGGAGTGATTAATGTAAAGGGCTTGCTTCGATTTAAGGTACAAGAGGTCTTCTGGAGGACCACAAGTTTATGGAAAGTTAAACATGCAAAGCCAGCCAGCAGTGGGTTGGAATGGTAAATTCTGGAGGTAAAGAAAATATGGAAAAAGATTTCAACAACAAATGAGCTTGTGCAGGTGTGGCGTAAAGTAATATTACGGAGGCAGAAATAGGCACTCTGCGTGATGGCACAGATACGTAGTCAGAAGCTCATCTAATTATCAAATTCAGCAAAAGTTTACAAGAAGTCTGGTTCAGCTATCAGGAGAAGGGCAGGAATTGGGGTGGAAAGCAAATCGATCATTGGGGGACACCAGACACCCGAGATAATACTGCAGGAACGAGAAGAGAAGCCATCACCAGTGATTCATTGAGTACAACTGGAGAGATAAACATGGAAATAAAGCAGTGCAAAGCTATTCATCTGGATGATACCACGTTAAAGGCATTAAAGGCTGCAGACAAGTCAAAAGGTAACAAAAGCAGATTTTAATGGGAGAGCCTGAGCAAGAGAGAACTGTTAACAATATGGGATCAGGAAAGAGAAGTTAAATGATCAGAACTCTAGTGAGAATAGACACGAGAGAGCAAGGTCCCTTGGGTAGGGAATTCAGGGCCAGGGCAAAGGCAGTAGAGGCTGGGGGTTAGAGGTGGTGAGAAAAGCAGCAGAAGCAGCTAAATACATGGGGCCAGATTTTCATCTCCCAAAAGAGGTGAAAATCAGATTGCAAAACATTGAACTTTTTTTGCTGGAAAAGTAATTTTCCTCTACCTTCCCAACCTCACGTCATTTTCATGTGGTCTTTGCATGGGTCGGGGAGGCCTTTGGCGCAAATGCACATTTTCTGATGTCGGGTTGCCATGGTGAGGACCATAGGAAATTTAAATTTTAAGCTATTTTCATTGCTGGTGTGAATTTTGGAAGCCCGGTGAACACACATCCCATTGGAGAGTTTGTGACCACTGGGAAAATCCTGCTGAGGATTCAGCAACATTCTAAATGGCAAGTGTAAAATGTTTTCACACTTCTAATGTCATTGTCAAATACTGTATTGTGACAAAGATCTGTTTTTAAAGCAGTGATTCATCTTAGGGGTTGGTCCTGCAAAGATAAGTTGACCACAATTTTACAAGCGTTGGCATGCATCACAGTACTTTTTCCATTGAAGGAAGTTCCACAATGTATTCAAAAATGTCAAACATTCCTTGGCATGTTTGACATTGTAATTTAAATGCACAGATAGCTCTAACTGAAAGATCACCCCCTGACCTTGAAAGATATAAAATATCCAAGCACCTGCTCCCCCTCCCCCCCCCCCCCGACAGACAATGGACTTTGAAAGCAGAATGCCCCATCTGTTTTTCAATTTCAGTCTTTGGAGTTCCAAAAGCTAATGTTTTGATAGCTGTGGCAATGATGAACACTTGGCTGAGTTCCAAAAGCTGTTGCGGGCTGCTCTAAAAGTTTGTATTAAAATTCTCTGTCTTTGATATGGTTTCAGAGTATATGGCTATTTGTTTACATAACGTAATAGCTACTTAAAGGATTAACATTTTTTCCCAATGGAGAAAGGGATTTTGTAGTATCATTGGCAGGGTGTTTGAATGAGATTTATTTGATGTCACAGAATCTTTCTCGTTCTTCAACGGCAAAAATATTTGCATTGCTTTGCACATTTCCCGAGGTTCTACATAGTGGATACCGGGTGAGTAGCTATGCAGGATACATGGTGGCATGGGGCATCTAATGGGATATGGAGGGGATATGGAGTGGCATAGTTTTTTTTTTTTTTTAATTATTTGTGGGAAATAAGCATCACTGGCTATGCCAGAATTTATAGCCCACCCCTAATTCCTTTCGAGAAGGTGGTGGTAATCTGCAGTCCGTGCGGTGTAACTACATCCACAATGCTGTTGGGGCAGGATTTTGACCCACCGACAGTGAAGGAACGGCAATACAGTTCCGAGTCAGGATGGTGAGGGACTTGGCAGGGAAACTTCCTGATGGTAGTATTCCCATGTGTCTGCTACCTTTGTCCTTCTAGATGGTAGTGGTCATTCATTTGGAAGGTGCTACCTAAGGAGCACCTCTCAAGTTCAGCCCTTTTGTCCCTCTTTGAATTACGGCTGACATGAGGTCAGGAAACAAGTGGAACCCAAACCGAGCGTCAGTGAGCAGATTATTGCTAAGCAAGTGCTGCTTCATAGCACTGTTGATGACCCCTTCCATCACTTTACTGATGACCAAGAGTAGACTGATTTGGCTGTAATTGGCCAGATTTGATTTGTCCTTCTTTTTGTGTACAGGGCATAGCTGGGCAAAATTCCACACTGCTGGGTGGGTACCAGTGTTATAGCTGTGCTGCAACAGCTTGGGCAAGGGGTCCAGTAAGTTCTGGAGAACAAGTCTTCAGTATTATTGCCAAAATATTGTCCTGGTAACTTCCGTTGACGGCCACGATTGATCGGTCGCACACAAGGTGGCTACTGCCTTTTGATTTTGGCACATTCTACCCGGTTAATGGGCGCTTTGTTTGTAAAAAGTGAAAAAGAATTGGAGGGAATCGGTTTCTCCTCCAAAGTAGAATGTCAGCGTGTTACAAAACCCAGCAAAATTTGAATAAAGCCTTGGTTCAAGAGGTGGAGGATGCGCATGGCGCAGCAACTGAGAGCATGGCAAGAGAGAAGCGTCATTAATGCTTATCCCACTGCTGTGTGGGGTAGTTGATGGAATTTATCAAGGGAGAGTTCAGGCATCATAAGCAAGAGAGGAAAGAGGACTGGTCCAAGGCAATTGAAGGAGCAGTTGCCCCTTTCGTGGGACTTGGAAACGGGTGGAGAAGCATTTGGAGTTGCAAGGTGCGAAGATCAGAGAGATGGAAAAGGTGCTATCTGACCGTGTCATTGGAAGCAGAGGTGGCGATGTTGGGAGAGGCCTGCAAGATGTTGAAGACAAAAGTGGACGATCAGGAGAATCAGGCTAGGCAGCAAAACTTAAGGAAGTGGTGGAGGGAACAAGTGCTACAGACTACGTGTCGAGAATGTTTGTGAAGCTGGTCAAGGAGGGGGTCTTCAACAAGGCCACGGAGGTGGATCGGGCCCACCGGTCGCCGCAACAGAGCCCAAGAGCTGGGATGCTGCCGTGGGCGGTGATCATCCGGATGCACAGATTTCAGGAAAAGGACAGGATTCGGAGGTGGGTGAAGTCAATGCGAGACTGTGGCTGTCAGGGTGAGGACTTTGGGGTCAATCTGGCCAAACAGCAGGTGGATTTTAACAGGACCACGGTGGCGCTCTTTCGGAGCAAGATCCGGTTTGGGGTGTTGTATCCAGCCAAACTCTGGGTGACTTTCAAGAGCAAAGAATGTTAGTTTACGACGCCGGAGAAGGCGAGTGACTTTATCAAGGAGCATGAGTTGGGAGAGGCCGAATGGTGGAAACTTTTTTGGTTTTGGTATGTATATACAAGTTTTGTAAATGTTGTTTTGCTTTTGCCCAAGTTGGTCTTCCTTTCATTTGGGTTGATGGGGGGGGATGCTTCCAAATCCTGTTATTTTTTTTGTCTCCTCCCTCCCATTCTCCCCGGGTAGGTATACCAATACCCGGTCGGGGTGTCGTCCCTCAAGGTATGGATCCATTTGAGGCGGCACTTTGGAGTGGGAGGTATGTCGGTACTGGCCCCAATTGGCGGGAATCAGTGGTTCATACCAGGAGGGATAGACACAATGTATAGGAGTTGGAATAGGAAAGGGGTAGAGCGGGTAAGGGATCTGTTCGTAGAAGGGAGGTTCGCATGGCTGAAAAAGTTGCAGAAGGAGTTTCACTGTTGAGGGGGGAGTGAATTTAGGTACATACAGGTGTGGAATTTTGTACGCAAGGAGCTCCCCTCTTTCCCTCAGCTGTCAAAGAATACTCCATTGGATAAACTGTTGACTCAGGATAAGCTGGGGAAGGGAAGCTGCGGATAATTATGGGTAGTTGTTGGAAACAGAGAAAGCACCCGTGGAGGAGAAAGACGGAGATGGGAGGAGAGGAGGGGGGGGGGGGGGGGGGGGGGAGGGGTGCTGGAGTGAAATTATGCACTGGGTGAATTTGACATCATCCTGTGGCAGGATGAGCCTGATACAGTTCAAAGTGGTGCACAGGGCCATATGATTCAGGCTCGCATGAGTGGGTTCTTCCGCAAGGTGGAGGACAAATATGAGAGTTGCGCAAGGGGGCCTGCGAATCATGTTCATATGGTCTGGTCTTGCCCGAAATTAGGGGGATTCTGGACATCGACTTTCCAGACACTGTCTTGATGATGGGGGTGGGGATGGCGCCGTGTCCATTGGATGATGGGGGTGGGGATGGCGCCGTGTCCATTGGTGACGATTTTCGATGTTTCAGAGCTGCCAGGGTTACTGGAGAGGAGGGGGGCCGACGTTGTGGTCTACGCCACACTGATTGCCTGACAGCGAATCCTACTGGGATGGAGGTCAGGGGCACCGAGGGTGTCGGCGTAGTTGGGGGATGTGGCGAAGTTCTAAACATTAAGTTCATTCCCAGAGGGTCAGAGGAAGGACTTTATGTCAGATGGAAGTGGTTTCTGTCTTTATTCAAGGATCACTTTGTCACCAGCGGGTTGGGGGAGGGGAGAAAAAGGGGAAAATGACAAACTGTTTGTAATTTGGCTGTATCTTTTGTTGGCAGATTTGATTTGGAATAAAATATGTTTTTTAAAAAATATTGTCCAGGCCCATATTTTGCAATACCTAGTGCCTTGATATCCGTGGAGTAATTGAATTGGCTGAAGATTGGCATCTGTGAAGCTGAGGACCTCCAGAGACAGAGACCATTTCCTCATGAATTCAAAACTATCAACCACTGACTGCCTCCCTTTACCTTTTGAGAGCAGCATAATGTATTCATTTTCACCTAGAAATGTTCTTGGTATCATCTCCTCAAATAGAATAGACTCTGCTAAAGATGCCTTCAAGAAACTTGGTTTCTGTTTCTGTGACAAATATCATTTTCCACCCAACCCCCACCCCAAGAGCTTAGAACTCTCAATAAAGACGTAGTCCACTGAAGACTTGGTTCCACGTCTGAAAAAGTGCTTCTGATTATATCCTCACATGCTGATTCCTAGACAGGATACATGTAAAAGCTTTTGCAACAAGAACTTGTCTTTATATAGCATCTGAAACAACAAAAAAAGCCTAAGTGCTTCACAGGAGTGTTGTTTTTTTTTTGTTTTAGAAAACATTTTATTGAGACATTTATAATTTTAACATATTAACATTATAAATAACAGAACGGTCCAACACACGCAAAAACCCCACAGCAACACACCCAACTCCCCCCCCCCCCCACCCCCCCCCCCCGCCCTAACTCCTAGCTACCCAAATATTAGATTCCCTGCCCTTATTCTCCACTTCCATGCCTCCTCCCCCCCCCTTTTGCTGACGGTCAGTTTCCCTTAAAGAAGTCGATGAACGGCTGCCACCTCTGAGCGAACCCCTGTATTCAACCCCTTAAGGCAAACTTGATCGTCTCTAGCCTGAGAAACCCTGCCAAGTCACTGACCCACACCCCCGACTTTGGAGGCTCCGAGTCCCTCCACCCCAGCAAACTCCGTCTCCGGGCCACCAGGGAGGCAAAGGCCAGAACATCGTCCTTTCTCCCCGCTGGGCTCCCAGATCTTCCGACACTCCAAATATTGCCATCTCTGGGCCCGGAGTCACCCTCCCTCCCAGAACCTCTGACATGACATCGGAGAATCCCTGCCACAATTCCGTCAGCTTCGGACATGCCCAAAACATATGTACATGATTCGCCAGACTTCCCCCGCACCTCCCACACCTGTCCTCCACCTCCTCAAAAAACCTACTCATCCGGGCCACAGTCATATGAGCCCTGTGGACCACCTTGAACAGGATCAGGTTAAGCCTGGCACACGACAAGGATGCATTGACTGTTTTTAGGGGCTTCTCCCATAGCCCGACTGCCAACTACCCCCCCAACTCGGCTTCCCATTTCCTCTTCCCCATCCCGATTGGGATCCCTTCCCACTCCATCAATTCCTTATATATTTCCGAGACCCTCCCCTCCCAACCCCTGTTTTTGACATCACCTTATTCTGTAGAGAGAAGAGAGGGAAGCTTGGAACCTGCCTCCGGACAAAGTTCCGTACCTGCAGGTACCGAAAACCGTTCCCACCCGGAAACTCAAACTACTCCTCAAGCTCCTCCAGGCCTAGGAAACCCTCCTCAATGAGATCCCCAAATCTCTCAATCCCTGCCCGCTGCCACCTCCTGAAGCCCCCATCCAGCCCCCTGGAGCGAACTGGTGACTGTCACAGATCAGTGCCCACACCGACGCCCCCTCCAGTCTCATATGTTGCATCCATTGCCCCCGCACTCTCAGGAGTGCCACTTCCACTGGGCTTGTGGAGTACCGACTGGCGAGAACGGCAGAGATGCTGTTAACAGAGCTTCCAGACTCGTGCCCTTACAAGATGTCCCCTCTACCCACTCCCACACCGACCCCTCCCCCACTACCCATTTCCTAACTATCGAAATATTAGCCACCCACTAGTAATTAATAAAGTTCGGAAGGGCCAAGCCTCCCTCCCCACGTCCCCGCTCAAGAAAGACATTCTTCACCCTCGGGGCTTTCCCAGCCCACATAAAACCCGAGATCGCCGCATTCATTTTCCTAAAAAATGCCTTGGGGATAAAGATTGGGAGACACGGAAACACAAACAGCAATCTCACAGTCTATACCCTCCCCGCCAATGGCAGCGAGAGCACATCCCACCTGCGGAAGTCCCCTTTCATTTGCTCAATTACCCTGCCCAAATGTAGTTTATGAAGCTGACCCCAGTCTCTTGCCACCTGAATCCCCAGATACCTATAACTTTTCCCACCACATTGAATGGTATCTCCCACAATCTCCTCTCCAGCCCCCTTACCTGGATCGCGAAGACCTCGCTCTTGCTCAAGTTTAGTTTGTAGCCTGAGAACCAGCCAAATTCCTCCAGTATTCCCATAATTCCTGCAAACCCCCTGCCAACGGGTCTGTTATATACAGGAGCAAATTGTCCGCATAGAGCGAGACCCTATGCTCCACCCCCCTCTCACTATCTCCCGCCAAATGTTCAATGTCCTCAGCGCCATTGCCAAAGGCTCAATGGCCAGGGCAAACAGTAGTGGGAGAGTGGGCATCCCTGCCTTGTCCCCCTGCACAGATTAAAATACTCTGACTGGGCCCGGTTGGTCCTTACATTCGCCACCGGTGCCTGATATAGCAACCGGACCCAATCCACAAATCCCTGCCCGAACCTTCCCAGGACATCCCACAGGTACCTCCACTCCACCCGATCAAAGGCCTTCTCTGTTTCCATGACCACCACCACCTCGACCTTGCGCCCCTCCGCAGGCATCATTATCACATTTAGGAGCCGTCTAATATTGGACGCCAGGTGTCATCCCTTCACAAATCCCATCTGGTCCTCCCCTATTACCTCCGGGACACAATCCTCTATGCGTGTGGCCAAGATCTTTGCCAGCAATTTAGCATCCACAGTCAACAGGGAGATCGGTCTATATGACCCACAACTCTCCGGATCCTTATCCCGCTTCAAAATAAGGGAGATCGATGCCTGCAATAACGTTGGGGGGAGCATTCCCAGCTCCTTGGACTCATTAAAAGCCTTTAACAGGAGCGGCCCTCGCAACCCGGAAAACTTTTTAGAGAACTCAACCGGGTATCCGTCAGGTCCTGGGACCTTACCCGATTGCATCGCCCCAACCCGTCTATAACCTCCCCAAGCACTGTAAAACTTCCGAAACACATCGTTCACCCCTGCCGGATCCAAAACCAACTTCCCCCTTGTATCATTTACTTTCGCCGTCTCCTGTTTCCTCAGCTGGTGTGCCAACATCCTACTGGCTTTTTCCCCATATTCATACACCGCCCCCTTCACCCTCCTCAGCTGTTCGCCTTACCTGTGGACAGGAGCCCAAATCCAGCTGCAGTCTCTGGTGCTCCTTCAGAAGTCCGTCATCTGGAGACTCCGCATACCTCCTGTCCACCTGTAAAGTTTCGCCTACCAGCCTGTCCAACTCCGCCTGCTCAGTCTTCTCATGTGCCCAAATTGAGATGTGTTCCCCCCTGATAACCGCCTTCAGTGCCTCCCACACCACCCCCGCCGAAACCTCACCTGTGTCATTGATCTTTATATAGCTTCGCATGGCCTTCCTCACCCGCTCGCACACCTCCTCCTCCGCTAACAGCCCCACATCTAACCTCCACTGCGGCCGCTGGGCCTTTCCTTTGTTGACTTGCAAGTCTACCCAGTATGGGGCGTGGTCCGACACCACAATTGCTGGGGCTTGCACAACAGTGCCCTTTGGGCCCTATCCACCTCCAGCGGTCGATCAAACACACCTTCCCCAAGCAGCTTCTCCAGCATTTTCCCCACATACGCACTCGCGTCCGATCCTTCGATCCCCTCCAGCAGACCCACGACCTGAATGTTCTGCCTCTGAGAACGATTTTCCAGGTCCTCCACTTTCTCCAGCAGCATCTGCTGGTCACTCAGCATCCCAATCTCTGCTGCCATCGAGGTGGACTGGTCCTCATGCTCCCTTGCCACCTCCTCCAACCTCTGGATCGCCTGACCCTGGGCCGCCAGTCTCATCTCCACACGGTCAACCACCGCCTTGATCAAGTCCACTGCCCAAGCCAGGTCCTCCGCACTCTCCTTCCATCGTTCTCATTTAAAAATCTCACCAACTGGTCCATCAACCACTCAGCTGACGGGGTCCGACCCTGTTCGGCCGCCATCTCCACGCACGTTGTCCGCTCCTCACTCGCCACCACCGCCTGGTTCATTCTTTTCCGATGACTTTTGGGCCGCAGCTCCATAAACTGGGGGTACCTTTCTTCTGTTCTTGCTTCTACACCCTTTCTCTACAAATTTCCTGCATCAATCCCGCTTAAAGGCCACACAAAGACCACCATGAGCGGGAGCTGCCAAATGTGCAACCGCTCACTCCATGGTCGCCACCGGAAGTCTTTCACAGGAGTGTTATAAAGCAAAATTTGACAACATGCCACAAAAGAAAATATTTGATCAATGACCAAAGCTTTGTCAAAGAGGTAGGGTTAAAGGAATGGCTTAAGGGGAGAAAAAGAGGTAGAGAAGCAACAATTTGAGGGAAGGAATTCCAGTGGCGACTAGGGGCTTTTCACAGTAACTTTATTGCAGTGTTAATGTAAGCCTACTTGTGACAATAAAGATTATTATAGATCTTATGGCTTTGGCAGCTGACGGCACAGCCATCAATGATGGAGACAAGAGCAAATTTCAAAATTAACCCCTGTATTATAAATTTACTCTTGGATAATAGATTTGCTGTTAGTTTATTTATTAATGCACTTACCTTTAATAATCTGGTCTCATATATAATAATCAAAATATAAATCACACTCACCTCATTTCCACCAACTGCTTTGGTCAAGATTACAGCAGATGACACAGGAGGAGGCATGCAACCAACAGTCTGCAAACTAAAAATAAACCCAAAACAACCTTAGAACAGTTGCATTTTCCAAATCATGTTCAACAACAAACATTTACCCATTTCTTATTGTTCATGTCAGTAAATTAGCTGTGCTGCATAAACGTTACTCCTTAAAACTCTCGCAGCATTTCATACTCATTCTGCAAATATTTGACTACAATGTTCTTCAGTAACTTTAAGCATATTTTAGATACCAAATAGCTTTTGGGTCTCAGAAAAGCTCAATATTTTAAATTTATAGGAAATAGAACACATTGCAATATTTACTGAACATCCCATGCTGAAAACTTGGGCAGGAATTTTATGTTCAAAACTTGTGGCCAGGGTTTAGAACAATTAGCATAAGAAAAGGGTTGTCAGGCAAGTTCTAAAAATACCAAAAACTTTAATTGGCCAATGGAATATGGTCACACGTGTCCCTGTTATGCTTAGCTTGGCTCAAGACTTTCATTCATAAACAGTTTGAAGCAGGGTGAAATATTTATTTCTTATATCTATACCAACAGCAGATCTCAAAGGTATTAATTTAAAAGCATACAAAAGCCCTCAGTCATTCATACAAATTCATATTGCCGTCTGAGGCTTCTAGTGGAACATTAGATTGGACACAGTCCTCTGAATAGGCAAGTGGCATTTTGGTCTTTCTTCAATATGGAATATGTAATACAATTCTTCAATATGTAACTACTAAGGGACAAATTAAGAAATAAATACAGATATGCTAGAAACAATCAGCAGGCTGGGCAGCATCTGTGGAGAGAGAAAGAGAATTAACATTTCAGGTAAATGACCTTTCATCATCACCTTCTGTCAGCTTCTCCCATATTACTTGGGGTCACCAACTGCTGATTGATTACCCTTTCTCCACCTCCTGTTAGTCACCCATTCTTCTTCCAATATCACGGTGTAAGAGTGCTTCCTGTTTCTTCCCTTATTTCCCCTTTATTTTATTTCTGCTGTTGCATTTTTGACCATTGATCTTTAATGGGCCTTTGCCTTTAAAAGACAAAGCAGCCTTTAATTCAAACAGGACGATCCAGAAGGCTGTGCTGTTTTAGACTGACCATCAGTGATTATCGGGATTACTTGATCTGACAGGTGGCCAATGAATTGATCCAAAATGGAGGTGCTCTGAGCAGTAACAGGTGGTGATTGATTCTGTTCCCAATGAAATAGTTCAGAGATCTAAAGAAGTTTCTGTTTCGCTTTTGGCGGCTAAGGGAGAAAACTTATTTTTCTCAATCTGTTTTCTCCAGAAATAACCAGCAAATTCGCCACAAAAGGTCACTGCGGAAACCAGCTCTCTCTGTGCAGAAAGCACTGATGCAAGTAGAGACCAGAATCTGATAACACTCTCTGCAGAACAGGCTGGTCTGAAGCTCTCCTGGAAAAGCAGAGTAAAATATTGCCAGCGGCAAGGAAGATTATGAGCTGTAAGCCAGAGACTTTAAACCATGCTCATACTGTGAAGAAAGTGCACCAAAGAACTCATTACCTGAAGCAAATACTCTTATTTTTTTACCTTAATCCTTATTATTTTTATCCCTTTCTGCCCCTCTGTTTTTGTCTGTCTTGTGTATAGATAGAGGTCGGAGCAGTTGACGGTAGGGGGGTGGGGGGGAGATCAGGTATTAGCTTGACATTAAGCAGCTGCATTCTCAGCATATTTCATATTTGTTCTAGTTATAAATAAACAGTAATTGTGTTTAAACGTACAAACCTGGTGACTGTAATTAGTGGGGCAGCCAAGGGCCAAAGATTTGAGAGAGCAAAAAGAAAAAGAGAGAAACTTCCAGCTATGGCACTACAAATGAGCGAGTAGCTGCCAGAAAGTAGACGGGAAATTAATCCTAGAATGGAACCCATTGGCGATTTGTTTAAATTTATACAGGCCTTCCCAAAATGCAATGAGAAGGGGGTAGAAACCCTTTTTAGGGCTTTTGAGAAAATAGCAAACCAAAAGAAAAGTAGACATTACCCATGCAGAATAAACTGACTGGGGGGTAGGGGGGCACAATAAGTTTATGCTTTTCTGTCAGAGCAGAAGTCTAAGAATTGTGTCATGTAAGAAGGGCTAGTCTGGATGCATAGGAATTGGTTCTCGAAGCATATACGCAAAAGTTCCTTAATTTAAGGAGACAGTCAGGACATACTTATGCAGAATTTGAAAGGGCTAAGCAGAACAATTTTGTTAGGTGGGTGCAAACATTGGGAGTTGAAACTACCCATGAGGCTCCAAGCGAGGTCTATCTTCTATAGTAAGAACCTATGTTGAAGACCAGAAGACTGCTAGGCAGGCAGCAATTATGGCTAACGAGCTAATCCATAAATTTAAACCTTTGTTCGATTAGCCCCGTAATTTTGAAAAGGATAGGAAGTGGGAGAGTGAAAGGAAGACGGGTAGCCAAGGTAAAGAATGGATAGCTGGGAATGCCATGAGATCTCTTCCCCAGACCTGGCAGGAAGGTACTAAGGGTATAGGTGAGACTTGGAAGCCGAGGTGTTACCATTGTAACAAGATGGGACAGTTCATTTAGCATGTTGGAATTTGCAAGGAAAGCCCATGGGACTTGTAGGAGTTTAGGAGGATTCTAAAAAGGGAACAAAAGAAGAGACTACTACAGGGCAGACTGAAGCTTGAACTGGATTTAGGAGACCCGAGGTAAACAGTTGGCTGGACAACTGGTTCGTGATCAGAGCAATGTTAATAGCGTTGGTTATATTTCCATACCGGTTGAGGGTATTCACCACCAGTCAGCTCGCCTCCTCAAAGGAGAGAGCAGCCTATGGTCATCTGGGACGATGGCGACTTTACATACTTCCTTCTTCACTCCCATTTCTCATGTTTTACCAAATTAACTGTGTGCTTTTTTGAGGATAGAGTCATGAAGGAAATATTGAATGACCCTTCACTGCAGACTATCAATCACATACATAAAAACTTTTAAAACCAGCAATTACTGGATTAAGTTTTTGGGTTACAAAATCCTACATCACCAATAAAACAAATATTGCCAACATATCAAGCAATTTAGACACTAAAATGCATTAAACAGAGAGTTGAGGGGAAAAATCTTACCCTTTTAAAAGCCATGGGTTTATAGATGTCAGCGCTAATAATTTAAGAAAAAACCAAATAGCAGTCGGAAAAAATCCAAGGGTAAAGATCTGTACAAACATGTGAAGTTTTACATGCATCAAAGCACTAGTCAGTTCCTGAAATACAAGGAGAAAAAAGTGGATTCAATTTTAAAATAACAAATTTACACAAGGGCAGGAATAAAACTAAAATCAAACATTTTAATGTTTTTTCAAACCTATAACTCAAACTAAATATGAAAGAAACCGTTCTAATGACCTTCTAGATCTGCTCTACCTAGAATGTCCATCTTCTCAAATCTACGTTGTCTTTCAAATGTGTTTATATTTGGTTTCTACCAAATATAAAACAACAGAATAAAAGCAAAATTGTGCAAATGGTGGAATCTGAAGCAAAAATAAATGCTGGAAAAACTCTGCAGGTCTAGCAGCATCTGGAAAGTAGAGATAATGGGAGGGGTTCTCTGTAGCCCGACGGCGAAATAGTGATCGGCGATTGGGCGGGGAATGGATTCCGACGCCGAAATCGAGGCCGGCGCCAGTTTGACGCCGATCCGCCATGTTCTGCCCCTTCAAAATGCCAACATTGTGACGTGCGCTGCTTCAGCGCCATTGGCGCCTCACTGACCGGCCCACCCTTGATACTCCGACCCCAATGGGCCGAGTTCCCGACGGCACGGGACATGTGTGGTCTCAACCGGCGTGCCAGCGGCGGATTGTGTCCAATGCCATCCACACTCGGCCGGGATCCGTGCTGCTGGCCGAGGGGGGGCTTTTGCTAGGGCTGGGGGGAATGCTGGGGGTTGGCCGGAGGTGGGCTGTGAGAACGCAGTTGGCGGGTTAGGTTTCGCGCATGACCGGCGCCATGTTGTACGACGCGGCCGGTGCAGGTCGCCAGCCGTGCGCATGCGCAGTCTGAGACCCGGCCATTCTCTAGCCATTTTCAGCACGATCCGCGGGACTTTCACTCGGTGCCGTGCTAGCCTGTCACCGGGTGTACCAGAATCGGTGAGGGGTCGGTGCAGAATATCCTGTCGTGAAAGTCGACACATACTACGCTGGTGTCAGCACTTCCAGAACAGAGAATCCAGTCAAATGTCCCTCCTCAGATGCTGACAGACGTGCGAGTCTTTCCAGCACTTTCTGTTTTTGCACAAAGCAACAAACTAACCAATATCATTTTGTAAATAATTTAACAGTGTGATGATGATTTCTAATCACTTCTATCCAGAAAAATGTAATAGCACAAACAATAAATCAACCTGGGCTTAGTGGTAGCACTCTCCTCTCACCTCTCCCATAAACCGGCATTAGGTTTAAGGCACATGCCAGAAAATTAAGCACAATTTTTTTTTTTTATTCGTTCAAGCGCTATGTGCATCGCTGGCAAAGCTAACATTGATTGCAAATCCCTAATTGCACTTGAGAAGGCAGTAGTCAGCTGCTTTATTGAATCATTGCAGTCCTTGAGCTGCAAGTAGCCCCACATAGGATGAAGTTCTAAGGCTTTGACTTAGTGAAGGTCAAGCAGTGTATCTGCAACACAGAATGGGGGGAAACTTGCAGGTTGTGGAGTTCCACTGTACCTCCTGCCCTTGTTCTTCTAGGTGGCAATAAGGTCACAGGTTTGGAAGGTGCTGTTGAAGGAGTCTTGGCGAGTTGCTGCTGTTTATCTTTGCAATGGTACATTGCTGCCACTGTGAGCTGGTGGTAGCAGGAGTGAATGTTTAAGGTGGTGATTTGGGTGCGATCAAGCAAACTCCTTTGCCCTTGATGTAATTCAGTTTTCTGAGTATTGCTACACAAAGCCACGAAAGTGGTGAGTATTCACACTCTGTCTTGTGCCTTGTAGATGGTGGATGAGTCAGGAGATGAGTTACTCTCCACAGAATTCCCAGGCTCTGGCTTGCTCTTGCTGGTCCCGTTAAGATTCCGGTTAATGGTAACCTCCAGGGTAATAACAGTTGGGGATTTAACAATGACAATGCCTTTTGAATCTCATGGGGAGATGGCTAGGTACTCTCTTGTTGGAGATGGTCATCGCTTTGCACCAATGTAGCATCTATGTTACTTGCAACTTATCAACTCAAGCCTGAAAGATGTCCAGGTTTTGCTGCATATGGAAACAGCTAGATTCATTATCAAACGAGTGATACTGAGCATAGTGCAATCATCAACACACATTCCTACATCTGACCTTCTGATCGGGGGGGGGGGGGGGGTCACTGCTGAAGCAGTTTACGATGGGTTAGCCCAGTTATAAGCTAGCCAAAATGCTGACTTCCAAATGAGATGTTAAAAGGAGGCCCCCAGGGCAGCACGGTGGCGCAGTGAGTTAGCCCTGCAGCCTCACGGCGCCGAGGTCCCAGGTTCGATCCCGGCTCTGGGTCACTGTCTGTGTGGAGTTTGCACATTCTCCCCGTGTTTGCGTGGGTTTTGCCCCCACAACCCAAAAATGTGCAGGCTAGGTGGATTTGCTACGCTAAATTGCCGCTTAATTGGAAAAAAATGAATTGGGTACTCTAATTATTTTTTAAAAGGAGGCCCCCATTTCCCTTTCAGATGAACATAAACGGTCCCAGGGCAGTTAAGGAGGAAAAGAGGAATTTGTTTTAGTATCTTGGCTAATATTTATCATCAACCAAAATTATTAAAATAGTTTCTGATCTCAATACATTTTGTAGTCCCTTGCTGTGTACAGCTTGTTGCTGAACGTCCCTACATTAAAACAGTAACTACGGGGCAGCACGGTGGTGCTGTGGTTAGCACTGCTGTCTCAGGCGGCCAAGGACCCAGGTCACTGTCTGTGTGGAGTATGCACATTCTCCCCGTGTCTGCGTGGTTCTCACCCCCACAATCCAAAGATGTGCAGGGTAGGTGGATTGGCTATGCTAAATTACCCCTTAATTTAAAAAAAAATTGGGTACTCTAAAAAGGAAAATAACGACACTTCAAAAGTACTTAATTGTTTTGAGGACTTTGGCTATCCTCAGGATGTTACAGACATTATATAAGACAAATTCTTTCTTTCATGATACTTAAAGAGGAAGCAAAGTAATGGCCTATATCACTATGGAAATATGAATAAGAGTGGTGTGATGGCTATTGATCTGTTTAAAATCAGTATCAGCATTTGTTAATTTTTAATTTTAGACCGAATAGTAAATACAGTACTTTATTACTAAAACAATTAAAAAAACAACTATCATTTTCATAGCACCTTACCACAATGTGAAAACATTGCCAAGTGCTAAACATAGTGTGTGTTCCACTGACTGAAGTCACTATTGTTAAGTGGATAAACATGAATGCCGTAACGCACACAGCAAGCTACCATCAGTAATGAAATGTGAAGGGGTTCTAGCAGTATCTTGCAGAGGGATGCTAGGCCGCAGCACTTATTATGGGGCCGGGTTTACTGGTCATCCTTTCCAACAAATGCCAACCTGCTTTCAGCTGCTGGGAAAGCCATGGGAATCTAAAGCAGTAGCTACGGGGTGGCATGGTAGCACAGTTGCTTCACAGCGCCAGGGATCCGGGTTCGATTCCCAGCTTGAGACACTGTCTGTGTGAAATCTGCACATTCTCCCCGTGTCTGCGTGAGTTTCCTCCGGGTGTTCCGGTTTCCTCCCACAAGTCCCAAAGACGAGCTTGTTTGGTGAATTGGACATTCTGAATTCTCCCTCAGTGTACCCGAACAAGTGCCGTAGTGTGATGACTAGGGGATCTTCACAGTAACTTCATTGCAGTGTTAATGTAAGCCTATTTGTGATACGAACAAAGATTACTTTTTCCCATTCAGCCCCAGATTAAAATACAATCAGCGAAACATATGTAACTATGTTATGATTACTTATGCATCTCGGTAAAATAAATTGATTCAGTGTTAAAAACTCCATCTCGTGTTACAATCCATTGTTTTTGAAAGCCAGAGTGAGAGCTAATGGAAATCCAACGCAGGTCTAATAGCTGGATATAATTATCAGGCACATTGATTTTCCCAGGCAAATTACCAAACGCTTACCCAAGCATTGCGGCAATGATAGATACTCTCAAAATATATGAGATTAGGGATTCGTCCATGAAAGAGATTTAAGATATGAGAATCAAATTAATCTAGGATAGGAGGTTCTCAACTACTTAAAATGTAACCATTTGTTCATTCCAATTCTTGGTTACTGATGTTGTCAGTTCCATAATACATTATATCATCTAAAAATGTACAGTTATAAAAATAATCAAATTGAGTTAGGCAGTAAGCCTTTCAGCAAACTATTTTTTCCATTCCAGCATTTTCCTACAAATCCATAATCACATTTCAAAGTAAACTGCTGGTTGTGAGTGTTTGGGAGGTTTTGAGGGCATGAAAGGCACGATATAGAATCACAGAATCCCGACAATGCAGAAGGAGCCCATTCAGCCCATTGAGGCTGCACCAACCCTCTGAAAGCACACCCTACCTAGGACCACTACCCGCCCTATCCCCGTAACCCTATCTAACCTGCACATCTTTGGACTATGGGAGAAAACCGGAGCACCCAGAGGAAGCCGACGTAGACACAGGGAGAACGTACAAACTCCACACAGACAGTCACCCAAGGCCAGAATTGAACCCGGGTCCCTGGTACTGCGAGGCCACCGTGCCACCCTAAATAAATCGAAGTTCTTCATTTTGATTAATTCCCTGGTCCAGCTGAATAATCAAAGTTCTGAAAACGGAGTACAATTCAATATTCTGAGGAGACTATGCTCTGTGGAAGCAATTTATTTGAAGTATATCTTACAACAATGAACTGCAAGTTTAACGTTTTATGATTCCAGAATTACACTATGACTTTCATGATCGCAAATTTGTATCCAGTCATGTGAGGGAACCTCTCAACTGTTCCAAGGACTTGAAAAAAAATTGTCAGAATCATCTGGTTGGTCCGTTTTGTGGTGTTTGGTTCAATTCACTTTTTTGGGTTCTTGATTCATTATGTTTCCTGCAGCATCTGCTGACTGATTTTTGATCGACTCAAATGTCCTATTTATGAAATGCAAATCAACAAACCTCTAATTTAAAGATCGGGGTTAGTGAGTTGATCATGGATTTTTGCCCTAGGAAGATGCAACAAATTTTTATTACATAGAGGTATACATGGAGTCTTTTAAAGCAGATATCAGAATTTCACTAGAATGCAAAGATAATCTCAAATGAGGAATTTGTCTTGGAAGTGCCTACAGTTCAATTGTTGGTTATAAAGAGTTAAAAAATAAAGTGCTAGCTACATCAGATATTATTCCAAGCTTAACTCAATACCAAAGTTGCAAATTTCACTGATACCCCATATAATAGAATCTATAGAATCAAATAGAATCTATTATTAAGGAGGCTATAGCAGGAATTTTAGAAAATCTTAATGCAATCAGGCAATGTCAACATGATTTTCTGAAAGGGAAATAGTGTTTGAGTAATTGATTAGAGTTCATTGAGAAGTAATAAGCAACTTGGATACGGTGGAACCTGTAGATGTTCCCAAAAGGCATTTGGGAAGGTGCCAACTCAAAGTTTCCGACACAAAGTAAGCACACGGTGGAGGGGGTAACATATTAGCATGGATAAAGGATTGATTACTTAACAGGAAGCAGAGACTAGGGATAGTTTGAGAGTTGGCAAGATGTAACTAGTGGAATGCCACA
The DNA here is from genome assembly GCF_047496885.1 of Scyliorhinus torazame. Taxonomy (NCBI): domain Eukaryota; kingdom Metazoa; phylum Chordata; class Chondrichthyes; order Carcharhiniformes; family Scyliorhinidae; genus Scyliorhinus; species Scyliorhinus torazame. Next base: position 109,567,180 of record NC_092709.1, on the reverse strand, counting down.
GGGATCAGTAGCCTCAAATGTTTATGATCTAGATCAATGATTTGGGATGATGGGACCATGTGTACAGTTGCTAAATTTGCTGATGACACAAAGATAGGTAGGAGAGAAAGTTGTAAAGAAGACATAAGAGTTTGCAAAAGTATATAGACAGGTTAAGTGAGTGGGCAAAAACTTGGCAGATGGGAGTATTATATGGGAAAATGTGAACTTTCCCACTTTGGTATCAAGAATAGAAAAGCAGCATATTATTTAAAAGGAGAAAGATTGCAGATCTCAGTTGTAGCCATTGACCAGAAACTGAACTGGACTAGCCATATAAACACTGTGCCTAATGAGGAAGTCAGAGTCTAGGAATTCTATGATGAATAACTCACCTCCTGATTCCCCAAAGCTTGTCCACAATCTATAAGCCACAAGTCAGGAGTGTGATGGAATACTCTCCCCTTACCTAGAATCATAGAATCCCAACAGTGCAGAAAGAGGCCATTTGGCCCATCGAGTCTGCATCATCCCTCTGATAGAGGACCCTACCTAGGCCCAATTCCCCACCCTATTCCCTAACCCCACCTAAGGGCATTTTTGAATAGCCAAACCACCTAACCTGCACATCTTTGGACTGTGGGAGGAAATTGGAGCACCCGGAGAAAACCCACGCACACACGGGAAGAAAGTGCAAACTTTTTTGATGAGAGGTCACTCACGTGAAACATTAACTCTGTTTCTCTCTCCTCAGATACTTCCTGGCCTTCTAACTATTTCCATCATTTTCTGTTTTTATTTCCAATTTCCAGCATCTTGTTGCTTTTATATGGAAAATGGATATTCATGGATATTTAAAGAAGAGTAACTGATCAAATCTAAGTTGGCTTTACATTTCTAAAATCTCAAAGTGCCAATTAAGGGCAGCGCAGTGGTTAGCACTGCTGCCTCACAGCACTGAGGTCCCAGGTTCGATCCCGGTCCCGGGTCACTGTCCATGTGGAGTTTGCACATTCTCCCCATGTCTGCATGGGTCTCACCCCCACAAATCAAAATGATGTGCAGGGTAGGTGGACTGGCCACGCTACATTGCCCCTTAATTTAGCACAGGGCTAAATCGCTGGCTTTGAAAGCAGACCAAGGCAGGCCAGCAGCACGGTTCGATTCCCGTAACAGCCTCCCCGAACAGGCGCCGGAATGTGGCGACTAGGGGCTTTTCACAGTAACTTCATTTGAAGCCTACTTGTGCCAATAAGCGATTTTCATTTCATTTCATTTTCAATTGAAAAATAAATAATTGGGCACTCTAAATTTAAAAAGAAAATGCCAAGTAAAATAAGAAATGAACAACGCAAGTATAAAAGCTATCCACAAAGAATTGGAGTCTGCAAGGGCTAAATAAATAGCCCTCCCAAAAAACAGGTGCAGGAACTCACTCCCTAAGAGCACTGTGGGTGTACCTGCAGCACATGGACTGCAGCGGTTCAAGAAGGCAGCTCACCACCAAAGAGACCCTCCAGACACACAGACAAAAAAGCAGTGGGAACATACAGGTTAATGTCAGCAGTTGAGCCCTAAGGATGCACATATACTGCTGCAACAAGTTTAATTACCTCATAGGAGTGGCCACGGTAGGTAAATGCATCTTTAAATACCATATCTTAACTGCAACAGTAGCCTCAGTAACGATGCAAATCACCACAATCTCATCATTTACCCATCTACAATATTAATCAAGATCTGTACTTAACATTCCTATGCTTCACCCCACCTGCAAATACTTAGCATTGCTGCAAGCCTCACACCCACAGACTTGCACACATTGCCAAATATTCAAACACAAGTCACATCAGCAAATATAATTACAGGACACTTGCTGATAGTCGTGCCACTCTTGCAGGACAAGGTGGTGCACAACCAGTGGCAGTATGAGACAACTGAGGGTGAACTGGCATGCCCACGTGCCTTAACCCCCATGGAGACATCAATTCTGGCCTTTATTGGGACAGCCAGTGTTGTTGCTCTGGTCAGAATTGGTGTTGAAACCAAAGATAAAGATATTATCATACTTAATCCCAGGCCTGAACTTCCATGAAATGGCAATCAGAGTCGGACTACCACTCTGCTCCTACTTTTTTAACTTTGCAATCTTTTTGACCCTGTCTCACCCACTCTTCTCACTCAGACCTGGCAAGAACGGTCAGGGCAGCATGCTCCTGAGGCTTTCAGTTGAACGCTATTGAATTGGAGGCAAGGAGGCCAAGCCACCTTTTATAAGACACTAGGGGGAATGAAACCTGTTGGGTGGGTGGGTTGGGGAGTATAGGTGAGGGGAATTAGTCAGGGGTGGCAGGGCCCCGTTTGAGAGGGTATTGAGAATGGGGCTGGAGGACACCCATGGGAGAGGGCTAGTCAGGGGAGTGGTGGTGGTATGGGTCTGTACAGAACCCATCCAGAAGCGAGAAGTGGTTTTAATTCTTCTCAACTTTTTCTGGGTAATTATTGGTACAAGACAGTCTGAACCATCCACAGAAGATCCCTAATTTTTAATCTGTGTCTCCTAGTTCTAGACTCTCCCACAAGGAAAACATCAACCCTGTCACGTCCCCTCAGCATCTTATATGTTTCAATAAGATTAACTCTCAGGCCCAATCTGCTCAACCTTTCCTCTTAAGATAAGCACTTCATCACAGGAATCAGTGAAGTGAATTTCCCTTCTTAAGTAAGGAGAACAAAAATGTATACAGTACCCCCAGAATGTAGTATAATTAAGGCTCCGTAAAGCTGTACTTTTATACACAATTCCCTGCGATAAAAGCCAATATTCCATTCAAATACTATGTTGTTCTTCTATCTGCCTGCCAAAGTAGACAAGTTCACATGTACTACAATAGATCTTTAAAAATATGCTGCATCCAAAAAAATAATTTTGTATCTATTAATGTCGGCTTACTACTTTGAAAAAGACAAAACCATTTTCAAAATTATGTTAAAAGACCAAAACGTACACTGGATAGAATACAGGCACCAACTCCACATACTAATTACTGGATGCAACTAACTGCAGCATAGAATAGCTAAAATATAATTTCGTCATGGTTTATACAAGATACAAATCATTGAAAATTAAATACAAATTAAATACTAAATAGCCAATGCTCTACAAGCCCATGGTTTGATGCGATAGTTATGATAGTTGTGAATCATAAAAAGCCTACCTCAGTCTTTAATGAGAGTCCACTATTTAAAAATATAGTTGAAACAGCAACATACGTTATCGTAATCTCTGGCCTCAATGGTCCTATATATTAAAAAAAAAAATTGTAATTATAGAATCTCTCATCCTCAATCCTCCCTAAAATAGATATTGCACAGATTTTATTTTGTATTAGTCAGTGGTAATTAGTAAGTAATAATCTAAAAAAAAATCTGTTAAAATAAATGATTATTTTCTAAATGGTAAGTGATTCCACTGGCTTTTTATTTTGATTGATTGATTTAATAACTTATTGTCACGTGTACCGAAATATAGTAAAAAGCATTTTTCTGCAGCCAAGGGAACGTGCACAGTGGACAAAAAGAATAATCGACAAAGTACATTGACAAAGTGATTGGTTACAGTGCGGAACAAAGCAAATACATGAGCAAGAGCAGCATAGGGCGTCGTGAATAGTGTTCTTACAGGGAACAGATCAGTCCGAGGGAGAGTCGTTGAGGAGTCTAGTAGCTGTGGGGGAAAGCCGTAGAATATTAAATTATGAATAAAAATAACATTGTAATTGTAAATGTACCCAAATTTGAAGTGTTAAAGTTTTCATGCAAAAACAATGGGCAAGTTTACGGATTTGAAATCGAAACATTTCACAGCCTCTTTTATGAAAGAAAAAAAATCGGATACACTATTTTCATATAATGCTGCAGTGGATGTCTGCATTTATGGTACGCAAGAATATCTGGCCTCGTGTTTCTCGGGATTTTCAGGTCCCACCACTGTCAATGGGCTTTCCCATTAAATCCACCCCCCCCATGTCAACGAGAAACCCGTGGCAGGAGATTGCCATCTGCAGGATCCTGCCAGCGTGAACCGACGCAAGATCTCAAAGAACAAAGAAAAGTACAGCACAGGAACAGGCTCTTCGGCCCTCCAAGCCTGTGCCGACCATGCTGCCCATCTAAACTAAAATCTTCTCCACTTCCTGGGTCAGTATCCCTCTATTCCCATCCTATTCATGTATTTGTCAAGATGCCCCTTAAATGTTCCAGGCACCCACTCCCTGTATAAAAATAATTGTCTCGTACATCTCCTCTAAACCTTGCCCCTCGCACCTTAAACCTATGCCCCCTAGTAATTGACCCCTCTAGCCTGGGAAAAAGCCTCTGACTATCCACTCTGTCTATGCCCCTCATAATTTTGTAGACCTCTATCAGGTCGCCCTTCAACCTCCGTCGTTCCAGTGAGAACAAACCGAGTTTATTCATCCACTCCTCATAGCTAATGCCCTCCATACCAGGCAACATCCTGGTAAAGTCTCTCCTGCACCCTCTCTAAAGCCTCCACATCCTTCTGGTAGTGTGGTGACCAGAACTGAACACTATACTCCAAGTGTGGCCTAACTAAGGTTCTATACAGCTGCAACATGACTTGCCAATTCTCCACCTGTGTTGCCCCTTTCAGTGACCTGTGGACCTGTACACCTAGATCGCTCTGACCTTCAATACTCTTGAGGGTTATACCATTCACTGTATATTCCCTACCTGCATTAGACCTTCCAAAATGCATTACCTCACATTTGTCCGGATTAAACTCCATCTGCCATCTCTCCACCCAAGTCTCCAAACGATCTAAATCCTGCTGTATCCTCTGACAATCCTCATCGCTATCCGCAATTCCACCAACCTTTGTGTCGTCTGCAAACTTACTAATCAGACCAGTTACATTTTCCTCCAAATCATTTATATATACTACGAACAGCAAAGGTCCCAGCACTGATCCCTGTGGAACACCACTGGTCACAGCCTTCCAATTAGAAAAGCACCCTTCCATTGCTACCCTCTGCCTTCTATGACCTAGCCAGTTCTGTATCCATCTTGCCAGCTCACCCCTGATCTCGTGTGACTTCACCTTTTGTACTAGTCTACCATGAGGTACCTTGTCAGAGGTCTTACTGAAGTCCATATAGACAACATCCACTGCCCTACCTGCATCAATCATCTTTGTGACCTCTTCGAAAAACTCTATCAAGTTAGTGAGACACGGCCTCCCCTTCACAAAACCATGCTGCCTCTCGCTAATACGTCCATTTGCTTCCAAATGGGAGTAGCTCCTGTCTCGAAGAATTCTCTCCAGTAATTTCCCTACCACTGACGTAAGGCTCACCGGTCTGTAGTTCCCTGGATTATCCTTGCTACCCTTCTTAAACAGAGGAATAACATTGGCTATTCTCCAGTCCTCCGGGACATCACCTGAAGACAGTGAGGATCCAAAGATTTCTGTCAATGCCTCAGTAATTTCCTCTCTAGCCTCCTTCAGTATTCTGGGGTAGATCCCATCAGGCCCTGTGGACTTATCTACCTTAATATTTTGTAAGACGCCCAACATCTCGTCTTTTTGGACCTCAATGTGACCCAGGCTATCTACACACCCTTCTCCAGACCCAAGATCCACCAATTCCTTCTCTTTGGTGAATACTGATGCAAAGTATTCATTTAGTACCTCGCCCATTTCCTCTGGCTCCACACATAGATTCCCTTGCCTATCCTTCAGTGGGCCAACCCTTTCCCTGGCTACCCTCTTGCTTTTTATGTATTTGTAGAAAGCCTTGGGATTTTCCTTAACCCTATTTTCCAATGACTTTTCGTGGCCCCTTCTAGCCCTCCTGACTCCTGGCTTAAGTTCTTTCCTACTTTCCTTGTATTCCACACAGGCTTCGTCTGTTCCCAGCCTTCTAGCCCTGACAAATGCCTCCTTTTTCTTTTTGACGAGGCCTACAATAGCTCTCGTCATCCAAGGTTCCCGAAATTTGCCGTATTTATCCTTCTTCCGCACAGGAACATGCCGGTCATCTCCCACGTCAGATGTTGATTTACCCTCAAACATCTGCCCCCAATATAGGTTCTTCAGTTCCCGCCTAATATTGTTAAAATTAGCCTTCCCCCAATTTAGCACATTCACCCTAGGACCACTCTTATCCTTGTCCACCAGCACTTTAAAACTTACTGAATTGTGGTCACTATTCCTGAAATGCTCCCCTCCTGAAACTTCTACCACCTGGCCGGGCTCATTCCCCAATACCAGGTCCAGTACAGCCCCTTCCCTAGTTGGACTATCTACATATAGTTTTAAGAAGCCCTCCTGGATGCTCCTTACAAACTCTGCCCCATCTAAGCCCGTAGCACTAAGCGAGTCCCAGTCAATATTGGGGAAGTTAAAGTCTCCCCATCACAACAACCCTGTTGTTTTTACTCCTTTCCAAAATCTGTCTACCTATCTGCTCCTCTATCTCCCGCTGGCTGTTGGGAGGCCTGTAGTAAACCCCAACATTGTGACTGCGCCCTTCTTATTCCTGATCTCTACCCATATAGCCTCGCTGCCCTCTGTGGTGTCCTCCCGGAGTACAGCTGTGATATTCTCCCTAACCAGTAGCGCAACTCCGCCACCCCTTTTACATCCCCCTCTATCCCACCTGAAACATCTAAATCCTGGAACGTTTAGTTGCCAATCCTGTCCTTCCCTCAACCAGGTCTCTGTAATGGCAACAACATCATAGTTCCAAGTACTAATCCAAGCTCTAAATTCATCTGCCTTACGCGTAATACTTCTTGCATTAAAACATATGCACGTCAGGCCACCAGACCCGCTGTTTTCGGCAACATCTCCCTGTCTGCTCTTCCTCAGAGCCATACTGGCCCTATTCCCTAGTTCTCCCTCAATGCTTTCACCTTCTAATCTATTGCTCTGGTACCCACCTCCCGATGGGGGTGATCTCATCCCGTATCTTTTCTCTGTCTAAACTGTTAAATAAAATAAACATTGAAATGATTCTCAGAAAAATGTTCATTTCTCTCCCAAAACATAAAAAATCTTTTTGAATTATGCAGAAGCATACTTATTTCAATTAGATTCATTTATTGGGTTTAGCAATGCTATCTGTTCTCCCGTTTGTCTCATATTCTTTTTTTAATATACATTTAGAGTACCCAATTATTTTTTCCAATTAAGGGGCAATTTAGCGTAGCCAATCCGCCTATCTATGAGTTGTGGGAGTGAAACCCACGCAGACACGGGGAGAACGTGCAAACTCCACACGGACAGTGACCCAGGGCCGGGATTCGAATCCAGGTCCTCCGCGCCGTAGGCATCAATGCTAACCACTATTCCACCGTGCTGCCCTGTTTGTCTCACATTCAACCAAAGTTGAATACTAATTTTCTCAAACTTTTAAGCATAAATTAAAATGTGTAATAAAATAGAAGTGCATTAATTCATCTGAATTGCTGGAAACGTTTCATCACATTCTCTAGGAATAATGTACTAGTCTTATCAACTAATATGATTGCATTTTCCTCAGGCCTGTTACTTTTGCGAAAAAAACTAAACAAAGCTTATACAACCACATTTTCAAGAGTGAACAAATAAGCTTGCTTATAGGATTTGTTAAAATTGTTAAGAACACCATCATTTTTTGAAATTCAGTCCCTGTTACAGAGATAAAAGCAGCAGCCTATTTGGGCATTAGTTTACAGAAGCAGCAAACGAACGAGTGACCCGATAATCTGTTCTTGAAAAAGATAAAAGACCCCCCACAGGTCGGAGAAGAATTTGGAGTGACAGGAGTGTCGCCAATTCTCATGGACCATGTAGGAATCAACGATGTCGGCAGAAATAGGAATGTGGTTCTGCTGAGGCAGGTTCAGGACGTAGGATACAAATCAATTTATAGAACCCCAAAGACTATAATCCCTCGGTTAATTGTTGAGGCACATATAAATTGGCCTAGGATTAATCAAGAGTCTTGAATGCATGGAAGAGAGAGATGTCTATTCATGGGGCATGACACCAGAAATGGAGAAAGAGGAAACTGTTCTGTTGGGCTTTACACAAACGTGGTTGGGACCTGTGCCAAATAACTTGGGTTAGAGGCAGGGTTTTCAACTAAATTTGGATTGGGTGGGGAAGGGTTCAGGTGAGTGAAAATTTATAAATCTAAAGAGAAAAGTCAAGGCCATAGAGCAATGTCACGATTTGGGTCAAGATAAACAGAATGCGACAGGAGGGGACAGAGCTTAACAGTAATAATGCATGAATGAATAAAATCAAAATCAGGAAAGAAACAAAAGTTCAAATTAAAGGCACTGTATTTGAATGCATGAAGCGTTCTTATAAAATAGACAAATTAATGGCACAAAAAAAAGATAAATGGGTTTGTTTCAACAGCTATTAGAGACATGGTTGCATAGTGACCAAGGCAAGATAGAACGGAATATTCCAGCGTAGTTCACAGAAACAAAAGGATAGGATCGGGATGGGAGTGTTAGCCCTGATAATAAAGGATGGCATAAGGACAGTAGTTGTCATAACTTGTATTCTCATTGTACTTATGGCATTGGGGATCTCGTATTCCCAGAATTCTTGGGGGAACGTGCGTACTTCCAGTGTAAAGCCGGTCGTTTCACTCAACTCGGTGTGAACTCCCCCTTCTTGAAGGCACAAAACTGGCGACAAGGAGTAAACTCAGTCCACTTTTGACGCAGGGGCCTTGCAGCTCCACCACCTCCTGACACTTGGGTTGTGAGTAGGGGACCGCATGTCTTCGCTATGCAGCGGTACGGATGCGGAGGTCGAGGATTGGACCGAGTATGCAATGTGCATGCACTATTATTTTCACGAAAGATCAGCGCAGGAACTCCAGGGCATGGAAGTAAATGCCCTGCGTTGAGGTCCCTCCCGTGGTACCCCCCCTCAGCCGGCCTGACAAACAACGAGACCATGGTCCGTGGGCACAGGCCCCTCCGCCACGACGTAACCACTCATCAGAGTCTGCCGAGAACAATTTACCTCAGTGTATGACATGCGGCCACCGGCCACGGCACAGCCGCAGGGAATGAGGATTCCAGTGGTCTCGGTGCCCCGGCCAGGGTAGGCGTCCATCTAGAAATAATTGCTTCCATTTGGACGATTCGGACAGGGTCTTTCCCTTGGATCACCTTGACGAAGAGTCTGCTACGTAATTGCAGTGCCTTGCAGCATCCAACGTAGCCCACATTCGTGTCCCCGTTCAGGTGAATGGACACATGCCACAATCGAGTTGGTCACTGGGGCGGTGGTGGCTTTCAATCGCATCGGACGGAGAGGCCACACTTTGGCTTCGGCAGACACGACGGCTCGTTTAGCTACGTATCCGGAGAGCAACTGCAGATCATGGGGGCAGTGTTGGCACCCATTGTTTGTGCCCATCAGTCGGCCCAACTAACCCTTATTGGGGTTCGCAGGGGTGGCCCCAGCTTACTGGTTTCGCCACTTACGACTAGACTGGCAACGCATTCTGCAGGTCGGGTCCAGTGACTTGTGCGAAGTGCTCAGCAAGTTTCCAGGGGTTTCCAGCCCCGGCGGGCCATGACTAAAATCCATGTAGATCCGTCGACTCAGCCATGCTATTTCCGGTCGTGTCCCATTCCCTATGCCTTGACAAACAAGGACTGGGGCTGTTTAGCACAGGGCTAAATCGCTGGCTTTGAAAGCAGACCAAGGCAGGCCAGCAGCACGGTTCAATTCCCGTAACAGCCTCCCCGAACAGGCGCCGGAATGTGGCGACTAGGGGCGTTTCACAGTAACTTCATTTGAAGCCTACTTGTGACAATAAGCGATTTTCATTCATTCATTCAGGAGCAGATAGGTACACAGATTTTGGAAAAGAGTAAAAACAACAGGGTTGTGGTGATGGGAGACTTCAACTTCCCCAATATTGACTGGGACTCACTTAGTGCCAAGGCCTTAGACGGGGCAGAGTTTGTAAGGAGCATCCAGGAGGGCTTCTGAAAACAATATGTAGACAGTCCAACTAGGGAAGGGGCGGTACTGGACCTGGTATTGGGAAATGAGCCCGGCCAGGTGGTAGAAGTTTCAGTAGGGGACCATTTCGGGAACAGTGACCACAATTCAGTAAGTTTTAAAGTGCTGGAGGACAAGGATAAGAGTGGTCCTGGGGTGAATGTGCTAAATTGGGGGAAGGCTAATTTTAACAATATTAGGCGGGAACTGAAGAACCTAGATTGGGGGCGGATGTTTGAGGGCAAATCAACATCTGACATGTGGGAGGCTTTCAAGTGTCAGTTGAAAGGAATTCAGGACCGGCATGTTCCTGTGAGGAAGAAGGGTAAATACGGCAATTTTCGGGAACCTTGGAGAACGAGAGATATTGTAGGCCTCGTCAAAAAGAAAAAGGAGGCATTTGTCAGGGCTAAAAGGCTGGGAACAGACGAAGCCTCTGTGGAATATAAGGAAAGTAGGAAGGAACTTAAGCAAGGAGTCAGGAGGGCTAGAAGTGGGTCACGAAAAGTCATTGGCACATAGGGTTAAGGAAAATCCCAACGCTTTTTACACGTACATAAAAAGCAAGAGGGTAGCCACCAAAGAGAAGGAATTGGTAGATGTTGAGTCTGGAAAAGGGTGTGTAGATAGCCTGGGTCCCATTGAGATCTAAAAAGACGAGTGTTGGGAGTCTTAAAAACTATTAAGGTAGATAGGTCCCCAGGGCCTGATGGGATCTACCCCAGAATACTGAAGGAGGCTGGAGAGGAAATTGCTGAGGCCTTGACAGAAATCTTTGGATCCTCACTGTCTTCAGGTGATGTCCTGGAGGACTGGAGAATAGCCAATGTTATTCCTCTGTTTAAGAAGAGTAGCAAGGATAATCCAGGGGACTACAGGCTGGTGAGCCTTACTTCAGTGGTAGGGAAATTACTGGAGAGAATTCTTCGAGACAGGATCTACTCCCATTTGGAAGCAAATGGACGTATTAGTGAGAGGCAGCATGATTTTGTGAAGGGAAGGTCGTGCCTCACTAACTTGATAGAGTTTTTTGAGGAGGTCACAAAGATGATTGATGCAGGTAGGGCAGTGGATGTTGTCTATATAGACTTCAGCAAGGCCTCTGACAAGGTACCTCATGGTAGACTAGTACAAAAGGTGAAGTCACACGGGATCAGGGGTGAGCTGGCAAGGTGGATACAGAACTGGCAAGGTCATAGCAGGCAGAGAGTAGCAATGGAAGGATGCTTTTCTAATTGGAAGGCTGTGACCAGTGGTGGGACCTTTGCTGTTTGTAGTATAGAAAATGATTTGGAGGAAAATGTAACTGGTCTGATTAGTAAGTTTGCAGACGACACAAAGGTTAGTGGAATTACGGATAGCGATGAGGACTGTCAGAGGATACAGCAGGATTTAGATTGTTTGGAGACTTGGGCGGAGAGATGGCAGATGGAGTTTAATCCGGACAAATGTGAGGTAATGCATTTTGGAAGGTCTAATGCAGGTAGGGAATATACAGTGAATGGTAGAACCCTCAAGAGTATTGAAAGGCAGAGAGATCTAGGTTTACAGGTCCACAGGTCACTGAAAGGGGCAACACAGGTGGAGAAGGTAGTCAAGAAGGCATACGGCATGCTTGCCATCATTGGCCTGGGCATTGAGTATAAGAATTGGCAAGTCATGTTGCAGCTGTATAGAACCTTAGTTAGGCCACACTTGGAGTATAGTGTTCAATTCTGGTCGCCACACTACCAGAAGGATGTGGAGGCTTTAGAGAGGGTGCAGAAGAGATTTACCAGAATGTTGCCTGGTATGGAGGGCATTAGCTATGAGGAGCGGTTGAATAAACTCGGTTTGTTCTCACTGGAACGACGGATGTTGAGGGGCGACCTGATAGAGGTCTACAAAAGTATGAAGGGCATAGACAGAGTGGATAGTCAGAGGCTTTTCCCCAAGAAAATAAGATGATTGATGCAGGTAGGTCAGTGGATGTTGTCTATATGGACTTCAGTAAGGCCTTTGACAAGGTCCCTCATGGTAGACTAGTACAAAAGGTGAAGTCACACGGGATCAGGGGTGAGCTGGCAAGGTGGATACAGAACTGGCTAGGCCATAGAAGGCAGAGAGTGGCAATGGAAGGATGCTTTTCTAATTGGAGGGCTGTGACCAGTGGTGTTCCACAGGAATCAGTGCTGGGACCTTTGCTCTTTGAAGTATATATAAATGATTTGGAGGAAAATGTAACTGGTCTGATTAGTAAGTTTGCAGACGACACAAAGGTTGGTGGAATTGCGGATAGCGATGAGGACTGTCGGAGGATACAGCAGGATTTAGATTGTTTGGAGACTTGGGCGGAGAGATGGCAGATGGAGTTTAATCCGGACAAATGTGAGGTAATGCATTTTGGAAGGTCTCATGCAGGTAGGGAATATACAGTGAATGGTAGAACGCTCAAGAGTATTGAAAGTCAAAGAGATCTAGGAGTACAGGTCCACAGGTCATTGAAAGGGGCAACACAGGTGGAGACGGTAGTCAAGAAGGCATACGGCATGCTTGCCTTCATTGGCCGGGGCATTGAGTATAAGAATTGGCAAGTCATGTTGCAGCTGTATAGAACCTTAGTTAGGCCACACTTGGAGTATAGTGTTCAATTCTGGTCGCCACACTACCAGAAGGATGTGGAGGCTTTAGAGAGGGTGCAGAAGAGATTTACCAGAATGTTGCCTGGTATGGAGGGCATTAGCTATGAGGAGCGGTTGAATAAACTCGGTTTGTTCTCACTGGAACGACGGATGTTGAGGGGCGACCTGATAGAGGTCTACAAAAGTATGAAGGGCATAGACAGAGTGGATAGTCAGAGGCTTTTCCCCAAGAAAATAAGATGATTGATGCAGGTAGGTCAGTGGATGTTGTCTATATGGACTTCAGTAAGGCCTTTGACAAGGTCCCTCATGGTAGACTAGTACAAAAGGTGAAGTCACACGGGATCAGGGGTGAGCTGGCAAGGTGGATACAGAACTGGCTAGGCCATAGAAGGCAGAGAGTGGCAATGGAAGGATGCTTTTCTAATTGGAGGGCTGTGACCAGTGGTGTTCCACAGGAATCAGTGCTGGGACCTTTGCTCTTTGAAGTATATATAAATGATTTGGAGGAAAATGTAACTGGTCTGATTAGTAAGTTTGCAGACGACACAAAGGTTGGTGGAATTGCGGATAGCGATGAGGACTGTCGGAGGATACAGCAGGATTTAGATTGTTTGGAGACTTGGGCGGAGAGATGGCAGATGGAGTTTAATCCGGACAAATGTGAGGTAATGCATTTTGGAAGGTCTCATGCAGGTAGGGAATATACAGTGAATGGTAGAACGCTCAAGAGTATTGAAAGTCAAAGAGATCTAGGAGTACAGGTCCACAGGTCATTGAAAGGGGCAACACAGGTGGAGACGGTAGTCAAGAAGGCATACGGCATGCTTGCCTTCATTGGCCGGGGCATTGAGTATAAGAATTGGCAAGTCATGTTGCAGCTGTATAGAACCTTAGTTAGGCCACACTTGGAGTATAGTGTTCAATTCTGGTCGCCACACTACCAGAAGGATGTGGAGGCTTTAGAGAGGGTGCAGAAGAGATTTACCAGAATGTTGCCTGGTATGGAGGGCATTAGTTATGAGGAGCGGTTGAATAAACTCGGTTTGTTCTCACTGGAACGAAGGAGGTTGAGGGGAGACCTGATAGAAGTATACAAAATTATGAGGGGCATAGACAGAGTGGATAGTCAGAGGCTTTTCCCCAGGGTAGAGGGGTCAATTACTAGGGGGCATAGGTTTATGGTGAGAAGGACAAGGTTTAGAGTAGATGTACGAGGCAAGTCTTTTTACGCAGAGGGTAGTGGGTGCCTGGAACTCGCTACCGGAGGTGGTGGTGGAAGCAGGGACGATAGTGACATTTAAGGGGCATCTTGACAAATACATGAATAGGATGGGAATAGAGGGATACGGCCCAGGAAGTGTAGAAGATTGTAGTTTAGTCGGGCAGCATGGTCGGCACGGGCTTGGAGGGCCGAAGGGCCTGTTCCTGTGCTGTACATTTCTTTATTCTTTGTTATCATTTCACTCAACTCGGTGTGGACTCCCTCTTCGTGAAGGCACTAAAATATTGAGAAAGGAACTTGGCTCAGAAGAGCAGGAAGTAGAATAAGTATGGGTGGGGATTAGAGGTATTCAACAGTAGGCATAATATTGGACAGAGTATTTATCAAATCCACCATCTACAGGACACAAGTCAAGAGTGTGATGTAATATTCTCCATTTACTTTGATTGGTGCTGCTACAACATTCAAGAAGCTCAATACCATTCAAGAAAAAGGAGATTGGCATCCCATCCAAAATCTTAAATATTCTCTCCCTCTACCTCCAGCACACAGTGGCAACAGTGTACAGCATTTACAAGATGCACTGCAGCAACTCGCCAAGGCTCCTTTGACAGCACCTTTCAAACTTGACAACTTTTATCAACAAAAAGAATAATGCAGCAGATATGTGGAACACCACCGCCTGCAAGTTCCTTTAAAAGTTGCACACCAGCTGACTTGGAAATATATGTGTTCCTTCACAGTTGCTGGGTCAAAATCCTGGAACTCCGTCCCTAACAACAGTGGCTCACCTCACCGCTACCTTCTCAAGGGCAATAAATGCTGGACTTGATAGTGATGACCAGGAATGAATGAAAAAAACTAGAGAGCTTGTAATGAAGGCAATACAATAATGATGGACGACTTCAATTTTTATATGGATTGAACAAATCAAATTGGAAAAAGTCGTTAAGAGGACAAATTCTTGGAACGCATTGAAACACCTTCCAAGAACAACATGGAACCAACTACGGAAAAGGCCATTTTAGATCTTCTCTTCTGTAACAAGACAGGATTAATAGCAATTTCACATGAAGAGATCCTCTGGGAAAAATCATAAAAATAAATGTAAACAGAATTGCTCGTTGAGCCAAGCGTAAAGTCTAAAACAAGAGCATAAGATTTAAAGAGTCAATTACGTAGGTATGAGAGACAAGTTGGCTAAGGTAAATGGGAAATTAAATCAATAGGTATCACGGTCGATAAGCAATGGCGAACATTTAAAGAAATATTTCATAATTCTCATTAAATATGCATTCTATTGAGAAATAAAAACTCCAGGTGAAAAGTGATCAATTGGCAGATAGATAATGGATTTATTGAAAATGCATCATAGAGGCAAATTGTGATAACGATACAAATAAAAGTGACAATTGTAAATATTGATTCATACATAGTTATGGACAATGAAAATAAAAATTAAGTATAAAATAATAAAAGGATTGCACAATTATCAACATTTTAGCATACGTATAATTGCAATATGTTGCAATCTGTGGCTAATGATGAGGCCACATCTGGAGTATTGTGTTCAGTTTTGGTCTCCTTACCTGAGAAAGGACATATTGGCACTGGAGGGAGTGCAGAGGAGATTCACTAGGTTGATCCCAGAGTTGAGGGGATTAGATTATGACGAGAGGTTGAGTAGACTGGGACTGTACTCATTGGAGTTTAGAAGGATGCGGGGGGGGGGGGGATCTTATTGAAACATATAAAATTATCAAGGGAATAGATAGGATAGATACGGGCAGGTTGTTTCCACTGGTCGGGGAAAGCAGAACTAGGGGGCATAGCCTCAAAATAAGGGGAAGTAGATTTAGGACCGAGTTTAGGAGGAACTTCTTCACCCAAAGGGTTGTGAATCTCTGGAGTTCCTTGCCCAGTGAAGCAGTTGAGGCTCCTTCTTTCAACGTTTTTAAGAAAAAGATAGATACCTTTCTAAAGAATAAAGGGATTCGGGGATATGGTGTACAGGCCGGAGAGTGGAGCTGAGTCCACAAAGATCAGCCATGATCTCATTAAATGGCGGAGCAGGCTCGAGGGGCCAGATGGCCTACTCCTGTTCCTAGTTCTTATGTTCTTATTATGTTCTTATGTTAAGGATGGTAGATAGATTAAATGAAGAGGTTTATAATATTGCCAAGAGTAGCAAGCTTGAGGAATTTTAGAAGTTAAAGGATGGCCATAGAAGATTAAAGGCCAGAACAGTCAGAATAAACAGATTATAAGGTTGGCAAGCTGGTACTAGTGGAGTAACACAAGGACTGATGATGGGGCCTCAGCTTCTTACAATATTTAAATGAAGGGACTGAAAATAATAATCTTTATTATTGTCACAAGTAGGCTTACATTAACATTGCAATGAAGTTACTGTAAAAATCCCGTAGTGGCCACATTCTGGTGCCTGTTCGGATACACCAAGGGACAATTCAGAATGTCCTATTCACCTAACAGCACGTCTTGTTGTGGGAGGAAAACAGAGCACAGTGACCCAAGCCTGGAAACGAACTGTGAAGCAACAGTGCTAATGTGCTACCATGCCCATGATATGCATATATATATATACACATGATATGCATGAAGTGTACTGTATCCAACATTGATGCAAAGCGAGGTGGCAAAATAGGTTGTGAGGGGGACACAAAGAGTCTGAAAAAGGGGCATGTTAAGTGAATGGGCAATAAAGTGGCAGATGGAATATAGTACAGAACTGAAAGTTATTCACTTTGGTAGGGAGGGAGAATATTGTCAAATGATGAGAAACTACTAACTATTGGTGTTTAAAGGTGCCCTTATGTACAAAACACAGAAAAGTAACATGCAGAAAGCATTTTATTTGTTCAAGGGATGTGGGCATCGCAGGTTGTGCCTGCATTTATTGCCCTTGAACTGGATTGCTTGCTGGGCCATTTTAAAGGGTATTACATTGCTATGGATCCAGAATCACATTTGTCAGACCAGAGAAGGATGATGGATTTCCTTCCCTAAAGAACATTAGTGAAGCAAATGTTTTTCTTTTACGACAATGGTTTCATGGTCATCTGCACTTCCAGGTTTTTACGGAATTCAATTCAAATTTCACCATCAGCCATGGTGGAATTCAAACATGGGTCCCCAGAAGATTATCCTGGGTCTCTGGATTACTAGCCCAGTGACAATACATAATAATAATCTTTATTGTCACAAGTAGGCATACATTAACACTACAATGAAGTTACTGTGAAAAGCCCCTAGTCGCCACATTCCAGCGCCTGTTCGAATACACTGAGGGAGAATCCAGAATGCCCAATTCACCTAACAGGTGAATTCACTCTTTCGGGACTGGTGGGAGGAAACCGGAGCACCCAAAGGAAACCCACGCAGACACAGGGAGAATGTGCAGACTCCGCACAGACAGTGACCCTAGCGGGAATCGAACCTGGGACCCTGGAGCTGTGAAGCAACAGTGCTAACCACTGTGCTACCATGCCGCCCGCTACTATACCACAATCTCTCCGTAGTAAATGGTGTGTTGGCCTTTATTGCAAGGGGTCTGGAATACAAGGGTTATGAGGCCTTGCTGCAATTGGACAGAATTGTGGTGAGAATATACCTGAAATAATGTATACAGTTTAGATCTCCATATCTATGAAACCTGAGTGAGATTGCATCGGAGATTCACTAAATTGGTTCCTGGGATAAGGTTTTCTTCTGAGGAGAGATTAGGTAAAGTGGAACTTATACTCATTGGAGTTTAGAAGAGAGGTAATCCCATTGAAACCAAAGAAAAAATGCTGGAAAATCTCAGCAGGTCTGTGTGGGCAGAACGGTAGCACAGTAGCTCGCACTGTGGCTTCACAGGTTCAATTTCCCGCTGGGTCACTGTCTGTGCGGAGTCTGCACGTTCTCCCCGTGTCTGTGTGGGTTTCCTCCGGGTGCTCCGGTTTCCTCCCACAGTCCAAAGACGTGCAGGTTAGGTGGACTGGCCATGCTCAATTGCCCTTCGTGTCCAAAAAGGTTAGGAGCATTATGGGGATGGGGGGGGGGGGGGGGGGGGGGGGGGGGGGAAGAGAGAGAGTGAGGGCTTAAGTGGATCAGTGCAGATTTGATGGGGCGAATGGCCTCCTTCCGCACTGTATGTTCTATGTCTGGCAGCATCTGTAGGGAGAGAAAAGAGCTAACGTTTCGAGTCCAGATGACCCTTTGTCAAATGGTAATCCCATTGACACATACAAGATTCCGAGGGAATGTGATAGGGTAGAGGCTCCTCTTGGATACTCTTTCACCTGGCTGGAGAGCCTACAACCAGTTTCAGAATAAAGGGTCAGTCACTCGGACTGTGATGAGGAAATTTCTTCGCTCAGTGATTGTGATTCTTTGGAATTCTTTATTATAGAGAATTGTCGATGCTTATACATCTATAGATATATGGACTCAAGGAATCAAGAGATATGAGGATCAGGTGAGAAAGTGGAGTTGACGTTCAAGATCAATCAGCTAGCCATGATCTTATGAAATACAACAGGTCTTGAGGAACTGCATGATCTACTCTTGCCTTATTCCTGATATTCTTAAAAGCTTATAAATTTAATTTTTATTTTAATGTATTAAAATCAGATTACTATACACTAAAATAACTAGAGAATTGTTTTAATACTTTTCAGTAATTCAAAATCATATTATTCAGATGGTGGACAGATGCAGATCAAATTGCTAATTTTTTGTGATAAACCCATTTTCAGGTGTTTAAATCAAATTTTACCAAGTTAGCATTCTTAAATATGGAAAGGAAACTATTGTAAGAGTTTTTTTTAAATTACGTCCAACTCTTGAGAAGACCACCTCTATATTCCCTTCTAGTCCTAATTTTACTCCAAAAGTATGCAAGGTAAAGTTATATCCTTCACATGTATCAGATGGATACAATGATTTCTCGATTAGACGGATACTGCACACAGTTTAGATCTTTAGTAGGTTAATAAATATCAGATTCTGGCACTGCATTCGCATTAGAAAATCAATACAATAACTATTTTTAGTACGGGCTACTGTGCAGAATTGCGAGGGCGTTTAATATTTACAAAAAGTTAATATACAGTACCTCAAAAGCACAAAGAGCGGGTTTAAACATTTATCTCACAACACTGCAAGTTAGTAATGCCAACCCTTGTAACACAATTAAAAATATAAACGCCGCCATGTTGGCGGAACATACAATAATGTAGGTGGATGCATTATTTTCTCAGATGCATGTTTTAATTCATGAACATAATACCGCAGTAAGCAAAACACGGAAGTGAGTTAGCAACGTGTCATGTGCAAGGTTTGTGTCTTGTGCAACAGAATGCACAAGGAAGCAAATCAAAAGCAATGGTTCTTCAACCAGATATCGGAAGAGCTCCGGGCGTACACACGAGGGTAAATCACTCTCTCGCTCGGGTTTAATCCATGCCATCCTGTGCCGGTTATGTTCTGCTGACACGGCCAGGGGTTTCCTTCTGACTGGGCGTTAAAACTCACCTCCATGCATTCCCACAGAAGGCTGTAGTTTAGCGGAGGTGATCGCCAGCACGATGGCCACCAGGAACCACTGCTTCCGGACGCGCTCGAGCAGCCCCATGGCCTCTCCGGCGGCACGCGGGCCGCGGCGTCCACAAAAACCGAGCGGCCTCCCAACTGCCACTCGCTCGCGCCTTGTCCCGACTCCCGGACTCTCTCCGCTCTGCCTCCACGTCAATCCTATTCCGGTTTCACTGTGGCAGCAGCGTCAGTCAGCGAGGGAGCCGGGGCCGCACAGAGGAGGAGCTAGAGGAAGGGAAGGCAGGTCGACATTTTTTTTTTTAAAGAGAGAGGTTTTGTTTGACCGCAAACCCACACTGGGTAATAAAGAAAGCAAAATAATGCGGGTGCTGGAAATCTGAAACAAAAACAGAAAATGCTCAGCAAGTCTGGCAGCATCTGTGGAGAGAGAACCAATTCAGTTTTCGAGTCTGCATGACTTCTTCAGGGGAGGTGTTTCTGATGGATTATATCGTTGGAGAGGGAGGTGGAGCAAAATTGGTGTAAACATAAAGCGCCTTCTTCACGTTTTAATGTTACCAATAACACTCCCTTTGTCATGTGTCCATGACATCTCTGTCAATCTCACCTTAGCGCCCACTTGATGTGGAGATGCCAGCTTGGACTGGGGTGGGCACAGTAAGAAGTATTAGAATACCAGGTTAAGGTCCAACAGGTTTATTTTGAATCACTAGCTTTCAGAGCTGATGCGACCATCAATTCACTGGAGACAGAGAATAGAAGTGAACACAGGCTTTAATCAACTAGACCAGTGCCTGCCTGCAACTACTCTGCAAGTGAAAGCCGCCTACAGGGCAGCTGCTCTTATACCTCCCCTCAATGGGGCAGAACCCACAAGGGCACCAACATGATACAATTAGTGTAGTACAGTACAATGATTCATAGGTGGAGCCCACATGGGCAACAGCGTGGTACGATGTAATACAGTGGTGAATGATTACCATAATACGTTCACCACATTCACCCCCTGTTGAAAAAATTGAAATCTGGCGGGGGTGAAGGGCTCACAGGTTCAGTCTTTCCGGCGCCCTGACCATGCGCTGCGATTGCCAGAGCTCTGGTGTTGCACCAGGCACGGGTGTTGAACTTGTCGTCGCGGGCATGGGTGGTGAACTCTGATATGCCATCAATTAAGACGGAAAACGCAAAGTGAATTAACTATGGCTTTTATTGACTTACAACAGAACAGGCAGCGTGCCCCAAAATGAGGCAGTGTGAGAGGTCAGCAGCTTATATACCCAGGCCCTAGGGGGAGGAGCCACGGGCAGAGCCAAAACCTTACAACATGTAATATAGTGGCAAGACTGTACAACACATAATACTGTGGCAGCACAATACAACACAGTGGTTTCACCACAAACTCGTTGATGTGGGCACAGGTATGGACTCCGGGAGCGTGTCAAAGAACAAAGAAAATTACAGCACAGGAACAGGCCCTTCGATCCTCCCAGCCTGCACCGATCCAGATCCTTTCTCTAAGCCTGTCACCTATTTTCCAAGGATCTACTTCCCTCTGTTCCCCGCCCATTCATATATCTATCTTAAATGATGCTATTGTGCCCACCTCTACCACCTCCGCTGGCAAAGAGTTCCAGGCACCCACCACCCTCTGCGTAAAAAGCTTTCCACGCACATCTCCCTTAAACTGTCCCCCTCTCACCTTGAAATCGTGACCCCTTGTAATTGACTCTTGGAAAAAGCTTGTTGCTATCCACCCTGTCCATACCTCTCATAATTTTGTAGACCTCAATAAGTTCCCCCCTCAACCTCCATCTTTCCAACGAAAACAATCCTAATTTACTCAACCTTTCTTCATAGCTAGCACCCTCCATACCAGGCAACATCCTGGTGAGCCTCCTCTGCACCCTCTCCAAAGCATCCACATCCTTCTGGTAATGTGGCGACCAGAACTGCACGCAGTATTCCAAATGTGGCTTGAACCAAAGTCCTATAGAACTGTAACATGACCTGCCGACTCTTGTACTCAGTACCCCGTCCGATGAAGGCAAGCATGCTGTATGCCTTCTTGACCATTCTATCGACCTGCATTGCCACCTTCAGGGTACAATGGACCTGAACTCCCAGATCTCTCTGTACATCAATTTTCCCCAGGACTCTTCCATTGACCGTATAGTCCGCTCTTGAATTAGATCTTCCAAAATGCATCACCTCGCATTTGCCTGGATTGACCTCCATCTGCCATTTCTTTGCCCAACTCTCCAATCTATCTATATTTTGCTGGATTCTCTGACAGTCCTCCTCGCTATCTGCAACTCCACCAATCTTAGTATCATCTGCAAACCTGCTAATCAGACCACCTATACCTTCGTCCAGATCATTTATGTATATTACAAACAACAGTGATCCGAGCACGGATCCCTGTGGAACACCACTAGTCACCTTTCTCCATTTTGAGACACTCCCTTCCACCACTACTCTCTGTCTCCTATTGCCCAGCCAGTTCTTTATCCATCTAGCTAGTACACCCTGACCCCCATGCAACTTCACTTTTTCCATCAACCTTCCATGGGAAACTTTATCAAACGCCTTACTGAAGTCCATGTATATGAAATCTACAGCCCTTCCCTCATCAATTAACTTTGTCACTTCCTCAAAGAATTCTATTAGGTTTGTAAGACATGACCTTTCCTGCACAAAACCATGCTGCCTATCACTGATAAGTCTATTTTCTTCCAAATGTGAATAGATCCTATCCCTCAGTATCTTCTCCAACAGTTTGACTACCACTGACGTTAAGCTCACAGGTCTATAATTCCCTGGATTATCCCTGCTACCCTTCTTAAACAAAGGGACAACATTAGCAATTCTCCAGTCCTCCGGGACCTCACTGCGCTCAAGGATGCTGCAAAGATATCTGTTAAGGCCCCAGCTATTTCTTCCCTCGCTTCCCTCAGTAACCTGGGATAGATCCCATCCGGACCTGGGGACTTCTCCACCTTAATGCCTTTTAGAATACCCAAAACGTCCCCCTTCCATATGCCGACTTGACCTAGAGTATTTAAACATCCATCCTTAGCCTCAACATCCGTCATGTCCCTCTCCTTGGTGAATACCGATGCAAAGTACTCATTAAGAATCTCACCCATTTCCTCAGACTCCACGCATAAATTCCCTCTTTTGTCTTTGAGTGGGCCAATCCTTTCTCTAGTTACCGTCTTGCCCCTTATATACGAATAAAAGGCTTTGGGATTTTCCTTCACCCTGTGAGCCAAAGATATTTCATGACCCCTTTTAGCCCTCTTTATTGCGCGTTTGAGATTTGTCCTACTTTCCCGATATTCCTCCAAAGCTTCATCAGATTTAAGTCGCCTAGATCTTATGTATGCTTCCTTTTTCATCTTAGCTAGTCTCACAATTCCACCCATCATCCATGGTTCCCTAATCTTGCCATTTCGATCCCTCATTTTCACAGGGACATGTCTGTCCTGCACTCTAATCAACCTTTCCTTAAAAGACTCCCACATTTCAAATGTGGATTTACCCTTAAAGAGCTGCTCCCAATCCACATTCCCTAGCTCCTGCCGAATTTAGTTATACTTGGCCTTTCCCCAATTTAGCACTCTTTCTTTAGGACCACTCTCATCTTTGTCCATGAGTATTCTAAAACTTACGGAATTGTGATCGCTACTCCCAAAGTAATCACCGACTGAAACTTCAACCACCTGGCTGAGATCATTCTCCAATACCAGGTCCAGTATGGCCCCTTCCCGAGTTGGACTATTTACATACTGCTCTAAAAAAACTCTCCTGGATGCTCCTTACAGATTCTGCCCCATCTATGCCTCCAACACTACATGAGTCCCACTCAATGCTTGGGAAGTTAAAATCTCCCATCACGACCACCCTATTGCTCCTACATTTTTCTATAATCTGTCTAGATATTTGTACCTCTACTTCACGCTCGCTTTTGGGAGGCCTGTAGTAAAGTCCCAACAATGTTACTGCACCCTTCCTATTTCTTAGCTCTACCCATATTGCCTCAGTGCTCGAATCCTCCATCATGCCCTCCTTAATCATAGCCGTGATATCATCTCTGTCCAGTAATGCAACTCCTCCACCCCTTTTATCCCTCCTGAAGCATCTATACACTGGGATATTTAGTTGCCAGTGTTGCCCTTCCCTCAACCAAGTCTCCGTAATACCAATAACATCATATTCCCAGGTACTAATCCAAGCCCTAAGTTCATCTGCCTTACCTGCTACACTTCTCACATTGAAACAGATGCACCTCAGACCACCTGTCCCTTTGTGTTCATCATCTCTTCCCTGTCTACTCTTCCCCTTAGTCACATTGAGTTTATTATCTAGTACCTTACTGGCTTTAGTTGCTGCCTCTTTACTGACCTCTAACTTCCTAATCTGGTTCTCTTCCCCCTGCCATATTAGTTTAAAACCTCCCCAACAGTGTTACCAAAAGCACCCCCTAAGACATTGGTTCCAGTCCTGCCCAGGTGTAGACCATCCGATTTGTAATGGTCCCACTGCCCCCAGAACCGGTTCCAATGTCCCAGAAATCTAAATCCCTCCTTCCTGCACCATCTCTCAAGCCACGTATTCATTCTGACTATTCTTGAATTTCTACCCTGACTGTCTCGTGGCACTGGTAGCAACCCTGAGATTACTACCTTTGAGGTCCTACTTTTTAACTTATCTCCTAACTACCTAAATTCTGATTGTAGGACCTCATCCCGTTTTGTACCTATATAGTTGGTGCCTATATGCACCAAGACAACTGGCTGTTCACCCTCCCCCTTCAGTATGTCCTGCAGCCGATCTGAGACATCCCTGACCCGTGCATCCGGGAGGCAACATACCATTCGGGAGTCTTGTTTTCGACTACAGAATCACCTGTCTACTCCCCTTACGATCGAATCCCCTATGACTATAGCCCTGCCAGTCTTTTTCCCGCCCTTCTGTGCAGCAGAGCCAGCTACGGTGCCATGAGCCTGGCTACTACTGCCTTCCCCTGGTGAGTCATCTCCCCCAACAGTATCCAAAACGGTATACCTGCTTTGGAGGGAGATGACCGCAGGGGACACCTGCACTGCCTTCCTGCTCTTTCTCTGCCTTTTGGTCACCCATTCCCTGTCTCCCTCACCAACCCTAATCTGTGGTGTGACCAACTCACTGAATGTGCCATCCACGACCTCCTTAGCATCGTGGATGCTCCAAAGTGAGTCCATCCGCAGCTCCAGAGCCGTCATGTGGTCTAACAGGAGCTGCAGCTGGACACACTTCCCGCACATAAAGGAGTCAGGGGCATCGGCCACGTCCCTGAACTCCCACATTGAGCACGAGGAGCAATACACGGGTCTGGGATCTCCTGCCATTTTTACACTTTACCTTAACTGATTACAAATATAATATCAAATAATGAATCAGTGAAAGGAATAAGGATTTTACTTACCAATCACAATACTTACCAACCCAGGAAGAGTTAAATTTCTCCCAGCTACTTACCTTCCCGACAGACCCCTGGCCACTGCTCC
This sequence comes from Scyliorhinus torazame, assembly GCF_047496885.1. Taxonomy (NCBI): domain Eukaryota; kingdom Metazoa; phylum Chordata; class Chondrichthyes; order Carcharhiniformes; family Scyliorhinidae; genus Scyliorhinus; species Scyliorhinus torazame. The sequence goes on along the minus strand of NC_092709.1, from coordinate 109,542,199 downwards.
CGCCGAAAATCTGAAGGCCGCTTCTCCTGCAAGGTAAATTTTTAAAGGGTAAACTTACCTTCCCGACAGACCCCTGGCCACTGCTCCCACCGAAAATCTGAAGCTATAATTTGCGGATAAAAGAAAAAGAAAAGAGAGAGCTTACCTGATATTCACTCACCCCCTTAGGTTAGAGGAGGTGGAAGGGTGGGAGACACTACAAGTGTAGTGTCTCGGGTTTAGCAAGCGCCCAACTTAAATAGAGGTAAAAATCAAACACTTAAGCACCTACCTGATTCCCAAGCTGCGCTCCAGCTCCCTCTCTCCCGCTCCCGGAAATGAAGGCCCTGGAACCTGGAGGCAAGTTTAAACACGTACCTGAATCCCTAGCTGCACTCGCTGCGCTCCGGCTTCCTCTCTCGATCCCGCTCTGAAAAATGAAGGCCGCTGGAACCTGGGGGCAACTTTAAACACCTACCTGAATCCCAAGCTGCACTTGCTGCGCTCCGGCTTCATTCCTGTCGGTCGGCGAAGGGGGGAGGGGGTATAGGAGGGGGTGTGGGGGCCATGTAGGGGCGGGGGCACTGTTCGGTGTAGGTGGTGTAGGTTGGGGTGATGGCAGGGGATCCTGCGGGTGCCAGGTCCCGGAGGGAGACCGTATCCTGTCGGCCGTCGGGGTGCTCTATGTATGCGTACTGGGGGTTGGTGTGAAAATAAACAGGCGGTCATGAGGGGTCTCGTTCGTGGCTGTGCAAAGGATTGACCTAATGGAGTGGAGCGTGTCGGGAAACCTCCTGCAAGTGGGAAACTGGGAGATTCCTAGACCGTAGGGCCAGGAGGACGGTCTTCCATACCGTCGCGTTCTCCCTCTCCACCTGTCCGTTTCCCCGGGGGTTGTAACTGGTAGTCCTGCTCGAGGCGATGCCCTTACCGAGCAGGTACTGACGCAGTTTGTCGCTCATAAACGAGGAGCCCCGGTGGACATAAGTGGGGAAACCGAACAAGGTGAAGATACTATGTAGGGCCTTAATGACGGTGGCTGCGGTCATTGTCGGGGCAAGGGTTTGCAAAGGGGAAGCGGGAGAACTCGTCAACGACGTTGAGGAAATACGGTTTGCGGTTGGTAGAGGGGTGGAGCCCTTTGAAGTCGATACTGAGGCGCTCAAAGGGCCGGGATGCTTTCACCAGGTGGGCCTTATCCGGTCGATAGAAGTGCAGCTTACACTCTGCGCAGATTTGGAAGTCCCTGGTCATGGCCCTGACCTCCTCGGTGGAGTAGGGCAGGTTGCGGGCCTTGATGTAGTGGAGAAGCCGGGTGACCCCAGTGGCAGAGGTCATCGTGGATGGCCCGGAGTCGGTCACCTTGTGCGCTGGCGCATGTGCCACAGGACAGGGCATCTGTGGGGCTAGTTGAAATGAAATGAAAATCGCTTATTGTCACAAGTAGGCTTCAGATGAAGTTACTGTGAAAAGCCCCCAGTCGCCACATTCCGGTGCCTGTTCGGGGAGGCTGGTATGGGAATTGAACCGTGCTGCTGGCCTGCCTTGGTCTGCTTTCAAAGCCAGCGATTTAGCCCTGTGCTAAACAGCCCCAGTAAGCTTCCCAGGACGATACACTATATCGTAATTGTAGGTGGAGAGTTCGATCCTCCACCTCAAGATCTTATCGTTCTTGATCTTGCCCCGCTGTGTATTGTCGAACATGAAAGCTACCGAGCGTTCGTCGGTGATGAGGGTAAACCTACCAGCGAGGTAGTGCCTCCAGTGCTGTACAGCTTGCACGATGGCTTGAGCTTTTTTGAATGAGGAGTGTCGAATTTCGGAGGCGGTGAGGGTACGGGAGAAAAATGCTACTGGCCGCCTGGTTGTGGGTGGCGGCGAGAGCGACCTCTGACACGTCGCTCTCCACCTGGAAGGGGACGGACTCGTCCACCACGCGCATCGCGGCCTTGGCAATATCTGCCTTGATGCGGCTGAAGGCCTGGCGGGTCTCAGTCGCCAGTGGGAAGATGGTAGCTTTGAACAGTGGCCGGGCTTTGTCCGCATAGTTGGGGACCCACTGTGCGTAATAGGAAAAGAACCCGAGGCACTTTCTCAGGGCCTTGGGGTAGTGGGGAAGGGAGAGTTGCAGGAGGGGGCGCATACGGTCGGGGTCGGGGCGTAGAATGCCGTTTTCCCCGACATAGCCAAGGATGTCTAGTCTGGTGTGCGGAAAACGCATTTCTCTTTGTTATAAGTGAGGTTGAGGGCTTGGGCGGTTTGGAGAAACTACTGGAGGTTGGCGTTGTGGTCCTGCTGGTCATGGTCGCAGATGGTGACGTTGTCCAGGTACGGAAATGTGGCCCGCAGCCTGTACTGGTCCACCATTCGGTACATCGTTCTTTGGAAGACGGAGACCCCGTTGGTGCTGCCGAAGGGGACCCGGAGGAAATGGAAGAGGCGGCCGCCTGCCTCAAAGGCCGTGTAGTGGCGGTCCTCCAGGCGGATTGGGAGCTGGTGGTTTGCGGACTTCAGATCCACCAAGGAGAACACTCGGTAGTGTGCGATCTGATTAACCATGTCCGCTATCCGGGGCAGGGGGTACGCATCGAGATGCGGTGTTTATTGTTTGGCTGTAGTCTACAACCATCCAGTTCTTTTCCCCGGTCCTGACGACCACCACCTGAGCTCTCCAGGGGCTATTACTAGCCTCGATGATCCCTTCCCGCAAGAGTCGCTGGACCTCGGACCTGATAAAAGTCCTGTCCTGGATGCTGTACCGCCTGCTTCTGGTGGCGACTGGTTTACAGTCGGCGGTGAGGTTTGCGAAGAGCGGGGGAGGGCCGACCTTCAGGGTCGCGAGGCTACATACTGTGAGAGGGGGTAGGAGCCCGCCGAACTTCAGAGTCAGGCTCCTGAGGTTGCACTGGAAGTCCAGTCCCAACTAAAGAGGAGCGCAGAGATCGGGGAGTATGTATAGCTTAAAGTTTGCGTATTCGATGCCCTGTATCGCGATGTTCGCGACAGTGTACTGCCGGATCTGCACTGAATGCGGTCCAGAAGCGAGGGATCTGCTTTGAGATGGGGGGAAATTGGGAGAGAACAGCGCCTTACCGTGTCTGGGTGAATGAAGCTCTCCGTGCTCCCGGAGTCAAACAGGCAAGGCGTTTCGTGTCCATTGATCTGAACGCTCATCATGGAGTTCCGGAGGTGCTTTGGGCGTGACTGGTCGAGGGTGACCGCACCGAGTTGCGGGTAGCCGGTGTGGTCAAGGGTAGTGGGGTGGTCCCAAGATGGCTGCCCCTGTCGGTTGCACATGTCGGCCGGCGTTGCATATGGCGGCCCTCGACGGTTGCACGTGTCGGGTGGAGAGGAAGATGGCGTGGGAGACGGTGGCCAGGATGGCGGCCCCCGTGAGTCGCACGTGTTGTGCGGAGTTGAAGATGGCTGCCCCCATGAACAACACGAGGCAGATGACGCGTCCGGAGGGGGCGGAGCCGGCAGGCACGCAGCCACACTGCCGGGGTCTGCGGGCCTGTGAGTATGAGAGTTAGGCCTGCGATTTGGAGGACTTGGTTCTGGCCAGGCAAACTTTGGCAAAGTGTCCTTTCTTGCCACAGTCGCTGCAGTTCACTTTCCGAGCCGGGCAGCGTTGCCTGGGGGCCGGTGCTGGCCACAGAAATAGCAGGGTAGCCCGCCGGGTTGGGCTGGCAGCCGCGTGGCACAGGCCTGGGGTACTCTCTGGTCAGGAGTCCACGAGGGGGTTGTGTGATTGAACGGGAAAGCATTGAGGCTTTGAAACGCTACTTCTAGGGAGGTGGCGAGTTCTGCCGTCTCCTAGGTCAAGGGCGCCCTTCTCGAGCAGGCGCTGTCTGCGTAGTTGGACCGGACTCCAGCCACGTAGGTGTCCCGGACAGCGAGTTCCATGTGTTGGGAGGCCGTAATGGCCTGGTAGTTGCAGCTTCACGTGAGGACGTGTAGGTACTCCTCCAGCGAGTCCCTAGGGCGTTGGCGGCTAGTGGTGTGGAGATGCCGCACGTACACTTCGTTCACCAGCCTCACGTATAGGCGCTTCAGCGTCGCGAGGGCGTCTGCGTATGGGGTCGCTCCCTCGAGTTGTACGGAGATTCGATGGCTCACCCGGGCGTGGAGGAGGCTCAGCTTCTGAGCGTCGGTGATGGATGGCGAGGAGGAGGCGGCGAGGTAGGCCTCGAAACATCGGAGCCAGTGTGAAAAAATCCCTTTGGCTTCCGCGGCCTGTGGGTCGAGTTCCAGTCGGTCAGGTTTGAGGGCTGATTCCATTGCGGTGTTGTAGTTGATTAAATTGATGCGACCATCAATTCACTCAAGACAGAGAATAGAAGTGAACAGAGGTTTTAATCAACTAGAACAGTGCCTGCCTGCGACTGCTCTGCAAGTGAGAGCCGCCTTCAGGGCAGCTGCTCTTATACCTCCCTTCAAGGGGTCGGAGCCAGGGGCAGAGCCCACAAGGGCACCAACATGATACAATTAGTGTAGTACAGTACAATGGTCCATAGGTGGAGCCCACATGGGCAACAGCGTGGTACGATGTAATACAGTGGTGAATGATTACCATAATACGTTCACCACAGGAGCACAGCTCCTTCATCAGGTGAGTGCTCCCACTTATTCTTGACCTTATGTTCTAAGCATATGTGCAAGCTTCTTTTGTCTTGTTCGCAAAAGTTCAAAATAATCACATTTCTTACACTCAAAAAATGCTGGAACTTTCATCAAGTGTATTTCTGTGCATCCTTCCATGTGGCTAATGAGACATTATTACTGCACACACCAACAGTGGGTGCAACTGAGAGGTGCATTCTCACAACAAGTAGTCCCTAATTATTTAAAAATAATATAACAGCCCTCTTTATTTAAAAATATACAATGCCTCTATGTAAATATTACTGTTACAATTATTAACTTTTTTCTAAAGTAAAGATTAACAATCAACTTCTGAACACCTTAAAGAGTCTTTTATAGCATGTTTTCTTTTTTTATAAATATTATTCACTGTATCGCTGCAGTGGTAGGATGTTCTCAGGGATGACTGACAGTCACAGAAGGGATTGTCCCAGAATTTGGTTTGATGTCCCACCGCCCAGGCGTGGGTATCCCTGGATGCCATTTGGCCCAGATTCCTCCATTGAGATCATTTCAGGATTCTGTGCGCACACACTGATGCTGCACCTGAGCAGTCCAGAGCCCGTGCCAAAGCTCCACCAAGCAATGAGATCAAATGAATTAACTCCCCAGGGAATCAATTCCCCCTTAATCAGAACAAAATTGCATTAGTCCAAGCTTTTACGATTGTTAATTGCACCTCAGGCTCCTAAAAGCTTTGCTGGCTTTCATACCAAGATTCTCTTAAAAACATGATTGCAGCAGTCAAACACACTTGGACCATGGCTTTTAACGCTTACTTCACCAAATGCTTATACAATATATCTGAAATTTTTACATTCATCACATTGCATTCTTGTCCAGCTTTGGCAGGCGGAGACAAGTTGGGGTGGGGGGGTGGGGGAGAAACCAGCTAGGGGTTCAGCAAGGGTAGCACTCAGACCGCATTCAGGGTGTCTGAACATTGGAGGCCAAAGTCTGGGTCCAGCATAGACCCAGGCAGATATGCGGCATGTGGGAGGTAGAGAGGTTGTGATATGGGTACGCCCAAGTTGGAAGATTCTCCAGGATGGTCTTTCCAGCCATCTCATAGAATCCCCGACCATGAAGCAGGAGGCCGTTCGGCCCATCGAGCCTGCACCGAACCTCCAAAGAATCCATGATTCTCAATTGGGCCTAGGTAGGGGGTCTACCTAGGCCCAATTGAGAATCATAGATTCATATCATAGAATTTACAAAGCAGAAGGAGGCCATTCGGCCCATCAAGTCTGCATTGGCTCTTGGAAAGAGCACCCAAGCTCATGTCTCCACCCTATCCCGTAACCTCATCCAACCTTTTTGGACACTGAGGGCAATTTATCATGGCCAATCCCCCAACCTGCACATCTTTGTACTGTGGGAGGAAACCCACGCAGACACAGGGAGAACGTGCAGACTCCGCACAGACAATGACCCAAGGGAATCGAACCTGAAATCCTGGAGCTGTGAAGCAACTGTGCTAACCACTGTGCTACCGTGCTCCCCATCCCATCCCCATAACCCCACCTAGGAACAATTTAGAATCGCCAATCCACCTAAACTGCACATCATTGGACTGTGGGAGGAAACCGGACAACCCGGAGGAAACCCATGCGGACACAGGAAGAATGTGCAAACTCCACACAGTCACCTGAGGTCGAATTGAACCCATGTCAAAGAACATAGAACATGGAAAAATACAGCACAGAACAGGCCCTTCGGCCCACTATGTTGTGCCAAACCTTTGTCCTAGATTAATCATAGATTATCATTGAATTTACAGTGCAGAAGGAGGCCATTTGGCCCATTGAGTCTGCACCGGCTCTTGGAAAGTGCACCCTATCCATAGTCAACACCTCCACCCAACACTAAGGGCAATTTTAGACACTAAGGGCAATTTATCATGGCCAATCCACCTAACCTGCACATCTTTGGACTGTGGGAGGAAACCGGAGCACCTGGAGGAAACCCACGCAGACACGGGGAGGATGTGCAGACTCCACACAGACAGTGACCCAAGCCGGAATCGAACTTGGGACCCTGGAGCTGTGAAGCAATTGTGCTATCCACAAGGCTGCCATGCTGCCCTTAAGAACAAATAAATCTACACTATATCATTTTACCGTATTCCATGTACCTATCCAATAGCTGCTTGAAGGTCACTAATGTTTCCGACTCAACTACTTCCACAGGCAGTGCATTCCATGCCCCCACTACTCTCTGGGTAAAGAACCTACCTCTGACATCCCCCCTATATCTTCCACCATTCACCTTAAATTTATGTCCCCTTGTAATGGTTTGTTCCACCCGGGGAAAAAGTCTCTGACTGTCTACTCTATCTATTCCCCTGATCATCTTATAAACCTCTTTCAAGTCGCCCCTCATCCTTCTCCGTTCTAATGAGAAAAGGCCTAGCACCCTCAACCTTTCCTTGTAAGACCTAATCTCCATTGCAGGCAACATCCTGGCAAATCTCCTTTGCACCTTTTCCAAAGCTTCCACATCCTTCCTAAAATGAGGCGACCAGAACTGTACACAGTACTCCAAATGTGGTCTTACCAAAGTTTTGTACAGCTGCATCACCACCTCACGGCTCTTAAACTCAATCCCTCTGTTAATGAACGCTAGCACACCATAGGCCTTCTTTACAGCTCTATCCACTTGAGTGGCAACTTTCAAAGATGTATGAACATAGATCCCAAGATCTCTCTGTTCCTCCACATTGCCAAGAAATCTACCGTTAACCCTGTATTTCGCATTCATATTTGTCCTTCCAAAATGGACAACCTCACACTTTTCAGGGTTAAACTCCATCTGCCAGTTCTCAGCCCAGCTCTGCATCCTATCTATGTCTCTTTGCAGCTGACAACAGCCCTCCTCACTATCCACAACTCCACCAATCTTCGTATCATCTGCAAATTTACTGACCCACCCTTCAACTCCCTCATCCAAGTCATTAATGAAAATCACAAACAGCAGAGGACCCAGAACTGATCCCTGCGGTACGCCACTGGTAACTGGGATCCAGACTGAATATTTGCCATCTACCACCACTCTCTGACTTCTATCGGTTAGCCAGTTCGTTATCCAACTGGCCAAATTTCCCACTATGCCATGCCTCCTTACTTTCTGCAGAAGTCTACCATGGGGAAACTTATCAAATGCCTTACTAAAATCCATGCACACTACATCCACTGCTTTACCTTCATCCACATGCTTGGTCACCTCCTCAAAGAATTCAATAAGACTTGTAAGGCAAGACCTACCCCTCGCAAATCCGTGCTGACTATCCCTAATCAAGCAGTGTCTTTCCAGATGCTCAGAAATCCTATCCTTCAGTACCCTTTCCATGACTTTGCCTACCACCGAAGTAAGACTAACTGGCCTGTAATTCCCAGGATTATCCCTATTCCCTTTTTTGAACAGGGGCACGACATTCGCCAATCTCCAATACCCTGGTACCACCCCTGTTGACAGTGAGGACGAAAAGATCATTGCCAACGGCTCTGCAATTTCATCTCTTGCTTCCCATAGAATCCTTGGATATATCCCATCAGGCCCGGGGGATTTGTCTATCCTCAAGTTTTTCAAAATGCCCAACACATCTTCTTTCCTAACAAGTATTTCCTCGAGCTTACCAGTCTGTTTCACACTGTCCTCTCCAACAATATGGCCCCTCTCATTTGTAAATACAGAAGAAAAGTACTCGTTCAAGACCTCCCCTATCTCTTCAGACTCAATACACAATCTCCCGCTACTGTCCTTGATCGGACCTACCCTCGCTCTAGTCATTCTCATATTTCTCACATATTTGTAAAAGGCCTTGGGGTTTTCCTTGATCCTACCCGCCAAAGATTGTTCATGCCCTCTCTTAGCTCTCCTAATCCCTTTCTTCAGTTCCCTCCTGGCTATCTTGTATCCCTCCAACGCCCTGTCTGAACCAAATTTCCTCAGCCTTACAAAAGTCTCCTTTTTCCTCTTAACAAGACATTCAACCTCTCTTGTCAACCATGGTTCCCTCACTCGACCATCTCTTCCCTGCCTGACAGGGACATGCATATAAAGGACACTAGCGTTGTGAGGCAGCAGTGCTAGTTATCGTGCTGCCGTCTCACCAGAACCTCTCCCCCACCCGCTGGCTTTTTTCATAACACCGCCACCTCATGCTCCTCCAGTTTTATCAACATCCCCACCCCCTATTCCTCCACGTTTGCTTGCACCGCAACCCTTCACGGAGCGGACATTGATCGGGGAAGTGGGCCTCGGAGTGGGAGTGAGAACATGGCAAAGCGTAAAATGGGGTTAGGGTGCAGGGCAAATGGGGATCACCAGCATGTGAGAGAAGGTTGCAGGTTTGTGTGTGTGCAAAAGAGAGAAAAGTGAGTGTGTCTGTGTAGTGAGTGTGTCAGTGTATGGGTGAGAGAGAATTAGAACTGAAGAAATTGGAAAAGAAAGGAAAGCAGAGAATGGCCATGGCAGAAGAAAATAACAGAGCGAGGGCTTTTTAGCAGGAAATGGAAAGGAGGAAGATTGAGATATAAATGGAAAGATTGGCAAAAGAAGAAAGATATTAGAAAAAAGAGAGATTAGCAATGGCAGATGGAAAGGAAAAGGAGAGAGAATTTGAACTTCAGAAACTGGAACTGCAAAGAGAACCTCAACAGAAATTGTTGATAATTGAGTTAAAGGCAGAAGCTGAGGAAAGTCTAGAGGAAGGCGAAACACTACCTAGTCAAAAGCTTAATAGGGCTACAATGGGTTTGGTCTTGGATCATAATAGTGTATTGAGGGGGGTAAGTGTGCCGGGAGATATGGGTGTGTGTGTGGAGGGGGGTGAGTGCGTGTGTGTGGAGGGGGATGAGTGCGTGTGTGTAGAGGGGGGTGAGTGCATGCATATGCAGAAGGGGGCGAGTGCGTGCATATGCGGAGGGGGGTGAGTGCATGCATATGCAGAAGGGGGCGAGTGCGTGCATATGCGGAGGGGGGTGAGTGCGTGCGTATGCGGAGGGGGATGGTTGCGTGCGTATGCAGAGGGGGGTGAGTGCATGCGTATGCGGAGGGGGGTGAGTGCATGCGTATGCGGAGGGGGGTGAGTGCGTGCGTATGCGGAGGAGGGTGAGTGCATGCGTATGCGGAGGGGGGTTGAGTGCGTGCGTATGCGGAGGGGGTGAGTGCATGCGTATGCAGAGGGGGGTGAGTGCGTGCGTATGCGGAGGGGGATGGTTGCGTGCGTATGCAGAGGGGGGTGAGTGCATGCGTATGTGGAGGGGGGAAAGTGCGTGCGTATGCGGAGGGGGGTTGAGTGCGTGCATAAGCAGAGGGGGGGTGAGTGCATGCGTATGCGGAGTGGGGTGAGCGTGTGTATGCGGAGGGAGGTGAGTGCGTGCGTTTGCGGATGGGGCGAGTGCGTGCGTTTGTGGAGGGGGTGAGTGCGTACGTATGCAAAGGGGGGAGTGCGTGCATGCGGGGGGAGTGCGTGCGTGCAGGGGGGAGAGTGCGTGCGTGCGAGAGGGGGTACATGCGTGCGGGGGGGAGAGCATGCGTGCGGGTGGGAGAGTGCGTGCGTGCGGGGGGGGGAGAGTGCGTGTGGGGGGGATACTGCGCGCGTGCGGGGGGGGGTAGAGTGCGTGCGTTTGGGGGGGGAGAGTGCGTCATTGGGGGGAGAATGTGTGCGTTTGGGGGGAGAGTGCGTGCGTTTGTGGGGGAGAGTGCGTGCGGGGGGAGAGTGCGTGTGTTTGGGGGGGAGAATGCGTGCATTGGGGGGGAGAATGCATGTGTTGGGGGGAGAGTGCGTGCGTTTGGGGGGGGGGAAGTGTGTGTGCGTTTGGGCGGAGTGTGTGTGCATTTGGGGGCGAGCGTGTGCGTTTGGGGGGTAGAGCGCGTGCGTTTGGGGAGGAGAGGGCGTGAGTTTGGGGGGGAGAGCGCGTGCATTTAGGGGGAGAGCGCGTGCGTTTAGTGGGGAGAGTGCGTGCCTGGGAGGGTGAGTGCGTGCGTATGCGGAGGGGGGTGAGTGCGTGCGTATGCGGAGGGGGGTGAGTGCGTGCGTATGCGGAGGGGGGTGAGTGCGTGCGTATTCGGAGGGGGGTGAGTGCGTGCGTATGCGGAGGGGGGTGAGTGCGTGCGTATGCGGAGGGGGGTGAGTGCGTGCGTATGCGGAGGGGGGTGAGTGCGTGCGTATTCGGAGGGGGGTGAGTGCGTGCGTATGCGGAGGGGGGTGAGTGCCTGCGTATGCAAAGGGGGGAGAGTGCGTGCGTGCGGCGGGGAGAGCGCGTGCGGGGGGAGAGTGCATGCGTGCGGGGGAGGAGAGTGCGTGCGTTCGGGGGGAAGTGTGCGTGCGTTCAGAGCGGGAGAGAACATGCGTGTGGGGGGGGGGGGAGAGTGCGTGCGTGCGGGGAGGGAGAGTGCGTGCTGTCATGATATCCAGATCAGCATATCATGGTGCAATTACACACACTGATGGACAGGCATTTGGACCAACCAGCACACACACAACATCGCAGCCAATCACTAGTAAGAGCACACGCACTATTAAAGGGGGAACACAAGAGTTCCCACTCATTTTGGTAGGAGACAGCTCGGGACACAGAGCTTGCAGCGTGACACTCAGACATAGACCATGTGCTGAGTGCCTCACCAACATTAGTGATAGGGCTAGGTCCATAGGTTAGCTGGTAGCGAACGTACCCAAGTCTATAGTTAGTTGCATCTGGTAGTTAACATAATAAAATCAAGTTGTACCATCTACAGCCGTGTTGGCTCATTTGTGTATCAGGACACCCAACACGACACGTGCGTGCGGGGGAGGGAAGAGTGCGTGTGTTCAGGGGGAGTGTGCGTGCATTCGGGGGGGGGGGGGGGAGTGCGTGTGTGCGGGGGGGGGGGGAGAGTGCGGCGGGGGGGAGAGTGCATGCGTTTGGGGGGTAGAATGCATGCGTTTGGGATGGAGAGTGCTTGTGTTTGGGGGGGAGAGTGCATGCGTTTGGGGGGAGAGCGTGAGTTTGGGGGGAGAGTGCGTGCGTTTGGGGAGAGAGTGCGTGCGTTTGGGGGGGAGAGTGCGTGCGTTTGGGGGAGAGTGCGTGCGTTTGGGGAGAGTGCGTGCGTTTGGGGGGGAGAGTGCGTGCGTTTGGGGGGGAGAGTGCGTGCGTTTGGGGGGAGAATGCATGCGTTTGGGGAGGAGAGTGCTTGCGTTTGGGGGGGAGAGTGCGTGCGTTTGGGGGGAGAGTGCGTGTGTTTGGGGGAGAGCGCGTGTGTTTGGGGGGAGAGTGTGCGTTTGGGGGGGAGTGTGTGCGTTTGGGGGTGAGAGCACGTGCGTTTGGGGGGGAGAGCGCGTGCGTTTGGGGAGGTAAAGTGCGTACGTTTGGGGGGGAAGAGTGCGTGCGTTGGGGGAGAGTGCGTGCGTTTGGAGGTGGGAAGAGTACGTGCGTGTGGGGGGGAGTGCGTGTGTGTGCAGGGGGAGAGTGCGTTTGGGGGGAGAGTGCGTGTGGGGGGATAGGGGGTGAGTGTGTCTGTGTGGGGGGCTGCTGTGAGTGTGTATGGGGGGGTGAGTGTGTATGTTTTGCATATGTTTGTGTGAGGGCTGAGTGTGCACGCGTGTGTCGGATTCAATGTGTGTGTTTCATGGAGATGTACGACACCGAAAAGGCCCTTCGGTCCATTACGTTTGCGCTGGTCAAAAACTGGGCGGAAGTGTTTAGTCTGCTGCCCACAGCGCCATGACCCGGCTTCAATTCCGGCCTCGAGTTACTGTCTGTGTGGAGTTTGCACTTCCTCCCGTGTCTACGTGGGTTTCCTCCGGTTGCTCTTGGTTTCCTCCCACAGTTTAAAGATGTGCCGGTTAGGTCGATTGGCTATGCTAAATTACCCCTTGGTTAAGGGGATAAGGCATTGTTATGGGGATAGGGTGGGGGGGAATGGGCCTCGGTAGGGTATTCATTTGGCAGGTCGATGGGCCGAATGGCCTCTTTCTGAACTGTCAGGATTCTTTGAAAAGCAACCATCTAACTATTCTGATCCCATTTTCCAGCACTTGACCCATAACCTTAAATGCCTTGGCATTGTAAATGCATACCGAAATACTTAGTAAATGTTATGAGGGTTTCTGCCTTCACCACCCTCTTTAGACAGTGGGTGCCAGACGCCCCCCACCCTCTGGGCGAAAATGTTTTTCGTCACATCCTCACTAAACCTTCTCCCCTTACCTTAAATCTAGGCCCCCTGGTAATTGATCCCTCCACCAAGGGGAAATGTTTCTTCCTGTCTACTCTATCTATGGCCCTCATAATTTTATGCATCTCAATCATGTCCCACCTCAGTCTCCTCTGCTCCAAGGAAAACAACCCCAATCTATCCAATATCCTTTCACAACTCAAACTCTCCAACCCAGGCAAATCTCCTTTGCACCCTTTACAATGCTATCAGATCCCTCCTATAATGTGGATTCCAGAACTGCACACAGTACTCTAGCTGTGGCCAACTAACATTTTATACAATTCCAGCACAGCCTCCCTGCTCTTAAACTCTATGCCTCGGCTAATAAAGGCAAGTATACCATATGCTTTCTTTACCACTGTATCTACCTGCCCTGCTACCATAAGGGATCGATGTACATACACACCAAGGTCCCTCTGATCCTCGGTGCTTCCCAGGATCTTGCTGTTCATCATGTGTTCCCTTGCCTTGTTTGTCCTGCCCAAGTGCAGCACCTTACACTTATCCGGATTGAATTCCATTTGTCACTGATCAGCCCGTCTTTATCCTCCTATAATCGAAGGCTATCCTTCCCACTGTTTATCACCCCACCAATTTTCATATCATCCATGAACTTGCAGATCTACCCTCCTACATTCTTGTCTAAATCATTTATATAAACCACAAACAGCAAGAGCCCCAACACTGATCCCTGCGTGACCCCACTGGACACAGGCTTGCAGTCAGACAAACTCCCCTCAACCATCACCCTATGCTTACTGCCACTCAGCCAATTATGGATCCAATTTGCCAAATTTCCTTGGATCCCATGGGCTTTTACCTTCACTATCCATCTCCCATGTGGGACCTTATCAGAAGCCTTGCTGAAGTCCAAATAGACTACATCAAATGCATTGCGCTCATCTTCACACCTAGTTACCTCTTCGAAAAATTCAAACAGGTTATCCAGACATGACCTCCCCTTAACAAAACCATGCTTACTTACCTGTCCTTCTACATACCTTTGTATCATCTGCAAACTCAGCAACAATGCATGGCAGAAGATTGGCAAAAGGCAGAGAGTGAGGATAAAGGGGTCCTTTTCAGGATGACAGCCAGTGACTAGTGGTGTTTCACAGAGGTCAGTTGGGACCACAGCTATTCACGATATACCTTAATGACTTGGAAGAAGGAACTATCTCCTGATTTATTTTCTGCCCCACATCCAGACTACTGCTAGGGGCATGTACATAATACACATCTTTTGTGATCCCTCAACTCTACCCACACAGAGTCTATGTCTTCCGACCCTTTATTGTTTCTTGCTATCGATTTAAGTTAATTTCTTACGAACAATGGAACTCTACCCCCTCTGCCCATCTGCCTTTCGATAGGACACATATCCTTGGATATTTAGATCCCAGCCTTGATCCCCTTGCAGCCACATCTCTGTGATGCCCACAAAATCATACCCGCCAATTTCAATGTGCGCAACAAGCTCATTTACCTTGTTTCGTAGACTGCGCTCATTTAGCCACAACACCCTCAGCCCTGTGCTGACACCCCCCCCAACCCCAATTTCATAGATGTCTCCTTTTTTGCTATGTCTGAAGTTAGATTCCTGCTGCTTTCTATACTCTGTTCTATTACATGTTTTGGAAACTTTACTAAACTCTCCTGAGCCCTCGGCCCCTTTAACTTGTCCTCATCATTAACCTGCACTCTCACCTCCTTTAACTTTGATTTTCTAAATAACTGAACCCTTCCCCCCACTATTTAATTTAAAGCCCTATCTATAACCCTAGTTATGCGATTTGCCAGACTCTGGTCCCAACTTGATTCAGGTGAATACCGTCCCAACGGAACAGCTCCCTCCTTTCCCATTACTGGTGCCAATGCCCCATGAATTCAAACCCATTTCTCCCACACCAACCTTTGAGTCACACATTTACCTCTTGAAATGAAATGAAATGAAAATCGCTTATTGTCACAAGTAGGCTTCAAATGAAGTTACTGTGAAACGCCCCTAGTCGCCACATTCCGGCGCCTGTTCGGGGAGGCTGTTACGGGAATTGAACCGTGCTGCTGGCCTGCCTTGGTCTGCTTTCAAAGCCAGCGATTTAGCCCTGTGCTAAACTTTAATCTTATTGACCCCGTGCCAATTAGTTTGTGGCTCAAGTAGTAATCCAGAGATTATTAGCTTCTTGGTTCTGCTTTTTAATTTAGCCCCTAGCTGCTCATATTCCTTCAGCAGATTCTTGTTCTACCTGTGTCAATGGTACCTACATGGACCATGACAACTGTTACTTTACCCTCCCACTCCAGGTTCCTCGACAGCCCAGATGAGATATTCCGAACCCGAGCACCAGGCAGGCAACACAACCTTCGGGACTCTCGATGCTGGTCACAGAGAACAGTGTCTATGCCCCTAACTATACTCGCCCCAATTACGACTACATTTCCCTCCCCCCACTTGAATGGCTCCCTGTTCACAATGCTGTGGTCAGTTTGCTCATCCTCCCACAGCCCCCGCTGCCATCTGGACAGGGCGCACAAATCTCAAACATGTTGGACAAGGTCAGAGGCTCTTGCAATCCTACCTCCTTGATGTACCATCAATGACTCCGAGACGAATGGTGAACAATTGAGGCTTTATTGTGCTAGATGTTAAGCCTCCTGCAGCTGGAATCAGAATGGGGGCAGCGCAGGTGAGCGTACACTTTTATACAGAGCCTGTGGGTGGAGCCAGCAGGCCGGGATTTACTGTAATGACTGGAGTACAATGGCAGTTCCGTAATATACACAGTGTATGATCAGTGGTGTTTACCACATTCACCCCCTGTTTAAAAAAGAGTCCAGCGGGGGTGAAGCGAAGTTACAGGCCGAGTCTGTAGGGGGCTTTAACCCTCCGCCGCGATTGCCTCAGTCCCAGTTGTGGTGTGGGCACCGATGTGGGTACCTGGAACTCCGGGAGCGTGTTGTCCTCTCCTTCTTCACCCAGTAGTGGATCCGGTGGGGGGACGGGCGCTGCCGGGGTGGGGGTTGCGGTGATAGTCGCTGGTGGGGGGGTGATAACCAGAGGGGGAGGGGACGGTACCAGGTCAGGGGTGATGGTGATGGTGGATGGGGAACCAGCATGTGCCAGGTCCCGGAGGGAGACTGTGTCCTGTCGTCCGTCATGATGTGCCACGTAGGAGTACTGTGGGTTTGCATGGAGGAGGAGGACTTTTTCGACGAGAGGGTCTGAATTATGGCTCCTCGCCTGCTTCCGGAGGAGAACGGGCCCAGGAACTGTCAGCCAGGTTGGGAGCGAGACCCCGGAGGTGGACTCCCTAGGGAAGGCAAACACGCGTTCATGAGGGGTCTCATTAGTAGCAGTGCACAGGAGCGACCGGATGGAGTGGAGCGCATCGGGGAGGACCTCCTGCCAGCGGGACACCGGGAGACTCTTAGACCGAAGGGCCAGCAGGCCGGCCTTACAGACCATCCCATTCTCCCTTTCCACCTGCCCATTTCCCCGGGGGTTGTAGCTGGTCGTCCTGCTCGAGGCGATGCCTTTGCTGAGCAGGAACTGACGCAGCTCATCGCTCATGAAGGAGGATCCCCGATCACTATGGATGTAGGTTGGGAAACCGAACAAGGTGAAGTTACTGTGTAGGGCCTTGATGACAGTGGCAGAAGTCATCAAGCGAAAGGGAAACGGGAGTACTCATCAATGATATTGAGAAAGTACACGTTCTGGTCAGTGGAGGGGAGGGGCCCTTTTAAGTCCATGCTGAGGCGCTCAAAGGGGTGGGAGGCCTTTACCAGGTGTGCTCTGTCTGGCTGGTAGAAGTGCGGTTTGCACTCTGCGCAGACCTGGCAGTCCCTGGTCACAGTCCTGACCTCCTTGATGGAGTAGGGCAGGTTGCGGGCCTTGATAAAGTGGAAGAACCAGGCGACCCCCAGGTGACAGAGGTCACTGTGGAGAGCCCGAAGCCGGTCTACTTGTGTGCTGGCACATGTACCACGGGATAGGGCAGCTGGGGGCTCACTGAGCTTCCCATGGCAATACAAGATCTCGTAGCTATAGTTGGAGAGTTCGATCCTCCACCTCAAGATCTTGTCATTCTTAATCTTGCCCCGCTGTGTGTTACTAAACATGAAGGCAACCGACCATTGGTCAGTGAGGAGAGTGAATCTCCTGCCGGCCAGGTAATGCCTCCAATGTCGCACAGCTTCCACAATGGCTTGGGTCTCCTTTTCGACAGAGGAGTGCCGAATTTCAGAGGCATGGAGGGTGCGGGAGAAGAAAGCCACGGGTCTGTCCGCCTGGTTGGAGGGTGGAGGCAAGAGCCACGTCCGATGCGTCGCTCTCCACCTGAAAGGGGAGGGACTCGTCGACTGCGTGCATCGTGGCTTTGGCGATGTCCACCTTGATGTGGTTGAAGGCCTGGCAGGCTTCAGCCATCAGGGGGAAAATGGTGGACTCGATGAGTGGGCGGGCCTTCTCTCCATAATGAGGGACCCACTGGGCATAATATGAGAAGAATCCCAGGCATCGTTTCAGAGCCTTGGGACAGTGAGGGAAGGGGAGTTTCAGGAGGGGGCGCATGTGGTCGGGGTCGGGCCCTAGGACTCCATTTTCCACAATTTAGCCAAGAATGGCTAAGCGGGCTGTGCGGAAAATGCATTTCTCCTTATTATAGGTAAGGTTAAGGAGTTTAACGGTGTGGAGGAATTTCTGGAGATTCGCGTCATGGTCCTGCTGGTCGTGGCCGCAGATGGTGACGTTATCCAGGTACGGGAACGTGGCCCGCAATCCGTACTGCTCAACCATTTGGTCCAGCTCTCGCTGGAAGACCGAGACCCCATTGGTGACGCTGAAGAGGATCCTAAGGAAGTGGTAGAGGCGGCCATCTGCTTCGAATGCAGTGTATTGGCGGTCCTCCGGGCGGATGGGGAGCTGGTGGTATGCGGATTTCAAGTCAACTGTGGAGAAGACTCGATACTGTGCAATCTGGTTGACCATGTCAGATATGCGTGGAAGGGGGTACGTGTCGAGCTGCGTGTACCGGTTGATTGTCTGACTGTAGTCGATGACCATCCGGTGTTTCTCCGCAGTCTTAACTACCACCACTTGAGCTCTCCAGGGGCTGTTATTGGACTCAATGACCCCCTCCTGCAGAAGCCATTGGACTTCCGGCCTGATAAAGGTCCTGTCCTGTGCACTGTTCCTCGTGGCAACGGGCTTACAGTCTGGGGTGAGGTTCGCGAAGAGTGAGGGTGGATCGACCTTAAGGGCCATGAGGCCACAGAAGGTGAGGGGGTGCAGGAGTCCGCCGAACTTCAGAGTAAGGCTCTGGAGGTGGCACTGAAAATCGAGACCCAGTAACAGGGCAGCGCAGAGGTGGGGGAGGACGTAGAGTCTGAAGTTGTTGTACTCTACGCCCTGTACCGAGAGGTCGCGATGCAGTACCCCCGGATCTGTACGGAATGGGATCCGGAGGCCAAGGAGATTTTCTGGGTGACGGGGAGAACTGGGAGGGAACAGCGCCTTACCGTGGCTGGGTGGATGAAACTCTCCGTGCTCCCGGAGTCGAAGAGGCAAGTCGTCTCGTGCCCGTTGATCCGTACGGTTGTTGTAGTGGTCGTGAGGTTGTGAGGCCGAGACTGATCGAGGGTGATGGAGGCGAGCTGCGGAAGTTGGTGGGAGGGCCAATCGGCGGTGGTGGAGGTATCAACGGCCAGTGGATGGCCAGGGGGGCAGGGGTCCTGGGGTGCGTTCCAAGATGGATCCGAAGATGGCGGCGCCCACGGGGCGCACATGGCGGACGACATCCAAGATGGCGGTGCCCATGGGCCACACGTGGCGGGCAGCGGCGAAGATGGCGGCACCCCTGGACCGCACGTGGGGGGTGTAGCGATGCTGGGCCTGGAAACGGCAGCGACCGATCGGGCCTGACAAACAGAGACGAAGAAGCCCTTCTTGCCACACCGGTGCAGGTCGCGCTCCGTGCTGGGCAGGGTTGCCTCGTGTGTTTGTTCTGGCCACAAAAGTAGCATTTGGGGCCTCCGGCGTTAGCTGGCTGCTGCGCGGCGCAGGCCTGCGGTGCACCCGGGTCGGATGATGGTGGGGCCCATGACGCCCACGAGGGTGCGGCGCGGTCGAAGATGTAGGACTCCAGATTGCGGGAGGCCACTTCTAAGGAGTTCGCAAGCTCTACAGTCTCTGTAAGGCCGAGTGTACCCCCCCGTCTAATAATCGCTGGCGGACGTAATTGGACTTAATGCCCGTGACATAGGCGTCTCTGATCAGCAGTTCCGTGTGTTGGACTGCCGACACCGCCTGGCAATTACAGTTTCTGCCAAGTATCTGTAAAGCACGCAGGAAATCGTCCTGGGACTCCCCCGGGAGTTGCCGTCTCGTGGCCAGGAGGTGCCTGGCGAACACCTGATTAACAGTCTGGATGTACTGCCCTTTCAGCAGTTCCATCGCTTCCGTGTAAGTGGGAGCATCCCGAATGAGGAGGAAAACCTGTGGGCTCACCTATGCATACAGTGTATGGTGCTTCTGTGGGTCTCAGATGACTTCTGTGGATGCTCCGAGATATCCTTCAAAGCAGGCTAGCCAGTGCTCGAAAGTGGCTGTGGCATCGGCTGCGTGAGGGTTCAGCTCCAGGCGATCCGGCGTGAGTAAGACGTTCATCTTCAAATTCTAGCACAATAAATTGATGTACCATCAATGACTACGAGACGAATGGTGAACAATTGAGGCTTTCTTGTGCTAGATGTTAAGCCTGCAGCTGGAACCAGAATGGGGGCAGCGCAGGAGAACGTACACTTTTATACAGAACCTGCTGTGTAGAGCCAGCAGGCCGGGATTTACTGTAATGACTGGAATACAATGGCAGTACCGTAATACACGCAGTGTATGATCAGTGGTGTTTACCACACTCCTGGATCCCTGTACCTACCTCACTCGCAGCCACACTCTCCTGTCCCTGACCACTGGCCACGTTATCCTAAGGGGCATGACTGCCTCCTGAAACACAGCATCCACGTAACTCTCTCCCTCCCTGATGTGTCGCAGCGTCCGAAGCTCAGACTCCAGCTCATCAACTCTGAGCTGAGGCTCCTCAAGCAATCTACACTTGCTACATCTGTGTTCACTAGGAACCACAATGGGGTCCACCAGCTCCCACATTACGCAGGAACAACACATCGCCCAGCGCTGATTCTCTATTTTGTTTAATTTGGTTCTTTAATTTAAATTTCCAGCTGTTCTTTAGTCTTTCTAACCTGTAAAATATTTCTCCTTTTTTTTTTACCTCTAACTGAAAGTAAATTAGAATAGGTAATGCAAATCAGCAGTTACTTACCAGCAATGAACTTACCCATTTTCCTACGATGACACTTTTTGTTTTTCCCACTCTGTATGGTGAGCTCCTTCCCTTTTTCCGCTCTTTTAACTGGCCGGGTCCACCTCTCTCTGCACTGTTTCTCGCACTGAAGTGAATTAACCTTCCATTTGTGTATTTTCCTGAGATCTTTAACCCTTGACTGTTCCAATGAATTAGAGGCACCAGATTTAAAGTAAAACATTACCAAACTGTTTATTTATAACAAGAGTAAAAGATGGACATATAATGGACCAATGGTCTGAGTCTAGCAATTCCCAAAACCCCATCCTACTCTCCACCCAGATACACACAAGACAGACACACTATGAAGGGGGTAGGAAAGGTTAAAAAAATAACAGGGATTGAGAGGTATGAGAAATTTGAGGATTTCCACTGTTGAGGTTATGGTTTTTTGTGGTCCACGATCTTCCAAGGAAGCGAAGGGCTGAACTCTTCAGGTTGATTTGCTTTTCCTAATGGTTGACTTTGATTAGAACATGGAGGCAGTAGGACCTCTGCCAGTCTAATCCTCACTGAGGTCATTTAGAATTCTTCACCTGAGGATTTCACCAGATTTCTAAACAACCCTGTCTTTCTGCAGGTGGCGCTGGACTAGGTCCTTCCGAGGTTGACCTGACTACAGAGAAAAAGGTCTTTAACCACCTGCCATCAGTTGGGAAAAGTCAGTTTTAGTTCCCCGCGCTTTTACTCAGAAGTGGAACATTCATAGACCAGCTGGAAGGTACCTTAGTTGCCAACCTTAGCTGATAGAAAGAGATCGCCAGCCTCCCAAACAGAGATTTAAAATTGCCACAGACCTGACAACTGCCTGCAAGCTTTTAAACAGGAGGGTCTTCCCAGGCTTGGCTAGAACCAGTTTAAATCGACGAACTGAGAGAGAGATTTGCTTTAAGCTGCCTTCCAGCCTAAACCCCAAAAGTGAAAACATAAACAAAACGACTTGCCTGTGATCTCCAGTGGAAATAGGCAATGGTCTGGAATTCCAGTAGAGGTGATTGGCTGGTAGCCGAGTCCATCAAAATGACATCATGGGTTATGCCACGGAGCATACTGGATCAGAGGGGATCTGCCGCATCAATCCACATAGCAGCTTGCAGTGGGGTGGGTGGGGGGGGTCAGTTCATAACCAAATATCTGTGATTTTTAAAACCAGCCAACAGGACAGGCATGAAACGAGAAACAGGAAACAGACAAGGATTTCAGCAAGTTCCTTACAAGTGTAGTATTCTCTCAGTACTGTACTGAAGTGTCGGTCTTGAAGTGGGACTTGAACCCAGAACCTTGTGACTCGGGCGATATTCTTGGAGTAACAATGTAGCACTTTGGAAAAACATGCTGGTCAGTAGCAGATGGTGTGCATTGTTGAAAGTATTTATCAATTTATACTTTTTTGGCAAAGTTGTGCAATCTGAAACTAATGATCAGTTGAAAGCTTTGATTGGATTTTAGAATCATGGAATCATTGAGGCATGGAAGGAGGCCATTCAATCCATCAAATCCAAGCCAGCTCAGCAAGAGCAAAGCTCGGCCCACTTC
Source organism: Scyliorhinus torazame (assembly GCF_047496885.1). Taxonomy (NCBI): domain Eukaryota; kingdom Metazoa; phylum Chordata; class Chondrichthyes; order Carcharhiniformes; family Scyliorhinidae; genus Scyliorhinus; species Scyliorhinus torazame. Next base: position 109,520,453 of record NC_092709.1, on the reverse strand, counting down.
CCTACCCTTTCCCTTCACCCTGCAAATTTATCATCTTCCAGTGCTTACCCAATTCTCTATTGAAAACCTCAACTGAATTTGTCTCCAACAGACTCAGGCAGTGCATAACCAGATCCTAACCACTCAGTGTGAAAAAATGTTTTCCGGTGCCACCTTTGAGCCTCCCCCAATCAACTAAAATCTGCGTCCTCTGATTTTCAACACCTTCTCCAAAGCAAACAGTTTCTCTATCCACTCTGCCTAGACTCCCCATGATCCTGAACACTTCCACTGAATCCCAGTTCAACCCTCTCTCCAAGGAGAACAGCCCAGCTTCCACAACATATACAAAAATAAAAATACTGCAGATGTTTGAAGTCTGAAATAAGTACTGAAAATGCTGCACTCAAACAGGTCTGGCATCATCTGTGTAGTGAGAAACAGAGACAATGGGCTGGATTCTCCATTTCAGTGACTAAGTGCCAGCTCAAATGGAGAATTCGTGGGCGTTTTACGACGCCAAAATCGGCGCCGAACCCTCAACGATTCCATGACCAGTGAAGGGCTAGCTACCGCATCACGTTACCTGCCGATACAGACATAGAGTGGGCGGGTCCATGGCCACGCATGCACACGGTGGCGGCCGCACCGTACAACATGGTGCCGGTTGCTCGCGGCCCTGGCCTGCCAAAGGCTGTCCCCCTGTAACCCTCCCCCGGACTACCCTCCACCAGGTTTACGAGAAGTGAGAGGTCACGTGTCCTACGCTGTCAGGAAGTTGGCCAATTGGGGACCGAGCAACGTGGGAGGGCCTCAGGTGATGTCCTGAGGCTGTCCCGACGGTGTGCGGCATACTTCTAGAGTACGCCATTTTGAGGGACGGAGCATCGTAAAAACGGCACCGCCCTGATTTCGGCGTAAAAATGGATTCTCCGGCCAAACGCGGTTTGGCCGTCAGCGGTCGGAGAATACCGTCCAGTGTTCCAAATCACTGACTCCCCACATTAGCCATTCTGATGAAAGATCACAGACTAACTCTGCCCCTCTTCTCACAAACTTGCCAAACATCCACAGCAATCCTCACCTTTATCCCAGCTTCTCCAATCCATTCCAATAACTTTAAGTCCCTCATCCGTCCAATTTGTTTTCAGTTAATGAAAATCAGAAAGAATACATTTTTAAAGAAATTAAGCCAAGAATGTTGAGTTCGATATGTAATGTAGTGCACTGAAGTATCGGCTGATGAACAGTGTATTACCCACAAGCAAAGCCCTTTCCTGAACAGTCCGTACAGTGAGATCTTTATCTCGGTATTCCAGTATCTCTCACACGATCTCTCGTGATATTGTGAGCCTCTTTATATCTACAAAATTCTGCAGTGTTGCTTATTCTAAATGGGTTTTGAAATGTATTTTTCAACCTAATAGGGATAATACAAAGGGAACTTTAGTATCGCAGCTGAGTTTTCTCAAAAGCATAAAATAACCCAGGCTCCATGGACTACTGGATATTAAGGACAGGATGGCTGCTCCTTGGAAGATTGGCAGTCACTTGCAATATTAAATATCTATGGTATAAAACCACCTATTCATTTATGTGGTAATGTTTAAAATTAATGTCCGGATTTGTAGTTGATGTGGAACCCTAATGACCAGATATGTTCCATCTAAAGTGCCCTCAATTCTTTGGAAGTCTGCTTGGCCCTAATGGTTCTGTGTCCTCCCTTGGTCATCTACTGGAAAAATGATTATAAAGATGTTTCATCTGGCAATAACTTCCTTGGAGTGGCATCAGCGTCAGATTGTCACTCCGTGCCCAATTCCTGACACCAAATCTCTTCCGTGATTGTTTTGCCCGACATCCAGACTCAGAGTAGGCGTCATCCAGGCACTGCAGAGTCGGATTGAAGCAGGACATGTTCCTTTTTATGGCACTAGCTGCTGTAAAGCTGGTAAGTTTAAAAGTCTAATTAAAATTGACAGGCCAGGGGAAGGCACGTGTGTAAGGTAAATAGATAGAATTTGGGGGGTGGAGGGATTGGGGGCCGGTGGGAGGGTGAGGGGGTTGGACATCATAATCTTTATTATTGTCACAAGCAGGCTTTCATGAACACTTCAGTGAAGTTACTGTGAAAAGTCCCTAGTTGCCGCACTCGAGCGCCTGTTCAGGTACACAGAGGGAGAATTCAGAATATCCATTTCACCTAACAGCATGTCTTTCGGGACTTGTGGAAGGAAACCGGAGCACCTGGAGGAAACCCACGCAGACATGGGGAGAACATGCAGACTCCACACAGACAGTGACCCAAGCGAGAATCAAACCTGGGACCCTGTTGCTGTGAAGCAACAGTGCTAACCACTGTGCTACCTGCCGCGAAGGAGAGGGTTTGGGGTTGCACTTTGATGGAGGGGTATGACATGGACCTCGGACCCGGGGTGGGGGAAGGATAGAGTTCCGTTCAAGGATTTGGATCAGGCCAGGAGTTGGGGGTTGGCTCAGAGGGGAAGGGGAGTCCAATTACGGGGTGGGTAGGGCAGGGATTGAGGGTCCAGTCAATGTTGAGGGATGCGAGTTGGGCCCACGATGGGGGAGAGGGGTGGAGAGCCCTATGCCGATGGATGGAGCCCCCCCGCCCCGCCTCAGGGCATCAGGTGTGGAGAATACCATGATGTGGCTAATTGGGTGGTGTGGGGGTGTTCCTTGGGGGTTGAACATCTCAGTGTTTGCAATAATTAGACATCAGAAGAGGTTTTAATCTTCTAACTTTTTCTGAGTAACTATTTGTGCAACACAGTCGCAACCATCTAAATTTTGCGATTTAAATCACATTTTCGGGTGGTTTGCAGCACCATTGCCTAGAAGAAGTTTGCACTTCTGGGCTATTACCATGCAAATGCTTACCTGTTCCAAGAGGGATTCCCTAGCACATCTTTGGGCAAAGCCCCTCAATTTTACCTTGGAGGTTACAGCTGATAGTATCAGCCACTTGCTGAATATTGGAAAGAATTGCAGATTAGCGCCCAGAAGGTTGCCTGGGAAGGTATTTTGCGTAAAGCGTAATGTTCAATAGCTTCCACAGCTACAGCAGGAGACATCCAAATCGTTGAGGTTTTGTGTAAATAAGCCTTCTGCAATGAAGCAGAATGTTGATGAAAAGTCTCCTGTGACATATTCAGGTAGGAGTGACATGGTGTGTAAACACAAGCCATTGGATATTGATTGCAGCAAACATAACCTCTGAGTTATTGCAGCAATAATTGCCAACAGTCGCAAAATGTGACTTCGTAAACTGATGGCTTAAAAAAAGGACAAAAATATAAAGGGACATAAAAATATGCCAGGTGTTCAGTGCACATATAAATAAATGCTGTTTAAAAAGTAGATTTCAACATTTCATGAGTAACAGCAACTATGCTTAAGAGACATTCCGCAGTGGACCAGGCCCATTTCCCTATTATTTTATTTTATTTTTAGAGTACCCAATTCATTTTTTCCAATTAAGGGGCAATTTGGCGTGGCCAATCCACCTACCCTACACATCTTTGGGTTGTGGGGGCGAAACCCAAGCAGACACGGGGAGAATGTGCAAACTCCACACGGACGGTGACCCAGAGCCGGGATCGAACCTGGGACCTCGGCACTGTGAGGCAGCAGTGCTACCACCGTGCTTCCCTCCATTTCCCTATTATATTCCCACTTTGCATGGGTGAGTTGCATACTAGGGCAGTTTCACTGCACTCATAATTCAGTCCAGAACCTGGTTTAAGTAAATTTCTGAATTGTAAATGTGGGTCTTGCATTTGCTGGTGACAATGACACTTTGCTCTGCCCAAAGTTGCAAATCAGAAATTGAGTGCACTGTGAATTGGTTGCAAAAGATCTGTTGTTCTGCATCACAATTCATGCAACATACGTGAGAACACAGGAAAATTTGGTCTTTTAAATTTCTAAAATGCAGAGACAGAAGATGCAGAGACAGAAGATACAGCCAATCAGACATTTTCTGAATTTATTGTAGCCAAATAAATATGATGATAAATAAATCAAAAAGGGAAAAAGTGTTGAGATAGAATATGGCTTTAGTGGTTATATGAGTAAGAGGTAAAAAAATGTTCTGTCAGAATTAACACATTTATTTTCCGTAAGAACAATCATGGACGAGCTGCCATAACAATCATCTTTTTGATATAAAAGGTTGTGGGCAAAGTTTAGTTTGCACACCACTTAAATTCTTTGAATGATTTAATCTCCAAACGAAAATAACTATTCTCAGAATGGAGCATTGGAAGCATTTGAAAATGACTAAGAAATGCAAACCACCAAAGATAATTAAACACTGAAAATAACAGTAAAATGTTTCAAATATCTTCAATTAGTTGTATCTCTGGTATAAAATGGTATAGCACTACCTATTAAGAATTAATGTTTTGAGGCTTTATTTGCAAACTCCCAAAATTCATAATCCATACTATTCTAAGAAATTCTACTGAGTGCCACTCTAAATAGTTTTTTTCTCAGCTATTGGGACAATGGCAAGGCTGCATTTATTGCCTAGTTAGTTTCCCAAGAAGGTTCTTCATCGGCCTCTAATCCCGTTGTTGGTATGCTCACAATGGTGTCAGGTGGAAAGTTCCACGATATTGACCCAGCAGCAATGAAGAATACATAGTCACTAAAGAAATGAACAAAGAGGAAATGATACCATGGCATGGTGGCACAGTGGTTAGCACTGCTGCCTCACAGTGCCAGGGACCTGGGTTCAATTCCGGCCTTAGGTGACAGTGTGGAGTTTGCACTTGCTCCCCTTGTCTGCGAGAATTTCCTCTGGGTGCTCCGATTTCCTCGCACAGTCCGAAGATCTGCAGGTTAGGTGGATCGCCATGCTAAATTGCCCCTTAGTGTCCAAAGATGTGCAGGTTAGGTGGATTTATGGGGTTACGTGGATAAGGAGGGGGAGTGGGCCTGGGTAGGGTGCTCTTTCAGAGGCTTGGTGCAGACCCGATGAGCCAAATGGCCTCATTTTGCTGTCGGAATTCTATAGTTATCAGTGAAATGCAGAGTAGAACTCCGGGTCTGGTAATAGGTGACCAGTGGCCAGTAAAAAGATGCTAACTAAACCCAAGCCCAGATGGGTGTCACCCACAGATAATCAAGAAAAACTTGGGAGAAGACAGCAAAGACAAAGGTATCCATAAATTTTAAAAAGCAATAGAAAAATATTTGTGGCACAGGACTAGCAGAGAACAAAAGCCATTTTTATCTTCAAAATCCAGGGACAAATAGGCTAGTTAACCTATTAGTGATGGTAGGAAAGATATCTCTGCAAAATATGAAGAATATAATTTTAAAAAGTTGGTTTGAATTTCTAAAAGGAATGGGCATGTTTAACCACTCTTACTCAATTTCTTTGGAGTACAGATTACAGAAAAGCATTGTAGTGGATGTGATATACATAGGCTTTCAGAAGGAGTTCACTAGTGTGCCACAATACAATCTTGTTACACTGGTCACAGCATCTGCAGTTAGGAACCAGACAGCAGATTGGATCAAGTGAGCAGAGAGGGCAGGAGATCAGTAACGTTTCTCAGATTGGGAACACTTATTTATAAATCAATAAAAATATGGATTCAGGAATTGCAGGTTTTTGAGAATAGTCAAATTGATGTGTATACCTAATAATGTAGAAGATTGTGCAAAACTCCAAAGGATAGAAACAGGCATGAATGGCAAATTAAATTCAATATGACCTGATTTATCTTAGTTGGAGGATTTACGAGGGCACTTATTTCTTGTAAGTTAAGAAACTAAATGGGTTAAAGGAGCAAAGAGATCTGAGAATATAGATGTTAAATAGTTAAGAGTAACAACACAAGTTGATAAGACTGCAGAGAGTGCAAACAAAGTACTTGGGTTCATTTACTGAAGAATAAGTTTACATTTACAAAGAATCCTGGTTAGACCACTATTGAGGTAGTGTGCTGGGTTCTGGGGCTTGATTTCCACGAAGGTCCTCCACAGTAGTCCTGAATACCGGGCACCCGCAAGGCTGCATTTTTAGCCCCTTACTATATTCCTTATACGTACAGGACTGTGTGGCAAAATTTTCTCCAACTTCATCTACACGTTTGCTGATGACACAACTGTACTGGGTCGGATGTTGAACAATGACGAATCAGAGTACAGGAGGGAGATAGAGAATCTAGTGAAGTAGTGTAACAACAACAATTATCCCTCAATGTCAGCAAAACTAAAGAGCTGGTCATTGACTTCAGGAAGCAAAGCATCATACACACCACTGTCTGCATCAATGGTGCCGAGGTAGGGATGGTTTACAGCTTCAAATTCCTAGGTGTGCACACAACCAACATGCTGTCCTGGTTCACCCACATCGACACTATGACCAAGAAAGCACAACAGCACCTATACTTTCTCAGGAAACTAAGGAAATTTGGCATGTCCACATTGACGCTTACCAATTTTTACAGGTGCACCATAGAAAGCATTCTGGGCTGGATTCACCGCTCCGCCGCGCCACATTTCTGCCCCAACCTGCCGGCGGTATTCTCCATTACGCCAGCTGGTCAATGGGGTTTCCCATTGTGGGGCAGCCCCAAGCCGTCGGGAAACCGCCAGGCGCCGGCAAAATGGAGAATCATGCCAGCGGAGAATCACGCCCCAATCTGACTGCATTGCAGCCTGGTATGGCAACTACTTAGCCCAAGACCGTAAGAAACTACAGAGAGTCATGAACACAGTCCAGTCCATCATGCGAACCTGCCTCCCATCCATTAACTTTGTCTACACCTCCTGCTGCCTTGGGAAAGTGGGCAGCATAATCAAAGACCCATCCCACCAGGGTATTCACTCTTCCAATTTCTTCCATCAGGCAGGAGATACAAAAGTCTGAGAACACGCACTAACATTCAAAAACAGCTTCTTCCCCGCTGTTACCAAACTCCTGAATGACCCTCTTATGGACTGATCTGGGGCGGGATTCTCCGACCCCCCGCCAGGTCGGAGAATCGCCAGGGGCTGGCGTGAATCCCGCCCCCGCCGGTTGCCGAATTCTCCGGCACCGGATATTCGGCGGGGGTGGGAATCGCGCAGCGCTGGTTGGCGGGCACCCCCCGGCGATTCTCCAGCCCGGATGGGCCGAAGTCCCGCTGCTGGAATGCCTGTCCCGCCGGCGTGGATTAAACCACCGCTCTTACCAGTGGGACAAGGCGGCACGGGCGGGCTCTGGGGTCCTGGGGGGGGGGGGGTTGGCGATCTGGCCCCGGGGGGTGCCCCCACGGTGGCCTGACCCGCGATTGGGGCCCACCGATCCGTGGGCGGGCCTGTGCCGTGGGGGCACTCTTTTCCTTCCGCCTTCGCCATGGTCTCCACTATGGCTGAGGCGGAAGAGACCCCCTCCACTGCGCATGCGCGGGGATGCCGTGAGCGGCCGCTGAAGCTCCCGTGCATGCGCCGCCCGGCAAAGTCATTTCCGTGCCAGCTGGCGGGGCACCAAAGGCCTTTCCCGCCAGCTGGCGGGGCGGAAATCAGTCCGGCGCGGGCCTAGCCCCTCAAGGTTAGGGCTCGGCCGCTCAAGATGCGGAGGAGTCCGCACCTTTGGGGTGGCGCGATGCCGGACTGATTCGCGCCGTTTATGGCACCGGTCGGCGGACATTGCGCCGATTACGGAGAATCCCGCCCCTGATCTCTTCATACATCTCTATTGAGTAATACTGCCCTTCTGTAGGCTTCACCCAATGCCTGAGTCTATGTATTTATTATAACAATAATCTTTATTGTCACAAGTAGGCTTATATTATTTAATGCTGCAATGAAGTTGCTGTGAAAAGTCCCTAGTCGCCTCATTCCGGCGTCTGTTCGGGTACACAGAGGGAGAATTCAGAATGTCCAATTCACCTAACTGTACATCTTTCGGGACTTGTGGGAGGAAACCGGAGCACCCGGAGGAAACCCACGCAGACACGGGGAAAACATGCACACATAGTGACCCAAGCCGGGAATCACACCTGGGACCTTGGAGCTGTGAAGCAACAGTGCTATCCACTGTGCTACATTGTGTATTTATGTATGCCCGATGTTTTTTTCCCTCATGTATGGAATGATCTGTCTGGACTGTATGCAGAACAATAGTTTTTCACTACCTCAGTGTATGTGACGATAAAAAAAATCCAGTCCAATTTTCAGTATCAGTGGTAGTGCTTGATTTATATCAACTGATAGTTCTGGCTGTTTTTAAAAAAACACCTGCTTTTGAAAGTATAAAAAATCCTCTGTTGCCCTCCAGTGATTCTTGAGGCATTCTGTTTTGAAATGGAAATGGAACACTCTTTTTGTGAGTTTCAGACAATGTAGCTAGAAACTTTTGTTATGACAGCTGTAGTCATTGTGAATGCTTGGCTGGGTTTCAAAAACTAATAACATCAACTCAACAGCTGGCCTGTTTATCCTAGAATGAGACACACTTTTAAGAAATTGTACTAACAGAATATCATTTGATGTGGAGTTTTTTGTTTGTTAACAAACCTTATAGGCACTTAGGATTACAATTTTCTTTTACACTGGAGTAATATTTTCAATTGAGTTCAGAGTTTTATTAGATTGTTAGAGGTTTAATTTTTTTTATTCCCATTGCTATTGCCTGGCTGCTGAGGACGAGACATAGTTGATATTAGCAACTATGGAGGGTACACGGGGGACTTGTAAGTGGAAAACAAGTGAACTAGCGCAGTGTTTTTCAAACTTTTTTTCCGGGGACCCGTTTTTACCAACCGGCCGACCTTCACGACCCACGCCGGCCGACCTTCGCGAACCACGCCAGCCGACCTTCGCGACCTACTCCGGCCGACCTTCGCGGCCCATGCCGGCCGACCTTCGTGGCCCACGACGGCCGACCTTCGCGGCGCACGCCGGCCGACCTTCGCAACCCACCATTTTCTCTTACCTGATCTATTCTTAGCTGATCTATTCTGTTGGAGAACTGAGGCGAGCCTCTAACCACCCTTCCTCGACATTCACACTCTTTATACACCCCACGCATTGTGGCTCGCAAAATGGATTGTGAATCTGACCCCTGTATAAAAAGACAAAATCCTATGAAAAGTCACACAAAGTGCATTTTGCAAAGCAGGGAAATGTGCAGGTCAGGTTTTTCATAGGCCCACGGGAAAAGCAGGCCTCTGGTCTTCGTAATTACAAAAAGGATATTGAAGTACTGCAGAAAAGATTATGATCAGCATTGAGGGTTTGCAACTTGAGGGATTGCAACAATCAGGGGTAAAAAGGAACATACTGGGGCTCCTTACACTGGAAAAGAGAAGACTAAGTGGAGACCTGCAAGTAACTTGCATTATCTACATATTACAACATATTGTGTGATGACATTATTCAAGCAAAATATGCACACATCACAAAGCACATTCTAAAATAATAAGTGATGACTTCTGGTTAGTTTAGCATTTAGGCCAAATTCAAAATCAATAAATCATACTGGGAGAAATCAACTTACAGTCAGTTCCTTTCTATTTTTATTTAGACCTTTTAGGAAAATCCTGATGTATTCATTGCATTTAAAGCTACATTGATAATTTGAGTTTATTGACAGATTCAGTATGTGGGATAAAATAAGTTCAAATTTACACATTTAAGAAAAAAATCGCCAAGTGTTGGAAAATTTAGAGTATGTTTACTAAATTTCACCAAATTTAATTAAATTAATAGCAGGACATAATATTTGATGTGGCCCAGTGGGTCAAATATTTGCCTTGAATAAATTGTAATACATTTATTGTGAGGGTTGACAATGACACAGATGTGCATGGTGGGCAACCTCTGGGAAAAATATTTCTGTAAGATGATTCCATAGTGTCACTACTTAAGTTCACAGCCTAAATTAGGTGAAAGTTTCTGATAATGGAAGTCTTTAGCTTGCCTTTGGAACAGCATTTAGCTGTAAATAAGGTTTTATAAAATAAATTGCAGGAGAGCCTGAATTGTAACATCCATTAACTGAAGAAAATATGGTTCTGCACTAAACCTTACATGCCACGAACGATCAGCTACCTTTTAAAGGAATTCTAGCCTGGAACACAAACTACCTACAATTCCCAAGAGACAGTGTAGACAAAGATTTCCATTCCAATCCATCTCCTTGAATAGCCAACATCTGTAGAGCCAAAGAGATTCGAAGGAACCTGAAAATATTCCATGGATATACAAAAATCTTCAGTCTGGAGAATCATTTGTTTGTTGAGAGAATGTCTCTGCATGCACAGCAGTCTCAAACTGGGGGCACGTTCGAAAGTCCCATTTAAAACTGATTTGAGTAAAACGTTCCCTCTCAGAGGGTTGTTAGTCTTTGGAACTTTCAACCCAAAAGGGAGCAAAGGAGGCTGGGTCACTGAATATATTCAAGGCTGAGATAGATAGTTTTTTGGATTGACGAGGGAGTCAAGGGTTATGGGGGCCAAACAAGAAAGTGGAGCTGAGGCCCCTGTCAGATCGGCCATGATTTTATCGAATGCCAGAGCAGGCTCAAGGGGCTTAATATCCTACTCCTGCTCCTAATTCTCATGTGTTTTTGTGTCGCTAAATTAATTGCTTTTATCATAGAATCCCTACAGTACAGAAGAAGGCCATTCAGCCCATCAAGTCTGCACCGACCCTCCAAAAGAGCACCCCAAACTCTGCCCACTCCCCCACCCTATCCCCGTAACCCCACCTAAACTTTGAACACTAAGGGCAATTTAGCATAGCCAATCCACCTAACCTGCACATCTTTGGACTGTGGGAGGAAACCGGGGAGCCCGGAGGAAACCCACACAGACACGGCGAGGACGTGCAAACCCCACACAAACAGTCACCCAAGGTTGGAATCAAACCCGGGTCCCTGGCACTTTGAGGCAGCTGTGCTAACCCCTGTGCATTTGCTTCTGAGCTTTGGACTTTGGAAGCCCACTTTACTTCCATGAGTATTGAGATTGCATTTTCTTATGACAAATGGAAAGCTGTGGATGCCATATTCCTAGGTAATTTATCTTTTTGCATGTTCTAACTTAGCATCAGTCTCCAAGGTGACTTCCATTTTCCAGTGTCATTGCATATGTCTTCACAACATGAGTATTAAGATAAATTGTTTGGTAATCCTGGGCAGTGAACTGAGAACTTAACTGTCAGTTCTTTTCAAACCACTAAAATGATTTTTCTTGCACATTTTCTGTCTTCAAAATATGTGACATCATGTCCATCTCAATTTAGCTTCAAACAATTATTAAATAAACAAAAAAATGCGAAATAACTATATAACTTATATAATGGCCCATTTTGTATGGTTGCTGGATAGTTAGAGACTGGATATACTTCGGAAGATGCACAAAGTGAGCCCTTGCAAGTCCCAACGCAAGGACTCCATAGAAATTGTCCAGGAACTTTGAACTTCTGATGGGCAATTCCCCTACACTCCAGGGCCTGCCAAAAAGGTATCCAACTCTAGAGTCAGAGAGTTTGGAGGTTCCAACTTAGTCACCTGAATAGTTTTGCAGAAAAAAAGCTGGTCTAACCCGGGTAACTAAACAACTGACTGCCCCCCACTAGCCCCCCCAAAGCTGACTTCACTAGCCCAACCATTCAACTCCTTCCCCCACCCCCCTGCTGGACCCAACCTGACTAGCCCCCAACCCTGACTCCCCACCTACCACCCTACTCACCTACCTTACCTGTGATAAGTGTAGGAATTTCAGATATGTTGTATTTTATGTATGGTGCAGTAAGGTTTAAAAGCTTGGGTAAGTGTGTGGCTGCTGCAGTCATGTTTTTAGAAATCCTGTTTTGAAAGACAGCTAGACCTTTGGAGACATAGGTGCAATTAAAGCATCATAAAAGTTTGAGCCAATGGACTTTTGTTTATATTAAGAGGGTTCCATGGGGAGTAGATAATTAGAGACATTGTGCTCAACTTAGAAGATTGGGGAGGCGGTGGCATAGTGGTATTGTCACTGGACTACTAAACCAGAGACCCAGGGTAATGTTCTGGGGACCCAGGTTCAAATTCAATAAAAATCTGGAATTAAAAATCTAATGATGACCATGAAATCATTGTTGATTGTTGTAAAACCCCATCTGGTTCACTAATGTCCTTTAGAGAAGGAAATCTGATGTCCTTGTGGTTGACTCTGAACTCCCCTCAAGGGCAATTAGGGATTGGCAATAAATGCTGGCATAGTCAGAGACGCCCACATCCCATGAACAAAAATAATATATAGTTAATGGGAGATGCCGGGGCTGAAGCAGTTTCTGGAATTTGAGTTTAGTTTTAGATTGATGTAAACAGACAAGAAGCTGTGCTCAATACAGTTCAGTTAAAGATTTGACTGGGGACAAACCAGTAGCAGCTGTTCTCAAGACAGTGAGTTCAAGATTTGCCTGTGAACAGGATAGGAGCTGGCAGTTTAAACAATCAGTTGAGACAGGCAAGAATCTGCAGCTAGTTCCTGAAGGATCTCTCTTTCTCAAAGTGTTTTCTCCAAGACATCTCTTTGCAGCACGTATTCTTTTTTTTAAAATTTAGAGTAACCAATTATTTTTGGTCCAATTAAGGGGCAATTTAGTGTGGCCAAATTGACCTACTCTGCACATCTTTGGGTTGTGGGGGTGATCCGGTGCCAGGATCAATCCTGGGTCCTCAGCGCCATGAGGCAATAGTGCTGACCATTGCGCCACCCTGCCACCCTAAAAGCAAGCATTCCTGAGTCTGCTAACTGTATTTAAAAGTGGACTGTGACCTGGGATGGGGTTTGTTTGAGTGGAGATAATGATAGCAGTTAGGATTGTTTCATTGTATTGGTAAACGTAGTTTAACTGGTAATTGAAAGCGATTTGTCTTTATGATGTTAAAGTTAATAATAGTGTGTAAGAAATCAAGTTTGTTTTAATATACCATCTCTATTTGTGCATGGAATCATTCCTGAAATGAAGTAACCTTTCCTCATAGTCTTAGAAATTAAATGAAATACTGGGGTTTCTGTCCAATATCCGAGCAAATGTTGAGGCCTGTCCAGGATCATAATAACCCACCTTACCTCGCATACTCTATTCCCTTACCCACTCTACTTCTTACACACTACTGTCCGTAGGCGTGGTCAATGCAGCTATTGGAAATTCAAACACTTCACTCACTGGAATACGCCAGCTAGTGCCATAAAAATGGGGCATGGTTTCAATGGATTCTCTACGTTTCTCCCTCTAACGTATGTTGTACTGGGTCAGATGTGAAGGATCCTCCATTGAAAGACTGTCCTCAAATATTGGTGGAAGTTAAGTGTGCATCTGTATGATCAACATTGGAAATAAGGGGCAGAAAATTCTCCCATTCCACCCACAGCAGGTTGGTGGCATGTGGAAGTGGAGAATCCAGCAGGAGCCAAAAACCCAGGAACCCACTGGCATAAAAACATTTTGAAATTCTCCAAATGGTGGGTCGGTTTTCTCACTGACGGATGGCATGAATGCTATATGCATTAATTTGCATGAATGCTCATTAAAATACCTGCTCACCAAAATCTCATCAGGCCTTCCAATCTTGTGTCACGCCCGTGGGAAATCATATCAGCCTCAACTCATTTGGAAAACGCTGTGAGACACATAGACCCTCCATTCTAACGGACTGAAGGTCGACTGGAGGTGGGGTGTGAGATGAGGGGGAATGGAAGGCTGATGAAGACAAGGGGGACAAAGTAGATGGAGGGCTGTCAAGGGCAGTGAAAGGTCAAGGGGGCACAATGACTGCTACGAGGAGGTGTCTGAGGATGAGAAACAATAGAAGCAGAGAGAAGACTGAGGGGAGGGGAGCCGGTTCCTGACAAGGCTCCGTGAAACACTCTTTAAAAAAAGGGGTCAAAGGGATAACAAAGAACAAAGAAAATTACAGCACAGGAACAGGCCCTTTGGCCCTCCCAGCCTGCGCCAATCCAGATCCTTTATCTGAACCTGTCTTCTATTTTCCAAGGATCCATCCATTCATATATCTGTCTAGATGCATCTTAAATGATGCTATCGTGCCTGCCTCTACCACCTACGCTGGCAAAGCGTTCCAGGCTCCCACCACCCTCTGCGTAAAAAACTTTCCATGCTCATCAAAGGGCAGCATGGTAGCATAGTGGTTAGCACAATTGCTTCACAGCTCCAGGGTCCCAGGTTCGATTCCTGGCTTGGGTCACTGTCTGTGCGGAGTCTGCACGTTCTCCCCGTGTGTGGCTGGGTTTCCTCCGTGGTGCTCCGGTTTCCTCCCACAGTCCAAAGATGTGCAGGTTAGGTGGATTGGCCAAGCTAAATTGCCCTTAGTGTCCAAAATTTGCCCTTAGTGTTGGGTGGGGTTACTGGGTTATGGCGATAGGGTGGAAGTGTGGACCTTGGGTAGGGTGCTCTTTCCAAGAGCCGGTGCAGACTCGATGGGCCGAATTGCCTCCTTCTGCACTGTAAATTCTACGTCTATGTCTATCTCCCTTCAACTTTCCCCCTCTCACCTTGAAATTGTGACCCCCTTGTAATTGACACCCCTACTCTTGGAAAAAGCTTGTTGCTATCCACCCTGTCCATACCTCTCATAATTTTGTAGACCTCAATCAGGTCCCCCCTCAACCTCCGTCTTTCTAACGAAAACAATCCTAATCTACTCAACCTTTCTTCATAGCTAGCACCCTCCATACCAGGCAACATCCTGGTGAACCTCCTCTGCACCCTCTTTAAAGCATCCACATCCTTCTGGTAATGTGGCGACCAGAACTGCACGCAGTATTCCAAATGTGGCCGAACCAAATTCCTATACAACTGAAACATGACCTGCCGACTCTTGTACTCAATACCCCGTCCGATGAAGGCAAGCATGCTATATGCCTTCTTGACCACTCTATCAACCTGCGTTGCCACCTTCAGGGTACAATGGACCTGAACTCCCAGATCTCTCTGTACATCAATTTTCCCCAGGACTCTTCCATTGACCGTATAGTCCGCTCTTGAATTAGATCTTCCAAAATGCATCACCTCGCATTTGCCTGGATTGACCTCCATCTGCCACTTATTTGCCCAACTCTCCAATCTATCTATATTTTGCTGGATTCTCTGACAGTCCTCCTCGCTATCTGCAACTCCACCAATCTTAGTATCATCTGCAAACCTGCTAATCAGACCACCTATACCTTTGTCCAGATCATTTATGTATATTACAAACAACAGTGATCCGAGCACGGATCCCTGTGGAACACCACTAGTCACCTTTCTCCATTTTGAGACACTCCCTTCCACCACTACTCTCTGTCTCCTATTGCCCAGCCAGTTCTTTATCCATCTAGCTAGTACACCCTGACCCCCATACAACTTCACTTTTTCCATCAACCTTCCATGGGAAACTTTATCAAACGCCTTACTGAAGTCCATGTATATGACATCTACAGCCCTTCCCTCATCAATTAACTTTGTCACTTCCTCAAAGAATTCTATTAGGTTTGTAAGACATGACCTTTCCTGCACAAAACCATGCTGCCTATCACTGATAAGTCTATTTTCTTCCAAATGTGAATAGATCCTATCCCTCAGTATCTTCTCCAACAGTTTGCCTACCACTGACGTCAAGCTCACAGGTCTATAATTCCCTGGATTATCCCTGCTACCCTTCTTAAACAAAGGGACAACATTAGCAATTCTCCAGTCCTCCGGGTCCTCACCCGTGCTCAAGGATGCTGCAAAGATATCTGTTAAGGCCAGCTATTTCATCCCTCGCTTCCCTCAGTAACCTGGGATAGATCCCATCCGGACCTGGGGACTTGTTCACCTTAATGCCTTTTAGAATACCCAAAACGTCCCCCTTCTTTATGCCGACTTGACCTAGAGTATTTAAACATCCATCCCTAGCCTCAACATCCGTCATGTCCCTCTCCTTGGTGAATACTGATGCAAAGTACTCATTAATAATCTCACCCATTTCCTCTGACTCCACGCATAAATTCCCTTTTTTGTCTTTGAGTGGGCCAATCCTTTCTCTAGTTACCGTCTTGCTCCTTATATACGAATAAAAGGCTTTGGGATTTTCCTTAACCCTGTTAGCCAAAGATATTTCATGACCCCTTTTAGCCCTCTTTATTGCACGTTTGAGATTTGTCCTACTTTCCCGATATTCCTCCAAAGCTTCATCAGTTTTATGTCGCCTAGATCTTATGTATGCTTCCTTTTTCATCTTAGCTAGTCTCACAATTCCACCCGTCATCCATGGTTCCCTAATCTTGCCATTTTTATCCCTCATTTTCACAAGGATATGTCTGTCCTGCACGCTAAACAACCTTTCCTTAAAAGACTCCCACATTTCAAATGTGGATTTACCCTTAAACAGCTGCTCCCAATCCACATTCCCTAGCTCCTGCCGAATTTAGTTATACTTGGCCTTTCCCCAATTTAGCACTCTTCCTTTAGGACCACTCTCATCTTTGTCCATCAGTATTTTAAAACTTACGGAATTGTGATCGCTATTCCCAAAGTAATCACCGACTGAAACTTCAACCACCTGGCCAGGATCATTCCAGGTCCAGTATGGCCCCTTCCCGAGTTGGACTATTTACATACTGCTCTAAAAAACTCTCCTGGATGCTCCTTACAAATTCTGCTCCATCTACGCCTCCAACACTACATGAGTCCCATTCAGTGTTGGGGAAGTTAAAGTCTCCCATCACGACCATCCTATTGCTCCTACATTTTTCTATAATCTGTCTACATATTTGTACCTCTACTTCACGCTCGCTTTTGGGAGGCCTGTAGTAAAGTCCCAACAATGTTACTGCACCCTTCCTATTTCTTAGCTCTACCCATATTGCCTCAGTGCTCGAATCCTCCATCATGCCCTCCTTAATCACAGCTGTGATATCATCTCTGACCAGTAATGCAACTCCTCCACCCCTTTTACCTCCCTCCCTATCCCTCCTGAAGCATCTATACCCTAGGATATTTAGTTGCCAGTGTTGCCCTTCCCTCAACCAAGTCTCAGTAATACCAATAACATCATATTCCCAGGTACTAATCCAAGCCCTAAGTTGATCTGCCTTACCTGCTACACTTCTCGCATTGAAACAAATGCACCTCAGACCACCTGTCCCTTTGCGTTCATCACCTCTTCCCTGTCTACTCTTCCCCTTAGTCACATTGAGTTTATTATCTAGTACCTTACTGGTTTTAGTTGCTGCCTCTTTACTGACCTCTAACTTCCTAACCTGGTGTAGCCGCTTAAAATGGCTAACTCCCGATTAGAATGGCCAAACCCCGATTTAAAATGGCGAACGGAAGAGGCTGATGGGAAAATCAGCCAACAGGACTCAAACAGACAGCTGTAGGTAAAACTGTGTATTCACCTCTGGGGAAGCCAGACCGAATCGATACCTGCAGCCATCAACATAACAACACCCCAGCCATCTGCATATAAAGTAGCAATCCCGGGAACAATATGCTACAAATTAGTAACACAAAGCCAACCCAGCCCTTTCGGCGCCAGCAGGAGCTGACACAAAGAGAGGTAAACGACCACCCCTCGATCAAGGAATCGCTCCAGCATTGGAGAATATCGAACCAAGTGATTGGGACCAAGTCCAATCACTTGGAACCAGGTACAAGGTCCGCCCCGAGAGGCGGGAAGCCCCTGGGGACTATAAGAATAGGGGCCAAGTTCAAATCGACCCTTCTTCCCTTCTTCTCCTCCCAGCTGCACCCTTCTTCTCCTCTCCGCACCCTTCGAGACCCTTCTGCTGACCCTCTGCAACAGCCGCGAGAAATAGTAAGTCTTACTCCAACGCTCGCTACGAGATAGGCACTCCTGACTATCGACCTGTACCAGCTCTGAATCCCGCAGGCTCAGAACCCATACGAAAGGCCATTCGTTTCCCTGACCTGGTGGGCCATTTGCAAAGTTAAGTATTGGTCTGTTAGTTGTAGGAAGTAGCTTAGAAGTAGAATTAATGTATAAGTATTAATTGCTGTATATAATAAATGAGCATTGATTTAACTCTTACTAAGCGGTGTGTTGGATTATTAATCATTACTCGGACTTGAAACACGTGGCGGTATCAGAAAGATACCTGGCGACTCAAGAGCAAAGGTGACAGAACAAAAGCAATTAAACTAAGGCTAAAACGAGCAACACTGGTCCCCATCCTCCTGCCACATTAGTTTAAAACCTCCCCAACAGTGTTAGCAAAAGCACCCCCTAGGACATTGGTTGGTTCCAGTCCTGCCCAGGTGTAGACCATTCGATTTGTAATGGTCCCATCGCCCCCAGAACCGATTCCAATGTCTCAAAAATCTGAACCCCTCCCTCCTGCACCATCTCTCAAGCCATGTATTCATTCTGACTATTCTTGAATTTCTACCCTGACTGTCTCGTGGCACTGGTAGCAATCCTGAGATTACTACCTTTGAGGTCCTACTTTTTAACTTATCTCCTAACTCCCTAAATTCTGATTGTAGGATCTCATCCTGTTTTTTACTTATATCGTTGGTGCCTATATGCACCACGACAACTGGCTGTTCACCCTCCCCCGTCAGTATGTCCTGCAGCCGATCTGAGACATCCCAGACCCGTGCACCCGGGAGGCAACATACCATTCGGGAGTCTCGTATTTGACCACAGAAACACCTGTCTACTCCCCTTACGATTGAATCCCCTATGACTATAGCCCTGCCAGCCTTTTTCCCACCCTTCTGTGCAGCAGAGCCATGAGCCTGGCTACTACTGCCTTCCCCTGGTTAGTGAAAGGATACCCCGTTGTTTACTGGAAGGGGATACACACTGAGTTCAGTTGGGGTGGGTAAAGAACCATTTGGGGCATAGATGCCTCACAGGTGATGGGTTCAGCGGGAGGGTGGAAATGTCCACCACAACGATGACTGGATCCAGAATGACTGCAGAGATGGTTGCTGGGAGATGAGGGCTACTTACTTCAACATTGGCTGATGACTCCAGTGCATCGTCCTCAGACTCAGACGGAGGGGTAAAATACTCCTCGAAACTTCATACTCTTAGAGCAGACCACAGGACTTCAGTTATCTGGACTGCTCAGATAGCTCTCTGCAATATGCAATGGAGACGGTTTCGTGCATGATCAGAGTTTGCTGTGCCCTTCACAACCTTGCTTTGCTAAGAGTTGAGCCCTCCCCAGAGGATGTCGTATGAGCAACTTGACAGATGGGATGGTGGTGATGTGAGAGTGTTGGTGAGAGAATATGTATCCATCAGTAATGGATGGTTGAGATCTGTGAAGAAAGTTGCCCTTTGAGTCCATGATGCCACAATGAGAGTTTGATAGTGGAGGGGTCTGAGAGGACTTCCACGGGCAGAGCGGATATGATCTTTCATCTGCTTCCTGCACCGCACAGTACTTCTGGTGCCATTGCCAGGCATGCTGACCTCCGGGGCAACAGCCTCTCTGGCTGGAGAGGCGAGGTTTGTGTGCTTCCTGTCACCTTCCCTTTGATGGAGGACTCAGCGCCGAAGCTCCTCGAATCAAGGCCGCGAGGGAATAGTGGTTGAATTGGGTTATTGACTTCTTGAGTCTGCTTCCCCTTTGTCTCTGGCTATCCTGCACAGTCTCATATAGACAGGTGGGCTGGAGAGTGTGATGTGAGTGTGCTGGATTGGCATTTACATATGGCGCCCAGACTTTCAAAGCCGCTGGCCGAACGAACCCCCGCTCAACCTGCCAGGTTATCCTGAGAGATGCTCGCTCGTGCCCAATTAAGCTCCAAGCGTGGAATCAGGCATGTGTTCATGCTATTTCGGCCAGCGGGAATGGTACCGCTGGAACTGCCTGTCACCCACTTTAAAAAAATGGAGACTTTCGCCCAAGGTTTCCGATCCTGACCCAAAGATCTCCGGCGGGATTCTCCGTTCCTGAGACTAAGGCTTGACGCCAACGCGGAATTTGTGGACTTTCATGACAGCAAAAATGGCACCACACCTGGACCGATTCCGCTACGGTTAAGGGGCTAGCTCCGGCGCCACATGGAACACAATCGATTCCAATGGAAAACGGTGCGGGATTCGCCGGGTCCATGATTGATACTCAGGAGCCACAAGCTGCAGCCACATATACACGTTACAATCCTCACACACACTCATCCCAGCCAACAAGATGGCATTGATTGTGCTGGAGCGCACCCATATAGCCAATGGGTCAGCTGGGGCCAGAGGGTAGCCAGGGGGAGCGGCCTGGGTGGACACCTATTTGACCGTGGTCCAATGTTCACATTGGGCTGCCAGCAATTTGCGCAGCTGCATGGCTGCCTTTCCGGCTGCCGCAATGGTTTTCCATGCCCATCCACTCCGACCCCACAGCCCACCTCCTGGCCATTCCTCGCTACTCCCCCTGGCCCTGGCAGAAGCTCCCCCGGCCAGCGGCACAACTATCAGCAAACTATGACGATGTTGGATACTTTCCGTAACCCCTCTCTCTCCCTCAGCAGCCACCATGCTGGTTTCACGATTTTTAAAAGCACAAGTGAATTGCTCCATCGGGAACTTGGCCCATCAGAGGCGGAGCATTGCACAGACACCGGATAATACCGGGTCAGGCCGCTAATGATATGCAAACGGTGTCCACTGTTCGTGCGTACCGGTACGCATTGCCGCCGCTGTTGAGGTAATGGAGAATCGCGATTTGACATCAAATCAGCGCCGCTGCGATTTTGGCATCAGAATCTATTCTCCGCCCAATCGCGTTTTGCAATTTTGGCGTCGGCAAATGGAGAATCTCACCCCTGGGCTAGTGGGATGAGATTTCAGCCTATGGGAAGGCAACTGGATTAGTGATGCAAAGTTGCATGGACCATTTTAACTGCCCAATTGTCTGGTTCTGCCAGGACAGACAGGCAGGGTTAAAATTGTCAATAATATGTTCAGGAACATCACATAAAATATTCAGAAGACGTGGAATAAATTTCAGGTCCTGCACAGAAATAATGAGCAATCTCTGGATGTAGATAACCTGGCAATATGTTGGTGCAGCATAACATTTTATGTTGACTTTCCCATAAATGATTACAAAGTATTATTGTGGTAAATATGAATGAGTTCTGTCTTGCTTTGGTCTGACAGCTGTATTTTGAATTCTAGCACAATACATCAAATTTTATAAAGCTATCCACAACCTGAACCTATTTCTGTACATATGTTGCCAATTTTTTTATAATTTCTCTGTTGAAAACTTGAGAAGTTATCTAACATGATTTTCAAATATATAGACCATGATTGATCCAGTTATAAACTGGTAGCTTGCTGCTTTTTGAATGAGCTTGTCAATTATTAATTTTTAATGAGCTTTGGCAATAGATCAGGAGACACAAAAGGAAGGAATGGAGAACAGCCCTCTGAGTGTGTCGTTGATCGAACACTTAGATCAAACAAACTAAGTGACCACAGCTTGTAACAAGGCAAGGAAGAGGAAAGTTGTGCACAGAACAGTTTCTAGAAATACAGGCTAGTATTTAGATTCACAATATTTTATTATTTTCTCCATTAAGCAGATAGATATTTTTTTTTTTCATTTCCACATTCTTCCAAGCAGGGTAGAAGACACCTACTGGTTGTAAATCAGGCTGTAATGACAGCAATTGTGGCCTCACTGCCAGATCATCTTGGCAGGAAGAGAAGCTAGGATCAATAAGGAAACATCAGGCTTCCTCTGACCTGGCCTTCCCTTCCTTGAATCCAAGAGCCTCCAAATCACCCATCCTCAACTATTTACCTAAGTGTTGGGGACTGTTCTTTTGAGTCGTTGTTGGTAACCTGCTGACGACAATACCACACCTGCCTGCAAAATATCAATGGCTGGCACCACGTGGAACACGAACGATTCCAATGAGAAATGGTGCCGGATTCACTGAGTTCAGGATTGACACTCAGGAGGCTGACAAGCTGCAGCCGCATATACACACTTCAGTCCCACACACAACCATCCCAGCCAACAAGATGGCAGCAAGAAGAGCAGCACCATGTTTAACGGACACGCCGAACTCGAGTCCCTGCTGGACGCCGCGGAGAAATTGGCGACCCTGTACCCCAGGGTGGGCAGGGGGCTGCCAGCTACTGCTGTTCGCCTTGCCTGGACGCAGGTGACAAAAGTCAACAGTGCCATGGGCAACACTGCAAGGAGCAGCCAGCAGGGCCGGAAAACAACCTCCTCAGGTCGGCCAGGGTGAGTGGACAGCACTGCTCTCCTAACACCAACCCCCCCCCCCCCATACCCCCCCTCCCCCCCCCCCAAGCAGGGCAGCCGAACCCACCCCCCCCCCCCCCCCGCCACCCACACATGCCAGCGCACACACCCCCTACATACACACACACACATGCCAGCACCCATACCAGCCATCATGGCCGGATGCCCTGGCCACTGAAGCCATCAGCTGCCCATCCCTTGGGCTGCATGAGTCGGACTGTATAACACTGCGTTTTCTGTTTCCCCCGCCCCAGGAAAAGGCCGCACACAATCGCCGACAGAGGGAGAGGAATGGAGCGGGGCTGCCAGAGCTGCAGCCCGTCACCCAACAGAACAGAGGGCACTGGACATGGTCAGTGGGCCCGAAGAAAGGGCAGTCACCAAGGCAGAAGTCGGCATTAGGCGAGGAAGTGAGATCCCGCTGAGTTGCGCACCACCACCACCCACACCAACAGCTCTACACCTCCCCCCCACCACCCTGCTCCACCACCACCACCCCCACACACCCTCTCCCTCACCACCCCTCCACCAACTGCCCCGCTCCCTCCTCCCCACATATGTCCCCTCCCCACACACTCCCCCACCTGCCCCATTCCACCCCTGGCCTACGATGCAATCATGCATCTAGTCTTGTGTCTTGCAGAAGCTGCTGGTGATAGCGTGAGTCCTTCTAGTGCCCCTGCCCCTGACCCAACCACAACCTGAACCACAAGTGGAGAGCAGTGACGACGAGGGCACGAACACAGACAGGAATCATCGACCCGCACCCCGTGGCACCCCAGAACTCGAGTCCGGGGAAGACGCCAACTTTTTGTCACAGCTGTCTCCAACACCCTCCATCATCCCAGAGACACTCGCCTCGGTTGGGCACTTTAGTGAAGAGACCCCTGGGATACTATCTGCTGCGCACCACACTCATGCTGCAGTACATCAGGTGGAGGTAGGAACCCTCGAGGGG
Source organism: Scyliorhinus torazame (assembly GCF_047496885.1). Lineage (NCBI taxonomy): Eukaryota > Metazoa > Chordata > Chondrichthyes > Carcharhiniformes > Scyliorhinidae > Scyliorhinus > Scyliorhinus torazame. Next base: position 109,497,263 of record NC_092709.1, on the reverse strand, counting down.
GCGAACGGTTGGAGGGCGGGCTGACCCCAGGGACTAGCTGCCGTACAGATGGGTTTCGGGCTTCTGGCATGATCGATCCATCAATTGTGGAGATGCAGTCGCAGGGCCAGGGACTGCATGAGGGGTTGTCGGCAAACATCCAGCACCTTCAGGTGAAAATCATACTCATTTGTGAGTGATCACCGCAAACTATCTAGTGTAGTTCCTTTAATGGAATTAACATCCTCATGGCAAACCAAAGCTTTTAAAAAAATCATTCTTTCACCTTCTGTGACTTCAAACTCACTTTATACAGTAAAGTACCCTTTTAATGGAATTAACAGCCTCATGACAAACCAAAGTTTAAAAAGAAATATATCTTCCTTATTGCATTTTAAACATACTTATAAACGCTAAACACTAATAATATAAAACATTAACCTCCAAAAAAAAGTCTCCCAATATCTCCTGCCTCTGCTCGACTGAAATATTTCCATGTCAATAAAAAAGCGTAAAAACTAATTAAGTATCCAGGTACATGGCCCAACTTAGCGCTGTGGCTGGATTTTCCATTCAGCTGCTCCAGCGCAACGCAGAGTTTCAAGCTGTCAAAAATAACCGGGCGAGAGTTTAAACGCCACGTGCTTCCAGCACACATGCCTGAACACCCGCACTTCCAGGTCGTCACTCCGTACTTGTGCGGCGCATCAGCGAATTAATTTGCGAATCATGCAGGATGTTACGGGCCAAACAGTAAGGGTCTCAACACCGAGCTCTTTGGAACACCACTTGAAACAGCTTTATATTGGCAAGGGCAGCCATCGGCCATTAGTCTTTGTTTCCTGTTACTAAGCCAACATTTTATCCAGTTTGCCACATTGCCGTGACCCCATGGGCTTTTACCTTTTTGACCAAACTGCCATATCGAATCTTTTCAAACGTCTTGCTAAAATCTACGTACACAACATCCACTGCACTACCTTCATCAACCCTTCTTATCACTTCCTCAAAGAATTCAATCAAATTTGTGAGGCAAGGCCGTCCTTTAAAAAATCCATGCTGATTATTCCTGACTAGTCCATGCCTTTCTATGTGACAGTTAATCCTATCTCTCAGGATTGATTCTACTTTTGCCCACCATTGACATAACTAACTGCCTGTAATTGTTTGGCAATTCCTTCAATCCCTTTTTAAACACTGGAACCATATTTGCATTTCTCCAGTCTTCCAGTACCTCCCCTGTATCTAGTGAAGGTTGGAAAATCTTCCTCAGAGCTTCGTCTGTCTCCTCCCTGACCTCCTGCAGTCCCCTCGGAAACAATCCATCTGGAATGGCGACTGATCAACTTTCAAGGATTCCAACCCTTTGAGTATTTCCTCTCTCTTTATGATTATCCCATTCAATATCTCACAGTGTACCACCTGGACTACTATATCTGCACCATCCATTTCCTTTGTAAACACAGAGAAAGCATATTCATTTAAAACCCTTCCCACAGCCTCTGCATCTACACACAGGTTTTCTTAAAAAGAACATAAAGAAGCACCTGTACACTTAAGGCCTTCCATAGCCGGTGAGCACCACGGAACTGGAGTGTATCGTCAGCCCCGCAACAACATTTTAATTTGATTTTGTAAGGTTCCGTTGAAGTTCTGAGTTTTGTTACAGTACCCCATCAGGAGCTGTCACCCCTCTCATTTATTGATCTTTTGGTTATTTTTAATATACATTTTATTGAGGTATTTATGGTTTTATGACAGTTACAGAAGAAACAGTGTACATACAATTATAAACATAGTGTAAAAGCCGTCTTCCTCTCTCACAGGTCCCACATTTTCTAACCCCCTACTCTAAACTAAACTACCCCCAAACCCCCCTTCTGCTGACGGTTAATTCTCCCTAAAGAAGTCGACGAACGGCTGCTGCCTCCGGACGAACCCTAACATTGACCCTCTCAGGGCAACTTGATTTTCTCCAAACAGAGAAAGCTAGCCATGTCAGATAGCCAGCTCTCCAACTTCGGGGGCTTTGAGTCCCTCCAAGCTAATAATATCCGTCTCCAGGCTACCAGGGAAGCAAAGGCCAGAACGTCTGCCTCTTTCTCCTCCTGGATTCCCGCGTCTTCCGACACTCTGAAAGTCTCCACCTCTGGACTCAGCGCCACTCTTGTTTTCAATACTTTGGACATGACATCCGCAAACCCCTGCCAGAATCCCCTAAGCTTTGGACATGCCCAGAACATGTGGACTTGATTCGCTGGTCCTCCCGCACACCTTGTGCACTTGTCTTCCACCCCAAAGAACCTGCTCATCCGGGCCACTGTCATGTGAGCCCGGTGAACGACCTTAAACTGTATCAGGCTGAGCCTGGCACATGTTGTGGATGCATTGACTCTACTCAACACGTCCCCCCAGAGATAGTCCTCTAACTCTCCACCTAACTCCTCTTCCCATTTGTGTTTCAGGTCTGTGTTTCCTCTGATCCCATGAGCTCCTTACAAATGTCCAAAACCCTCCCTTCTCTCTCCCACACTCTGGAAACTACCCTGTCCTGTATCCCCCTTGGTGGTAGGAGTGGGAAGGTTGAGACCTGCCTGCATAGGAAGTCTCGCGCCTGCAGGTACCTAAATTCATTCCCTCCCGCCAGTTCAAATTTCACCTCCAATTCCCTCAAGCTGGGAAAGCTCCCTTCTATAAACATATCTCCCATCCTCTCGATCCCTGCTCTCTGCCACCTCCCGAACCCTCCATCTAACCTCCCCGGGGCAACCGGTGATTATTGCAAATTGGGGACCAGACCGATGCTCCATCTGCTCCCACGTCTCCTCCATTGCCCCCAGACTCTCAGGGATGCGACCACCAAGGGGCTGGTGGAGTAGCGTGCCGGCGGGAACGGCAGAGGCGCCGTTACCAATGCCTCCAAACTAGTGCCCTAACAAGATGCCGCTTCTACTCTCTCCCAGCCCTAACAAGATGCCGTTTCTACTCGCTCCCACACCAACCCCTCCGCCCCCACACCATCCACTCCCTAATCATGGTTATATTCGCTGCCCAGTAATAATTACTAAAGTTCGCGAGTGCCAGCCCGCCCCCCCCGGCTGCGTTCCAACATCCCCTTTTTAACTCGAGGGGTCTTACCCACCCATACAAAGCCCGAGATCACCTTGTTGACCCGTTTAAAAAAGGACCGAGGAATAAAGATGGGGAGACACTGAAATACAAACAGGAATCTCGGGAGAACCGTCATTTTCACTCTCTGTACCCTCCCAGCCAGTGTCAACGGGAGCACGTCCCACCTCCGAAAATCCTCCTTCATTTGGTCTACTAGGCAGGCCAGATTAAGCTTGTGCAGACGTTCCCATTCCCGCGCCACCTGGATGCCTAAGTACCGAAAGCTTCCCCCTACCATTCTAATTGGCAGCTCCCCCAATCGCCTCTCCTGTCCCCTTGCCTGGATCACGAACATCTCGCTTTTCCACATGTTCAATTTAGAACCTGAAAACCGTCCAAAATCCCCCAGAATCCCCATAATATCTTCCATCCCTTCCAATGGGTTCGACACATATAGGAGCAGATCGTCCGCATACAGCGAGACTGGCCACCGAGAGATCGTAAGTCTTAAGTCAACGCTCGCTACGAGATAGGCGCTCCTAGCTATCAATCCGTACCAACTTCGAATCCCGCAGACTCAGAACCCGACCAAAAGGCCATTTGTTCCCCTGACCTGGTGGGCCAGGCCGAAGTTAAGAACAGGCCTGTTAGTTGTAGAAGTAGCTTAGACATAGAATTTGTGCATGAGTAGCGATTACTGTGTATAATAAATGTGCTTTGATTTAAATCTTACTAATCGGTGTATTGAGTTATTGGTCATTACTCGAACTTGAACCTCATGGCGGTATCATAAAGATACCTGGCGACTCGAGAGCAAAGGTTATAAGACAGAGCCAAGTGAACCAACCAAAAGTTAGCAACGCCTTCCTCAGCTGCTGTACCACCTTCCCTGTAGTTAACAAGCCAAACTCCGTCTGTAGCCTCCGTCGTTCCCTTTGAAGCCCTGCCTCTGGGATCTCCACATACCTCCTGTCGACCTGTAGTATTTCCTTTATTAGTCGGTCCGTCTCTGCTCTGTCTGCCTTCTCCCTGTGGGCCCGTATTGATATCAGCTCCCCTCTAACCACTGCCTTCAGTGCCTCCCAGACCACCGTAGCCGAAAACTTCCCCCGTGTCGTTGACTTCCAAATAGTTCTGGATACATTTCGTCAGCCGCCCACACACCTCCTCATCCACTAAAAGTCTCACGTCCAGCCTCCAGTGCGGGCGCTGGCTACTCTCCTTGCTCACCTGTAGGTCAACCCAGTGCGGGGTATGTTCCGAGATTGTGATCGCTGAATACTCCCTTCAGTAAAGCCCTGTTCAGGATAAAAAAGTCAATCCAGGAGTACACTTTATGCACGGTGCGAGTAGAAGTAAAACTCCTTCACTCTCGGCCGCCCAAATCTCCATGGGTCCACCCGCCCCCCCCCCCCCCCCCCCCCCCCCCCCCATCTGCTCCATAAACCCCTTTAGCTCCTTTGCCATTGCTGGCACCCTGCCTGTCCTTGAGCTAGATCAGTCTAGCCCTGGGTTAAAGACTGTTGAAGTCCCCCCCATAACCAGCTTATGCGAATCCAGGTCCGGGATATTCCACAACATCCTCCTTATGAACTCCACATCATCCCAATCAGCGCGTACACATTCACGAGTACCACCGGCAGCCCCTCCAGCTTTTTACTGACTAATATGTACCGACTCCCCACGTCCACAACTATTCTTCCCGCTTCGAATGACACTCGCTTATTAATCATGATTGCGACCCCTGAAGTCTTAGAGTCCAGCCCCGAGTGGAAAGCTTACCTGACCCACCCCTTCCTTAGTCTGACCTGGTCAGTTACTCTAAGGTGGGTCTCCTGCAACATTGCCACGTCCGTCTTCAGTCCCCTCAAATGCGCGAAGACGTATGCCCTCTTAACCGGCCCATTTAGCCCTCTTACATTCCATGTGATCAACCTGGTTGGGGGGCTTCTTGCCCCCCCCTGCCGATCAGCCATCCCCTTTCTTGGGCCAGTCTCCAGCCCACGCCTCTCACATTCGCAGGCCCGCCCCCAGGCAGGCTCCGTCCCCGATCTCCCTATTGTCCCACAGCAAAAGTCCCTCCCCCGTCAGCAGAACATTTCCCCCGCCCCCCCCTAGTAACAGCACTATACTCACAGCCCCCTCCAACAAGCATACCATCTGCTCACCCCCCACTGCGCTTCCGTGAGCTAGCCCGCCCAGCTAGCTTGGTGGCCCCCGCCCATGGCGCCAGACATTTTCCCACCTATTGTTCCCTCCCCTCCCTCCCCCCCGCTCGGACACACATATGCAAACGAAAACAATCCCAACCCAATTGCCCAAAAGAAACACGCAAAGAAAATCAAAAAGAAATGAAAGAAAATCACTTATTGTCAGAAGTAGGCTTCAAATGAAGTTACTGTGAAAAGCCCCTAGTCGCCACATTCCGGCGCCTGTTCGGGGAGGCTGGTACAGGAATTGAACCGTGCTGCTGGCCTGCCTTGGTCTGCTTTCAAAGCCAGCGATTTAGCCCTGTGCTCAACCAGCCCCTGCAAGATCTAACATCTAACATTCACACCTCCATCCCCATCAGTGCAAATGCAAATTTTAACTCAAGCAGCTCGTCTGCAGACCCCAACTCAATACAAAAGGCATTACAAGTAACATCCAAAGACCAAAACTTTTCTTTTTAAAAAAAATAACTGAAGAGAAAAAAGAAAAAAAAAACACATGAGCACTGCAGCAAAGTTCAGTCCAAACACCTCAGTCCGATACCAGCCCTTACCTTCTCGCCAAGTCCATCGCTTCCTCGGGCGACTCGAAGTAGAAATGTTGCTCTTCGTGCGTAACCCAAAGACGGGCTGGGTAAAGTCCAAACTTTATCTTCTTCTTAAAAAGGGTCGATTTTATCTGGTTATTGATCTTTTGTTTAATTTATTGATGTGGCCACTGTGGGGACTGGGACGTTTTATCAACCCGTTAATCAAATTTTAGTTTAATGTTTTAAGTTCCATTTGCAATATTTTTTTGTTTGATGCAATATCCCTTTAACTGGGCTGCTCTTTTGATTTGACCCTTAGTTTGTTTAATTTAGATTAATTGTTTGAACCTAAAAGAGTATAAAGAGGCACTTGCACAGTCAAGGCTTTCTGCAATCGGTGGGCACTGCGTGTTCTGGAGTGTATCATAAGCCAAGTAATAACATTTTAATTTGACTTTGCATGATTCCTTTGGGTGTTTTGATTTTTTTGTTACAATGCCCTACATGGGGCTGTCACCCCTCTCATTTATTGATCTTTAGTTTAATTTATTGATTTTCCGTTTATTAAAAGAGAATATAAATTCTCTAATAATTGGTTGCACTCAAGCCCCTTCTGATCTTTGGACACCTGGTGTGGAGATGGGCAGACAGGTGGGAGGTCCTCTTCATGGGTCTGCTCTTGGGCCATGTGACTACAATCAGGTCCAGGCAACGGGCTGTGGAGGGGGTCAAAGCAGCCGCCTGCATGCCTCTCGACTGCAGTTAAATCCAGGCCTGAGTGTCCTCAGAGAGGGAGCACAAGGTGTTCCCCAGCATGCTTGAGGCCCGACTGTCTGCCCCTTTTCCATGGTATTGTTCATGGCCGGGTTGCCCTGGAGAGGAAGCACACAGTGCGCGTTGGTACACTTGCAGCCTTCTGGGGCTGGTGGGCACCATCGGGCTGGAGTGCATCATCAGGGCCAGGAACACCATTTTGATTTAATTAGTTAAGTCTTTCTTAAATTTTATTTTGTTACCCCCTGGAGAGGGAGTACGCATTGTCTACTGGTTCGCTTGAGACCTTCTGTAATTGGTTGGCACCATGCGGACTGGAGTGTATCGTCAGCACCAGGAACACCATTTTGATTTATTTCATTGTTTCCTTTTGCAACTTTTATTTTTGTTATAAAGAACAAAGAATAAGGAACAATACAGCGCAGGAACAGGCCCTTCAGCCCTCCAAGCCTGTACCGGTCATGATACCAACCTTTGCCAAAACCCTCAGTACTTCCTTGTGCCGTATTCCTCTATACACATCCTATCCATGTGTTTGTCAAAATGCCTTATAATTCCCCTTTAGGGAGCTGTAACCCCCATTAATTTGTTTTTTTTTGCTTTATTTAAAAGAGCATAGGAAGAGACACTTGAGGCCTTTCAAGAGTGGTGGTCACAGCCAGGGCTGAGGTGCATCCTCAGCCCAGGTATCTGGTGGAAGAGAGGGCTTGGTGTTGGGTGACCAGATTTGGGGACATGCTGGATGGTAGAGTTATGGGCCCAATGATGCCATAGCAATCTACAGCAGCCAAAGCCACCCACAGCCCTAAACTGTGGTGCTTGGATCTGACCGCACTCAAGGTGTCAAGGCAGCTCAAGCGTGCGGTGGAGTCTTGTCTGAATTGATCCCCATTTGGATGGAATTTCACACCTCAGGTTAGGTGGACTGGCTATGCTAAATTGCTCTTAGTGTCCAAAATTGCCCTTTTTGGGTGGGGTTACTGGGTTATGGGGATAGGGTGGAGGTTGAAAGAGAGAATAACCCGGGTGGGAGGGGTCTTTGATTATGCTGCCCGCTTTCCCAAGGCAGCAGGAGGTGTAGATGGAGTCAATGGATGGGAGGCGGGTTCGCGTGATGGACTGGGCTGTGTTCACGGCTCTCTGTAGTTTCTTACGGTCTTGGGCAAACAGTTGCCATACCAGGCTGTGATGCAGCCAGATAGGATTTCCTTAAATTTCCTGAGGAAGTATAGGTGCTGATGTGCTTTCTTAGTTGTAGCATTAACGTGGGTGGATCAAGACAGATTTTTGGTGATTTTTAACACCTAGGAATTTGGAGCTGTCAACCATCCTCACCTCGGCACCTTTGATGCAGACAGGGGCGTGGGCGACACTTTGCTTCCTGAAGTCGATGATCAGCTCCTTAGTTTTGCTGACATTGAGGGAGAGATTGTTGTCGTTACACTATGTCACTACGTTCTCTATCTCCCTCTTGTACTCTGACTCATTGTTATTTGAGATCTGACCCACAATGGTCGTGTCATCAGCAAACGTGTAGATGTTGTTGGAACCGAATATTGTCATGTGTGTATGGGGAGTTTAGAAGGGGGCTAAGTACGCATCCTTGCATGGCCCGGGTATTGAGGACTATCGTGAAAGAGGTGTCATTGTTTAACCTTACAGATTACAGTCTGGGGATAAGGAAGTCAAGGATTCAGTTGCAGAGGCAGGAGCCAAATCCTAGGTTTTGGAGTTTGGTTATGAGCTTGGCTGGGATTACGGAGCTGTAGTGAATGAACAGGAGCCTGATGTAAGTATTCTTGGTGTCGAGATGCTCCAGGGATGAGTGTAGGGAGTTAGCATCTGCTGTGGACTGGTTGTGGCGGTTAGCAAACTGCAGTGGAGCAAGGTAATCTGGAAGTTTGGAGCTGATGTGTCTCATGACTGACCTCTCAAAGCACTTAATAATAATAGATGTCAGGGCCACCGGTCGGTAATCATTGAGGCACGTAACCTGGTTCTTTTTTGGCACTTGTATGATATTGGTTTTCTTGAAGGAGGTGGGAACCTTGGAACGGAGTAGGGAGAGGTTAAAGATTTCCGCGAACACACCCGCCAGTTGGTTCGTGCAGGATCTGAGTGCAGGACCAGGGATTCCGTCGGGTCCCGTTGCTTTCGAGAAGCCGATCTAACTTCTGAGAATGCGAAGATAGATGTGAGTATGTCCGAGGCTTTTGGGGCAGGTGACACCAGTTTGTTGGCTTTCTGCTCAAAATGAGCATAGAATGCATTGAGTTCATCGGGGAGGGGTCCAGATTATTGCAGATGCTGAAATCTGAAAGAAAAACAGAAAATGCTGGAAAATCTCTAACAGCATCTGTGGAGAGAGAACAGAGCTAACGTTTTGAGTCTGGATGACTCTTCATCAGAGCTAGAGAGAACTGGGCATAGGATGGGATTTATACTGTCGTGGGGCCAGGGGATGGGTGTAGCAGTAGGGCTAGATAGAGGGTCAGCGATAGATAGAGGCTAGGGAGAGATTGACAAAGATGTCTTGGACAAAACTCAAAGGGAATGTAAATGGTGGTGATCATGGCTAAGAAGGGTGCTGATAGTGGCACATTAAGAGATCAGAATGTGTTAATGACAGAACAGTGTGGCAGATAACAACCTGGAACAGGGAACAGATGGGTGAGGTAGTGGGAGGATAGACACTGTTAAGGAAAAAACAAGGTGGGAAGGGGGATAAGTAGGGGGATGGAAAAATGAATCAATGGAAGAAATTGAAATATGGACATTGCTGTGGCGCTCCAGAGCGTGGCCAATCACAATGGGCCATGGCTGTGGGCGTCGAGAGCATTGGTCCAACACTGGCTGGCCTGAGCCAGTCCCTGAGTAATGTGGCACAGTCCCTGTACTCCATGACTCCGAGCATGGTTCAGTCGAGAGCGGCCTCCAGGACTAGCGGTGTTTGGTGACGGATGCACCTGAGCTCAGAGGTCTGGGAGATTCTGGACAGGTCCCCCGCTCAGCGCCTGGAATGGCTCCATGGCATAAATGTTCAGGGCGACCGTCACCTTGACAGACACTGCGAGTGTCCTCCCCCACATCCCTGCAGTTCCAGATGTGCAATGATACAGCACAGATATCGCATGGTCTGTCTGCTCAGCCTCAGTTGACAGAGGCACGTCCGGTCCGGGAGATCATCATACGACAGGTGCTGCCAGTTTTCACAAGGACTGATGCAATGCCTTCCTTCCTCCTCGGCCTGCTGGGTGGCCAGCTCTCCATCGTCACAGGCTGGCTCCTGCTCCTCTGGGGCAAGCTGAGCTGCTGCAGGGTCCTCCCTGCGCAGCTCCTGCTCAGGCAGCCTCAGTAAGTCTGCCAGGGCTGTGGCATATGTCAACCACATCCGGGTGTACATCAAAACCCATTTTCTGCAGCGTGCAAAGGGGCAGACATGTTAACATAGTGCGTACTCCCATGCCCAACCAGGTCCAACGGGCTACAGGGTGGCTTCCCTGCCCCCGCATTTCCCCCTCCCCCCATTGCCCCAACACTGCTCCCTGCACCGTGCCCTGGCCCTGTCACCGGGTGACCTCCTGCCCCGCCACCCATCCCTGCAACGTGGCTCTTGGTGCCAATGTCCCACACCTTCCTGTGGGGTCTACCATGGGTGCTCTCCTTGAGTGGGCCGCATGCTCCCCCATCAGCAGGGAGCCACCCGGTTGCAGGGAGGCACCGCGTGCCACTTTCCGATGCTATGCGCGTGAGCAGGGGCCACGGACGGGGCTGGGCAAGGGTGTCGTGTGCAAGGGGACCATAGCTGTAGTGTGCCCTGGGTCCTCTGTGTGACGCATGCATCGATTGTGCCTACCTATCCAGGGGCAGGATGGATGAGGGGCAGGGACGCAGTGCACAGGCCGGGCTTGGTACCGGCCGGTGTTCTTGCGAGGTGGGTTGGCTGATGTTGCCACTGGTAGGGCATCCGCCCTTGGAGGGGCAGTATGCCAGGGAGGGTGGCAAGGGCCATGGTGCATGCATCCACTGTTCGGGGTGCACTCTGCACCGCTCCCTCTGCAGTAGTGCAGCACCTCAGATAGGTGCACTGAGGGGTGCCAACACCTGGTGGGCCATATGCTGTGCTGGGCCTCGCACATCCTGCTAATGGGTCAGCTGGGATCTGGAGGTTCCTGGGGGATGGCCTGGTTGGGGGGGGGGGGGGGGGGGGGGCATCCACACAGCTGGTGCAATATTCCGGGTGTGGTCTCACCAAGGCCCTAAATATCTGCAGCAAGACATCCCTGCTCCTGTACTTGAATCCTCTCGCTATGAGGGCCAGCACCACCTGCTTCACCTAAATACTTACTTTCAGTGACTGGTGTACATGAACACCCAGGTCTTGTTGCACATTCCCCCCTCTCAATCCATAGCCATTGAGATAATAATCTGCCTTCATGTTTTTGCTACCAAAATGGATAACCTCACATTTATCCACATGATACTACATCTGCCATGTATTTGCCGACTCACTCAACTTGCCCAAATCACACTGAAGCACCTTTGCATCCTCCTCAGCTTATCCGCCCACCCAGCTTTATGTCATCTGAAAATTTGGAGATATTACATTTAGTTCACTCATCTAAATCATTAATATACTTTGTGAATAGCTTGGATCCCAGCACTCCCTGCGGTACCTCACTTGTCACTGCCTTCCACTTGGAAAAATACCTATTTCTTTCTTCCCCTTTGTTTCCTATTTGCCAACCAGTTTTCTTTCCATCTCAATGCAATCCAATGTGCTTTAAGTTTACACACTAATCTCTTATGTGGGACCTTGTCAAAAGCCTTTTGAAAGTCCAAATGAACCATATATAGTGAAAGGTAGAACCCTCAAGAGTATTGAAAGTCAGAGAGATCTAGGTGTACAGGTCCACAGGTCACTGAAAGGGGCAACACAGGTGGAGAAGGTAGTCAAGAAGGCATACGGCATGCTTGCCTTCATTGGCCGGGGCATTGAGTATAAGAATTGGCAAGTCATGTTGCAGCTGTATAGAACCTTAGTTAGGCCACACTTGGAGTATAGTGTTCAATTCTGGTCGCCACAGTACCAGAAGGATGTGGAGGCTTTAGAGAGGGTGTAGAAGAGATTTACCAGCATGTTGCCTGGTATGGAGGGCATTAGCTATGAGGAGCAGTTGAATAAACTCGGTTTGTTCTCACTGGAACAACGGAGGTTGAGGGGCGACCTGATAGAGGTCTACAAAATTATGAGGGGCATAGACAGAGTGGATAGTCAGAGGCTTTTCCCCAGGGTAGAGGGGTCAATTACTAGGGGGCATAGGTTTAAGGTGCGAGGGGCAAGTTTTTTACACAGAGGGTAGTGGTGCCCGGAACTCGCTGCCGGAGGAGGTGGTGGAAGCAGGGACGATAGTGACATTTAAGGGGCATCTTGACAAATACATGAATAGGATGGGAATAGAGGGTTACGGACCCAGGAAGTGTAGAAGATTGTAGTTTAGTCGGGCAGCATGGTCGGCACGGGCTTGGAGGGCCGAAGGGCCTGTTCTTGTGCTGTACTTTTCTTTGTTCTTTGTATATCCACTAGCTCCCCTTCATCAACTCTCCTAGTTAGATCTTTGAAGAAATCCAGTAGATTTAACAAGCATGAATTCCCTTTCGTAAGTCCATGCTGTTCCTGCCACTATTGTCCAAGTGCTCTGCAATTAAATATTTGATAATGGATCTAGCATTTTCCCCACTCCTGACATCAGGTTGACTGGTCTATAATTCCCTGTTTTCTCTCTACCTCCCTTTTTAAATATTGGGGTTACATTAGTTCCTCTCCAATCTGTAGGAATTGTACCAGAGTCTATAGAATCTTGGAAGATGAACACCAAGAAGAACATAAGAATATTAGAACTAGGAGCAGGAGTAGGCCATCTGTCCCCTCAAGCCTGCTCCGCCATTCAATAGAATTATGGCTGATCTTTTGTGAACTCAGCTCCACTTACTCACCCGTTTAAGTCATTTACTGTTCAAAATTCTATCATCTTTACCTTAAAAGCAGGGAATTTCACAGATTTATAACCTTTGGGTGAAGAAGTTCCTCCTCAACTCAGTCCAAAATCTGCTCCTCCTTATTTTGAGGCTATTCCCCCTAGTTCGAGTTTCACCCGCCAATGGAATCAAAATCCCTGCATCTACTATTTCTAGAGGCACGTAAGTGCACTAGGATGTAGATTATCAGACCCTGGGGATTTATTGGTCTTCAACCCCATCAATTTCCCCAACACCATTCCCCTACTAATACTGACTTTCTTCAGTTCCTGCCGCTCACTAAACCCCAAGTTCCCCAACATTTCTGGTACATTATTTGTGTCTTCCTTTGTGCAGACAGAACCAAAATATGTGTTTAGTTAATCAGCCATTTCTTTGTTCCCCATTATAAATTCCCCTGTTTCTGACTGTAAGGGACCTACATTTTTCTTCACCAACCGTTTTCTCTTTATATACCCATAGATGATTTCCAGTCACTTTTAATGTTCTCCGCAAGCTTACTCATGTACTCTTATTTTCCCCTTCTTAATCAATATCTTTGTCCTCTTTTGCTGAAATCAAAACTACTTCTGTTTCTCAGGTCTGCTGTTTTTCTGACCAATTTGTATGCCTCTTCCATGGACCTAATACTACCTTTAATTTCCCTTGGAAGACTCTTCGTTACGCCGGCAGTACACCCACGACTGGGGATTTCCCGATGGCATGGGGCTTCCCACAATGGGAAACCCCATTGGCCGGCTGGCGGGGTGGAGGTTAGCGCTGCGGGCACCAGAAAACGTGCAGCGGGACGGAGAATCACGCCCAAGGTTTGGCCACCTTTCCCATTTTACTTTTGCGCCAGACACAAATGAACAATTGTTGCAGTTCACTCATGTTCTGTTTGAGTGTTTGCCATAGCCTATCCACCAGCATCCTTTAAAAAAAAAATATTTTTCATTTTATATAACACAAACTAAAAAAAACCATACAAACTAAGTACCATTTACAAACCCCTACTCTTGAAGAGAAAAAAATCCCAACCATAAACCCCTCCCTTGCTCCCCACCGCCCCCCGACCCACCGGCTGTGACTAATTCCTAAAGATAAAAGACAAAGGGTCGCCACCTCCAGCAGGCCTGGGTCCAGGATCCACCCAAGATGGCCCCCAACCCTGCCCCTTGGACAATACACATAAAGTCCCTTAGTCCCAGTCAGATCCCCACCCACAGACCCCCCTCCCCCCTCCATAACCCTGAAAAGAGCTTTCCAGAAAAACTACTCCCTCCTCTCTCTCCCTGCTCCCCCCAGCAAACAAATTAGCTAGGTTCAATGAATCTGACTCAAGCAGGTCCAACAAACTGCAGCCCCTCCACCCATCTCACTCTCATTCACCAGCTGAAACTTTACAGCTAGCAAAGGTAACCCCCACCCAGGGTGTATGCTCTAAGAACAAAGAAAAATGATGCTCCCCAGTCCACACTGGCTACGGAAGAGTAACCAAATCTCAATACCCTTACAATAATTAAACCTCCCCAGGGGACCAAATATTCCCCATTCTGTTGCCCTGACCTCTACCCCCGACAACCGTAGCCCCCTCAATCCCAAATATACAACAAATAAAACCACAACCCCTCTCAAACCAATCCCTCCCAAAAATCCCCATTAAAGTCCTAATTGAATCCATTTAACCAAGCCCAAGTCCATGCTCCTCGACAAAAGCCTCTGCCTCCTCCAATGTATTGAAAAAATGATCTTTCAAGCAAAAGGTCACATTAAACCTCGTTGGGTACTTCACTCCAAACCTGATTCCACTCCTGAACAGCGCTGACTTTGCCTTATTAAAAGCCGCTTGCCGCTTCGCCAACTCCGCTCCAACATCTTGGTATATCCTGATGATGCTTCCTTCTCACCTTGAGTCACGATTCACTTTGGCTCGTTGCAGAACCCGCTCCTTCTCCTGGAAACTGCGGAATCCAATAATCACCAGCCACAGCAGTTCATTCCCCCAGGTCTCCGCCGGAGTACTCAGTGGGCCCGATCCAACTCTGGAGAGGACAATCCCCACCAAAGGCTTGGCAAACATCTGAGAAAAGTACTCAATTGGTTTCGGGCCCTCTATCCCCTCCAGCAACCCACGATTCTGAGGTTGTCTCCTTGGCATATTCTCCAAGTCATTCACCTTGGCCCTCAGAGGCTTGTTTCTCTCCTCCAACACCAGCATCTCTGCTTCCAATGAGGTGATTTGATCACTATGCTGCGACAAGTCCGCCTCCATACCCTTCAGCACCTCTACATGCTCCTTCACCCGCCTCTGAGGTTTTTTCCAGGTTCTCCGGGATTGGGCCAAATGACTGCTCAATTCACTGTTTAAGGGTTTCCATCATCACCCTGCCCTGCTCCTCAAAATGCTTCGCAAACTGTTTTTCAAACTCCTGCTCCATCACCTCAGTCAGCGTTTCTACCATGATATGAGCAGCCACACTTAAGGCCGGGTCCGCCACCTCCCCTCCTGCTGAACTTCGTGGACTTTCTGGCTTCCTCAAAGGATTACCCCCTGCAATCTTCTTGCCACCAACCTTCTTCATAGATTTCAACATATTTTCACCGACAAATACCTTACCCCATGTGATGGGCTGGTTTTGGTAAGGTCTACCACATCAGGTACACGTTTGGTAATATGTGTTGTGAACTCTGAGTATCAGTCAATAAAAATGTAGCCTTTCAAAGTGGAGGACTGTGTGAAGAATAAGGGGGGTAGATGTGTGATTGTCAAGGGACTTTTAGGTGTGGAATTTGTCTTGATAATGAATGTGTATGTTATTCCCCTGACTTTGTTACTAAAGTCTTCACGGACTTTGCTGATTTGGCATTGGTTAATTCCTTGATAGGTGGGGGACTTCAATTGTCACTTAAACCCACTGGTGAGCAAACGTCAAGTACCACAAAACCCCCACACAACAGCTAGGAGCACTGGCATTGGTCTGCGAGAAGATGGGATTCTGTGGATGTGTGGAGAATACTACATCAGCCTCCGTAACAGCCTCCCCGAACAGGCGCCGGAATGTGGCGACTAGGGGCTTTTCACAGTAACTTCATTTGAAGCCACTTGTGACAATAAGCGATTTTCATTTCATTTTTCATTTCATTTCATTTTTCACATCATAAGGATAAAGAATTCATGTTTTGTTTCTGCTCCTCATCAATGTCATACTAGAATTGACTATTTCTTCATGCCAAGAGCAATCTTACACTTGGTGGCCTTCTGCTCTGGAGGTAGTATTGTGATCTCTGACCATGCTCCTGTTTTTCTTGAGTTTTTATTCAAAGGTCCTGCCCCCACGATCTAGGTTATGGCAATTTGACGTGTCTTTGCTTAAGCATAATCCCTTAACTTCATACTTTAAGAAGTCTTACAACACCAGGTTAAAGTCCAACAGGTTTGTTTCGATGTCACTAGCCTTCGGAGCACTGCTCCTTCACCTGAGGAAGGAGCAGCGCTCCGAAAGCTAGTGACATCGAAACAAACCTGTTGGACTTTAACCTGGTGTTGTAAGACTTCTTACTGTGCTCACCCCAGTCCAACGCCGGCATCGCCACTTCATACTTTAAGACTAAATTTGACCTCTCCTACTCAGTCAGTTCCCTCCCGGATGTAATCCCCTCTATCCTGTGGGAAACTTGTAAGCTTTATGCTAGGGGATTAGTCATTTCATATACGGCCGACAAAAGGCATAAAATGCTGAAGCGGGAGCACCAGTTGGAAATGAAATTGTTTGAAGCAGGAAGGGAGTATGGCAGAAGCCCTAACCTCTTGTTGCTGAAAGAGGTTAATGCAATTTATACGGCTCTGGACTCCTTGCTGAATCAGTGAGCTGAGAGGAGTTTAAAGTTTGTTAATCAAAATTTATGTGAGATTGGAATAAACCGGATCTTCCTTTTTTAAAATATATCCCAGCTACCAAAGGATAATAGGTTCAGGTATCTGCAGGTTAGGGACTTTGTTTGGAAGGAGATGTCGTCCTTTCAGGCGCTGCTGGCCCCAGTGCTGCAGGATAGGTTATTGTCCGAGCCAAACACTGGGGAGGGTAGAGTGGCGGATATGTATGGGGAGCTGGTGAAGAGGGAGGGGGCTCCCATGGAGGAAGTTTGGCGCAAGTGAGAGGAGCTGGAGGCGGCATTGGGGTTTGAGTGTGGAGGGATGCCGTGCAGAGGGTGAATATTAGCTCGTCGTTCGCAAGGTTAAGCCTCATCCAATTTAAAGTGGTGCATAGAATCCACATGACAGTATCCAGGATGAGTCAGTTCTTCTCCGTGCCACCTGTATCGCAAGTTAGCGGAAGCTCACTCCTACCACCCGAAATGGCAATTCCCTGAGCCTCCTCTCCTGTCCTCTAGCATTAACTGGGAACACCTCTCTTTTCCCCCATATTCGAAAAGCGGCCTAACTCACCCAGGATACCCATGATCCTATCAAATACACAACAAGCCCAATTGGAGCGGCCATGCTGAGAACGTGGGCCCAGCTGAGTCAACAATTCGGGATGACTAAAATGGCCCCCATCTGCGGCAATCACAGATTCCCCCAGCCATGCTAGATACTACCTTCAAAGGATGGAGGTGGGACGGGGACACACTGACGGTCGGGGACTTATACGTAGGGCACAGACTGGTGACATTGGACGAAATGACAAGGAAGTGGAAGCTAGCAAAAGGACAGGAAATGAGACACATCCAAATAAAACATTTCCTCCGCAAAGAGACCCGGGGGCCCAGAAAACACACTACTAGAGGATCTGAGGTACAAGCAGCAAGAAGGGGGCGCTATGTGGAATATATAGTTACTGGACGGAGCTCGAACTGCACTGGACGAGACCAGCCAAAAATGGGAGGACGAACTGGGGACAGAGGTAGGGTGGGGACTCTGGAGCGAAGCACTGAGCAGGGCTAACCACCTCCTCCTACGCAAGGATGAGCCTAATGCGGCTCAAAGTGGTGCACAGAGCACACCTGACCAGAACCCGAATGAGCAGGTTCTTCCCGGAGGTGGAGGATAAATGTGAGAGGTGCCAAAGGGGCCCGGCCAACCACACCCACATGTCCTGGGCTTGTCGCAAACTTGCTGGGTTCTGGACAGCTTTCTCCGAGGCAATGTCCAGGGTTGTGAGGGTGAAGCCATGCCCGATGGTGGCAACCTTCGGGGTATCGGAGCAACCAGAACTACACATGGGGAAAGGGGCCAACGCCCTTGCTTTCGCTTCTCTAATCGCACGCCGGAGAATCCTGCTCGGCTGGCGATCAGAGGCACCACCCACAGCTGCAGATTGGCTCGCTGACCTCTCGGAATTTCTCCACCTGGAGAAGATTAAGTACGCCATCCGAGGGTCAGAGGAAAGCTTCTTGGATACTTGGGGGTAGTTTGTCAGCCTGTTCCAAAACCTGTTCAAGGCCAGCAACAAGGAAGTTAAGAATAAAAAACAAGATAGATGAGGAACCAAAGGACTGCGCAACCCGGGAGGGGAGGCGGAATGAAAGTGGGGAAACCACAAAAGAAGAGAAGAGGAGGGAGGAACTATAGACTGATCCAGAGGGCGGCAAAATGTATATAGGGTCAATTAAATGAAAGATAAAATAAACCTCTGTACAATAAAGAAAATTAATGCAGATAAGAAAAATGTGATGTATATATACAATTGTTTATAAATATGAGAAAGATTTTTTTAAAAAATGATCCTATCAAAACTCCCTGTCTCATGTAGGGTCCTTAGGCAGCACCTTCCAAACCCACGACCGCTATCATGTAAGATAAGAGAGCAGATACCTGGAAACACCGCCATCTGCAAGTTCCCCTCCAAGTCACTTACCATCCTGACTTGGAAATATATCACTGATCATTCACTGTCGTAACAGCACTGTGGGTCTACCTGTTCCTCAAGGACTGCAATAGTTCAAGAAGACAACTCACCACCACCTTCTCAAGGGTAACTAAGGATGAGCAATTAAAGCTGGCCTAACCAGTGGTACCCAGATTCCGTAAATGAATAATAGAAAAAATGGAACCCCCCATTATCAACATCCTGGGGTCACCATTGCTCGAAAGCTTAATTGGAACAGCCATATCAATGCTATTGGTGCGATGTACCCGAATGGGGACAGAGTCCCGTAGCACGAGATTAGCCGGGAGTCTCCTGGTGCTTGGAGTGCCGAGAAACACCCCGCTATCTAACATCCATCTGGGTAGATTGGGGGCTTCAGTGGGGAACTCCCCGACGAGGCTGCACTTAGCTCCATTTTCTGCACTGAGGAGCTCCTCAGTGCAGCATTCCGGTCTCTCGACCCCCCTCCCCCCTCCCTCAGCCCCAACTCACTAGAAGGAAGTCTCCGGGTACCCTGCACATCCCCACACCCATGCAGGGCACATCCCGGCCCGATTACCGCTGCATAAAAAATGCCAGCTTGGCAATGCCAGCCTTGCACCCTGGCAGTACCTCTGGCTGTGCCATTTTGGCAGTGCCTGGCTGGCACACAGGTGGGCACTGCCAGGTCTCCAGGTTGGTAGTGCCCAGGTGGCACCAGCAGGGTACCACCCTGCCCAGAGGGCTTGCACCTGGGGGCCTCCAATCCCCTGGAAGACCCTCACAACCGCTATTCCGTCTGTTCCCTGTTTGTGGCGACCAATATTGAACGGCACTTGCACAAGGTCTCCAAGACAATGGAGTTAGATCCCAAGCCTTGGTTAGATCATGGGAATGCATATTAGAGTGAGACTAGCTGTCTCACTCTAATATGTAGATTTTCCAGAAGGTGACCCCGCTCACAATCGACAGGATGTATACCGTGATGTCTCTCGAGATCTAACGTGATTTCACAAGGCATGGCGAGCCAGGTAGATCAAGGATCTCCCAGCATCTACCAGCCACATTCTACCTCACCACGCTCCTTTTCGGGCACAACGCAACTGGTATAGCCCGCTCTATGGCTACAAAAGGTGAGAACCTGTGAATTCTGCAGTGAGTAACTCACCTCCCAGCTTCCTAAAGCCTGTCCAACCACAAGGCACAAGTCAGGAGTGTGGTGGAATACTCCCCACTTACCCAGTTGAGTGCAGCTCCAATAATACTCAAGATCCCCAAACAAAACAGTCCTCTTGATTGGCACCCAACTGACGACCTTAAAAGTTCACACCCTCCACCACTGTTGTACTCTGAGGGCAATGTGCACCACCAACATTTATCACCATTGCAACAATTTATCAAGGTTCTTTGCACAGCACCTTCCAATCCCATGACTTCTACAACCTGGAAGAACAAGGGCAGCAGGTGCTTAGGAACAACACTATCTATAAGTTCCCCTTTAAGTCACCCAACATTCTGACTTGGAAATATATTGTCATTCTTTCACTGTCGTGTCATAATCCTGGAACTTCCTCACTAATGACATCATAAGGACTGCTGCAGTTCATTAACACCTCAAAGGGGCAAAAAATGCTAGCGTTGCCAACAACAACTATATCTCAGTAATTGTCTGTTTCCACCACAGCTCTGAGGAAATTCACAGCCAATTTTTCCCCAATAACTAAATTGAATGATATACAACTTAGTCACTTGGATTTAATCCCATTCAGTTATATATATGTCAACAATTTTCTCATAAATTAGAAACATAGTTGGCCTTTCCCCTCCCTAATCCTAAATTACTGAGGCCGACCATATTACCTCATCAAAATTTAAAAATCTCTCGACACAAATATTTATCTAGTGTACCATGGGAAGAGTTGAGTTGTTTTTCAATTTTAAAGTGGAGTATAGAGCTGTTAATACCTGTGGTAAACACCAGTGCTCATACACTGTGTGTATTACGGTACTGCCATTATACTCCAGTCATTACAGTAAATTCCAGCCTGCTGGCTCCACCCAGCAGGCTCTGTATAAAAGTGTACGCTCTCCTGCGCTGCCCCCATTCTGGTTCCAGCTGCAGGAGACTTAACATCTAGCACTATAAAGCCTCAATAGTTCACCATTCGTCTTGTAGTCATTGATGATACATCAATTTATTGTGCTAGAATTTGAAGATGAACGTCTTACTCAAGCCGGATAGCCTGGAGCTGAACCCTCACGCAACCGACACCACAACCACTTTCGAGCACTGGCTAGCCTGCTTTGAAGGATATCTCAATATCATTGATGAGTACTCCCGTTTCCCTTTTGCCATCCCATGCCCTGACATGACTTCTGCCACTGTCATCAAGGCCCTACACAGTATCTTCATCTTGTTCGGTTTCCCCACCTACATCCATAGCGATCGGGGATCCTCCTTCATGAACGATGAGCTGTGTCAGTTCCTGCTCAGCAAAGGCATCGCCTCGAGTAGGACAACCCCAGGGGAAACGGGCAGGTGGAGAGGGAGAACGCGACGGTCTGGAAGGCCGTCCTGCTGGCCCTTCGGTCTAAGAGTCTCCCGGTCTCCCACTGGCAGGAGGTCCTCTCCGATGCGCTCCACTCCATCCAGTCGCTCCTGTGCACTGCTACCAATGAGACCCCTCATGAACGTGTGTTTGCCTTCCCTAGGAAATCCGCCTCCGGGGTCTCACTCCCAACTTGGCTGACCGTTCTTGGGCCCGTCCTCCTCCGGAACCATGCAAGGAGCCATAAATCTGACCCTCTCGTCGAAAAGGTCCTCCTCCTCCATGCGAAGCCACAGTACGCCCACGTGGCACACCATGACGGGCGGCAGGACACAGTCTCCCTCCGGGACCTGGCACCCGCTGGTTCCCCATCCACCATCACCACCACCCCTTACCTGGTACCGTCCCCTCTCCCTCCGGTTACCATCCCCACCCCTGCGCCGTTTGCCCCCCCACCAGCGACTAGCACCGCAACCCCCACCCCGTCCCCCCACCGGATCCACTACTGGGTGAAGAAGGAGAGGATAACATGCTCCCGGAGATCCAGGTACCCACATCGGCGCCCACACCACAACCGGGATTGAGGCGATCGCGGCGGAGGGTTAAAGCACCCTACAGACTCGGCCTGTAACGTCGCTTCATCCCCGCTGGACTCTTTTTTAAACAGGGGGTGAATGTGGTAAACAACACTGATCATACACTGCGTGTATTACGGTACTGCCATTGTACTCCAGTCATTACAGTAAATCACGGCCTGCTGGCTCCACCCAGCAGGCTCTGTATAAAAGTGTACGCTCTCCTGCACTGCCCCCATTCTGGTTCCAGCTGCAGGAGGCTTAACATCTAGCACAATAAAGCCTCAATTGTTCACCATTCGTCTTGTAGTCATTGATGGTACATCAATACCCCATTGGAAGTCCCGAGATCAGGACCATACAGTTTCCCATGACCTCTGCAGAATATGGACTTCCCCTTTAAGGAGATGGAACTTCCCCTTTTAGGGTGCAGAACATCCCCTAGCTGTACAAAAACCCCAGCCTGGTTACAAATTGGGAAGGAGACCCTTAGGGCAGTGGAGGAATATTGGAATTGCATTGTAGTATTGTATTGTAGTGTATTGTATTGTGGTATTGTATTGTTGGTATTGTAATGTAATAAACCTTGTTGGTTAATTTTTACTATCGTCTATGCGTTCTGCTTACCGCGGATTCAACAAAAGCCTTTCTTTCTCTATTGCTTCAGTGATAAGCATGTTTGCTATGATATTGGAATTCACAGACTAGGATGGTAGACTGGCCTGTGTTGAATTCAATTATTTCAGTTCGGGCAGCAACAGAAGTACTGTAGTTGACTCCAGAGGCCCTAGAACCTCTTATTACTTATTGTTATTGCACACTCCTTGGTATAAAATTCACATGTGGGCACCAAGGATCGGTAGGATCAGGCTTGGCTGTGATGTCCTTTATGGTTGAACAATTTGCTGCTGCACAGCATGTAGGCTCATACATCTAGCACAGCCACCAAATCTCCTCAACACCTCCCACAAATAATCCCACTCCACTCTATCAAATGCTTTCTCGGCATCCATCGCCACTACTATCTCCGTTTCCCCCTCTGGTGGGGCCATCATCATTACCCCTAACAGCTTCCGTATATTCGTGTTCAGCTGTCTCCCCTTCACAAACCCAGTTTGGTCCTCATGGACCACCCCCGGGACACATTCCTCTATTCTCATTGCCATTACCTTGGCCAGGATCTTGGCATCTACATTTAGGAGGGAAATAGGTCTATAGGACCCGCATTGTAGCGGGTCCTTTTCCTTCTTTAAGAGAAGCGATATCGTTGCTTCAGACATAGTCGGGGGCAGTTGTCCCCTTTCCTTTGCCTCATTAAAGGTCCTCGTCAATACCGGGGCGAGCAAGTCCACATATTTTCTATAGAATTCGACTGGGAATCCATCCGGTCCCGGGGCCTTTCCCGCCTGCATGCTCCTAATTCCTTTCACCACTTCTTCTACCTCGATCTGTGCTCCCAGTCCCACCCTTTCCTGCTCTTCCACCTTGGGAAATTCCAGCCGATCCAAGAAGCCCATCATTCTCTCCCTCCCATCCGGGGGTTGAGCTTCATATAATTTTTTATAAAATGTCTTGAACACTCCATTCACTCTCTCAGCTCCCCGCTCCATCTCTCCTTCCTCATCCCTCGCTCCCCCTATTTCCCTCGCTGCTCCCCTTTTCCTCAATTGGTGTGCCAGCAACCTGCTCGCCTTCTCCCCATATTCGTACTGTACACCCTGTGCCTTCCTCCATTGTGCCTCTGCAGTGCCCGTAGTCAGCAAGTCAAATTCTACATGTAGTCTTTGCCTTTCCCTGTACAGTCCCTCCTCCGGTGCTTCCGCATATTGTCTGTCCGCCCTCAAAAGTTCTTGCAGCAACCGCTCCCGTTCCTTACTCTCCTGCTTCCCTTTATGTGCCCTTATTGATATCAGCTCCCCTCTAACCACCGCCTTCAACGCCTCCCAGACCACTCCCACCTGGACCTCCCCATTATCATTGAGTTCCAAGTACTTTTCAATGCACCCCCTCACCCTTAGACACACACCCTCATCTGCCATTAGTCCCATGTCCATTCTCCAGGGTGGGCGCCCTCCTGTTTCCTCCCCTATCTCCAAGTCTACCCAGTGTGGAGCGTGATCCGAAATGGCTATAGCCGTATACTCCGTTCCCCTCACCTTCGGGATCAACGCCCTTCCCAGCACAAAAAAGTCTATTCGCGAGTAGACTTTTTGGACATAGGAGAAAAACGAGAACTCCTTACTCCTAGGTCTGCTAAATCTCCATGGGTCTACACCTCCCATCTGCTCCATAAAATCTTTAAGTACCTTGGCTGCTGCCGGCCTCCTTCCAGTCCTGGACTTCGACCTATCCAGCCCTGGTTCCAACACCGTATTAAAATCTCCCCCCATTATCAGCTTTCCCATCTCTAGGTCCGGAATGCGTCCTAGCATCCGCCTCATGAAATTGGCATCATCCCAGTTCGGGGCATATACGTTTACCAAAACCACCGTCTCCCCCTGTAGTTTGCCACTCACCATCACGTATCTGCCCCCGTTATCCGCCACTATAGTCTTTGCCTCGAACATTACCCGCTTCCCCACTAATATAGCCACCCCCCTGTTTTTCGCATCTAGCCCCGAATGGAACACCTGCCCCACCCATCCTTTGCGTAGCCTAACCTGGTCTATCAGTTTCAGGTGCGTTTCCTGTAACATAACTACATCTGCCTTAAGTTTCTTAAGGTGTGCGAGTACCCATGCCCTCTTTATCGGCCCGTTCAGCCCTCTCACGTTCCACGTGATCAGCCGGGTTGGGGGGCTTCCTACCCCCCCCACTTGTCGATTAGCCATCCCCTTTTTCCAGCTCCTCACCCGGTTCCCACGCAGCTGTATCTCCCCCAGGCGGTGCCCCCCCGCCCATCCCCTCCCATACCAGCTCCCCCCTCTCCCCAGCAGCAGCAACCCAGTAATTCCCCCCTCCCACCCCCCCCGCTAGATCCCCCGCTAACGTAATTACTCCCCCCATGTTGCTCCCAGAAGTCAGCAAACTCTGGCCGACCTCGGCTTCCCCCCGTGACCTCGGCTCGCACCGTGCGACGCCCCCTCCTTCCTGCTTCTCTATTCCCACCATGATCATCTTAGCGCGGGAACCAAGCCCGCGCTTCTCCCTTGGCCCCGCCCCCAATGGCCAACGCCCCATCTCCTCCACCTCCCCTCCTCCCCCCATCACCACCTGTGGAAGAGAGAAAAGTTACCACATCGCAGGATTAGTACATAAAACTCCTCTTTCCCCCCTTTTTAACCCCCCTCTTCGCCCCCCACATTCGCCCCACCACTTTGTTCAAACGTTCTTTTTAATAACCCGCTCATTCCAGTTTTTCTTCCACAATAAAAGTCCACGCTTCATCCGCCGTCTCAAAGTAGTGGTGCCTCCCTCGATATGTGACCCACAGTCTTGCCGGTTGCAGCATTCCAAATTTTATCTTCTTTTTATGAAGCACCGCCTTGGCCCAATTAAAGCTCGCCCTCCTTCTCGCCACCTCCGCACTCCAGTCTTGATAAACGCGGATCACCGCGTTCTCCCATTTACTGCTCCGAGTTTTCTTTGCCCATCTAAGGACCATTTCTCTATCCTTAAAACGGAGGAATCTCACCACTATGGCTCTCGGAATTTCTCCTGCTCTCGGTCCTGGCGCCATCATTCGGTATGCTCCCTCCACCTCCAACGGACCCGCCGGGGCCTCCGCTCCCATTAACGAGTGCAGCATCGTGCTCACATATGCCCCGACGTCCGCTCCCTCCGCACCTTCAGGAAGACCAAGAATCCTCAGGTTGTTCCTCCTTGCGTTGTTCTCCAGTGCTTCCAACCTTTCCACACATCGTTTCTGATGTGCCTCATGCGTCTCCGTCTTCACCACCAGGCCCTGTATGTCGTCCTCATTCTCGGCTGCCTTTGCCTTCACGACCCGAAGCTCCCGCTCCTGGGTCTTTTGTTCCTCCTTTAGCCCTTCGATCGCCTGTAGTATCGGGGCCAACATCTCTTTCTTCATTTCCTTTTTGAGCTCTTCCGCACAGCATTTCAAGAACTCTTGTTGTTCAGGGCCCCATGTTAAACCGCCACCTTCCGACGCCATCTTGGTTTTTGCTTGCCTTCCTTGCCGCTGTTCTAAAGGATCCACTGCAATCCGGCCACTTTCTCCTCCTTTTTTCATCCGTATCCAGGGGGGATTCCCTTCTGGTTTACCGCACAGTGTTTTTAGCCGTCAAAATTGCCGTTGGGGCTCCTATCAAGAGCCCAAAAGTCCGTTTCACCGGGAGCTGCCGAAACGTGCGACTCAGCTGGTCATCGCCGCACCCAGAAGTCCTGTGTAGAATAGTTAATGATTATGCTGGATTCATTCAATTGCCGGAGGGATACTGATTCTTCATAAAATAATCGGTTGCAACAACTTCCCTGGCTGCTGATCCTGTAGATGTCCGATACTGTGCTCAGATCTATCTGGAGTTCTTGCAGATGCTCCTCTTGGTAGGTTCACAGGGTACTCCTTGTAATGGATTTAACCACAATCATTTTGGCTTATTGACTGAGGTTCCGACTGGTGCTTCAAAACATCTGACAGAGATGTTTCCACTTTGGTGATTTAAGTGCCTCTGTTTTCTTCCTTTGTAAGGCTGAAACTACAAACCGTTTAAACTCAACTACTGTCAGAACTCATACTAATAGGCAGTATTGATGCTGGAACTGGCATGAATGTGTTTCAAGACATTACACTGGTTCACCTGAACAAGTTACCAAGGCTTTAACAAATGAAAGCCAAGTGTCTTCCTTTCTAGAGGGTTAAAATTGAAAACTTATGTTAAATTTGTATAGAACACATTTGGAACATAGAATCCTTTTAACAGTTTTGGTCATTATATTACAAAAAGGATATAGGGCACTGGAGAAAATGAAAAGAAAGATTCATGAATCTTTCAATATATAAAAGGTATGAGAGAGGCAAAAATAGACATTGGACGAATATAAAATGTGGCTGCAGAAGGAATAATAGGAAACAAAGAAATGGCAGAGGAACTGAATAGTTACTTTGCATCAGTCTTCACGATGGAAGACACCAGTGATGAATGTGATATAAAATAGTTACTTTAGAGATATTAGTTAATGTAATGTAGAGATAGGCCAGTCTAATCCTGGTGAGTTCACAGACAAAGGATTTCAGACCGCATGGCAAAGCAAAGGAAGAGGTGTGTCCACCAAAGGAGGAGAAAAGGATGCTGGGTAATAGGGGCCAGAGGAAGGGATTGGAAGTGAGCCAATCAGAACGTATCACCAGGTCAGGAGGGGTATAGGATGACCTATGGGAATCGTGTATGTGAAACTTGATGCCATTTGAATGTATCAGTAGAGGCTTCTTTGTTCTACAGACTCACTTGATTCCAGAGGTGTACGAAGCAAGATGTGCTTTGTACCGCTGTGAACTGAGTCAGGCTTGCAAGCCAAATAAAATAACTAATGCTGTACCTGCAAATCCATCTCGACTCTTATTGAGGCCAGACTGACGGGTAAAGAAATTTGGGATTTGTCATTTGGTGCCGAAAACCCGCGATTTCTCAAGACGGTTCTGACCAACTGCGAAATCAGAATTAGACTGATTATGAACAGGGAGAGTGGGAAGAAGGGGCCCACAATGTATAGCTGGAAAATTACCGCGCATTGCTTTTTCCCCTCTTCTTATCGTCTGATTAGTCTGGTCACTCGCGGTTGGTACGGAAAGATCGTCTCAACGAAATCAAAGGTCAGTCTGGGGATTAGAAATTTAATTGATGGGATTTCATATTGTTGATTCGGCTTGGGTTAGGTTTTGGGCTGATGGGACTTCAGTAGATGGAGGTTCAGTCAAGTATAAGTGTTTTTAGGGCTGATGGGACTTCAGTAGATGGAGGTTCAGTCAAGTATAAGTGTTTTTAGGGCTGATGGGACTTCAGTAGATGGAGGTTCAGTCAAGTATAAGTGTTTTTAGGGCTGATGGGACTTCAGTAGATGGATTTATATCCAGTAATTTATATCCAGTCACTGCTCCCCAGATTCCAATCATGCCAGTAACTCCAGCCCTTTTGGTTGATAGTGTGGGTCCCGATTTACCATCTTCACGATCAGTAGGGGAAGAGGAGCTTTGTTCCGCAAGCCCAGTTAGCTCTAGGACCAGATCTCGGACAGCGAGAGAAGGGCTTGATCCTAACCAGAAACAATTAAGCATACCACCTAAATCCCTCCAGACCAAGGGGAAACTGCAAATTTCGAGAACAAAGGGAGATGCAACAGATGATTTTGAAGAGAAAGAACTCCCTCTAGTGACAGGGAGGGACGTCGAAGTCTTGGAAGAACCAGAGGAAATAGCTAGAGTGCCCCCTGGTAAGACTCGGAGACAGTTGCCGATTAGGAAGATACCAATCACCTGAATTATGCTAGCCACGCCGCACTTCAGCGAGCCCATGTGTTAGACTACGATAGAGGGACACAAATCCTGTATGCGTTGAATAGCACATTTCAAAAGCCCATAAATATTTCTGCTATCTTAGACCTAAAACCTAAGAAGATTGAAGAGCCAGAGGAATTTCTGGAACGTTTTAATGAAATCTACCGTGGGCAGTCAGGCGACTTGCCATATCAAAATGGTCAGAATTCCCCTCAATATTGTGCTATGTTAATGCATTGCCTACCACCTTCTGTGGCTACTGCTGTGAAATGTCATCACATGAATTGGACAGAGAACGACCCTTCCCAGATGGCAAAGGCAGTCAGATTTTATTGGAAGGAGGGTGTAGGCCAGGAAGGAGGCTCAGTTACAAAGGTTAAGACTGAGTATGTAATGAAAAAGGATGATCTGCGACCCCAACAAGCGGCAGCAATGGTAGCTTACCAGCAGGAGCCCCAATATTGTGACTTTGGGTGGGTGGATCAGCGAGGGGGAGGATATCAAACCCACCCAAAGGGACCCTCAGCTCCTTTTTATGTCCCACCGTATGCATCAACAGCTTTACAACCGCCGCCCCCTCTGAGGGGCCATTGGTCTACTGGGTGACGAGGACGGGGCAGATATAGAGGGAGCAATGCATGTTTTAATTGCGGCCGTGCAGATCACTGGCAACAGGAATGCCCCTTTAAAAGACAGGCAGCAGAAGGAGATTATCCGACCCAAAGGAGGGGGTACCCACCAAGGGGAGGACAGATGAAATACACTGACTTCTCCTAGGCAAACCCTTTCCCAACACAGGATTGACTAGCTAATTTAGTCATAAGGACTCTCCAATCGGACAGGGAACCTATTATCTCTCTGCAGATATGAGATCAACATCACTCATTTGTAATCGACACTGGAGCAGCTATGTCTTCTGTGCAATCAGAACTTCGACTACCATTATCCGACCACACGCAGCAATTGTCGGGGTTCCAAGGACAGGTGTGTGAGTATCCTATTTCTGAACCTGTGACAGTCACTTACGAGAATAAGTCTGCAGATCATCAGTTTGTAGTGACTACTGGATTGGACTGTAACTTGTTGGCTCGAGATTTACTGTGTATCTTCCAGCTACAGCTAGAGCGCGGAGACGAGGGGGTAACGGTTAAATCATGGAGGATCAGACAACAGTGCTATATTTCTATCACCCCCCAGTGGTGGACGTTAGACATTGAACATTCACTGCGTCACGTTACCCTGGCCTATGACAGAACCGGACAAAACAGGGAGTTGGAGGACAAATACCGGCCATTAATTGGGACCGAATGGCCAGTCAAGGTTACAGCCACAGTCACGGGAAAAGAAGTGCCATTTTACAGGTGTGGAATATGATGGGGTTGCTACGCACCGCCTGGGTGATCTACGGCCTCACCTCGCTTGGAGTGTTATTGGCGACGGATATGGAAAAGGGGAATATTATCTACATTTGTAACCCCAACCAATCTACAAGGATATATCACTTATGCAAAGGTGATGTTCTTCGCTGCCCCCATATACGAGGATATGGTATCAACTCATGGAAGGTCGTCAAAGTTAAGGAGAATGCATGACTCATGAAGCAATTGCAACGGTCCCGGCGATGGGAAGGGAACATTATATGGACATTGCCTTGTTTTTGGAATACATGTAAATTTGATTTTGGATGTGTTAAGATTGGTGCAATAAAGGTTACATCAGGAGAGCGTAGGAAGAGGCTGTAAGAGAGAGAGAGGAACTAGAGAGAGGACGGGGCGTGTGAGAAGGGAAGTACAGCTAGAACGTAGGTTATCGGGAGATACACTTAATTTAGTTAAAGGCCAAACTGAGGAAAACATGGGTAGTATGAATCACTCCTACCAGATTTACCACCGCTTGTATGGCCACGGATGGGTTGTCTGCTACCCGAACCCTGCAGAGGTGTCTAGGTTATTTTCTGTTTCACCACTTTGGGGCACTCCCCAAACGGTGGTTCATTGTCAGCATTCCGAGCCACCGCCCGAGCAAGTCACTCTTCCTTACGATCCGGGTTCAGCACCACCAGCTATTTGCCTTCCCCTTCCTCGGGATAATTCCCATTCACAGTATGATAGGCTGCAACGGTGGAGGGCGTATATACCTAGCCACTTCACTCCCAATAGGGATTCCCGGTCGTACGAGAATTGTTTCAGCAGTGAAGGAGACGGCTGTTTTCTGGTAGAGGTGGAAACGAATATAACATGTCTGTTCCCCACCTGTACGGACAGGAGGTGTCATATCACCCAGGCGTCTGGCCAATGCGTTTGTTACAACACCACTTGCGTTCCATTGAACGCCGGCCTCCAGCTCCTTTGTGGCTGGGCGAATGTCTCTCATATCACTGTTGGGACTAGGGCTTTCCGCATTGCTAGGCAGCCCGAATGGGCGTTTCGAAGCTGGATAAACTGGGCTACTGGGGGATCCTTACGCAACCGATATACTGGTTGTGATGCTAGCCTGCACACGGAGCAAGGATACTACTTTTTATTTAATGGCACAGCGACCAATGTTTTGTCACCACCATTTCCCCGCCAAATTGCTATTGGGACTCTAGTCCCTACCACAGTCCCCTGCCCTTCGGCGTGGATGCTGCATAATTAGTTAGCACGCCGGGCAGTCTCGGCTGAATTTTGCGAGAACTGGAAAAAACCTCAGGTTCTCGCACCCAACCGGGGCCACTCAGCCGGATGGGGGATTCTGAGCGTCTTGACACTGGGAGGTGTGGGAGGTTCCTTGGCTGTCAGCAATAGGAATTATTTTATTTGTGGCCTTACCATCTTGGGAAATGAAACCTTGGGAGCCCTCGGGGCAATAACCAAGGAATTGTCTCAGCTACAGTTGTTTGCAATGCAGAACCGGTATGCTCTTGACTATCTTCTGGCCCGTGAGGGTGGGGTATGCGCCATAGTACAGGGCAAGTGTATCATGGGAGTTCAGGACTTGACCGCTAACATCACTAAATTTATGGATCACATACGGGATCACCTGGACGGAATGCAGGATCCTGGCTCTTGGGGTAACTGGGGATTTGGAGGTTGGAAGGACTGGTTGATAAATATGGCCATGTATTTAGTGGTGGCTATCGGCTGCATCTTTGTGGGCCTAGCCATCCTTAAATGTGTGATGGGTAGAATGCGGGGTGCACTGGAACAGATCAACGCCCCTAAAATCTTAGCTGTCAAATTCCATGAGGGTGCAGCAGATGAAGGGGGGCTACGCCAGGAATTGGAAATGCAGCGATGGATCTTTTCAGATGAGGAACCGTAGCTATGGATTGGATAGTTTGGTTATCATGGAATGATAATAGGAGGGAATGACGAATGTGATATAAAATAGTTACTTTAGAGATATTAGTTAATGTAATGTAGAGATAGGCCAGTCTAATCCTGGTGAGTTCACAGACAAAGGATTTCAGACCGCATGGCAAAGCAAGGAGGCGGTGTGTCCACCAAAGGAGGAGAAAAGGATGCTGGGTAATAGGGGCCAGAGGAAGGGATTGGAAGTGAGCCAATCAGAATGTATCACCAGGTCAGGAGGGGTATAGGATGACCTATGGGAATCGTGTATGTGAAACTTGATGCCATTTGAATGTATCAGTAGAGATTTCTTTGTTCTACAGACTCACTTGATTCCAGAGGTGTACGAAGCAAGATGTGCTTTGTATCGCTGTGAACTGAGTCAGGCTTGCAAGCCAAATAAAATAACTAATGCTGTACCTGCAAATCCATCTCGACTTTTATTGAGGCCAGACTGACGGGTAAAGAAATTTGGGATTTGTCACCAGTGGAATGCCAGAGCTTCAGGAGAATCAGGGGGCAGAGGTGAATGCAGTGGCCATCACTAAGGAGAAGGTTCTTGGGAAACTGAAAGGTCTGAAGGCGGATAAATTACCTGGACTGGATGGACTACACCCCAGGGTTCTAAAAGAGATAGTTGAGGAGATTATGGAGGCATTGGCGGTGATCTTTCAGGTATCACTGGCGACAGGAAGGGTCCCAGAGGACTAGAGAGTGGCTAACGTAACACCGCTGTTTAAGAAAGGAGGCAGGCAGAAGACGGGAAAGTATAGGCCAGTTAGCCTGACTTCGGTCATTGGTAAGATTTTAGATTCCACTATTAAAGATGAGATCGCGGAGTACTTGGAAGTGCATGATAAAATAGGACTGAGCACGGCTTCGTCAAGGGGAGGTCATGTCTGGCTAACCTATTAGAGTTATTTGAAGAGCTAACAAGGAAGTTAGACAAAGGAGAATCAGTGGATGTGATTTATTTAGATTTCCAGAAGGCCTTTGACAAGGTGCCACATAGGAGGCTGTTAAATAAGGTAAGAGCCCATGGTGTTAAGGGTAAGATGCTGGCATGGATAGAGGATTGGCTGACTGGCAGAAGGCAGAGAGTGGGGATAATGGGGTCTTTTTCAGGATGGCAACCGGTGACTAGTGGTGCGCCTCAGGCGTCTGTGCTGGGGACACAACTTTTCACAATATACATTAATGATCTGGAGGAAGGAACTGAAGGCACTGTTGCTAAGTTTGCAGATGATACAAAGATCTGTAGAGGGACAGGTAGTATTGAGGAAGCAGGGGAGTTGCAGAAGGACTTGGATAGGCTAGGAGAGTGGGCAAAGAAGTGGCAGATGGAATACAATGTGGAAAAGTGTGAGGTTATGCACTTTGGAAGGAGGAATGGAGGCATGAACTATTTTCTAAATGGGGAAATGTTTAGGAAATCAGAAGCACAAAGGGACTTGGGAATCCTTGTTCACAATTCTCTTAATGTGCAGGTTCAGTTGGCAGTTCAGAAGGCAAATGCAATGTTAGCATTCATGTCGAGGGGGCTAGAATACAAGACCAGAGATGTATTTCTGAGGATGTATAAGGCTCTGAACAGACCCATTTAGAGTATTGTGAGTGGTTTTGGGCCTTGTATCTAAGGAAAGATGTGCAGGCATTTGAAAGGGTACAGAGGAGGTTCAGAAGAATGATCACCGGAATGAAGAGCTTGTTGTATGAGGAACGGTTGAGGACTCTGGGTCTGTACTCATTGAAGTTTAGAAGGATGAGGGGGGATCTTATTGAAACTTACAGGATACTGCGAGGCCTGGATAGAATGGATGTGGAGAGGATGCTTCCACTTGTAGGAAAAAGCAGAACCAGAGGACACAATCTCAGACGAAAGGAATGATCCTTTAAAACAGAGACGAGGAGGAATTTCTTCAGCCAGAGGATGATGAATCTGTGGAACTCTTTGCTCCAGAAGGCTGTGGAGGCCAAATCACTGAGTCTTTAAGACAGAGATAGATAGGTTCTTGATTAATAAGAGGATCAGCGGTTATGGGGAGAAGGTAGGAGAATGGGGATGAGAAAAATATCAGCCATGATTGAATGGCGGAGCAGACTCGATGGGCCGAGTGCTCTATTCAGCTCTTATGTCTTATGGTCTTATGAAGGATAATACCAGACCTGAGTGGGTAAAATTACCAGGAAAGACTGAAGAGATTAGGGATCCTTTTTCTAGAAAAGAGATGACTGAGAGGGTGACCGAATCGAGCTTTAAAATTTTAATGTGATTTATGAGGTAGATATGGAGAATATGGGCGCGATTCTCCCAAACAATTTCTAACTTCATTTGTGGCGGGTTTCCGGCGAGCTCCCCATCGCTATCCAATGACACTTAATCACTTTTTTGGGCCCTGGGGAGTTTCTCATGAGTTTAACCAACACTTGGAATTTTTTTTAGCACTGGGGAGCTGAACTCCAAGATCGGTCTGCCATTTTGAAAGGGTGCCCCGATCTCTACGTGAGCTTGGTATTCCATGTCCAAGTCCCCACACATGGTCCCATGGGACAAGTCCCATGTCCCCACACATGGGCAATGTCACCCCACACACACTTGGGCACTACCCCATGCCCCCAAGTGAGGACATCCCACAATGGGGTCCCTGGGGGCCTCCCCTCTTCTGGCCCCTCCAAGCTCCCTTACAGCATCCCCTCCCTTTCAGGACCTCCACCTGTCACTCCCCAACTTTCAGGGAGCCCCTACTTAACTGCTCTGCACGCCCCCATGCTTCAAATCCTACGACCGCGAACACTCCCGCCCAGAATCTTCCCAATCTTTCACAACCCGAAAACATGTGCGCGTGATTTGCTGGCCCCCGCCCACACCTCTCACACTCATCTACTACCCCCTGAAAGAACCCACTCATTCTCACCCGAGGCATATGCACCCTGTGCACCACCTTAAACTGTATCAGGTTCATCCTTGCACAAGAGGAGGTCCCATTTACCCTTCGCAGTGCCTCACTCCATACTCCCCAATTGATCTTCCCTCCCAACTCCGCTTCCCATTTCTCCTTGATTTTCACCACCCGCTCGCCTCCCTGCTCCCCCAGCCACTTGTATATATCCCCAATTGTTCCCTCCCCTTCCACATCCGGAAGTAGCAGTCGCTCCAGCAAGGTGTATCCCGGAACCCCCTCCAGACCTTTCATGCAAAGTCCCTAACCTGCACATACCTGAACCCACTCCCCCTCGGCAGCTCTACCCTCTTCCTTAGCTCCTCCAGACTCTCAAACCCTGCCTCCAAATACAGATCCCTCAACTTGACCAGCCCCACTTCCTTACACCTCCTGTATATACTGTCCATCCCCCCTCCAGCTCAAACTCATGATTCTCGCACAGCGGCATTAACACCGACATCCCTTCCACCCTAAAATGCCCCCTCAACTGATTCCATATCTTCACCGTGGACTGCATCACCGGGCTCCCTGAATACCTACTTAGAACCATTGGCAATACTCCCATCACTATAGCCCTCAAACTAGACACCTTACAAGATTCCTCCTCCATCCTAACCCGCTACCCCTTCTCCTTCCCACCACCGCCGCACCTTGTCCACATTCGCCACCCAATAATAAGCAAGTTCGGCAACACCAACTCCTCCCTGCTGCTTCTGCCTCTGTAGCTGGCTCCACCCCACCGTCGGCACCTTCCCCACCCAAACAAAGTCCGAAATGATCGTGTTCACTCTCTGAGAAAAGGACTTCGGCATAAAGATCGGGAGAGCTCGAAAAATAAACAAGAATCTCGGCAAAATAATCATTTTCACCACTTGGACCCTCCCCGTCAATGTTAAGTGCAGTGTATCCCATCTCTTATGATCCTCCCTGGCCTCCTCCACCAGCTTCGTTAAGTTCCACTTATGGAGCTACCGTAAATGGCACCCCCTCTAAATTAGCCCGCTGTCCCAGCTCATTCACGAGGAAAACCTTGCTTTTCCCTACATTCAATTTGAACCCCGAGAACCGTCCAAACCTCCCCAGCAGGTCCATAATCCTTCCCATACTCTCCAACGGATCCGAAACATACAGCAAGTGGTCATCGGCATAGAGCTCCCTCTGTCCCCTCAGAATCCCCCGCCACTACGCTAACCCCCTAAGAGCCATTGCCAACGGCTCTTTGGCCAGTGCAAACAGCAACGCTGACAGTGGGCATCCCTGCCTCGTATCCTGTGTAAGTCAAAGCTTCGTGAGCTCATATCATTCATCCTCACCCTCACCCTTGGTGCCACATACAGCAACCGCACCCATGCCACAAATCTCGGCCGAAACCCAAACCTTCCCAAAACCTCGAACAAGGACTGCCACTCCACCCGATCAAATGCCTTTTCCACGACCATGGACATCACCACCTCCAGTACCAGAGCCCTCGACAGATTCAACACCACATTCAACAGCCGTCTTATATTACTCGCAAGCTTATTGCCCTTCACAAAGTCTGTTTGATCTTCTGCAACCACCCCTGGGACACAATCCTCCATCCTCACCGCCAACAACTTAGCCAATAATTTCACATCCGTGTTCAATAGTGATATGGGCTGATACGACCCACATTCTACCTTGTTCAGTATTAGTGTGATTACTGCCTGCATCATCGTCTCCGGCTACTCCTCCTTCTCCAGTGCTTCATTAAACGCCTGCAACAGATGTGGTGCCAAGTCCGTCGCAAATTCATTATACAATTACGCCGGGTACCCATCCAGCCCAGGGGCCTTCCCTGACTTCATACCTTGATACTATCCAGCACCTCCCTCAGCCCCAGGGGCTCCTCCAATGCCTGCCTCTTTGCTTCCTCCACCTGGAGAAATTCCAGCTTGTCCAGAAACCGCCCCATGTATCCCTCCTTTCCCCCTGGGTCTACCTCATCAAGTCCATGGTAGTACTCCCTAAATGCCTCGTTTACCTTGCCTGACTCCAACGCTGCTGCGATTTCCAGGTGGCTCTCGCACATGGCTGCCTGTGAGGTCGTAACCTTGTCCTGGGCCTCAGCCAGTGCCTGCACAGAATGCTCCAGACCTTGGACATGCTGATCCGTAGCCAAAATTCTTGCCCCAATTCCTCCATCGCGGACGCCACCCATGTGGTGTTGGCCTGGGTTGCACGCATGGTCAGCACCTCCTCCTGCTCCTGCACGTGATTGGACTCCTCCAACTGCTGCACCTGGAGGTGAGGGTGAGGGTAGAGTGGAGGTGAGGGTGGGGGTGAGGATGAGGATGGTGTGTGGGTGCGGGTGTGGGTGAGGGTTGTGTGGGGTTGGTGTTGGGGGGGTTTAGACACGTAGCATGGGGAACCGCAGCTAAGCGGGGTCTCACTTCCTCGTCCGTGGCCGAACTCCACTCCGGCGACGTCTCTTTCCTTGGGCCGCCGACCATGTCTAGGGCACCCTGCTCAGCCGTGGAAAGGAACCGCAGCTCCGGCGGTCCCCCTCCAGCTTTCACCTACTCCCAGCGGTTATGGATGGCCTTCTCCTGGGTTAGGAAGTAACAGAAAATGACAGTGTTAGACAGTCCGACGCAAGCAGCCCAGGGGTGGGTAGTTGGTGGCCTCAGTGGCCAGGGCACCCAGCCATGGCAGCCAGGATGGGTGCCGGCATGTGATGTAGGCCTGCAGTGCCATAAAAAAACTGAATGTTCTCCTCAGGGCGGCCAGGACGTAGCCCGCCCTCGGGTTACGTGCGTGTGGGATGGGGTTGGGACCTTTTGGACACTAAGGAGCAATTTTAGCATGGCCAATCCACCTAACCTGCACATCTTTGGACTGTAGGAGGAAACCAGAGCACCCAGAGGAAACCCACGCAGACACAGGGAGAAAGTGCAAACTCCACGCAGTCACCCGAGGCCGGAATTGAACCTGGGCCCCTGGAGCTGTGAGGCAGCATTGCTAGCCACTGTGCCACCGTGCCGCCCTGAAAATAGGTTAAAAGGCAGGACAGTGGATAAGCAGTGGCAGAAATTTAAGGAGATAATATAACTCTCAACAAAGACATATTTCACTCAGAATTTTGAGAAGGATGTACCATCCATGAATAACAGGAATTTAGCGATGATATAAAATTGAAAGGAAAGCTATGCAATGATGCAAAAATTAATGGCAGGCCAAAATGTTGGCAGAATTTTAGAAACCAGCAAACAATTAGTAAAAATTAATAAAAAGGGAGAAACTGGAATATGGGGTAATTTAACAAGAAATATAAAAACAGACAATAAGATCTGCAATTATATAAAAAAGAGAGTAGCAAAAGTAAGCAGTGGTCTCTTAGAGGCTGAGGATGGGAAATTAATAATGGGAAACAAAGAAATGTCAAACAGGTATTATGTATCCATCTACATGTAAAAGACCAAAAAGTATCCAAAGAATAGTATAAAAAAATCAAGTAGAAAAAAGGAGGAAGGAACTTAAAACATTCACTATTACTCAAGGAAAAAGTGCTAAGAAGTCAAATGGGACTAAGGTATGCATCCGAGGGTATTAAAGGAAGTAAGTGCACAGATAATAGATGCATGGGTTGTAATCTCCCAATCCTCAGATTCTGGAAAGATACCATTGGATTGGGAAACCTCAAATTTACCATTTCCATTCAAGAAAGGAGGGAGATAGAAAGCAGGCTCTTGTTGGCCAGTAATAATAATATTTATTGTCACAAGTAGGCTTACATTAACACTGTAATGAAGTTATTGTGAAAAGCCCCTAGTCACCACATTCCGGCACCTGTTCGGATACACAGAGGGAGAATTTAGAATATCCAATTCACCTAACAGCACGTCTTTTGGGACTTGTGGGAGGAAACCGGAGCATCCGGAGGAAACCCGCGCAGCTACAGGGAGAATATGAAGTACTAACATAAAAACATAAGAAATAGGAGTAAGGGATGATCATCTGATCCCTTGAACTGCTCCACCATTCAATACCATCATGACTGATCTCCCTCAGCTCCACTCCCCATCCTCTTTCCAGATCCCTTGACTCTCTGAGAGACCAGAAATCCGTCTATCTCAGCCTTAAACATACTCAATAATGAAGCACCTGCAAAGCCTTGGGATAGACAATTCCAAACATTCACAACCTTTTCAGTGATGAAATTGGTCCTCAACTTCGACCTAAAAGGCCAATGACTACCATCTGGTGGCCTTGACATCTATCATTATGAAGGGCTTCGAGAGGTTGGTCATGGGGCACATCAACTCCATACTCCCAGAATGCCTGGATCCACTGCAATTTGCATACCGCCGCAACCGGTCCACAGCAGACGCCACCTCCGTGGCCCTACACTCATCCCCGGAGCATCTCGACAACAAGGACTCCTACATCAGACTCCCACTTATTGACTACAGCTCCACCTTCAGCACCATAATTCCAGCTGAGCTCAAAGCAAAGCTCCAAAAGCTAGTACTTTGCTCCTCACTCTGCAACTGGATCCTTGACTTTCTGACCCACAGACCACAATCAGTAAGGATAAACAACAACACGTGCTCCATGATAGTCCTCAATACCAGGGTCCCGCAAGGCTATATATGTAGCTCACTACTATACTCTCTATTCACACACGAATGCTTGGCAAAATATGGCGGCAACTCCATCTACAAGTTTGCTGACGACACGACCGTAGTGGGTCAGATCCCGAACAACGATGAGTCAGAGTACAGGAGGGAGATATAGAACCTAGTGCAATGGTGCAACAACAACATTCGCTCCCTCAATGTCAGCAAAACTAAAGAGCTGGTCATTGACTTCAGGAAGCAAAGTATTGCACACACCCCTGTCTGCATCAATGGGACCAAGGTGAAGATGGTTGACAGCTTCAAATTCCTAGGTGTACACATCACTAAAAATCTGTCCTGTTCCACCTACGTTGACGTTGCGAGCAAGAAAGCAAAACAGCGCCTATACATCCTCAGGAAACGAAGGAAATTTGGCCACATTGACTCTTACCATCTTTTACAGGTGCACCATAGAAAGCATCCTATCTGGCTGCATCACAGCCTGGTATGGCAACTGCTCGGCCCAGGACCGCAAGAAACTTCAGAGAGTTGTGAACACAGCACAGTCCATCACATAAACCTGCCTCCCATCCATTGACTCCATCTACACCTCCCACTGCCTGGGGAAAGTGGGCAGCATAATCAAAGACCCCTCCCACCCGGCTTACTCACTCTTCCAACTTCCTCCATCGGGCAGGGGATACAAATGTCTGAGAACACGCATGAACAGACTCAAAAACAGCTTCTTCCCCAGTTACCAGACTCCTGAATGATCCTCTTATGCACTGATGTGATCTCTTCACACATCTTCTCTACTGAATAGTCCGGCAATCCTGTTAGCTTCACCTGATGCCTGTGACTATGTATTTACATTTTATGTTTGCCCTATTCTGTATTTTCTTTTCATGTACGGAATGATCTGTCTGAGAATAATACTTTTCACTGTACCTCGGTGAAAGTGACAATAAACAAATCCAAACCAATCCCTGATGCTGTGACTGTGTCCCTGTGTTCTAGGTTCCCTTGTGAGGAGAAACAACTGTCAAGCCCCTTCAAAATCTTAATGTTTGAATGTGATCACCTCCAGAATATAGGCCCAATGAACTCAATCTTTCATCATTGGACATCCCTCTTGTTATAACCCCCATGAGGATCATGAGACAACAATTACTGATCTTCCAATAACACTTGTTGAAAATGAGCACCCAGGTAGGGGGCGGAGACCCACTGCCTGGGATTAGTCAGACTAGATGATAAAAGCAGGCTCCAGTAAGGACCTGGTCAGATCTACCTTCCCCGTAGGGTTTATAGTGAGAGTGAGGTACAAGAATAACTTGCATATATGTAAATAGATTCAGTATCGTTTCTGACAGTTTTCTTTAGAGTTACTACATTGGCGACGAGGATTTACGGAAGCCCTGGACTCGCCCGTTGTTTCGCCTTGACCGCCTGAAGCTCATAATGGCTTCCGTACATTGTATCGTAAAGATGCCGTTGTCCGGTAACTTGGATGCATTTGACCCAGGGCTGGAGGTTTGGAATCATTATGCTGACCGCGTGCAGAATACCGCTTCCAAGCAAATGGTATATGGATAGAGGACCAGCAGAAAGTTCTCCTTCTGACTGCCTGTGGGGCCCAGACATTTGGGATCATCAAACGTTTGACCTGCCAGTTGCACAGGATTTCAGGTCGTTTGATGGACTCATGGCAATGAATGCAGACCACTACAACCCCAAGCTGTCTGTGATATGCTGGTTTGACATAGTGGTACGCTCCTCTATTGTATCACGGGCAGCACGGTAGCATAGTGGTTAGCATAATTGCTTCACAGCTCCAGGGTCCGAGGTTCGATTCCCGGCTTGGGTCACTGTCTGTGCGGAGTCTGCACGTTCTCCCCATGGGTGCGTGGGTTTCCTCTGGGTGCTCCGGTTTCCTCCCACAGTCCAAAGATGTGCAGGTTAGGTGGATTGGCCATGCTAAATTTCCCTTAGTGTCCAAAATTGCCCTTAGTGTCAGGTGGGGTTACTGGGTTATGGGGAAAGGGTGGAGGTGTGGGCTTGGGTAGGGTGCTCTTTCCAAAGAGCCGGTGCAGACTCGATGGGCTGAATGGCCTCCTTCTGCACTGTAAATTCTATGATTCTATGATCAGTGATAAACTATTTGACTCGTTTGCAGCATTTGGCTGCGCACTTCAAATTCGGGTCGTCCCTTTTGGAAATGTTACGGAACAGACTTGTGTATGATATAAATCATTCGACCACTCAACAGCAACTGTTGGCAGAAATCCAGAAAATTGCTGGATTTAAAGCGGGACATTGAACTTTCTCTTTCCCATGAACACGCGGAGAAGGGTGTTCAGGAGCTACAAGGGTCCGTTGATTATAACATGCATTGCTTGGGTTGTCCTTCCATTCAGGCTCCATATTGGGCATGGGATGGTGTTGTTCTGTCTAGAATTCCCTTGGAACAATTCCCGAGGCAAGCTTGTGGTGGAGTTTCTTTTCGGGCCCTGCCGCAGGGTGGAAGGATGCTTCACCCGAGGATGATAGTTAGAGCCAGCCACCGTGCTGCCATTGTGATTGTGGATCTCGGGAAGGTAAGGGCCGCCGGTGCAGCGCAGGGCACGTCGCCCCTGACGACAACCAAGGTCACCCCGGACTCATCCCAGAAACCAATCGAGTGAACCTTCAGTGGACAACCTCCAAAGAAAGTATATTCATCCTTAAATATAGAGACCAAAACTGTGCACAGTACTCCACGTACTGGGCTCACCAAAGTCCTATACAATTGTAGCAAGTCATCCTTATTTTTGTACTCCTATCCTCTTGCAATGAAAGCCAACCTGCCATCTCTCTTCCTAATTGCTTGCAGTACCTGCATACTCGCTTTCTGTGTTTGTGGTGCGAGCATACACAAGCATCTCTCAATATTAACAGTTAGAAGTGTCTTAAAAAATATTTTGCTTTTCAGTTCTCCACTCCGTCTGCTACCTTATTGCACACTCATTTAACCTGTCTATCACTTTGCAGCATCTTTGTGTCCTTTTCACAGTTTACATCATACCTAGCTTAGTATCATCAGCAAACATGGATGTTACGCTTTGTCTCTCCATCTAAGCAATGAATATAGATCGCGAATATCTGAGGCCCCAGCACTGATCCTTGCAACATTCCAATCGTTGAAGCCTGCCAACTTCAAAATGCCCCACTTATCCCTACTTTCTGCTTTTTGTCTATTGTCCAATTCACTATTCGTGTTAATATATTAGCTCCTAACTCCGTGAGCCTTTTCTTGTGTATTAATCTTTTCTAGGGCACCTTATCAAATATATTTTGGAAATCCAAATATACTACACCTCCTGGTTCCCCTTTATCTACCCTACTAGTAATACCCTCAAAAAACTTAAAAATTTGTTGAATTTAATTTTGTTAAACCACATTGACTTTGTCTAATCATGCTATGATTTTCTAACTGCACTGTTAAGATTTCCTTCAGCAATTCCAGCATTTTTCCAGGTGGCCTGTAACTCCTGGTTTCCTCTTCCTCCTTTCTTGAATACCATTATATTTGCTAACTCCAATCTGCTTGAATCTAGGGGATTTTGGAAAACCCAGTACATCCGTTATCTCTAAGCTACCTCTTTTAGAACCCGAGGATATAAGCCATCAGGTCCTGAGGATTTTTTAGATGTTAGGCCCTTGTGTTTCTCCAGTAGTTTTTCTCTGCTGACATTAATTACTTTAAATTCCTCATTCTTATTCATCCCCTGGTTACCCGCTGTGGCTTGATGTAATTTGTATTTTCTACTGGGAAAACGGACACAAAGGACAGGATATTGGGCCCAAACCCTCCATCTAGTTCAAGAATTGGTGCCCAAAAATACTGGGGCCAGTGTATTCAACGGTTTCCTGAAAATGTTCAGAATGTTGCATTTTGGAGGAGGTGAGTTCGGGGCCAACAAATCTATTCACCCCCATGAGGGGGGCAACTGGAGTTTTCCAGTCAGCCTCCAGTTTCCTGATTCAACAGCAGGGGCATTTCAACTTCAGGAGTCAAGCGCCCAGTATCAATTGCCCTCCCTCCCTGTTTCCCCGGTTGTGGTGTACAGCCAAAGGTTGCCCTGATGTGGGCAAGGGATTACCCCCTTGCCCCAACCCCATACCCATACCCTTCCCCGCCACACTGGTGGTCTGCACTTTTTCTATTCATTAGTTCCATTTTTTAAAAAAATGTTGCTGGGCATCTTCATGTTTGTCTTGCCTATTGCTGCAGCCAGTTGCTTCTGTGGAGCTGGAAGGCCTCTGATAGTCCCAGCAGTTTTGACACATTGTGCCCCTAATTTGACAGGGAAACTTTCTCCATGCCAATTAAGGGGCCACCCTGGTTAAAATCTGAAAGAGTTTGGGACTCGGAAACAGTCCTGCCTTTTGCTTCCCACCCCAAGTGAAAATTCTGTCCAGAGTATTTGCTCAATGTTCTTCAATCCAGATGATAACTTCTCCTCTCTCTGCCTCTAAATTACTTGTTATAACCTGCCTACTTACCATTGGCTGGGGACTAATGACAATCCCTCTCTCCTGTGGGAGTATGAGCTTCCCCAATGAGGGGGGCGGAGAAACCACTAGTAAACTCCAGGTATAAATAAAACTGGCTAGTTTGGAAACAGCAGGAAGGAGTGTGCAGCAAGGGAAGTTGCTGCTGCTGTTATATATATATGTTATTGTAAATAAATGTTATTACTTTGTATCCTTAAAACTCGTGCTGGATTCTTCGTGGCCCTCACAAAACTGGCGACGAGGATGGGATG
Organism: Scyliorhinus torazame; assembly: GCF_047496885.1. Taxonomy (NCBI): domain Eukaryota; kingdom Metazoa; phylum Chordata; class Chondrichthyes; order Carcharhiniformes; family Scyliorhinidae; genus Scyliorhinus; species Scyliorhinus torazame. The sequence goes on along the minus strand of NC_092709.1, from coordinate 109,453,552 downwards.
TTATAACCTGCCTACTTACCATTGGCTGGGGACTAATGACAATCCCACAATCCTGTGGGAGTATTAGCTTCCCCAATGAGGGGGCGGAGAAACCATTAGTAAACTCCAAGTATAAATAAAGCTGGCCAGTTTGGAAACAGCAGGAAGGAGTGTGCAGCAAGGGAAGTTGCTGCTGCTGTTATATATATACGTTATTGTAAATAAATGTTATTACTTTGTATCCTTAAAACTCATGTTGGATTCTTCGTGGCCCTCACAAAATTACTGACTATTACTTTAGCTACTCTCTCCTTTTTTCATACTTTGAAAAGCTCTTACGATCTGTTTTTAAGTTCGTGGTTAGTTTGCTCTCATATACTATTTTTCCACTGTAATAAGCTTTTTGGTGGCTCTTTGCTGCTTTCTAAATCTCTCCCAATGCTCGGGCATACTATTATTCTTTGGAACATTATAAGCTCTTCTTTTAATCTAATACTAGCTAGTAAGCCACAGATTGATCTTTCTAATGAAATTATGGTTTCTTTTAATAGAATGTATTTTTGACCTGTGTAATAGGCTTTGTTTAAGTCTAAGCATCTTGTTTTAGATGGGGGTATGTTGCTCTCAAATCTAGTATGGAATTAATTATATTTTGATCACTTTTTGGGTGCAGTTCTTTTGTTATGAGATGACAAATTAAACCTGCCTCATTACATAACACTAGATCTCAAATATCTTTATTCCTATTCCATTCAACAACCTATTATTGCTGGAAACTGTTACAAGAGCATTCTACTAACTGTTATTCCAGACTACGTTTGCCAATTTGATTTGTCCATTGTGAAGATTAGAGTTCTCCAGGATTATTATATTTTCTTTGGTGCAAGTTCCAATAGTTTCTAGCTTAGTACACTGTCAAACTCCGTAACTTCTGTTAAGGGGGCTAGAAACTATCCCCACTAGCATTTTCTGACCTTGTTATTCCTAATCTCCACCCATACTGATTCTACTTTCTGATCAAAGAACTTTCTTACTACCATCCTTATTCATCCTTTATTATTAGGGCTACCCAGCTCATTTTCCATTCTGCCTGTCCTTTCATATTGCTGTATACCCAAGAATATTGATTTTTGGTGGCACAGTGGTTAGCACTGCTGCACAGTAGTTAGCACGGCTGCCTCACGATACCAGGTTCAATTCCGGCCTTGGGTGACTGTCTGTGTGGAGGTTGTACGTTCTCCCTGTGTTTGTGTGGGTTTGCTCCGGGTGCTCTGGTTTCCTCCCGCAATCCAAAGATGTGCAAGTTAGGTGGATTGGCCATGCTAAAGTGCCCCTTATTGTCCATAGGTTAGGTGGAGTTATGGGGATAGGATGGGGGAGTGGGCCTGGATGGGGAGCTCTTTCAGAGGGTCGGTGCAGACTCGATAGGCAAAATGGCCTCCTTCTGCACTTTAGGGATCCTTTGAGTTCTATGACTTCTATGCCAATCTTGGTCACTTGTAACCATGGGCAGAATTTCTGTCTTTATACGGGGGCAAGAACAGAGTTGGATGGGTCGGCAATTTTGCACCATTAGCAGGAGTGCTGGTTCGCCAGCACCATCCTCCTTCAAGACATTTTTCACATTGCTGGCTTGCACTGAGCTCGGGAACCGGCGGCTTTTCTGTGAGAACTAACCCCATGATGCAACACTCGCCATCTGCACTTCTTCCATCTCTGGCGTGCTGCAGTCGGCAAGGATACCCAAAACAATCCATAGGCTCTGCAGAGAGTGCAGCAGTTTCAATCTGGCTCTGGGGACCACCATCTTTATCAGACATAAAACCAGAGCTCTTCAACATCCAGTGACGGTAACCCCGCCCCCCCCAGACAATAGTTCCAACTGCCTGCCAACCCCATCCACTCATTCACTTTATCAATATCCATTAACATTTCACATATCCTAAATCTCCCCGATTGCTTACTTGTGTCTGGGAGATATATGCCGATTCTGGTAGATTCCTAGACAATTAAGGAGGCTTGGCACCTCTACTGATACATAGCAACATTCATGACATTTATAGACTCCATCATCATACAAGTATGGGAGCAGAAAACCTCTGGAAATTCTGACAGATATCTACAAAATTCACACTGCTCTGGTGTGTCTGCCACTTGTGATGGTCATATTATGCCCGTAAAAATAATTGGGCAGCTCACCCTCTTTTTAAAGATAAGAAAGCAACATGGAATAATGGATGTTGTAGCCTCACAAGATGAATTCCAGGAAGTCAGGTGACTTCTGTTTGTGGTTTCTGTACAGACAGGATTGGATTGGACTGGATTTGTTTATTGTCACGTGTACTGAGGTACAGTGAAAGTAATTGTTCTGTGTGCAGCTCAAACAGATCATTCCGTACTTGAAAAAAAATACATAATAGGGCAAACATAAAATACAACAATGTAAATACATAGACAAAGGCATCGGGTGAAGATGTGTGAAGAGATCAGATCAGTCCATAAGTCCATCAGTCCACAAGACGGTCATTTAAGAGTCTGGTAATAGCAGGGAAGAAACTGTTTTGAATCTGTTAGCGTGTGTTCTCAGACGTTTGTATCTCCTGCCTGATGGAAGAAGTTGCAAGAGTGAGTAAGCCGGGTGGGAGGGGTCTTAGTTTATGCTGCCCACTTTCCCAAGGCAGTGGGAGGTGGGTTCACATGATGGACTGTGCTGTGTCCACGACTCTATAGTTTTTTGCCATACCAGGCTGTGATGCAGCCGGATAGGATGCTTTCTGTGGTACGCCTGTAGAAGTTGGCAAGATTCAATGTGGACATGCCGAATTTCCTTAGTTTCCTGAGGATGTATAGGCGCTGTTGTGCTTTCTTGGTCGTAGTGTCGACGTGAGTGGACCAGGACAGATTTTGAAGCTGTCAACCATCTCCACCTCCACCTTGGCCCCATTGATGCAGACAGGGGTGTGTACTGTGCGTTGCTTCTTGAAGTGAATGACCAGCTCTTTAGTTTTGCTGGTGTTGTGTTATGCTGCTTCGTGTAGCATAAGCTGCTTCCTTGATGTATGCTTTGACAAAGGAAGCTTCAGAGTCTGAAATGAGTTCAACGTGTTTATTGAACTATTAACACAGTTCTTAAATGAATTTGACTCTCTGCTAATCTAACTGTAGTAACTCAGTCTATCTTTACCAATCTGCTCTAAGCCACATGCTGGGTGTGATGCTGTTGATCAACCCTGATGTACTCTCTAGATGTCTGTCTGTGGAAAGAGGCAGAGCATGTGTGCCCTGTCCTTTTATATGGGTTGTGAAGAGCCCCCTTGTGGTAATGCCACCTCTGGGTGTCCTCATTACCCATTGGTTGTGTCTGTTGTAATGATCCATTGGCTGTATGTCTGCATGTCATGACATCTCTGGTGCTCTCTCTCGTGGTTACTTAGTTGTAGTGTATTTACATTAACCCCTTGTGTATATACAGTGATGCATATCACCACAATATCACCACAGCTGGCATTGAGGGAGAGATTGTTGTCGCTGCACCACTCCACTAGGTTCTCTATCTCCCTCCTATTCTACCTCATCGTTGTTCGAGGTGTCGTCAGCAAACTTGTAGATGGAGCTGGAGCCAAATTTTGCAACGCAGTCATGTTTGTATAGGAGTATAGTAGCGGGCTAAGTATGTAGCCTTGCGGGGCTCCGGTTTTGAGGACTATCGTGGAGGAGGTGTTGTTGTTTATCCTTACTGATTGAGGTCTATGGGTCAAAAAGTCGAGGATCCAGTTGCAGAGTGAAGAGCCAAGTCCTAGATTTTGGAGCTTTGCTATTGTTGTGTTATATAATTTGGAATAACACAGGCTGCCACTTGATGCAGTTTTGAATAAAAGATGCTCCAGACTTTTAAGTGAGTTCAATGTGTTTTATTGAACTATTAGCACAGTTCTCAATGAGTTCGACTGGCTGCTAATCTAAATGTAGTAACTCAGTCTAACTGAACCAGCCTTGCTCTAAGCCATGTGTTGGGGTGTGATGCTGAGGATACACCCTGTCTCACTCTGTAGATGTTGATCTGTGGAAAGAGGTGGGGTGCGAGTGCCTCGTCCATTTTATAGTGAGATACCACCCCTGAGTGCCCTGACTGCTCATTGGTTGTGTCCTATTCTATGTGTTCATTAGCTGCATGTTTGCATATCATGATATCTCCCCGTTTTAAAAATGTTTTGTTGGCGCATGTGAATGTATTTACATGTGAATGAGTCTGTCTAACATGGCTGACAGAGGACAACAGAACAGAGCAAACAAAACAAATGTTCGCAAGTCCAGTCTCTGAGGCTTGCGTCTGATCCTGGTGAACTGCCGGAGAGGTGGCGGAGGGGACGACTGCAACTTGACAGGCGGGATGGAAGCCTGACTGATGGCCTCATGGTGCGAGGTATCAGGAAGTGGCAATTCAACATATGGAAATGGAGGGGAAAGTGGTTGCGCGCAGGCAACCTTGCGCAATGCCCGTCGATTCCTTTGCACGATGGAGCCAGCAGCCCTACGTACAACATAAGAGCGGGGCGCGGCCTGTCGAACAACGACAGCCGGGGCAGACCATCCACCATCCGGTATCTTGATCCTGACAGTGTCTGCCGGGGTTAGCACGGCCAGATCGGTGGCATGGGCATCATAGCACTGCTTTTGACGGTCTCTGAGCTGCTGCATCTTCTGCAGCACCGGGAGGTGATCCAGGTTGGGCAGGTGTATGGCTGGAAGCGTCATCCGCAGGTCCCTGTTCATCAGGAGTTGAGCCAGTGACATGCCAGTGGGCAATGGAGTCGCCCTGTACGCGAGAAGTGCAAAGGTGTATGTCGGAAGCAGAGTCCGCGGCCTTGCAGATGAGCTGTTTCACAATGTGCACCCCTTTCTCGACTTTTCCATTGGACTGCGGATAGTGCGGACTGGAGGTGACATGCTGGAAATTGTATGACCTGGCAAACTTGGACCATTCTTGACTGCTAAAGCACGGGCCATTGTCGCTCATGACGGTGATTGGGATGCCATGCCTTGAGAACGTCTCCTTACAGACTTTGATGATGGTCCATGAGGTGAGGTCTGGGAGCTTCAGCACCTCAGGGTAATTCGAGAAATATTCGATGATCAATACGTAGCTGCGACCATTCGCATGAAAGAGGTCGATGCCAACCTTGGACCACGGAGAGGTCACGATGTCTTGCTGTTGGAGTGTCTCCTTGCTCTGCGCTGGCTGGAACCGCTGACAGGTAGCACAGTTCAGGACCATGTTCGTGATGTCCTGGCTGATGCCGGGCCAGTAGACAGCTTGACGGGCTCTGCGTCTGCACTTCTCGATGCCCAGGTGTCCCTCATGAATCTGGCGCAGCACCAAGCTCTGGAGACTGAGCGGAATGACAATCCTGTCCAGCTTGAGGAGGATGCCATCAATCACCGTCAGGTCATCCTTAACATAGAACATAGAACATAGAAAAATACAGCACAGAACAGGCCCTTCGGCCCACGACGTTGTGCGGAACCTTTGTCCTAGATTAATCATAGATTATCATTGAATTTACAGTGCAGAAGGAGGCCATTCGGCCCATTGAGTCTGCACCGGCTCTTGGAAAGAGCACCCTACCCAAAGTCAACACCTCCACCCAACACTAAGGGCAATTTTGGACACTAAGGGCAATTTATCATGGCCACTCCACCTAACCTGCACATCTTTGGACTGTGGGAGGAAACCGGAGCACCCGGAGGAAACCCACGCAGATACGGGGAGGATGTGCAGACTCCGCACAGACAGTGACCCAAGCCGGAATCGAACCTGGGACCCTGGAGCTGTGAAGCAATTGTGCTATCCACAATGCTACCATGCTGCCCTTAAGAACAAATAAATCTACACTATATCATTTTCCCGTAATCCATGTACCTATCCAATAGCTGCTTGAAGGTCCCGAATGATTCCAACTCAACTACTTCCACAGGCAGTGCATTCCATGCCCCCACTACTCTCTGGGTAAAGAACCTACCTCTGACATCCCCCCTATATCTTCCACCATTCACCTTAAATTTATTTATTTATTTATCTTAAAAAAATTTTTTTTTTTGACATTTTAAAACTTTTATTAAAGATAAATCGTCATACAAATTTCCAAGTATCTTTGATTTTATGTAACTGGACAAGAAAAAGCAGAAACGATATTGACCATCTGACTAATTTTTGGAACGCATCACTGAAGACGAGTTTTCGGTTCCAGCTTTTGTCTTTAACAATTCACCTGTGTAGCAATGCATCCACATACAACTCATTTTCATTCAACTTCAGGCAGCTCAGCACACATTAATTTAATCCAATACACAATCCACACACCTCCAAAACACTGCCTCATCAGATCTTAAATCCCAACGCCCTCATGCATTCTTTATGAGCTTCAATCAAGTCTTTGCAGTTCTCCTCCCCTTTCTCAATAATACAGGCATCCCTGACTTTCTTGGTCTCAGGGCACGCACAACATGGTTTCAAAGGCTTCTTCTCCTCAGCCTTTCCAGCGGACACCGTCCCCAATGATGTAGCCACGGTTAATTCAGACATCTTCGTCTGAAATTATATTTAATTTCCGGTTTGTTTTTACTATGAACCAAATTGTTTTATTTTCTCCACCTTAAATTTATGTCCCCTTGTAATGGTTTGTTCCACCCGGGGAAAAAGCCTCTGACTGTCTACTCTATCTATTCCCCTGATCATCTTATAAACCTCTATCAAGTCGCCCCTCATCCTTCTCCGTTCTAATGAGAAAAGGCCTAGCACCCTCAACCTTTCCTCGTAAGACCTACTCTCCATTCCAGGCAACATCCTGGTAAATCTCCTTTGCACCTTTTCCAAAGCTTCCACATCCTTCTTCACAGCTCTATCCACTTGAGTGGCAACTTTCAAAGATGTATGAACATAGACCCCAAGATCTCTCTGCTCCTCCACATTGCCAAGAACTCTACCGTTAACCCTGTATTCCGCATTCATATTTGTCCTTCCAAAATGGACAACCTCACACTTTTCAGGGTTAAACTCCATCTGCCACTTCTCAGCCCAGCTCTGCATCCTATCTATGTCTCTTTGCAGCCGACAACAGCCCTCCTCACTATCCACAACTCCACCAATCTTCGTATCGTCTGCGAATTTACTGACCCACCCTTCAACTCCCTCATCCAAGTCACTAATGAAAATCACAAACAGCAGAGGACCCAGAACTGATCCATGCGGTACACCACTGGTAACTGGGATCCAGGCTGAATATTTGCCATCCACCACCACTCTCTGACTTCTATCAGTTAGCCAGTTCGTTATCCAACTGGCCAAATTTCCCACCATCACATGCCTCCTTAATTTCTGCATAAGCCTACCATGGGGAACCTTATCAAATGCCTTACTAAAATCCATGTACACTACATCCACTGCTTTACCTTCATTCACATGCTTGGTCACCTCCTCAAAGAATTCAATAAGACTTGTAAGGCAAGACCTACCCCTCACAAATCCGTGCTGACTATCCCTAATCAAGCAGTGTCTTTCCAGATGCTCAGAAATCCTATCCTTCAGTACCCTTTCCATGACTTTGCCTACCACCGAAGTAAGACTAACTGGCCTGTAATTCCCAGGGTTTTGCCTAGTCCCTTTTTTGAACAGGGGCACAACATTCGCCACTCTCCAATCCCCTGGTACCAACACTGTTGACAGTGAGGACGAAAAGATCATTGCCAACGGCTCTGCAATTTCATCTCTTGCTTCCCATAGAATCCTTGGATATATCCTGTCAGGCCCGGGGGACTTGTCTATCCTCAAGTTTTTCAAAATGTCCAACACATCTTCTTTCCTAACAAGTATTTCCTCGAGCTTACCAGTCTGTTTCACACTGTCCTCTCCAACAATATGGCCCCTCTCATTTGTAAATACAGAAGAAAAGTACTCGTTCAAGACCTCTCCTATCTCTTCAGACTACCCTCGCTCTAATCATTCTCATATTTCTCACATATGTGTAAAAGGCCTTGGGGTTTTCCTTGATCCTACCCGCCAAAGATTGTTCATGCCCTCTCTTAGCTCTCCTAATCCCTTTCTTCAGTTCCCTCCTGGCTATCTTGTATCCCTCCAACGCCCTGTCTGAACCTTGTTTCCTCAGCCTTACATAAGTCTCCTGTTTCCTCTTAACAAGACATTCAACCTCTCTTGTCAACCATGGTTCCCTCACTCGACCATCTCTTCCCTGCCTGACAGGGACATACATATCAAGGATACGTAGTACCTGATCCTTGAACAAGTTCCACATTTCACTTGTGTCCTTCCCTGCCAGCCTATGTTCCCAACTTATGCACTTCAATTCTTGCCTGACAACATCGTATTTACCCTTCCCCCAATTGTAAACCTTGCCCTGTTGCACGCACCTATCCCTCTCCATTACTGAAGTGAAAGTCACAGAATTGTGGTCACTATCTCCAAAATGCTCCCCCACTAACAAATCTATCACTTGCCTTGGTTCATTACCAAGTACTAAATCCAATATTGCCCCTCCTCTGGTCGGACAATCTACATACTGTGTTAGAAAAGCTTCCTGGACACACTGCACAAACACCACCCCATCCAAACTATTTGATCTAATGAGTTTCCACTCAATGTTTGGGAAGTTAAAGTCACCCATGACTACTACCCTGTGACTTCTGCACCTTTCCAAAATCTGTTTCCCAATCTGTTCCTCCACATCTCTGCTACTATTAACATTGTAAAATTCTGGGCGCTGCCCTTTCTGCCAACCATTGGTGAGGTTGTGGATGACGCGCTGCAAGAGGGGGTCTTTGGCTGTCTCATCATGGATGAGAACTACCTTCTCACCTGTCGCCGGGAGAGTGCTAGCACACAGCTGCACCTGCGATTCGATGTGCTGGATGATCTCCAGCGGCTCACTGGGCGAGGTGATGGAGCGGGACAATGCCTCAGCGATGATGAGCTCCTTGCCAGGTGTGTACACAAAGTTGAAGTTATACCTCCTATGTTTAAGCAGGATTCTCTGCAACTGAGGCGTCATGTCGTTCAGGTCCTTGTGGATGATGTGGACCAGAGGCCTATGATCCGTCTCAACAGTGAATGTTGGCAGGCTGTCGACATAATCATGAAATTTGAGGATGCCGGTGAGAAGAACCAAGCACTCCTTCTCAATCTGTGCATATCTGGTTTCAGTGGGCGTCATCGCCCTTGATGCGTAGGCTACTGGTGCCCAGGATGATGTCATCTCATTGAAGCAACACCGCACCGATGCCATCCTGACTTGCATCTCTGGATATCTTTGTCTCCCAGTCCGGGTCAAATAATGCCAGGACTGGTGCAGTGGTTAGCTTGGCTTTCAGCTCCAGCCACTCTGTCTGGTGTGCTGCCTTCCACTCAAAAGCAGTTGACTTTTTCACCAGGCTGTGTAGGGCCGTGGTGTGTGTGGCCATGTTTGGAATGAACTTGCCCAGAAAATTGACCATATCCAAGAAGCGCAGCACCGCCTTTTTGTCCTCAGAGACCTTCATCGCCTTGATGGCCTTGATTTTGTCTGTGTCCAGGCGCACACTATGCTGTGAGATTTGGTCGCCTAGGAACTTGAGCGCGATGTGCCAAAACAACATTTGGACCTGTTTAACTTTAGGCTGTTGGCATGTACATGGCGGGATACCTTCTGGAGACGGGACACATGTTCTTCAGGGGTCGTGGACCATATGATGATGTCGTCCATGTACACACAAACCCCTTCAATGCCTTCCATCACCTGTCCATGATGCCGAGATGATGCCAAATGGCATCTGATTGTAGCAGTATCTGCCAAAAGGCGTGTTGAAGGTGCAGAGCATTCTGCTGGACTCTTCCAGCTGGATTTGCCAAAATCCCTGTGATGCATCCAATTTGGTGAAGAAGCGCACATGTGCCATCTCACTCGTGAGTTCCTCCCACTTCGGGATGGGGTAGTATTCCCGCATGATATTCTTATTGAGATCCTTGGGAACAATGCAGATGCGCAGGTGCCCCAAAGGCTTCTTTACGCACACCATCGAGCTGACCCAGCCTGTCGGTTCGGTGACCTTGGATATGATGCCTTTTTGCTGAAGATCCATGGGCTGTGCCTTCAGGCGCTCTCTCAGTGGAGCAGGGACTCGTCGTGGTGCGTGGACCACTGTCTTGGCATCAGGTCGTAGCAGAATCTTGTATCGATACGGCAACTTGCCCATCCCGTTGAACACATCTGGATACTGGGCGAGGATGTCGTCGATGCCGGCCTGAAAATCCACATGGGAGGATGTTGTGGTGTAAACCCTTTGAATGAGGTTCAGCTGCTTGCAGGCGTGCGCACCTAGTAGGGATGCCCTGTCCAGCTTAACAATTTCAAAGCGTAACCGTGCTTGTGTGTGTCGGTTGGATAAGTGCAGATGGCAGGATCCCAGTGCCGTGATGGCATTCCCGTTGTAATCCAGGAGCTTGCAGGCAGCTGGTAGGACCGTGGGGGGCTTCTTAATGCACCTGAAGTCTGCCTGTGAAAGGAGGTTGGCAGAGGCACCTGTGTCCAGCTTGAACTGGATGGGGCAGTGGTTGATCTTCATCACTGCTCGCCATTTGTCCTCGGAATCCTCAGCTAGGATGGATCGGACTTGCGATGTGTCTGATGTGGCATATTCACACGTTGTAATAATGCCCACACGGTAGGCGTTGTCCAGGCATTCATCATCTGGATCCGTTGCACTGCCGGGATCAGAATCCTGTAGGCGTTGTTGCACACTCCGGATGCGCCGTCGTCGGTATTGGGAGCGCTGGCTCCTGACTGGTGGTGCAGATCTGCACAGGGCTGCACAGTGGCCTGGCTCCCGCAGTTTAACAGCGTCTGCCTCTTGCAGGGCAGTGTTTCTTTAAATGGGCAGTGCCATAGTTCGAACACATCATGACGTCAGTGTCCTGACGCTCCGTGCGTCGTTGCACATGAGCAGTGCGGGTTTCGGCCGCTTCGTTATCCCGTTCGCATCGCGCATGCGTCGGGCCCCGGGAAGCGCACGCAAAATGGCCGCTTTCATCAATGTTGAGGCGCTGCATCCGGGAGATGGCCTGCACACTCTCCGCCTCGTGGGAGGCTAGCCTATCATTTTCTGCCGTTTTGTACTGGGAATAGCGATTTTTAGCGTGCTCATGCACTGTGCATGTTTCAATCGCGCCTGGCAGAGTCATATGCTTGATCTTCAGTGACTACTCTCTCAGAAGATCAGAGTGAAAGCCGAAAATGATTTGGTCTCTGATCATGGAGTCAGTGAGATCACCGAAGTTGCAGAATTGTGCTAGCAACCTAAGGTTAGTTAAATATGAGTTGAAGGATTCGTCTTTACCTTGCAATCGCTGCTTGAATATGTAGCGCTCGAAGATTTCATTGGTGTCCACCTCACAGTGGCTGTCAAACTTGTCCAGGATGGTCTGAAACTTTGTCTTGTCCTAGCCTTCGGTGAAGTGAAAGGAGGTGAATATTTCCAAGGCGTGATCACCCGCTGTGGTGAGGAAAAGAGATATCTTCCGTGCATCAGACGCACCATTGAGGCCTGATGCTTCGACATAAAGCTGAAATTTCTGCTTCAATGTCCGCCAGTTGGCACTGAGATTGCTGGAGGTCCTGAGATGGTGAGGAGCCTGAATCTTTTCCATTGTGCCGGTATACATTCGCTGGTCGTCACGGATCTTGCTGAGTTGAACTAACTAGATTGAACAGACTCCTGGTGTCATGTTGTGTTATGTAATTTGGAATAACACAGGCTGCCACTTGATGCAGTTTTGAGTAAAAGATCCTCCAGACTTTGAAGTGAGTTCAATGTGTTTTATTGAACTATTAGCACAGTTCTCAATGAGTTCGACTGGCTGCTAATCTAAATGTAGTAACTCAGTCTAACTGAACCAGCCTTGCTCTAAGCCACGTGTTGGGGTGTGATGCTGAGGATGCACCCTGTCTCACTCTGTAGATGTTGATCTGTGGAAAGAGGTGGGGTGTGAGTGCCTCATCCCTTTTATAGTGAGATACTACCCCTGAGTGTCCTGACTGCTCATTGGTCGTGTCCTATTCTATGTGTTCATTAGCTGCATGTTTGCATATCATGGTAGCTATGAGCTTGGCTGGGATAATGATGTTGAAGATGGAGCTGTAGTCAGAAACAATGGGCAGTGTATTATGGGGGTGCAAACAGATTTGCCTCCTCCACCACCCCGGAAGCAACGTTGGCATGGAGCTGATCCAATCAATGCCATCCCGCCCTGCAGCCATAGCACCATATACACCAGCAGGTCATCAGACCCAGCAGCATCCAATAACATGCTTTTGGTGATGCTGAGACTGATGGAGCTCCCCATGTTCAATAACGGTCGATCATCTTGTTCTGCGTATTTTTTTTTTCTGTGTTGTTTCTTTCTTTATCCCTTCATGTTCCATTCAGGTGGGCCGTCATACAACCATTCACACATCAATCTTTGTTTTTTATAAAAAAACTCATTACAATTCTCTTTGGCTTTTGCATCATTCAATCTTTTGTCAATTAATCTTTCCTGCCCTCCACCCTATCACAGACCCTCCCTTTTGTCCTTCCTGCCCCATCCCCCCTTCTACTGGTTTAAAAACTCTTACATTCCTATCTTTCTTATGTTGTGAAAGATTATCGACCAGAAATGTCAACACAGTTTCTCACCACATATGCTGCTTGCCCTGCTGAGTATTTCCAGCAATTTTGTGTTTTTATTTTAGGAACTCACTACATGGGAATGGAGAACTACTGTCTTTCTATTCCATGAGAACAAGTGAATTTCTTTTCTTTTTCCATTTTATAATAATAATAATCACTAATGTCACAAGTAGGCTTCAATGAAGTTACTGTGAAAAGCCCCTAGTTGCCACATTCCGGCACCTGTTCGGGGAGACCAGTACAAAGATTTTGATCATACAGTGCAATTAAAGCATAATTTTAAGTATACATTTTTATCCTGAAAATTAAGATCTAGCAACAGATATCATCACTGTATTTTCAGTATGTTTTTTTATTTATTGCAAGTGATAGTCTAGGGGATTGAATGATGATGTAGTGGGTTAGCTTATTGTGCTTTCACTTCTGGGAGCCTGATTTGAATGCAGCCCATACCCATGGGATGAAAATCTTTTCACTCCTTAGATTGTGAAAGTGCTGTGTGAAATTAGATTGAATAGTCTCAACTCAGTTCCCAAGAGCTGTGGTCTCCAAGCACAAACTCCTATATGTGGGATGGTTGAGCAGTAAAAAACCACCAACATCTTTTCATATTAAAAGAATTAGAATACAGTAATTAAATAAAGTAATCCTTCAATTACTACATGAATCACTAGTTGCACAGAATTACCCACAAGAATGAAAAGCAATACTGTCTGATTTGTTTCTGTAAAATTCTACTTATTCCTTTGTAACGGTTCTTCAAAATGTAACTGCATTTAAATTTATTGCATGTAAAGTTTAATTTACCAAGTTACCTCCTGTCATTATCAGGGAGCGAGGTTTGAATTTATATGTTGTTCTGCCATTCCAAAATCTGTTTGGCTGAAGTTTTGATGGCGAGGCAGGATTCGTGGAGTTCTACGACAGCACCTGCGCCACATGGAACACAATCGATTTCAATGAGAAACGGTGCCAGATTTGCCGTGTCCGGGATTGGCACTCAGGAGGCTGACAGGCTGCAGCTGCGTTTACACACTTCACTCCCCACACACACCATCCCAGCCAACAACATGGCAGCAAGATGCATGGCCCCCAAGGTTCACCGGCGCGGAACTGGAGACCCTGCTCGATGCCATGGAAGTGAGGCGGGCGGCCCTATACCCCAGGATGGGAAAGAGGCTGCCAGAACCTGCCGTTCGCCGGGCCTGGATGCAGGTGGCAGAAGTGGTCAGCGCCGTGGGCAACACCAGCCAGCAATGCAGGAAAAAACTGCACAACCTCCTCAGGGCAGCCAGAGTGAGTCCGCAGCATTTTGCCCCTGGCACCAAACCCCGTCCCTCACACCTGTAACCCCCCCAAGGGAGGGCAGCCGAATCCCCACCCTGCACCACATGCCAGCCCTGATATCAGGTGCCCTGGCCACTGAAACCACTAACTACCCACCCTCTGGGCTACATACTTTGGACTGTCTAACACTGCATTTTCTGCGTCCCCCCCAGGAGAAGGTCATGCACTACCGCCAACAGCAGGAGAAGATTGGAGGGGTACTGCTGGAATTGTGACCACTCGCTGCAACAGAGCAGAGCGCACTGGAGATAGTTGGCGGGTCCAAGGAAAGGGCAGTCGCCGAGATGGAGGTTGGGGGAGGAAGTGAGACCTTGCTGAATTGCCTGAGCTGCGGTTCCCCATTGCATGTAGCCCCCAACCCCCTGCAATCATGCGTCTTGTGTTGTGTCCAGCAGATGCTGTGGGTGATGGCTGGGGCCTTCTGGTGTCTCCTGACGCCAGCCATAGCCAGAACCTCAGGTACCGAGCAGCGATGAAGACGACACCAACACAGACAGGAGCCATCGACCCACATCCCAGGAAACTCCAGAGCTCAAGTCTGAGGATGACACTGATTTCCCCTCACATCTGTCTCCAACACCCTCCACCACCTCAATGAAACTCGCCTCAGTTGGGCACTTTGTGGAGAGGCTCCTGGGTCACTATCTGGTGCACACCACATACATGCTCTGGTACAGCAGGTGGAGGTAGGAACTCCCGAGGGGATAGACAGTCGGTGGGAGGGCCGACCAGATGGGTTTCAGGCTTCATAGATTATCATAGAATTTACAGTGCAGAAGGAGGCCATTCGGCCCATCGAGTCTGCACCGGCTCTTGGAAAGAGCACCCTACCCAAAGTCAACACCTCCACCCTATCCCCATAACCCAGTAACCCCACCCAACACTAAGGGCAATTTTGTACACTAAGGGCAATTTATCATGGTCAATCCACCTAACCTGCACATCTTTGGACTGTGGGAGGAAACCGGAGCACCCTGAGGAAACCCACGCACACACGGGGAGGACGTGCAGACTCCGCACAGACAGTGACCCAAGCCGGAATCGAACCTGGGACCCTGGAGCTGTGAAGCAATTGTGCTATCCACAAGGCTACCGTGCTGCCCGTTTCTGGAATGGATGGTCCCATCGATTGTGCAGATGCAGTCGCAGAACCAGTGACTGCATGGGGGTTTGCCAGTGAGCATCCAGCACCTGCAGGCGCAGTTGGAGGAGTCCAACCGCGTACAGGAGGTGGTGCCAAATGGGTGCCACTAGGCCAACACCTCACGGGTGGCTTCTGCAGTGAAGGATTGGGGGTGAAGGATTCTGCCATGGGTCAAGACATCCAAGGCTTGGGCGGTGGTGCCCAAGACCCAGGACGGGGCTGCCCTCTCGCAGGCAGCCATGTGCCAGGACCACCTGGACATTGCAGTGGCGCTCCTGAGCATGGCCCAGTCACAGCGGACCATGGCTGAGAACGGTGGTGGCATTGCCCAGGCGCTGGCCGACTTGGCCCAGACACAGAGGGAGGTGGCTCAGTCCCAGAGGGAGATGGCACAGTCACTGGCTGATGTGGCACAGACCCAGAAGGTGGTAGCACAGTTGTTGCTCTCTTTGGTTGTTTCTAAATATTGCGGTCAATATGGTCACCTTCCTTAATTCTAATTACATTTGCTTTAGAGTCGCCAGGTATCTTTCGATACCGCCACAAGGTTCAAAACCGAATACTGATCAAAGAGTCGGTACACCAGTTAGTTAGTTCAAAGTCAATACTATTTCCCATACCAGCCTCCCCGAACAGGCGCTGGAATGTGGCGACTAGGGGCTTTTCACAGAAACTCATTTGAAGCCTACTTGTGACAATAAGCGATCTTCTTCTTCTATTTATTTACATACACAGCAATATCTACTCATCTGCGAAATACTACAGACTAAGCTATTACTACTGCTAAAGCCTATACTTAGCTTCGGGCACCCACTCAGTCAGAGGAACAATGGCCGTTGTTCGGTTCTGAAGCTGCTGGGGTCGAAGTGGTAGAGGGGAACAGCTAAGGTTGTCCGTCTGGTAGCGAGCATTGACCTTGGACTTACTTGCTTCTGGTAGCTGGTGGAAGGGTCTCTCCGCTTTGAGAGCCGATTCCAAGAGAGCGATTCTCTCTTGGGGCCTTCTTCTTATACCTGAAGGGGCTTCGCGCACTTTTGGGCGGGCCTTGAACTTGGCCCCAATCAATTGGGCAATTTCTTGATCATTCACATTGATCCTGACCAATAAAGGGGTGGGTGCCCTGATGGCTGGACGTGTCCTAGGTGGCCGTTGGTCTTGCTTTGTCTCTGCTTTCGGTTTGGGGAACTGCCGCCACGAGGACTGGGGCCAGATCGGTTACTTAAGTATCTTCCTTTGTTCCCGGAGATGGGCCATCCATATGCTAAAGGGCCTACAGTTTCAGTCTCGTCTGGGAGCTGTTTCTCCAATATGCAGACAGGCTCTGTGCCTGTTTGCTTTCTTAACATTGTCCATTTTTCCCTGCAGCCTTTGCAAATGTCCATTTTGTATTCTGGAAGTGGCCATCCCAGATGGCTACACAGTCACAGCGTGATGTGGCATGAGCATGCAGACCCTGGTCGAGATGGCAGCGAACCTGCAGAACTGGCAGCGCCAGGTGGCGGGGGTGCATCCGGGATTACCCTTGTCCCATGGTGTACACCAGGGGCTACAGGGCACCCCGAGGGAGTCGGTGGTGATAGGTCCCGATTCCAGCAGGGGAGGTGCCGGAACACTGCAGAACCTCCCGTCCCTGGCGCAACGGGCAGAACAGGGTGGCACCATGCTATCTGGATCAACCTAACAGCAGCCTTACCCATCCAGGTCCAGTTGCCCCAGAAGACGGCTGCGAAAGGGGACCCAGGTCACAGGGGGGAATCACAACAGGCTGCTACTACTCCTGAAGTACCATCTGGCTACCCATCCAGGCGTACCATTAGGGCCCGTAAGGCCAGAAAGGTAGGCACAGTTGGCACGGGTGCAGGGCACAGTTTAGTGCTCGGGGCTAGGGCACAAGCCTGTATATATGTTTGCACATTAAACATCTATGCATCATGTTACAACCTGCCTCGGTGCTATGTCAGAAAGGTGAGAGGTGGGGAATGGCCAGACGTTGGGGGTGGGCTTGGCCCAGAGGCTGCGGTTCAGCTAGCACTCACCACTCCATGTCCCACCCCTCCCCCCCCCATTCCTCACCTCTGCCACCCCAGGGGTTCGGTGGGCCTGAGTAATGGAATGGCCAGCTCGCAAGCAGGGATCACCCAGGTGGACGATGGGAACTGCTACCGTGGGCAGGAGTCAGACATTGTCGAACGATGCAGAGCACCAGAGTTCATCCCAGAGAGGGTTGTCATTACTGTCCATCCCATGGACCATGCCTGTTGTTACTGCCAGCCCTGGGCCCACACCCTGTAGTGAGACAGGTATGAATCATGGAAGGAGTTACAGACGGCGGGGGGTTAGAGAGTCCCTTGTGCGTCAGCCCAGGCGCACACATTGTATG
Source organism: Scyliorhinus torazame (assembly GCF_047496885.1). Classification (NCBI taxonomy): domain Eukaryota; kingdom Metazoa; phylum Chordata; class Chondrichthyes; order Carcharhiniformes; family Scyliorhinidae; genus Scyliorhinus; species Scyliorhinus torazame. The sequence continues at coordinate 109,435,988 of NC_092709.1, read as the reverse complement.
GCCTCCCATGTCCTGCCCATCCTCGCCCCCTCCCCGTAGCCTCACCATCGGATGAGGACTGGTTTTCATCCTCCTCTTCCAGCACGTCGCCCCTCTAATGTGCGATGTTGTGAAGGATGCAGCAGGCCGCCACGATGCGGCCAACACTCCCAGCACTACACCACATCTTCAGGATGCCAAAACACTGCTCGATCACACCCCTGGTCGCTGTATGGGCTTCGTTGCTGCGGGTCGTCACAACGGTCTGTGACCTCCGCATAGGCATCATCAGCCATGACTGCAGTGGATAACCCCTGTTGCCCAGGAGTCAACTCCCCAGCTGAGGGTGCACCAGGAAGAGGCCAGGAACCATCGAGTGTGCCAGGATGAAGGCGTTGTGCTCACTGCCTGGGCATCGGGTGCAGAAGTGCATGATGTGCAGCTGATGGCCACACACCACCAGTTCTACGTTCATTGAGTGGGACCACTTTTGGTTTCTGCAGACCGGCCCATCATGGACCGGAGCGCGTATGGTGACATGCATCCCGTCGATCACCCCTGGACCCGGAGCCTCTTGGCGATGGTGGTGAACCCCATTGCACAGGCATCTTTGCAGATCTTGAAATTGATGTATTGTGTCGACTGGGTAAATAGTGCCTCCCTGATGGCATGGATGCACCTGTGCATCGAGCTCTGAAATTCTGGACAGGTCCCCACTCGGCGCCTCATATGACTGTGGGCAGGGGTCAGACATTGTCGAACGACACGCAGCACCGGAGTTCATCCCACAGCAGCTTGTCATCATCCTCCATCCCATGGATCATGCCCGCTGTTACTGTCAGCCTTGGCCCGCGCCCCGTATTGCGGCAGGTAGGTATCAGGGAGGGGGTTGCAGGCGTTCAGTGTGACCGTCACCTTGACGGCCACTAGGAGCTGGTGTCATCCCTAGTCCCCTGCAGTGCCAGGTATACCAATGACTGGCAGTGCCGGTACTTGCAAGGCCTCATGCGGTGCCTACTTTGCACCCTCCTCCTTGACCTGTTAGGGCGGCCAGCTCGCGATCCTCACCAGCTGCCTCCTGTTCCTCTGGGGAAGGCTCTTTTGCTGCAGGGTCCTCCTCGAGCAGCTCCAACTTGTACAGTTGCAGTGCATCCCCCGGGGCTGCGACGACTAAGAGGAAGACCACAATTGCTGGTTTTATTCCAATATCCTTGTCTTCTGGGGGTGAAAGGTTGATATGTTAGTATGGTGTGTATGCCCATGCCCAACCAGGTCCAGCAGGCTACACGGTGGCCTCCATTGGCACTGTGGACCCTGCCCCGCATACCTAGCTCCGTCAGTACCCGGCACCGTGAGAGCCTCTGGCCCTGGCGCCTGTCCCTGCTGCTAGGGGTACCATCACCTGGTGCTGCCTTTGCCAGCAGTACATTCCGTGGCCCCTGTCCAGTGCACCCCTGTAGGGGCTACTGTGGGCATTGCCCTTGGGTGGGCCATGTGATGCCCCATCGGCGGGAGGCGGCTGGTTGGTGGGGGTGGTATGGTGGAGGGTGGTGGCTGGGGGCTGGGTGGAGGCTGGGATGCAGAGGCTGTGGGGTGGAGAATGGGGGCTGGGGTGGTGGGTTGGGGTGGCAGATTTGGGGCACCCATACAGCTGGTGGCACTCTGCGGAACCCGGGGCCAAGGTGGCTGGTCAGTGGTGTGCGCAGAAAGATGGCTGCCTTGCAGGCTGTGACAATGGCACCCCTCTCCAGTATATATGAACTAGGAGTAGGCCATTCAGCCCCTCAAGCCTGCTCCGCCATTTAATAAAATCATGGTCGATCTAATATTAACTTCAAATTTAACACGGCAGCACGGTGGCACAGTAGTTGGCACTACTGTCTCGAGCTCCAGGGTCCCTAGTTTGATTCTGACCTTGAGTGACTGTTTATGTTGTAATGATCCTCGTGTGAATCCTTGTCTGTCCCTTGTTTCACTTTGGAATTTCTGTTCTTTTTGGCTTTTATAACTTTTATACCTGGATAATTACTGGAGCCTATGCCTTTAGGGTGGATTTCTCCTTTCATTAACAAAAGGAAACCCTGGAAAGATGTGCTGTTTGGTCTGGCCTTAGGAGACCCCTGGTAAGATATGCTGCTTGGCCTGGCCTCAGTGATGACACCTTTTGATGGACTTGGCTGGCAGCCAACAAGCACTTTAAATTCCTGGGTCTCAAATAACACTCTATGTGGATTTGTGTTGATGGATTCAGAATGTTCTGCAAAGGCAGGTTTATTCTCAGGTATTTAAGTTTTTCTTTGAACACGGAGCTGAAGAAAGTTATTTTGGAACCTCTCTCATCTCAGTGAGACTGATGGTTAATATGGTGGGGGCAAGTCAGAATTAAACACACATGAGATGGGTCTTCTGTGTGAAGGCCCAGGTGAAACAAATTGAAGTGACTCCCCAGAGGGTATCACACAGCCTGAGAGTCCTGCCTGAATGTTACAGCCAGAAGAATTTTGTTAGCAATCCAACTGGTGGTTTCAACACTCCATGTTCTGGGAAGATAACCGGCTACAATGATTTCAATATCAGCAACAAGGACACTCATCTCTCTTTCTTACATTTTAATCTGTATTATTTTACCTCCTTCCCTCCACCTGTATGAGTCTGGGTAGAGGGTGGGACAGAAAAGGGGCGGTGTAAGAGGTTAGCTGGCTGATATTCTATTATAAGTATTGCATGTCTTATCTCACCTGTTATATACAGTTTTTGTTTGTGTTTCACTTACAACTCTGGTGCCTCTCAGTCATTGGAGCAGTGAAGGGTCAAGGATCTCGGAAACTATATACAAATTATTGGTTATTTTATTTGTGTTGGGACTCCAGGCCTGTGGTGCTAGAATTGACTGTGCACTCATCCAGAATGTTGTAACATAAATTCAAGGCTCGTATGGGATTTGAAGCATGAGATGACAAATTTTGGTTACAGAGTAAATTGTAAAGAAACATCAAGTTTGTAGTGAAATAGCAGGATGGCTCTGGAAGCTGCTAAGCATTTCCTTCAGGTGGAATACATAACTCTGGTTTATTTGGAGAAGGTTCATAAAGACCCATTAGTTGAATTGGCAAGGTAATTAAAACTGGCTATACCAGCTAGAGCTAAGAAGGTGGAGGTACTTGAAGCGATTGCTCCACATTTAGATATGAAGGAAATATAGGCAATACAACCTAGGTAAGATCAACAAACAGTAGAATTGGCTAAAATCCAGTTACTAATGAAACAGTTAGAGCATAAAAGGGAATGAAAACAAATAGAAATACAGCAAAATCAGAAAGAGATGGAAATGCGGCAAAAGCAAAAAGAGAAATAAATGGAGATGGAACTGATGAGGCTGGAAAGGAAGAGAGAAGGAAAAGAAAGGGTGAGAGATGTCCAGCTTAGGGGACTGGAAATAGATGGGAAGTTGCCAAAACGTAGAGGGGATCTTAGTCCTAGAATAGAACTCCATGGTGATATGTTTAAATTTATACAGGTTTTCCCAAAATTTGAAGAGAAGGAAGTAGAAACTTTCTTTAGAGCTTTTAAGAAAATAGCAACCCAAATGGGGTAGCTTAAAGCAAAGTGGACATTACCCCTGCAGAGTAAATTGATGAGGTGGGCACAGGAGGTTTTTGCTGCCTTGTCAGAGCAGAATCTCAGGATTATGAGACAGCAAAAAAGGCTATTCTGGGTGCATACAAATTGGTTCCTGAAGCATATAGGCAAAAATTTCGGAATTTGAGGAGACAGCCGGGACAGACTTATGCAGAATTTGAAGGAGTAAAGCAGAATAATTTTAATAGATTGGTACAAGCATTTGGGAGTCGAAGCTACCTATGAGGCTCTGAGAGAGGTATTCACTTTGAGGATTTTAAGAATTCCTTACCTTCTATAATAAGAACCCATGTTGAAGATCAGAGGGTACAAACTGCTAGGCAATCTGAAATTATGGCTGACAATTATGAGCTAATCCATAAATTTAAATCTTTGTTCCATCACCCCCATAGTTTTGAAAAGGATAGGAAGTGGGATTCGAAGGAAGGTAGGTAGCCAAGGTAGAGAATGGACAGCTGGGAAGGCCCTGAGATCTCTTCCTCAGACCACGAAGGAAGGTACTGCAGGTGGAGGTGAGACTTGGAAACCTAGGTGTTACCATTATAATAAGGTGGGACATGTTCACTCAGCATGTTAGAAATTGCAGAGAAACCCCATGGGACTTATGGAGGTTCATTGGGAGGATTGCAAAAAGGGAATGAAAGTGGAGAATACTACAGCGCAGACTAGTGTTAACTGGACTTGAGAGATCTGAGGTAAATGCTGCCACTGGAGCAGGCGTGAGAAATGAAGTGGATGAGAGATATGCTGGTTTTGTGTCTATGGGGAAGGTCTCCCAATTTTCCTCACCTGATGTAGCCAAACCCATAACAATTTTAAGGGATAGGGGCTACTGGAGAAGGATTTGTTTTTTCTTCCAGAAGCTCGGTGAAAGCTGAGGTATTTGTGAATGGGATAGGTGAAAGTTGTATCCCAGTTCCATTGTATAAAGTATGATTTAGTATCAGGCCCGGTAGTTGTCGGAGTGGTTAAGGAATTCCCTGTGGAATGAGTAGACTTACTTTTGGGGACTGACTTAGCGGGAGTGAAGGTTGTAGCTTCACCCATGATTACAGACAGTTCAAAGGAAATACTGTAGTTAGCACCTGAGATCCTAACAGTTGGGCATGTGGGATTTAGGAAAACCCATTGGGCAGTAGACGACTCGGAGAAAGATGTCGACAGCTGTTGATCACACATCAAATGGCAGTGATAGTGAACCAGATCCTTCCTAAACATTTTCAGACCGAAAGTGACCATAAGCATGAAGAGTCAGATGAAGGCCTTGACTTCGATTTCGGTTCTTATTATGAGGTACTGGTAAACAATTGTTACAAGAGTGTTAGCAGGGAGGAAGAGTCAGACCAGAATCATGCCTTTGATTTTGGGTCTCACTATGAAGTGATGATAAACAATTGTTACCAAATAGATCATCACTATTTGAACTTAAACATTGGCAACTAACTCTTCAAAAGTTAGTGAAGGAGATCACAACCTGGAAGCAGAAAGTGAATTGGACTTTTTTGAATGTAATTTTTTTACAGCTTCTTGAGGTAAACCCATTACCATTCCCTTTAGGTGAAAGAATTTCCCAGAGCGAGCTTGCTTTGAAGAAAAGTATGTCTAACAGCACAGTTAGTTAGGAAGAGGACCGCAGCGACTATGATGTGATACCAAGCGAGCGGCTGGTTGACCCACATCCTTTTGAAGGTTTACAGCGCAGATAACAAATGAGGTAAAGTAATTGCCAATCAATCCCTTTCGAGAGTTAAGGGGATGGTGGATGGAGAAACCTGTAGTGGTTCTGTGCCCACATATATTAGCAAGAACCAAAAGGTTCATAGAGCCAATAATATACCATACGTTGATTCTGAAAGGTGCAAAATTGAAATCCAGAATGCACAAATCTTGTCAGTCTGTATTATTAATTGGAGTTAAAGGTAGTGATTATGAAAACTCCGATGAGGAGGTAAAAGTTGTCACCCAAGGAATAGGGCCTTTCAAGTCAACCAACCCTGAGAAGATTTAACCCTCCTCTGTACTTGTTGCTGAAGGTAGCCACGTGAAGGTCAAGTGAGAATGTAAAGCTGGAGGGGTTGAAAAAACTCTGTTGGTTAAAAGTGAACCCAATACTTCTCTCAACACTGACAATCCTACTTGTAGTTTAGTTGGAGGCGATCCTTGAAATCTGATGAAATATTCCTTGGATAATCAGGAAAGACTGACCGTATTACATGAGGGACAATAAGGGACAGATAAAGATCAGGTACACAAGGAGCATAGATTGGAGTTATAGGGAAGCACCGGGGTACTCAGATAACTACTCATGGTGTGGGCCTTAGAAACCTTGAACCATTAAAGCTACCCCTTCTCGACTGAAACCTAAACCGCAGAGACTGGCTCAGTTAGAGACTGAGGAACAATGCACGTTGGACATGTTGCAAAAACAAGCAAAACCGCTGTGGTCCACGGAATTCCAATGAATTCGGGAGATCGATGGCCATGTTGGGGGACAACTGGGTGCCGGCTACCCTGAACATTTAGAAAACCTTAACCACTTGCGATTATAGAGACATTTAAAACACAGAATGCAAGATGTTCTGTTGGAGTTTGATGTTGAAACTGTACATATTTTCTGGAAACTATAATGAGATTGCATGTACTTTATCATGTGCTTAAATGCTAACACATTACTAATGTTGAAACTGGGCAAGGGACTTGTATAATGGAGCTGGTTTGGAGAGATATGTGTTGAGGTTGTATGTCTTACATACTTCATAATGAAACATCCATGTCCTGACATTTCATTCTTTTGGGGCAGTGGGGAGGGGGGGGGCACTATGCCTTTAAAATGGATTTCTCCTCAATATAAAAAAGGAAATCCCCAGTAAGATGTGCTGCTTGGTCTGGCCTCAGTGATGACACCTTTTGATGGACTTGGTTGGCAGCTAACAAGCAACTCTAAATTCCCGGTCTTAACTAATGCTTGATGCTGATTGGTGTTGGCGGCTCCAGAATGTTCTGAAAAGCCATGTATTCTCAGGAGTTTTAGTTTTGCTTTGAACATAGAGCGGATGAAAGATCTTTCGAAATCTCTCTCAGAGGGTAACCTCTCTCAAACACCCCAGTTGGAGGCTTTGTTTTTCCCTCAGCTGTAGGGAAACTGGAAACCAAGTATGATTAAAAATTCAGGCTGAGAGTTGTGTTTGAGTGGAGGCAAGTAATTTTAAGAATCTAACCCAGCCACCAGCTGTAGACGGGATGGGTTGTTGGATAATCCTTTTTAGACACTCATGTGGAGAACTCTAGTCTCATCTCAGTGATGCTTATAGTTAATCTGGTGGAGGCAAGTCAGAATTAAACAGTCCTGAAGTGAATCTTCCGCATGAAGGCCCAGTGAATACAAGTTAAAGTGATTCCCTGGAGGGAATCCCACAGCCTGAGAGTCCTGCTTGAATATTTAGCCAGGTGAACTTTGTTAGCAATCCAACTGGTGGTTTCAATACTCTGTGTCCTGGGGAGATAGCCGCCTGCAATAATTTCAATACCAACAACATGGAAACTCATCTGTGTTATTTCCATTTCAATCCCCATCATTTTACCTCTTTCCCTTCCCTTTGTGTGTGTCTGGGTTGAGGGTGGTTGGGCTGGTAAAAAGGGAGGGAGTAATGATTTAGTTGGTTGATATTCTCTTCTAATTATTGCATGTCTTATATCATCTGTTATTATCAATAAAGTTTAATTTACAAATCTGGGGCAAGAACCCTAGCTCCTTTCCTTGGACTCTCAGGTTCTAAGAATAACCCCATGCTGCCAAATTAGTATCACTGATAATACAACATGGCACCAACATTCCAGTTCTTATAAAACCTCTGCTTTATTCTTAGTGTTGGCATAGGACATTGGCTAGTAGGTTGCAAGATAGCAGATCGGTAATGGAGCTCACATGGAAATCGAATGAGTTCATCATAACTAAGCTGAAGATAAAAGTTAATAAATTCAGTTAACATTTTCATTAACTGTTGTGTGAAATTTGTTGAATTATGAAATGTCTTCAAAGCATAAATGATTCTTACATTTTGTGATTAAATTTATTATTAAATGCTGATAGGTTAACTAATTATTGAGGGAGCAGATAAATTAATTATTTATAGTGAGTAATTATGAATTTCAGTGAGTAAGTTAATTCAATTTAGTATGTAATTTAATCATTAAATGTGGTGAACTGTGTTGTGGATTATAACGCTTAGTTAACAATTTAATTACAAAAATGAGATTGTAACTTAATTATAAATTTGAGTTTTAGATTCAGTGATGATAAGTTGGGCTTCCAATTTCAGATGATTAGCAGCAGTAGTTTAAAATAGATGTATTTGAGAAATAATTTTTTTTAAATGGTATCAAATAACTCAATTATAAATTGCATGAGTCATTTAATTATAAAATGGATTGAGTAAATTCCTGAATGGTAAGATCCCAATTGAACTGTTGCTGGATAAAGTTGTGGGCACTCAATGGCAATTATCTTACTGGGTTTGGCATTTAGGGTCAGCATCTGGTCTGTTGCTGCCTTCTGTTTCATTGTATATGTGAAAAATGCTGCTTGGTTTAATATGCCAGTGAAGATGGAGTGGGATCACTGAGATGGGAAAATAGGTTTTGGTTAGATTCCAAGAATAGATGTCAATTTGGCATCAACCTTTTGACTCATCTCTTGAGTCCAAAGCTTGTGGATTCAGCTAGCACTCAAGCGACTTCAGGTAAGTGACGCATGAAAGAAATTGAGCTGCAAAAATATCCAGAAAATTGACCGCAGAAGAAAATTACATGAACTCATTGGGTAGTGGACACGCTCAGACAGCATTTATGATCTAAACTAACAAATAGTAGCCTAACCTCTTGAACTAAATGCCAAACCCTTCTGTTACCACCATCTGCATGCTGCATGTGCCCACCTTTCCAATACCTGAAGGCATTTTCACTTGTCCTTTCTTTTGGAGAAGGAATCGGTGCACAACAGAAGACAGCTATGTGCATCCCACTGAGGCCCCTGATCTACCCGGATGGGCGTTAGATAGCGGGGTATTTCTCAGCACTCTGAGTGGCGGGAAACCCCCGGCTAATTGCACTTGCTGGGGGACTTGTCCCCATTCAAGTAGTCACACCAAATGGGCTTTGCATCTTTATTTGCACTGGCACAAGTGACAAAACCATAAATCAAAAAATCATCTTTATAATATCCATCTCAATACACTGTCCTTAATCCCATGCACTTTAATTTTACATGCTAATCTCTTATGCGGAACTTTGTCAAAAGCCTTTTGAAAGGCCAAACATACCACATCCACTGGCCCCCATTCTTCAACTCTACTAAGTTACATCCTCAAAGAATTCTAGTAGATTTGTCAAGCCTGATTTCCCCTTCATAAATCCATGCTGACTCTGTCTGGCCCTGCCATGTTTTCTAACTGCTCTGCTATTAAATCTTTGATAATGGATTCTAGCATTTCCCCCACTACCAACATCAGGCTTACTGGTCTATAATTCCCTGTTTTCTCTCTACCTCCGTTTTTAAATAGTGGAGTTACATTAGCTACCCTCCAATCTGCAGGAACTGTTCCAGAGTCAATAGAATCATGGAAGATGACCACCAATGCATCCACTATTTCTAGAGCCACTTCCTTACGTACTCTGGGATGTAGATTATTAGGCCCTGGGGATTTATCAGCCTTAAATCCCATCAATTTACCCAATGCCATTTCTCTACTAATAATGATATCCTTCAGTTCCTCTCTCTCATTAAACCCTGCGTTCCCCAACATTTCTGGTATTTGATTTGTGTCCTCATTTGTGAAGACAGAACCAAAGTATGTATTCAGTTGCTCAGCCTTTTCTTTGTGCCCTATTATACATTCCCCTGTTTCTGACTAAGAGACCAACATTTGTCTTCACCAATCTTTTTCTCGTCACGTATCTTTTTTAAAATAAGTTTAGAGTACCCAATTAATTTTTCCAATTAAGGGGCAATTTAGCGTGGCCAATCTACCTACCCTGCACAGATTTGGGTTGTGCGGGCGAAACCCATGCAAACATGGGGAGAATGTGCAAACTCCACACGGACTGTGACCCAGAGCCGGGATCGAACCTGGGACCTCGGCGCCGTGAGGCAGCAACACTAACCACTGTGCCACCGTGCTGCCCTTATCATCACATATCTATAGAATTTTTACAATCAATTTTTATGTTGCCTGCAAGCGTAATCTCGTGCTCTATTTTCCCCTTTTTAATCAATCCCTTGTTCCTTCTTTGCTGAATTCTAAACTGCTCCAAATCCTCAGACCTGTTGTTTTTCTTGGCCAATTTCTATGCTTCTTCCTTGGATTGAATACTCTCTCTAATTTCCCTTTTAAGCCATGGATTGGCCACTTTTCCCGTTTTACTTTTGTGCCAGATAGGAATAAACAATTGTTGCAGTTCCCCCATGCACTCTTTGAATGTTTGCCATTATCTATCCACTGTCATCCCTTTAAGTAACGTTTCCCCATTTGATCAAAGCCAACTCACACCTCATATCATTGTAGTTTCCTTTATTAAGATTCAGGAGCCTAGTCTTATGATCAACTACTTCACTTTCCATCATGATGAAAAATTCTTATCATATTATGTCCCTCATGCCCAAGGGTCTCGCACAACTAAATTACCAATGAGTCTGTTTTCATAACACAGTGTCCAGTCTAGGATGGCCTGTTCTCTAGTTGGTTCCTCAACATATTAGTCCAGAAAACTATGGTATTGTGGCTAATTTGATTTGCCCAATTTATATGCAGATTAAAATCAACCATATTTACAGATGTTCCTCAATCTGGTTTAGCACACTGGGCTAAACCGCTGGCTTTTAAAGCAGACCAAGGCAAGCCAGCAGCACGGTTCGATTCCCATACCAGCCTTCCCGAACAGGCGCTGGAATGTGGCGACTAGGGGCTTTTCACAGTAACTTCATTTGAAGCCTACTTGTGACAATAAGCGATTTTCAATTTCAATTTTCAATTTCAATTTCAATTTTCAATCGCATGTGTCTCTAATTTCCTGTTTAATGCCATTTCCAACATCACCACTGCAGTTTGGGGGTCGAAATACGACGCAAACTAACATTTTTTGCCCCTTGGTGTTTCTCAGCTCCACCCATACAGATTCCACATTGTCAGAGCTAATATCCTTCCTAACTATTGTGTTACCTGCTTATATCTATTTACACAATTAGTTCATCCGCTTTATTGCGAATGCTCCTTGTGTTAAGGCTCAAGGCCTTTAAACTTAAATTTTTAACCTTACTTGTCTCACTCCCAATATTCTTCACTGTGGCCCTTTTTGAATCTGGCCCTTGTTTTCTCCGCCTATCGCTTTTCTTATTCCCCTTTCAGTCTTTTGTTTTTGCCCTTGTTTACTTCTCCTCTGACTCCTTGCATAGGTTCCCATCCCCCTGCCATTTTAGTCATGGTCCGGTCCTTGTCCTGCCAATGACATAGGCAGGACAAGGAAGCAAGTTCTGCATAGTCAGTATGAGGAGCTAGGTACCAATTAAGAAGCAGAACCTCAAAGGTAATAATCTCTGGATTATTACCTGAGCCATGTACATATTGGTGAAGGGCAAATAAGATTGGAGAAACTAAAGACTGGTGTGGGACAAATGGGTTCCAGTTTGTGGGTCACTTGGTACTGGGAAATGTGAGGGCTGTATCATTAGGACGGTTTACACCTGACCCATGCTGGTGTCCTTGTGAGCCACAAAACTAGGGAAGTAGAGAAGCGTTTAGACTAATTAGTGATGGCAAAGGATTAAATTTGGGAAGATGTATTAAACCAAAGAGTGGAGACAAGACAAGAGAAAAAGTTATTAATATGGGAAATGGGAAACAGCACATGAAAGGAAGGCATGGATGGTAGACATCTAAGAGCAAAATAGCAGTCAAAGCTAGAGGTATTAAAAATAATAAAAGGACAAAATGAATGCCTCTGTATTAGAATACACGTAGCATTTGAAACAAAACAGATAAACTAATAGCACAAATAGAAATAAACAAATATGATCTGGTAGCCATTGAAGAGACATGGCTGCAGGATTATATAAATTGGCACCTGAAAATTGAAGAGCAGGTGACATTTAGGAAGGGTAGAAACCAGGAAAAGGTGGAAGGGTAGCTCTGTTAATTAGTGATGGTATTAGCATGTTAGAGAGGGATTATCTAAATTCAGGACACCAAGGTGTAGAAACTGTTTGGGTTCAGATGAGAAATGCTAAAGACAAAATGTCATTGTGGGACCAGCATACAGGCCCCCTAATTGTAACTACAAAGTAGGACAGATTATAAAGGAAGAGATAATGGGAGCTTGTTGGAATCATGCGGGATTTTAATCTACATGTAGGGCAGACTTTTACAGTCTCTCCCGCTGACGGGATTTTCCTTCCAATGAGGTCAATGGACCTTTGAATGGCTCGCCGAATTTTCTGGCCCTGCCCTGCAACAATGGGGCCATAAAATCCCAAGCATAGTCTAGAAAATCAGATGGTTAAAGATAGCCTAGATGAGGGGTTTTCAGAATAGTTTCTTACAACAGCACGTTCTGGAGCTCATCAGAATGCACGATATGCTAGACCTGGTAGTATTGTGCAATGAGATTGGATCAATTAATTACTTCATAGTGAAGACACTCCTAGGTAGCAAAGATCATAACGATTGAATTTAACATTTAGTTTGAGGGAGAGAAGAGTGGGTCAAAGACTGGTATTTTAAACTTAAATAAAAGCAAAATTGGTGCTTCAGTCCGCGAGTACTCTTCCTTCCTTGGTGAGCTGAGCTTGACAGTGCAGGAAATGATGTAAGTGCAGGAAATGGTGTAAGCGCAGCCTCGACGGGACATTCCTCGCCGAGGCCAAAAAAACAGCAAAGTGCTGTGGTGTCATTCTCGGCACTACAGGCGCTGAGAAATGCCCCGCTAAACGCGGCCAAAACGGGAATCTGTTCCTGTCCCATTAGATCGCAGCCATTGAAATAAATTGATTTGAAGTCTTAAAGAGAATTTCAGGAATGAGGACTAAAGTGCAGGATCTTGAAGGTACTGATGTGAGGTTTAATCCTGATATCATGAGTTAGAGGGAAGAGGTTAAGCTAATATTGGTTAGCTTAGAGCATGAATAAGAAGTGATGCTGTCACAGCAGACTCACCCAGTCATTTTCTTCTGCTGTCATATTGTTTGCGTATTCCTGTAGTTTAATTTCTTTTAGACATCAACTACCATGTTCTTCTGCTAACCAACTCCAAAATCTCATGATCTTAAGATGGTATAAAAAATGCTTCTCTGCTCTGTTCCACTTTCAGCAGCAAGAGCTCTGTACTGGTATTCTCAATGTATTACAGTCCTGATATATCCCCTTCCCCTCCAATTCTGTCAGATATGACAAACTACTTCCTCAGCTTCAGAGTGCAGCTATAAAACAATGACTTCTTAAATCTGTATGACACAATGATCACAGTGTCATTGCATCTTTAAGGCATACTTAATTCTGTGTAGTCCTTCTTCTGTGTTGGAAGATGGAAGTAAATTAAAGGCAGACAGTTTTTGACATTGGTGTGGACATATACTACAGCATGGTCCCATGGGTGCAGAACACCCTCTGGTACCACACCCACTGAACTATTCTTAGCTGTGATGGTTAGTATCTGTGAAATATTCTATAATGGGTGTCATCACAGCCAAACCTGATTCAGTTCTCATCAGATATGCAGAGAGCAGCATTTTCAGTAGATGATAATCAGGTTCACGAGGGCTCATTTCTCAATCCCTTGCAATTCAGTGTACCCCAGCTCTGAGGATCAACAAGCGACTTGCTCAAGATGCTGTGTTCAGATTTCTGGGACATTGGGATCTGTTCCGGGACAGAAGCAGCCAGTCCTGAAAGGAAATACTTCAACAGAAGAGGACTTGTTTCTCCTTGTGAGACTAAGCTGTGCTATACAACAGAGATTATGGGATAAAAATAGATAGTTCTTCAGAGAGTTGGTGCATAGCAGGATGGTAAGCACATGTATCAGGTTTAAGGCTTGACCTGGAGATTCCACAAGATTTCTGCCAAATGACAACAAAATATGGAGAGATGAAATGAACCACTGCAGAAGATGGTGGAATTTTAAGTATAACTGAGTTTCACATTTAATCACTTTACACTTGAGTATTTGTGATCTTTTATGCTGATTTAAAGGTCCCTTCATCCAAAGCGTTCTGGCCCACAAAATTGGTCAGACCGCCAGCTCAGAAAAAAGAGGGTACATTGTTAATAAGCCACTTTCTTGAACTCCTTCTGTCCATTTGGTGGAAGTACACCCACAGTGCTTTTAGGTTGGGAATTCCAGGATGTTGACTCATCGACAATGAAGGAATGGTTATATGTTTCAAGGTCAGAATGCTCTGTGATTTGGAGGATAGACAATGTTGTTCCTATATGCCTACTACCTTTGTCCTTCTGGTAGTAAAGGGCTCACGTTTAGCAGTCACTATTGAAGAAGCCTTGGTGAATTGTTGTGTCTACAGTGCACAGTTAGTGGAGGGAGTATATGTTTGTTATGGTAGTGGATGGATTTAAAATCAAATGAGTTTCAATGTCCTGAATGGTGTCACATTTCTTGAGTGTTGTTGGATCTGCAGTCATCCTTGTATATGAAGAGTATTCCATCACACTCCTGACTTATACCTTGTAGATGGTGGAAAGGCTTTGTGGATTCAGAGGTGAGTTTCTTGCTGGAGAATACACAGGCTCTAACCTATAATCACAGTATTTATCTGGCTGGTTAAGTTTCTGATTAGTGGTGACCACCAGGAGGTTAATGGTGGAGCATAGTCCTGCTGTTGAAGTGGTTAGATTCTCTCTTGTTGGAAATGGGTCTTGCCTGGCATTTGTGTGGAACTAATGTTACTTGCTACTTGTCCACACAAGGTGCAGTATGTGGGCATGCAAAGACTTACTGCATTATCTGGCGAGTGTAAATGGAACTGAGCACAGCAACCTATAGTGAACATCTCCACCTCTGGCCTTATGTTGAAGAGAAAGTCATTGATGAAGCAATGGAAATGTTTACATTTTGAAAACTGCACTTAGAAACTCCTACATCAATATTCTGGAGCTGGGGTGTGTTGTATCTTTGGACTAAAAATACAAAGAGATAGATTGCTGATGCACGTGGGTTGAATGCAAGATCAACAGAGATTTATAAGATAGGTCTTCATTGTACAAGGATTGGTGATAGACTAAGGAAAAAAGCCCGCAAAGTAGCTAATGATGTCACACATGTCACGTGACTCCCTTCTTAAAGATACATTGCACACAACTACAATAACTCACATATATAACAGGGTGATTTACCTCCAATAACAGGAACAATCTTCCTTTGTTCTAGTCATGGTGGCCGGGTTGAGCCAGAGGAAATGGTGAGGTGCTAAATGAGTACTTTGCATCAGTGTTCACCAAAGAAAAGGACTTTGAGGAAGATGATTCTTGGGTAGGGTGTGTGGACAAGCTGGGCCATGCTGACATCAAAAAGGAGGCGGTATTGGGTGTTTTAAAAGATATTAAGGTAGATATTGGGCCAGATAGGATTTACCCCAGAATACTGAGGGAAACAAGGGAGGAAATTGCTGGGGCCATAACTGACAATATTTGTATGCTCATTGGCTACAGGGGAGATCCCAGAGGACTGGAGAACAGCTAATGTGGTATCGCTGTTTAAGAAAGGTAGCAGAGATAATCCAGGAAACTATAGGCTGGTGTGCCTCTCGTCGGTGGTAGGTAAATTATTGGAGAGAATTCTCAGGGACAGGATTTATATTAATTTGGAAACAAATGGACTCATTAGCGATAGACAGCATGGTTTTGTGAAGGGGCGGTGCCTCACTATCTTGATCGAGTTTTTTGAGGAGGTGACAAAGATGTTTGATGAGGAGAAGGCGGTGGATGTTGTTTACATGGACTTCAGTAAAACCTTTGACAATGTGCCTCATGGCAGACTAGTACAAAAGGTGAAGTCACAGAGGTGAGGTGGCAAGATGGATACAGAACTGGCTTGGTCACAGAAGGCAAAGGGTAGCAGTGGAAGGGTGTTTTTCTGAATGGAAGGTTGTGATGAGTGGTATTCCACAGGGATCTGTTCTGGGGCCTCTGCTGTTTGTAGTATACATAAACGATTTGGAGGAAATTGTAGCTGGTCTGATTAGTAAGTTCGCTGGTGACACCAAGGTTGGTGGAGTGGCAGATAGTGTTGAGGATTGTCAGAAGGTACAGCAGGACAAAGATGGGTTGGAGGCTTGGACAGAGAAATGGCAAATGGAGTTTAATCCAGACAAATGTGAGGTAATGCATTTTGTAGGTCTAAAATAGAGAGGAAATATACAGTAAATGATAAAACTCTGAGGAATATAGAAAATCAGAGAGATCTGGGCGTGCAGGTCCACAGATCTTTGGAAGTGGCAACACAAGTGGGCAAGGTAGTCAAGAAAGCATACGGAATGTTTGCCTTCATCGGATGGGGCATTGAGTATAAAAAGTGGCAAGTCATGCTACAGTTGTATAGAATCTTGGTAAGGCCGCATTTGGAATATTGCATACAATTCTGGTCGTCACACTACCAGAAGGATGTGAAAACTTTGGAGAGGCTGCAGAGGAGGTTTACCAGGACGTTGCCTGGGCTGGAGGCTGTTAGCTATATGGAGAGGCTGAATATAAAGATATTGATAAAGAAAGAGATGAAAACATATGAGAGGAGGCTAGCAAAAGACACAGAGTGGAGTTTCACGACCCTGTCATGACGTGGGCAGGATGGAAAATGCAGCGAGCATTTCAAAACTCCATTCACTACAGCGGGACCGGAATATCCCGCCGGCCTGAGAGGTCATAAAATTTCAGCCTGAGAAACAAATTGTCAACGTTTCAGTCGGTACTGTAAAAAGAGGAATAAATTAATGAGAGAAAACATGGGCCTATTACAGAAACAAGTGAAAGTATAATGGGAAATAAGGAAATGATGGAGAAATTAAACAAAAAGCGTACCTGTCTTCATGGTAGGAGACACAAACAGTTCTGGAAATAATAGTGCATCAAGGTTCTTGGTCAAATGAGGAACTTAAAGAAATCAATATAAGTAAAGACAAAGAGGCATCCAGACTCAAAATGTTAGCTCTCTTCTCTCTCCACAGATGCTGTCAGACCTGCTGAGATTGTCCAGTTATTTTCTGTTTTTGTTTAGATGCTAGCATCTCATTAATTTGCTTTTATTAAAGTAATGATCCTTGGGAATGGAACTAATCATGGGATTTACAGTGCAGAAGGAGGCTATTCAGCCCATCAAGTCTGCACCAGCCCTTGGAAAGAGCATTCCACTTAAGCCCACACATCCACACTATCCCCGTAACCCATTAACCCCACCTAAACTTTTAGAACATTAATGGCAATTGATCATGGCCAATCCACCTGACCTGCACATCTTTGGACTGTGAAAGGAAACCGGAACACACGGAGGAAACCCACGCAGACACAGGGAGAAGGTGCAGACTCCACACAGACAGTCACCCAAGCCGGGAATTGAACCTGGGACCCAAGAGCTATGAAGCAACAGTGTTAACCACTGTGTTACTGTATTGCTCCTAAGTGGCAGTAAATCCCCTAGATCTAACAACCTGCACATTTGGGTTTTAAAAGTGGTAGCTGCATAAATAGTGGGTGCATTGGTTTGGATCTTCTAGAATTCCTAAAATCATAGTACAAAGACTGGAAAGTGGCAAACGTAATCCTGCTGTTTAAGAAAGGAGGAAGAAAGAAAACAGAGAACTATAGACCAATTAGGGGCAGCGGGCCCAACTTTTAACCCCACCAGAATCAAAATCTGATCTTCCCAACCTCTTTTTTCCGGGTCACGTTCGCGGAACTGGGAAACGTCCCATCTCTGGGAGTCAAAATCCAGGCCAGCGTGATGAAGTGTGAAGTTATTCACTTTCGTAAGAAAAATAAAAACACAGAATATTTTTGAATGGTAAGATCTGGGAAATGTTTGCACTCGGAGGAGCCCGAGATCCTTGTACATAAATCACAGATGTGGAGTTGCCGGCATTGGACTGGGGTGGCACAGTAAGAAGTCTTACAACACCACGTTAATGTCCAACAGGTTTATTTGGAATCACAAGCTCCTTCATCAGGTCCGAAAGCTTGTGATTCCAAATAAACCTGTTGGACTTTAACCTGGTCTTGTAAGACTTCTTACTATAAATCACAGAAGGTTAACAAGCAAGTACAGCACTTCCGGGTGCGGCGATGACCAGCTGAGTCGCACGTTTCGGCAGCTCCCGGTGAAACGGACTTTTGGGCTCTTGATAGGAGCCCCAACGGCAATTTTGACGGCTAAAAACACTGTGCGGTAAACCAGAAGGGAATCCCCCCTGGATACGGATGAAAAAAGGAGGAGAAAGTGGCCGGATTGCAGTGGATCCTTTAGAACAGCGGCAAGGAAGGCAAGCAAAAACCAAGATGGCGTCGGAAGGTGGCAGTTTAACATGGGGCCCTGAACAAGAGTTCTTGAAATGCTGTGTGGAAGAGCTCAAAAAGGAAATGAAGAAAGAGCTGTTGGCCCCGATACTACAGGCGATCGAAGGGCTAAAGGAGGAACAAAAGACCCAGGAGCGGGAGCTTTGGGTCGTGAAGGCAAAGGCAGCCGAGAATGAGGACGACATACAGGGCCTGGTGGTGAAGACGGAGATGCATGAGGCACATCAGAAACGATGTGTGGAAAGGTTGGAGGCACTGGAGAACAATGCAAGGAGGAACAACCTGAGGATTCTTGGTCTTCCTGAAGGTGCGGAGGGAGCGGACGTCGGGGCATATGTGAGCACGATGCTGCACTCGTTAATGGGAGCGGAGGCCCCGGCGGGTCCGTTGGAGGTGGAGGGAGCATACCGAGTGATGGCGCGAGGACCGAGAGCAGGAGAAATTCCCAGAGCCATAGTGGTGAGATTCCTCCGTTTTAAGGATAGAGAAATGGTCCTTAGATGGGCAAAGAAAACTCGGAGCAGTAAATGGGAGAACGCGGTGATCCGCGTTTATCAAGACTGGAGTGCGGAGGTGGCGAGAAGGAGGGCGAGCTTTAATCGGGCCAAGGCGGTGCTTCATAAAAAGAAGATAAAATTTGGAATGCTGCAACCGGCAAGACTGTGGGTCACATATCGAGGAAGGCACCACTACTTTGAGACGGCGGATGAAGCGTGGACTTTTATTGTGGAAGAAAAACTGGAATGAGTGGGTTATTAAAAAGAACGTTTGAACAAAGTGGTGGGGCGAATGTGGGGGGCGAAGAGGGGGGTTAAAAAGGGGGGAAAGAGGAGTTTTATGTACTAATCCTGCGATGTGGTAACTTTTCTCTCTTCCACAGGTGGTGATGGGGGGAGGAGGTGAGGTGGAGGAGATGGGGCGTTGGCCATTGGGGGCGGGGCCAAGGGAGAAGCGCGGGCTTGGTTCCCGCGCTATGATAATCATGGCGGGAATAGAGAAGCAGGAAGGAGGGGGCGTCGCACGGTGCGAGCCGAGGTCACGGGGGGAAGCCGAGGTCGGCCAGAGTTTGCTGACTTCTGGGAGCAACATGGGGGGAGTAATTACGCTAGCGGGGGATCTAGCGGGGGGGGGGGGGTGGGAGGGGGGAATTACTGGGTTGCTGCTGCTGGGGAGAGGGGGGAGCTGGTATGGGAGGAGATGGGCGGGGGGGGCACTGCCTGGGGGAGATACAGCTGCGTGGGAACCGGGTGAGGAGCTGGAAAAAGGGGATGGCTAATCGACAGGGGGGGGGGGGGGGGGGCGGGTAGGAAGCACCCCAACCCGGCTGATCACGTGGAACGTGAGAGGGCTGAACGGGCCGATAAAGAGGGCACGGGTACTCGCACACCTTAAGAAACTTAAGGCAGATGTGGTTATGTTACAGGAAACGCACCTGAAACTGATAGACCAGGTTAGGCTACGCAAAGGATGGGTGGGGCAGGTGTTCCATTCGGGGCTAGATGCAAAAAACAGGGGGGTGGCTATATTAGTGGGGAAGCGGGTAATGTTTGAGGCAAAGACTATAGTGGCGGATAGAGGGGGCAGATACGTGATGGTGAGTGGCAAACCACAGGGGGAGACGGTGGTTTTGGTAAACGTATATGCCCCGAACTGGGATGATGCCAATTTCATGAGGCGGATGCTAGGACGCATTCCGGACCTAGAGATGGGAAAGCTGATAATGGGGGGAGATTTTAATACGGTGTTGGAACCAGGGCTGGATAGGTCGAAGTCCAGGACTGGAAGGAGGCCGGCAGCAGCCAAGATACTTAAAGATTTTATGGAGCAGATGGGAGGTGTAGACCCGTGGAGATTTAGCAGACCTAGGAGTAAGGAGTTCTCGTTTTTCTCCTATGTCCATAAAGTCTACTCGCGAATAGACTTTTTTGTGCTGGGAAGGGCGTTGATCCCGAAGGTGAGGGGAACGAAGTATACGGCTATAGCCATTTCGGATCACGCTCCACACTGGGTAGATTTGGAGATAGGGGAGGAAACAGGAGGGCGCCCACCCTGGAGAATGGACATGGCAGATGAGGGTGTGTGTCTAAGGGTGAGGGGGTGCATTGAAAAGTACTTGGAACTCAATGATAATGGGGAGGTCCAGGTGGGAGTGGTCTGGGAGGCGCTGAAGGCGGTGGTTAGAGGGGAGCTGATATCAATAAGGGCACATAAAGGGAAGCAGGAGAGTAAAGAACGGGAGCGGTTGCTGCAAGAACTTTTGAGGGTGGACAGACAATATGTGGAAGCACCGGAGGAGGGACTGTACAGGGAAAGGCAAAGGCTACATGTAGAAATAGGGGGAGTGAGGGATGAGGAAGGAGAGATGGAGCGGGGAGCGGAGAGAGTGAATGGAGTGTTCAAGACATTTTATAAAAAATTATATGAAGCTCAACCCCCGGATGGGAGGGAGAGAATGATGGGCTTTTTGGATCGGCTGGAATTTCCCAAGGTGGAAGAGCAGGAAAGGGGGGGACTGGGAGCACAGATCGAGGTAGAAGAAGTGGTGAAAGGAATTAGGAGCATGCAGGCGGGAAAGGCCCCGGGACCGGATGGATTCCCAGTCGAATTCTATAGAAAATATGTGGACTTGCTCGCCCCGGTATTGACGAGGACCTTTAATGAGGCAAAGGAAAGGGGACAACTGCCCCCGACTATGTCTGAAGCAACGATATTGCTTCTCTTAAAGAAGGAAAAGGACCCGCTACAATGCGGGTCCTATAGACCTATTTCCCTCCTAAATGTAGATGCCAAGATCCTGGCCAAGGTAATGGCAATGAGAATAGAGGAATGTATCCCGGGGGTGGTCCACGAGGACCAAACTGGGTTTGTGAAGGGGAGACAGCTGAACACGAATATACGGAGGCTGTTAGGGGTAATGATGATGCCGCCACCAGAGGGGGAAACGGAGATAGTAGTGGCGATGGATGCCGAGAAAGCATTTGATAGAGTGGAGTGGGATTATTTGTGGGAGGTGTTGAGGAGATTTGGTTTTGGAGAGGGATATGTTAGATGGGTGCAGCTATTGTATAGGGCCCCGATGGCGAGCGTGGTCACGAATGGACGGGGATCTGCATATTTTCGGCTCCATAGAGGGACAAGGCAGGGATGCCCTCTGTCCCCATTATTGTTTGCACTGGCGATTGAGCCCCTGGCGATAGCGTTGAGGGGTTCCAAGAAGTGGAGGGGAGTACTTAGAGGAGGAGAAGAACACCGGGTATCTTTGTATGCGGACGATTTGTTACTATATGTGGCAGACCCGGCGGAGGGGATGCCAGAAATAATGCGGATACTTGGGGAGTTTGGGGATTTTTCAGGGTATAAATTGAACATGGGGAAAAGTGAGTTGTTTGTGGTGCATCCAGGGGAGCAGAGTAGAGAAATAGAGGACCTACCGTTGAGGAAGGTAACAAGGGACTTTCGTTACCTGGGGATCCAGATAGCCAAGAATTGGGGCACATTGCATAGGTTAAATTTAACGCGGTTGGTGGAACAAATGGAGGAGGATTTCAAGAGATGGGATATGGTATCCCTGTCACTGGCAGGGAGGGTGCAGGCGGTTAAGATGGTGGCCCTCCCGAGATTCCTCTTTGTGTTTCAGTGCCTCCCGGTGGTGATCACGAAGGCTTTTTTTAAAAGGATCGAAAAGAGCATCATGGGTTTTGTGTGGGCCGGGAAGACCCCGAGAGTGAGGAAGGGATTCTTACAGCGTAGCAGGGATAGGGGGGGCTGGCACTACCGAGCCTAAGTGAGTATTATTGGGCCGCTAATATTTCAATGGTGAGTAAGTGGATGGGAGAGGAGGAGGGAGCGGCATGGAAGAGATTAGAGAGGGTGTCCTGTAGGGGGACTAGCCTACAGGCTATGGTGACAGCCCCATTGCCGTTCTCACCGAGGAACTACACCACAAGCCCGGTGGTGGTGGCTACACTGAAGATTTGGGGACAGTGGAGACGGCATAGGGGAAAGACTGGAGCCTTGGGGGGGTCCCCGATAAGAAACAACCATAGGTTTGTCCCGGGGGAATGGATGGGGGATATGGAATGTGGCAAAGAGCAGGAATAACGCAACTGAAAGATCTGTTTGTGGATGGGAAGTTCGCGAGTCTGGGAGCGCTGACCGAGAAATATGGGTTGCCCCAAGGGAATGCATTCAGGTATATGCAACTGAGGGCTTTTGCGAGGCAACAGGTGAGGGAATTCCCGCAGCTCCCGACACAAGAGGTGCAGGACAGAGTGATCTCAAAGACATGGGTGGGGGATGGTAAGGTGTCAGATATATATAGGGAAATGGGGGACAAAGGGGAGACTATGGTAGATGAACTAAAAGGGAAATGGGAAGAAGAGCTGGGGGAGGAGATCGAGGAGGGGCTGTGGGCAGATGCCCTAAGCAGGGTAAACTCGTCGTCCTCATGTGCCAGGCTAAGCCTGATTTAGTTTAAGGTATTACACAGGGCGCATATGACTGGAGCACGGCTCAGTAAATTTTTTGGGGTGGAGGATAGGTGTGCGAGGTGCTCGAGAAGCCCAGCGAATCATACCCATATGTTTTGGTCATGCCCGGCACTACAGGGGCTTTGGATGGGGGTGACAAAGGTGCTTTCAAAAGTAGTGGGGGTCCGGGTCGAACCAAGCTGGGGGTTGGCTATATTTGGGGTTGCACAAGAGCCGGGAGTGCAGGAGGCGAGAGAGGCCGATGTTTTGGCCTTTGCGTCCCTTGTAGCCTGGCGTAGGATATTGCTAATGTGGAAAGAAGCCAAGCCCCCGGGGGTGGAGACCTGGATAAATGACATGGCAGGGTTTATAAAGCTAGAGCGGATTAAGTTCGTCCTAAGGGGGTTGGCTCAAGGGTTCACCAGGCGGTGGCAACCGTTCGTCGAATACCTCGCAGAAAGATAGATGGAATGGAAAAAAGAAGGCAGCAGCAGCAGCCCAGGATTGGGGGGGGGGGGGGGAGGAACCAAAAGGACTCTCAGGCTTGTTAATATATACTGTATAATATGTATAGGTCGTTGCTACAGATAATTATATATTGGACCGTTAAAATATATTTTTGGAGAGTGTTACTTGTGATAAGGCAGTTGCCAATTAGGGTTAGTTTTCATTTTTGTTGTTTATTATTTATTCATTTTCTGTTTATAAAATAGGTCATTGTTATTTGTGTTGTTATAATATTGTGTAAAGGATGCACAATGTACTGTGTTGGTTGACCAAAAATTTTCAATAAAATATTTTTTTTAAAAACAAAAACATGCAAGTACAACAAGCATTTCGGAAAGTAAATGGTGTGTCAGCGATTGTTGCATGGAATTGTGGTACGTGTAAAGAAATCTTACTACAATTATCCAGGACATTTGTGGGACCACACCTGGAGAACTGGTCTTACCTAAGGAAGGATATGCAACGAAGGTTCACTAGACTGATTCCCAGGATGAAGGAATTGTTCTGTGAGGAGAGATTGAGTATATTAGGCGCATATTTACCACAGTTCAAAAGAATAAGAGGTGGTCTAACTGAAACATAGAAAATTCTTTGGGGCTTTGGCAGGGAATATGCAAAGATGATTATTCCCTTGGCTGTGGAATCTAGAACAGGAGGCACAGTGTCAGAACAAGGGGTGAGCCATTTGGGACTGAGGTGAGGAAAAAAATCTTCATTCAAGAGATTGTGAAACTTCTGAATTCTCCAGTCCCAAGAGCTGTGGATTCTCAGTTTTTGGGTAGCAGTTAATAGATTCTTTGGTACTAAGGGAATTGAGGGGTAGTATGGGAAGGTGAACTTCAGGTAGAAGATCAGCTATGATCCTGTTGAATGGTGGAGCAGGCTCAAAGGGCTAAGTGGGCTACTCCTGATCCTATACTTATGTTTTCATGATATCCAGAAGTTAAAAAATGGGCGTCAATGGGGCTCTGTGGGCCATCAGCAGTGGCAGATGAGAAAGGCACGCCCAGAAAACCTTGCAAAGTCCTCTGGAGACTTGTTCCAAACTTGAGAGAACTATCCCTCATCAAGTAACAAGAAAAAAATGCCTGCTTGGCCTCATCCTCATCAATTTATCTGCTGCCAATGCATTTGTCTGCAAAAATATTGATAAGAGAGAACACCTCAAAGTCCTTGTGGGGAACTCATCTTCATATTGAAGACACCCTGCAGATATTGTACAAAATAGTAAAGGGCATAGATTCAGACCAGACCAAGCAGCTGAAATCTGGACATCCATGAGGCACTCTGGGCCATCAACTGCAGAAGAATTGTATTCCACCATAATCTGTAACCTGAGTATATCCCTCATTCTACCATCATTATTAAGTCACAGTGCCAATTCTAATTCAATAAGAAGTGTAGAACAGCATGCCAGGAACAGCAACATGATTATCGAAATATGAGGTATCAACCTAGTGAAGCTACAACACAGGACTACACCCATGCTGAACAATGGAAACAGCATACCATAGATGGAGCTAAATGATTCCAGAACCAATGGATCAGATAAAGCTCTGCACATCCAGTTATAAATTGTGGTGGACATAAACAACTAACGGAAGGAGGAGACTCCATAAATATCCCATCCTCAATAGTGGAGAAGCCAAGAGTAACAGTCCAAATGACATGGCTGAAACATTTGCAACCATCACCACTGCCTCACAGCGCCAGGGACCCGGGTTCACTTCCGGCCTCGGGTGACTGTGCGGAGTTTGTACTTTTTCCAAGCATCTGGGTGAGTTACCTACGGGTGCTCCGGTTTCCTCCCACAGTCCAAAGATGTGCAGGTTAGGTGGATTTGCCATGCTAAATTGCCCCTTAGTATCCAAAGGTTAAGTGGGGTAACAGGGATAGGGTGTGGGTCTAGTTAGGTGTTCTTTCAGAGGGTTGGTGCAGACTCTTTTTTATAAATGTTTTTTTTATTGGGTTTTTGAACAAAGTATATTAACCGTTATGTACACAGAATAAGATATATATATATATAGAAGAGAAGGGCACACACAAACATACCAAAAGAAAAAGTAATAATAAAAAATAGAATAAAATAAAATAACTTGTAGGGTACTGTGCACCAGCTCAACATTAGCAACTCTACAACTGGCAAAATTATTTACAACACATAAGTAGGCAACTGTTTGTGGGGGTGGTGGAGACTGGGGAGGTAGATATACATTTGGGTGCCGGAGAAACAATTACAGTGGGCAATACGTGAATGGGTCTGGTGTTGGTGTTGTCACTTGCTTCTCCCGGACGGATCTCGCTGCCGTTGTCGTCTCGCGCTCACCTCCGCTTCAGCCGTTCCTCCCGTCTTTTGCCCCTATTCTCCTTGTTCTCTGTTCCTGTAGATGCCAAGTTGGTTATCGTTTCCCGTGCCCTCCTTCCGATTATCATTTCCCTGCCTCACCCCCACCTCCCTGGTTCTCCTCTCTTGTTCCCTGTCTCCTCCCTCTTCCCCACCCCCTTCACCCCGCTTCTGCCCCCTCGCCCCCTTCCTGTGGTTCACCTTTCTTTCCTCCTCTTAGGTTTAGCTGTCCGTACCACCCCCCCCCCCCCCCCCCACCCCGGCTCTCCCGGTCTATCTCTCCCTCTCATGCTTTGGCTACTTTCCCCTGATTCTTGGCCACCTGGCCATTCTTCTGCTTGTTCGTTGGCCACAAACAGGTCCCGGAACAGTTGTGTGAATGGCTCCCACGTTCTGTGGAAGCCGTCGTCTGACCCTCGGATGGCGAATTTGATTTTCTCCATTCGGAGAGATTCCGAGTGGCCGGACAGCCAGTCTGCAGCTTTGGGTGGTGCTGCTGACCGCCAGCCGAACAGGATTCTATGGCGGGCGATCAGGGAGTCAAAGGCAAGGGCGTCCGCCCTCCTCCCCAGGAATAGATCTGGCTGGTCTGAAACCCTGAAGACCGCCACTTTCGAGCATGGCTCCACCCTCATCCCCACCACTTTGGACATTGCCTCGAAGAAGGCTGTTCAGTACCCCCCAAGTCTGGGACAAGACCAGAACATGTGGGCGTGGTTGGCCGGGCCTCCTTGGCACTGTTCACATCTATCCTCCACCTCCAGGAAGAACCTACTCATACAGGTTCTTGTTAAGTGGGCTTTATGTACCACTTTTAGTTGCGTCAGGCTGAGCCTTGCGCACGTGGAGGTGGAGTTGACCCTATGCAATGCTTCGCTCCAGAGTCCCCACCCTATTTCAATCCCCAGGTCCTCTTCCCATTTTTTTCTTGTTGCATCCAGTACGGCGTCGGCCCTTTCTACCAGTCGGTCATACATGTCGCTACCGTTTCCTTTATCTAGTATGCTTGCATCTAGTACCTCTTCCAGTAATGTCTGTCGTGGCAGTTGTGGGTACATCCTTGTCTCCTTTCATAGGAAGTTTTTTGAGTTGTAGATACCTTAGCTCGTTCCCCCTGGCTAGCTGGAATTTCTCTGTCAGTTTGTTCAGTGTTGCGATCCTGCCGTCCGTGTATAGGTCCCTGACTGTCAGTGTCCCTCTGTCCTGCCCCCACCTTTTGAAGGTGGCGTCAGTCAGTGCTGGTGTGAACCTATGGTTGTTGCAGATGGGAGCTTTGTCCGACATTTTGGTCAGTCCAAATTGCTGCCGACGTTGGTTCCAGGATTGGAGGGTGGCTATCACCACTGGGCTGCTGGAGTGTTTTTTGGGTGGGGATGGGAGTGCTCCGTGGCGAGGGCCCCGGAGGGAGGTTCCGTGCAGGAGGCCTCTTCCACGCGCACCCACTCGGCTTCTGGCTCCTTGATCCATCCCCTTATTCGCTCGGCCGTCGCTGCCCAGTGGTAGAATTGTAGGTTTGGGAGGGCTAGCCACACCCCGGATTTTGTTTTTTGCAGGACCTTCTTTAGGATCCTAGCATTCTTCCCCCCCCCCCCCCCCCCCCCCCCCCCCCATACGAACGCCATGATTAGTTTGTCTAGTGCTTTGAAAAAGGCCTTGGGGATGTAGATCAGAATGGATCTAAGTAGGAAGAGGTACCTGGGCAGCACATTCATTTTGATCATCTGGTCTCTCCCCGCGAGGGAGAGTGGGAGTGTGTTCCATCTTTGCAGGTCCTTTTTTACTTCCTCTGTCAGACTGGTGAGGTTCCATTTGTGGATCCCTTTCCAGTCATGCGCTGTTTGGATCCCCAGGTAGCGGAATTTGTGTTGGGCTTGTTTAAACGGCAGTCCTGTTAGTGCTGCCCCTCCCCCTTGTGGGTTCACCGGGAAGATCTCGCTTTTGCTCATGTCGAGTTTGTAGCCTGAGAAGGTGCCAAACTCTTTCAGGAACGCGATGATTCCGTCCAGGCTGCTCTGTGGGTCCGAAATGTAGAGGAGCAGGTCATCTGCATAGGGTGAGACTCTGTGCTCTCTGCCGCCCCTTCGGATCCCCCTCCAGCTTTTTGCTGCTCTGAGTGCGATTGCTAGTGATTCGATCGCTAGAGCGAACAGCAGCGGGGACAGTGGGCATCCTTGTCTGGTGCCCCTGTGCAGCTGGAAGTATCGGGAGTTGGTATTGTTGGTCCGTATGCTCGCCATGGGGGCGTTGTATAGGAGCTTTACCCAGGAGGTGAACCCTGTTCCAAGCCCGAACCGCTCCAGTGCCTCTATGAGGTATTTCCATTCGACTCTGTCGAAGGCCTTTTCTGCGTCTAGGGAGACGATTACCTCTGGTACTCTCTCCCCGGAGGGGGTCATTATCACTTTCAGCAGGTGCCTGATGTTCGAGGTAAGCTGTCTACTTTTGACAAAGCCCATCTGGTCCTCTGCGGCCACCTCTGGTACGCAGTCTTTTCGCCTTTTGGCTAGGACTTTGGCCAATATTTTGGCATCTGCGTTCAGCAGTGAGATGGGTCTGTATGTCCCACATTCCGTTGGGTCTTTATCTTTCTTAGGTATCAGCGAGATTGAGGCCTGTGCTAGCGTAGGTGGCAGTGTGCTCCTAGCTAGCGAGCCTGTGAACATCTCCCGCAGGTGCGGGGCCAGTGCTGTTGCAAATATTTTGTAGAAGTCTGCCGGGAACCCGTCTGGTCCCGGCGCCTTCCCCGCCTGCATGGAGCTAATCCTGTCCATGATCTCTCCCAGTGCTAGTGGTGCTTCCAGGCCCCGTTTTCTGCTCTCCCCCACGACTGGTATGTCCAGTCCATCATGGAACCGTTTAACCGTTGCATCCCAGACTCCCCCATTGGGGGCTCTGAGGTGTACAGCCATTGGTAAAAGGCCTTGCAGGTTTTGTTGATCTTTTCTGGTTCTGTTTCTAATGTGCCTCTGGTATTTCTGATTTGTGCAATTTCTCTGGTGGCTGCCTGCTTTCTCAGCTGGTGTGCCAACAGGCAGCTGGCTTTGTCTCCGTGTTCGTATAGGGTCCCACGTGCCTGGCGGAATTGGTGCACTGCTTTCCCGGTGGAGAGCAGATCAAAGTTCCTTTGTAGCTCTTTCCTCTCCGCCAGGAGCTCTACTGTCGGGGCCTCGGAGTATTTACGGTCTACCTCCAGTATGGAGTCAACCAGCTGCTGCCTAGCCGCCCTTTCCTCCCTATCTCTTTGCGCTTTGAAAGCGATTATTTCAAATCTTGGTATGGCCTTTAGCGCTTCCCAGAATGTGGAGGGTGAGACCTCCCCGTTCTGGTTGTTCTCTGTGGACTCTGCAATGGCCCGCGATATCTTTTCGTTGAAGGCCTTGTCAAACAACATTACAAGGGGACATAAATTTAAGGTGAAAGGTGGAAGATATAGGAGGGATATCAGAGGTAGGTTCTTTACCCAGAGAGTAGTGGGGGCATGGAATGCATTGCCTGTGGAAGTAGTTGAGTCGGAAACATTAGGGACCTTCAAGCAGCTATTGGATAGGTACATGGATTACGGTAAAATGATATAGTGTAGATTTATTTGTTCTTAAGGGCAGCACGGTAGCATTGTGGATAGCACAATTGCTTCACAGCTCCAGGGTCCCAGGTTCGATTCCGGCTTGGGTCACTGTCTGTGCGGAGTCTGCACGTCCTCCCAGTGTCTGCGTGGGTTTCCTCCGGGTGCTCCGGTTTCCTCCCACAGTCCAAAGATGTGCAGGGTAGGTGGATTGGCTATGATAAATTGCCCTTAGTGCCCAAAATTGCCCTTGGTGTTGGGTGGAGGTGTTGAGTTTGGGTAGGGTGCTCTTTCCAAGAGCCGGTGCAGACTCAGGGGGCCGAATGGCCTCCTTCTGCACTGTAAATTCAATGATAATCTATGATTAATCTAGGACAAAGGTTCGGCACAACATCGTGGGCCGAAGGGCCTGTTCTGTGCTGTATTTTCTATGTTCTATATTCTATGTTATGTTCTAGTAGGGCGACGTCCAACCTCCATGTGGGGCGTTGGGCCCTGCCCGTCTCCAGCCTCACGTCCATGTGGTCTGATATCACAATTGCGGAGTATTCCACTTGTCTATCCCCGGAAGTACCATTTTCCCCTCCACAAAGAAGTCAATTCTGGTGTATACGTTGTGTACTGGGTAGAAGAAGGAGAACTTCTTCTCCCCTGGGTGGGCGGACCTCCAGGGGTCCACCGCTCCCATCTGTTCCATAAAGTGACCAAGTTCCCCTGCCATGCTTGAGGTTTTCCCCGTTTTGGGGTTTGATCTGTCAGTCGTTGGATCCTGTACACAGTTGAAGTCCCCCCCAATGATTAGTCGGTGCGTCGCTATGTCAGGGATTTCTGCCATGGTCTTCTTGATGAAGCTCGTGTCATCCCAGTTGGGCGCGTACACGTTAACTAGTACTGCTGGTGCCCATCCAGGGCCCCGCTGACCATGACGTACCGTCCCCCTGGGTCCGTAACCGTCTTTGTCGCTCTAAACATCGTCCTCTTGCTGATCAGTATTGCCACCCCCCTGGCCCTCATTCCATTGCAGGAATGGGAGGTTTGTCCCACCCAGCCCTTTCTTACCCGCAGTCGGTCCTGCTCTCTCAGGTGTGTCTCTTGGAGGAAGACTATGTCGGCCTTCATATTTCTTAGGTGGGTGAGGACACTGGATCTTTTCACTGGGCCGTTGAGTCCCCTTACATTCCAGGTGCCTATCCTGGTGGGGGGCTTCTGTCCCCTCGCTCCTGTGGGATTAACCATACTTACCTGGTGGACGCACCACTGCCCTCCGGGGTTCCCCTTTGTTAGGGGGCCGTCCAGGATGGGCGCTGTCACTGCTCTCTCCATGCGGTCGGGTCCCTGCGCTCCAGGGTATCTCTTTGTCCAGGGGGCACCCGACATGGCTGCCCACTGTGCGTCCACCACGCAGGTAGTCCCCTGCACTCTGAAGTCTCCCTTTACCCAGAGATCATACTGAGTGGGTGCTTGCAGCGATTCCTTGTTTCAAGCCCTTGGTTGTGGCACTTTGTAGCCCTTTTGCTATTCCTTTTCTAACCTTGTTTGTCCCTCCTTCCCTGTGTCCCTCCCCCCAGTCTCTCCCTCCCTGTGTCCTCCCCCCCCCCGGTTTCTCCCTTTCGCCCCCTTTTTCTCCCCTCTCCCGTATACCCCTCCTTTGTCCCTCTTTCCCCTGTTCCTATCCCAGTTTGCTCTCCCGTCTCTGTTGAGTGGTGTGTGTCCCCCACCTCCAGCCTGGCGCCTTCCCCCCCTGTTGGTGGGGCGCTGCGGCCCTGTTTTGTTGCATGCCCCCGGCGCTAGCTTTCCTGCTCGTGCGGTGGCCCGCCTCTCGGGAGTTACTGTCTCGCTTCTCCACTGCCCGGCCACTGCGGTTTTCTGCCCGCTCTTCCTCTATCCTACCCTGCACTCCTCTTGCTTGCTCTCCCTTCTCCGCTACTCTCGTTCCCTCGTGCTGGTGCCTGGCCTCCCACATGAAGCCGTCCCTCGGGCAGTGGTTTGCTTTTTGTTCAGGGTGCACTCGCCGTGGCGGGGGTGGGGGCGGGGGGCCTGGCATTGCCTCCCCACTCCACCCCCCCCCTTCCATCAGCGTATCGTTGCCCCTTGCCAGGGGCCCCTTATTTCTACCCTAGCTGTTGGATTTCCAGCCCGTGTTCCTCGACAAACGTGTTTGCTTCGGCGGGGGCTGTGAAGAAGTATTCTCTTTCTTGGTATGTGACCCAGAGTTTCGCTGGGTACAGCATACCAAAACGCAGTTTGTTCTTGTGAAGAGCTGCTTTCGCTCTATTAAACTCGGCCCGTCTCCTGGCCAGGTCTGCCCCAATGTCCTCGTAAACTCTAATAGGGTGTCCCTCCCATTTGCAGGTTCTGTTTTTCCTGGCCCAGTGCAGGATTATTTCCCTGTTTGGTACGGTGCAGTTTAGCTATAACTGCTCTCGGGTGGTTCCCCGCCCTGGGCTTCGGGCGCAGCGAGCGGTGTGCTCTGTCCATTTCTGGTGGGTTGGGGAAAGTTTTCCTCCCCACTAAGTTGCCCAGCATCTCGGCCACGTATGCCGTGGGGTTTCTACCCTCGATCCCCTCTGGTAGGCCCACTATCCTGACATTTTGCCTTCTCGAGCGGTTTTCCTGATCGTCCACTCTGCCCTTCAGGCTCCCTGTGTTGTGCCCAGTCTCGCCACCTCCTTCTCCAGGGCCATGATCCGGTCGCTCATGTCAGTCACGGCTTTCTCCAGCTCCTTAATGGTCGCCTCTGGGGCTTCCAGTTTCTCCTCTTGGGCTTCCAGTTTCTCCTCTGCTCTGCCCAGAGCGAGCTGCACCTCCGCCAGGGCCTTGACCATTGCTGCCTGCACTGTGGCCTCTATGTCTGCTCTGGCCTCTGCCTTGTTTTACTGCTGATGTTCCCTCAGCACCTCGGCAAAGGCTGCCTTCCAGTTCCAGTTCCCCCCTCGCCCAGGGGGAAAATGCTCCTGTCTGCCCAGTTCTTTTTGTTGCGGCGAACCTTCCGTTCCGCCGCTTCGTGTGCTGATTGGCTCGTCTGAACGGGCTCGTAGATTGCCCTGTCTGCTTTTGGTGCCGTTTCTCCCTCTTCTTTGGCTCCCTTCAGTTTTTTTTTGGAAAAAGGGAAAGTTCTTTTTTTCTTTTCCCTCACTCACCTAGGTTCAAGAGAGAAAGAGAGGTTTCTGGTCGGGCCAGGAGTCCCTCTTTGTTCCGCTGCCTGCCTCGTGGTGGTCGCTGCCGGGGGGGGCGGTCCTTGCTGCTGGCTCGGTCCCCACTTTGGTCCGGGGCCGCCGCTCGTCCTGCCCTGCGCTCTGCTGCGTGCGTGGTGGTGGTGGGGGGGGGGGGCTCCCGAGCGCCCAGGTATCCTGCTTTAATGAGCTTTGGAGTCTGGGTTTTTCTTCGTCCCCACTCTCTTGTTGCGGGGGTCCCAAGCGGGTGAATTTGCGCGCTTGGCTGCAAGTTCTTGGCGAGGAGCGGGACGCAACTTTGTTCCCCCCCCCCCCCGGAGCTCCTCCACCCGCGACCGCTCTCCTGGTGCAGACTCAATGGGCCTAATGGCCTCCTTCTGCACTGTAGGGATTCTATGATTCTATGATTTTCAGCCAGATGCACTGAGTGCAAGATCAATCATGGCCTTCTCCCTCATCATCACAGATGCCAGTCTTCAGCCGATTCAATTCACACTACATGATGTGAAGCGGTAGTTGAGCGCACGGGATACAGCAAATGCTATGGGTCTCAACAGCATTCTGGTTGTAGTGCTGAAGATTTATGCTCCAGAAATAGCCACTCCCCTTGCCATGTTGTTCCAGTGCAGCTACAACATTGGCATTTACCTGACAAAGTGGAAAATTGCCCTGGTGTGTCCT
The DNA here is from genome assembly GCF_047496885.1 of Scyliorhinus torazame. Lineage (NCBI taxonomy): Eukaryota > Metazoa > Chordata > Chondrichthyes > Carcharhiniformes > Scyliorhinidae > Scyliorhinus > Scyliorhinus torazame. The sequence goes on along the minus strand of NC_092709.1, from coordinate 109,403,070 downwards.
ATCTACAAAAAGCAGGACAATTCAAATCCAACCAATGTGGTAAACGAACGTTGCACCTGTATTAGGTGATGTAAGGTAGGACCTGTACTATTCGTTCGCCGGTAGTCCCTGCCTGCTGGCTACGCCCAGGAGACAGGGTATAAATATGCGTGTCCTCCAGCCAGCAGCCATTTCGCCAGCTACTGTGGGAGGCCACACATCTGATAGCAATAAAGCCTCAGTTGGATTCAACTATCGTCTTTTGTCCAATTGATTGTGCCTCAATTTATTGCTATCAGTTTCTAAGGATGGACCTCCGTATTAAACCAGATCGCCTGCAGCTGGATCCGCACTCAAGCGACGCCAGAAAGGACTTCCAGCACTGGCTAGCTTGCTTCAAAGCGTATATCAACGCAGCACCAACCCCTGTTCCGGAGGCTCAGAAGATTCAGATTTTATATTCCAGATTGAGCTCCAAAGTCTTTCCGTTAATCCAGGACGTGCCGAACTACGCCGAAGCCATGACTCTACTCAAGGACAACTACGCACAGAAAACGAACACGCTCTTCACCAGGCACGCACTCGCCACTCGCTCTCAACTCCCTGGTGAGTCCATAGAAGACTTCTGCCGGGCCCTAATCCCACTAGTCCGGGACTGACTGTCAGGCCGTTACGGCCACAGAACACTCAGAACCCCTTATGCGGGACGCTTTTGTGACTGGAATTGGGTCAGATCTCATACGCCAGCGGCTCCTAGAAGGGTCCACGCGTGACCTCGCAGAGACTAAAATGCTAGCGCTCTCCATGACGGTCGCCCTGCGCAACGTCCAGTCCTACACCCCCTGCCGCGCGGCCCACCCCTCCTACGCTTCGTGGACCCCACGTGGCTGCCCCAGCGGGGGCACTGCCCACCCAATACGCCTGCGGTGCACGCCAGCCAGCGAACCCCGGGGGCCCCCGATGCTATTTTTGCAACCAACAGAAGCACCCCCGCCAACGCTGCCCAGCCCGCGCTGCCCTTTGTAAAGCCTGCGAGAAGAAGGGCCACTTTGCCGCGGTGTGCCAGGCCCGCTCAGTAGCCGCTATCGCCCCCACCCCCCTCGGTCACGGACAATGGGCGCCGCCATCCCCCCCCCAGACCACGTGTGGCCAGTGGGCGCCGCCATCTTCCCTCCGCACAACACGTGCGTTTCATGGGCGCCGCCATCTTATCATAGATTATCATAGAATTTACAGTGCAGAAGGAGGCCATTCAGCCCATCAAGTCTGCACCGGCTCTTGGAAAGAGCACCCTACCCAAAGTCAACACCTCCACCCTATCCCCATAACCCAGTAACCCCACCCAACACTAAGGGCAATTTTGATCACTAAGGGCAATTTATCATGGCCAATCCACCTAACCTGCACATCTTTGGACTGTGGGAGCAAACCGGAGCACCCGGAGGAAACACACGCACACACGGGGAGGATGTGCAGACTCCGCACAGTCAGTGATCCAAGCCGGAATCAAACCTGGGACCCAGGAGCTGTGAAGCAATTGTGTTATCCACAATGCTATCGTGCTGCCCCTGTACGGATCTTGTTCTACCCCTGCAACGTGCGTTCCATGGGTGCCGCCATTTTGTAACCCTCAAGATCTTTGGGCGCCGCCATCTTGCCTACCCCTCAGCACATGGGCACCACCAGCATTCCAGGATCCGGGCTCACCAGCCGCCCCATTACCCAACGACCAACCAAGACTCGCCTCCATGTCAATCGACCAGTCTCGTCCGCATAACCTGACCAACGCATCCATCAGCGTGAATGTCGACGGACATGTAACCTCCTGCCTGCTGGACTCCGGGAGCACCGAAAGCTTCATACACCCGGGTACGGTAAGGCGCTGCTCCCTCACGATACACCCCGCCAACCAAAAAATCTCCTTGGCCTCCGGATCCCATTGCGTAGCGATCCGGGGGTATAGAACATAGAACATAGAACGATACAGCGCAGTACAGGCCCTTCGGCCCACGATGTTGCACCGAAATAAAAGCCATCTAACCTACACTATGCCCTTATCATCCATATGTTTATCCAATAAACTTTTAAATGCCCTCAATGTTGGTGAATTCACTATTGTTGCAGGTAGGGCATTCCACGGCCTCACTACTCTTTGCGTAAAGAACCTACCTCTGACCTCTGTCCTATATCTATTACCTCTCAGTTTAAAGCTATGTCCCCTCATGCCAGCCATTTCCATCCGCGGGAGAAGGCTCTCACTGTCCCCACTGTCCACCACTGTCCCCACTGTCCACCACCACCACTGTCCACCAATACAGGTGGACTGTATTGTACGGTCACGCTCACGGCCCAGGGCGTAGAATTCAGCGGCTTCCGCCTCTACGTCCTCCCTAACCTCTGCGCTGCACTAATCCTCGGCCTGGACTTCCAGTGCAACCTCCAGAGCCTAACTCTGAAATTCGGCGGGCCCTTACCACCCTTCACTGTGTGCGGCCTCGCGACCCTAAAGTTCGACCCACCTTCCCTCTTTGCCAATCTAACTCCAGATTGCAAACCCGTCACCACCAGGAGCAGATGGTACTGCACCCAGGACAAGACCTTCATCAGGTCCGAAGTCCGGCGGCTGCTTCGGGAAGGCACCATTGAGGCCAGCAACAGCCCCTGGAGAGCCCAAGTGGTAGTAGTTAAAATTGGGGAGAAACACCGAATGGTCGTGGAGTACAGCCAGACCATCAACCGGTACATGCAGCTTGACACGTACCCCCTCCCACGCATATCTGACATGGTTAACCAGATTGTGCAGTACCGGGTCTTCTCAACGGTAGATCTGAAATCCGCCTACCACCAGCTCCCCATCCTTAAATCAGACCGTCCATACACTGCCTTCGAGGCAGAGGGCCGCCTATACCACTTCCTTAGGGTCCCCTTCGGCGTCACTAACAGGGTCTCAGTCTTCCAAAGGGAGATGGACCGAATGGTCGACTGGTACAGGTTGCGGGCCACCTTTCCGTACCTAGACAACGTCACCATCTGCGGCCATGATCATCAGGACCACGACGCCAACCTTGCTAAATTTCTCCACACCGCTACTCTCCTAAACCTCACTTACAACAAGGAGAAGTGCGTGTTCAGCACGAACCGCTTAGCCATCCTCAGCTATGTGGTCCAGAACGGAATTCTGAGGCCCGATCCCGACCGCATGCGCCCCCTCATGGAGCTCTCCCTCCCCCACTGCCCCAAGGCCCTCAAACGCTGCCTCGGGTTTGTCATGATATCCACATCAGCATATCATGGTGCAATCACACACACACTGATGGACAGGCAGTTGGACCAACCAGCACACACATAATATCGCAGCCAATCACCAGTGAGAGCACACGCACTATAAAACAGGGAACACCACAGTTCCCGCTCATTCTACCAGGAGATAGCTCAGAGCATTGAGCTTACTCTGACATAGTCCATGTGCTTAGTGCCTCACTAAGATAGTGATAGGGCTGGGTCCACAGGTTAGCTGGTGAAGCACGTACCCAAGCCAGCAGTTAGTTGCAACCGTTGTTAAGACAATAAAACAGAGTTGTACCATCTACAGCCATGTTGGATCATTTGTGCATCAGAACACCCAACACGACATGATACCAGTAGTGGAAGCTAACCAGCGACTGTGAGACCTACCTGCACCCTTTCAGAAATCCGCCATCCTGCAGCCGCTCCGAATCGCTGGAAATCTTGGCGTCAACTGGAAGTTGTTTAAACAGCGCTTCCAGTTCTTCCTAGACAGGGAGAATGCATCGGACACCAGGAAGATCGCCCTCCTCCTCTCCATGGCGGGGCAACACGCCATCCACATCTATAACTCCCTGGCATTCGCGGAAGGCGAGGACAAAATAAAACATAAGACTGTACTTCTCAAGTTCGACGAACACTTCAGCATGGAAGTCAATGAGAGCTTCGAGAGGTACCTCTTCCAGCAGCGACTGCAGGGTAAGGATGAGCCTTTCCAATCTTACTTGACACACCTCTGTATCCTCGCGCAGTCCTGCGGCTATGAGGCCACCTCCGACTCCATGATACGGGATCAGATAGTTTTTGGGGTCATCTCGGACACCCTACGCCAGCAGATCCTAAAAATAATGTGCCTCACCCTAGCGACTGCCATCGAGACCTGCGTCCTCCATGAGAACGCGACCAGCCGGTACTCCCAAATCCAGGCGGCCGAAACGGCACGGCACGAGTCCTACGAGGTTCACGACAGGGTTCTTTTCGTACTACGCTCAGCGGGTCCCAAACTATGCGGACAAGGGCCGCCCACTCATACAGTCCACCCAGTTTCTCCTGACGGCCGAGGCCCAACAGACCTTCGCCCAGATCAGAGCTGATATTGCCAAGGCCACAATGCACGTTGTAGATGAGACACCACCCTTCCAAGTAGAAAGCGACGCATCAGACCTCGCCCTTGCCGCCACCCTCAATCAGGCAGGCAGGCCCATGGCATTCTTTTCCCGCACCCTTCATGCCTCAGAAATTCGGCACTCATCCGTCGAAAAGGAGGCCCAAGCTATCGTTGAAGCTGTGCGCCATTGGAGGCATTACCTGGCCGGCAGGAGATTCACTCTCCTCATTGACCAACGGTCGGTAGCCTTCATGTTCAACAACACACAGCGGGGCAAGATCAAAAATGATAAAATCTTGCGGTGGAAAATCGAGCTCTCCACCTATAATTACGAGATTATGTATCGCCCTGGCAAACTCAACGAGCCCCCAGACGCCCTATCACGAGGTACATGTGCCAACGCACAGGTAGACCGACTCCGGGCCCTGCACGTCAGCCTTTCTCACCCAGGAGTCACATGGTTGTACCACTTCATTAAGGCACAAAATCTGCCCTACTCCGTCGAGGAAGTAAGGACAATCACCAGGGACTGCCAGATCTGTGCGGAGCGCAAGCCGCACTTCTACCGGCCGGACCGCGCGCGCCTGGTGAAGACCTCCCGCCCCTTTGAACGCCTCAGCATGGACTTCAAAGGCTCCCTCCCCTCCACCGACCATCACACATATTTTCTCAGTGTGATCGACGAATACTCCAGATTCCCCTTTGCCATCCCATGCCCCGACATGACATCTGCCACCGTCATTAAAGCCCTCAACACAATCGTCACTCTTTTCGGTTTCCCCGCCTACATCCACAGTGACAGGGGATCCTCATTTATGAGTGATGGGCTGCGTCAGTTCCTGCTCAGCAGGGGTATCGCCTCCAGCAGAACGACAAGCTATAACCCCCGGGGAAATGGACAGGTAGAGAGGGAGAACGGGACGGTATGGAGGGCCGTCCAGCTGGCCCTACGGTCCAGAAACATCCCGGCCTCCCGCTGGCAGGATGTCCTCCCTGATGCACTCCACTCCATTCGCTCATTACTCTGCACTGCCACTAACAATACACCCCATGAATGTCTTTTTGCCTTCCCCAGGATGTCCACATCCAGGGTGTCGCTCCCGACTTGGCTCGCAGCTCCGGGAACCGTGCTTCTCCGTAAGCACGTCCGATTCCACAAAGCGGACCCGTTGGTGGAGAGGGTGCATTTGCTCCACGCAAACCCCCAGTATGCATACGTGGCGTTCCCCGACGGCCGCCAGGATACTGTCTCCCTCAGGGACCTGGCACCAGCAGGTTCCACCTCCACACCCCCTCTGCCCCCGGTGCCACCCTCCCCCATTGCTCCCAACAGCACCCCCCCAGGACCATCCGTCACCCCCCTGCCCACGCCCGACGATGAAGTGGATTTCGGCACGCTCCTGGAGTCACCATCGACCAGATCAGCACCAACATCGCCGACACCACCGCGTCGCTCCCAGAGGAACATCAAGGCCCTGGACTGGCTAAACCTCTGACCGGTCCACCGGACATCAAAGGACATTTGTTTGCTCAAATCGTGTAAATATTAACTCATTGTTGTATATAGTTATCCACCACCCACGCCGGACTCAATTTCTAACAGGGGGTGAATGTGGTAAACCACTGTTGCACCTGTATTAGGTGATGTACGGTAGGACCTGTACTACAGGTTCGCCGGTAGCCCCTGCCTGCTGGCTCCGCCCAGGAGGCGGGGTATAAATATGCGTGTCCTCCAGCCAGCAGCCATTTCGCCAGCTGCTGTGGGAGGCCACACATCTGCTAGCAATAAAACCTCAGTTGGATTCAACTATCGTCTTTTGACCAAATTAATGCCTCTTCAGCCTATTGTCAATAATCAGCAAGATAATGGAACATTTTGTCAACAGTGCTATCAAACGTAACTTAAACGCCAAAATAATCTGCTCACTCATACCCAGCTTGGGTTCTTCCAGCACCACTTGGCCACAGGTCGCATTTGCACATTGGTCCAATCATGGACAAAAATAGCCGAATTTCAGAGTTGAGGTGAGATTGCTTTTGCACGAAGACAGAAATTCAAGTGTAGCATCAAGAAGCTTTAATAAAAAATTGAAGTCAATGGGGATCAGAGAAAGTGAAGTGTGAGATCATTTTTTTTCTCCTAAAGCTTTACGCTAACTTTTATACAGTTCTAAAACAGATTTAGTCTTGACAATCTGTACTCACTGCTCAGCTCTTGCTCATTAAAAACATCTTATGACATTTGTGTCTAAAGATTCTTCCTATTCAAATTTGAAACATGGTTTTATTTGCAGCAAATTTAAGCCCAAGCTTTCATATGAAATGCAAACAGATTGTACCATCAAAAATAAAGAATTGTTATTTTATTCCATTTGTGGAGAAGTATAAAAATCACGTGAAGTTGTCACTCTCTGGTTAAGAAGCCTTCTTCACTTCTGCAATAAATGATATCCATTATGCATCTTCATTATTCTAAACCTGTGTATGTAGCAGTATTGCTATTGACTACTAAACTTACTATTAGATACCTTGTCAAACACTCTCACAGGGGACTTTAGCAACAGAGGCAGTCTTTGAAATGGAAGGAGCTTCTCTTTTACAAGCAACAGCAGGAATAATTGAAGAGAACCACAGACATACGTCAAAGAACTGTCTTCAATAATGAGGTGGGTGTTGTTTTTATATTTTAATCTGTATTTTTCACAAAATATATCCAAGACATTTGAAAGAACATCAAATTGCTTATCTAACCAAGATATTCAATCAAAGTATGGATACAGTTAAACAGTAGCTGAACTTTACAGAATCTCATTATTGTACAGGGCAACACTAGGGACAGACTTGGGTCATCAAAGTGGGCACAAGAGGTTAGTATCCCAATTCACGATTAGGGATGACAAAAATGTAGGCTTTATAGTAACTATGCTGATGACTAAAGCCTCAAAAGAATATTTAATCTGGCCCCACACTGGCTTTCCCATTGCTTTATCATTAATAATTTTGTTCAACCATTAATATATGGTGATGTGTTGACTGCATGGTATATAAGTGTGAGTATATTTCAATTATTTGACAATTCAAAGGTTACATTTATTTTTGCTTATGGTATTACTTTCTCGGCATTCTAATTAGTATATTTATTACTCTTTAGATTTTGCAAGACTTTTATGGTCAACTCAATTTCCCATATTATATCTTGCTTCTAGTTTGCGATTTCACTTGTAACGAAAGTGGACAGGATAAGAACCTTTTATGGGGGCTGCAATGGTACTTCTACATTTGGAGGGGGAGCAGCTCTTGAGGGTTCGAGAACAATAGGCATAAGTATATATTTCACACCACACCCTAGACACTCCCATAACCAGGGAACACAACCTTCCTGGCTTTCATTTAAAAACAGAATTGCTACACTGCTGAAGCTAAAGCAACATACTCTGGATTCTGGAAATCTTAAATAAAAACTGAAAATGGTGAAAATGCTCAACAGATCAGATGGCATCTCTGCAAAGAGAAATTAAGTCCTAATGAAAAGTCATCACCTAAAATATCTACTCAGTTTTTCTCTCCACAGTTATCACCTAACCCATTGAGTGTATCCAGCATTTTCTGTTTGTATTTGCAACATAACCATGGTGTCTCCTGGAGACCATGGAGAAGATCTTGCCTTTTTCCAATTCACAACCATGTTGAAATTTTAAGAAAGATACTGTTGTAATGCAGGGAAGCATGGCGGCCAATTTTCGCTAGGTCCCATCAACGGCAATTAAACAATGACTGGATAATCTGCAAATAATATTGGCTAGGACACCAGGGAATACCAAACCCACCTCATTTACAAATAATGCCATGGGATCTTTTGTATCTCCCTGAGAAGGCATACAATATCTTTGTTTAGTGTTTCATCCAAAAGATAAAGGGTGTGATTCAACCAAAAATCTTCTACGGGCATAATTCAATGAAAAGATTTCTAACTGTGGTAACGAATGGGAACTGCCGTGTGCTTCCCGGCGCTCGGCCCGGCAAGGCTGTCACTGCAATCCAATGTTAATTGGTCCATTTAAGGCGGCTCCACGGGTTTCATGCCGCAAATCATGGCTCGCCAGCTGTTTTTCTGGGACTTCGCTCGCCAGCCCCCCGCTAACAAGGTCAAGCAGCACTTAACCCACACTTGCACAGCCAACCCCACTCAGCTCACAGCCATGGCACCGAGACGACCGGCCCCACGATTCAGAGATGCAGACCTGGGGAGACTGCAAGAGGTGGTTAAGGCCAGAAGGGATGTCCTGTTCCCCGAGGGTCCTGGAGAGTCAGCCACAGGGCAGTCAGTGCCGCCTGGGAAGAAGTGGGAGTGGCCGTCAGTACGGGCAGCGGCAGAGTCTAGCTGGGAATAACATCCCAAATCGCACCCCACTTCTGTAGAGTGCTGATTTTGCTCTGTTGAACTCAGCCCTTCTTTTTGCCAGGTCCGCCCCAATGTCCTGGTACATCCTTATATTCTTCCCTTCCCACGTGCACAATTTTGTCCAACGGGCCTACTTTAGGATTATTTTCCGGTCCTGGAACTGGTGTAGCTTTGCGATAATCCCTCTGGGCTGCTCCACGGCATTGGGCTTGGGTTGAACGCCATGTCCATTTGCGGGGGGTTTGGAAATCCCTCCCTTCCCACTAGGTTGCCCAGCATTTGGGCGATGTAGCCCGTTGGATCTCTACCCTCTATCCCCTCTGGCAGACCCACTACTCTGACGTTCTGTCGTCTGGATCTGTTTTCCTGGTCCTCCACTTTCCCTCTTAGGCTCCCCAGGGTCGTTACCAACCTTCTCACCTCGGTTTCCAGAGCGACAATCCTGTCGCTCTGGTCCGAGGCGGCCTTCTCCAACTACAGGTTCGTTTTTTCCTGCGCATCCAGCTTCCTTCCCAGGCCTTCGATGGCTCGCTGCATTTTGTCTGTCGCCTCCGACAGCACCACCTTCATCATCGTGTGGAGCTCCCCTTTCAGATAATGCCATGGGATCTTTTGTATCTCCCTGAGAAGGCATACAATATCTTTGTTTAGTGTTTCATCCAAAAGATAAAGGGTGTGATTCAACCAAAAATCTTCTACGGGCACAATTCAATGAAAAGATTTCTAAGTGTGGTAACGAACGAGAACTGCTGTGTGCTTCCCGGCGCTGCCTCCTTTATGGCGTTTAGCTCCCTTTTCAGCATGCTTCTCCACTCTTCCCCCTGTGCGGTGGGGTGATGGTCGTCACGTCCTGTTCCTACTCCACTGTTTGGTTCACCAGCTTTTCCCCTTCCCGGTTCACCTGAACCTCTGTCCCGTCTCGTGGGGCCGCCGGCCTGCGCATCGCCGCTCCTGCGCTTTTCCCTCATTGCTGCTCCTTACATCTCACCGTCCCTTCGATTTGTTCACTGATATTCCTTTTGTATGCCTTTCGCCTTTGGCTGGGTTTTGGTGGGCTATTTAAGCTGAAATTTGCGATAAAGTGCCTCTGCTAGGTTTCTTTGGGAGGCGAGCCACCTGATGTGCGTCCGCTCAGCACATCGTCGCCACCAGAACGATGTGAATATATTTTAACTTGAAAAATTGCTGCATCAAGCAGGAGCAATGTGGTGTCTGTGAGGAAAGTTAATTTACAAAAAAAAATTGAACAATGAAGTTTAACCATTCAAAAATCTTCAGAGAGGTGGTGCAGTGGTTAGCACTGCTGTCTCACAGCGCCGTGGTCCCAGGTTCGATCCCGGCTCTGGGTCACTGTCCGTGTGGAGTTTGCACATTCTCTCCGTGTTTGGGTGGGTTTCGCCCCCACAAACCAAAGATGTGCAGGGTAGGTGGATTGGCCACACTAAAATTGCCCCTTAATTGGAAAAATGAATTGGGTACTCTAAATTGATTTTTTAAAAATGTTCAGAGTGTCATTTAAGTGCATTTCTTCCTGTTTACTGCACCTGCAAACAACAAGGTTTCATTTATGTCAATGTTCCTTTGGGGATGCTGTCAATAAGGGAAGAAATTGGAATATCCATTGCAAGCAGTTTTTACAGGAACGACGAGAGCTCAGTTAGACCAGGGGAGGATAGAAGAGCAGCAGCAGCACTGAGAGAAAGAGCTCAGCGAGGCTGGTGGTAGGATAACAGTGCAGGCAGAAACACTGCGAGTGAGAGCACGGCAAGACCGACGGGAGGATTGAAGAGCTAGGATATATGGATCGAGAGCTGACTGACTGCATTCAGAAAAAATGTGATGTCACAGGAAAACAGGTAATTGGTTATCTATATTCCTTTTTTTCTCTCTCTAATTTAGGGCATTTGTTTAAATTAGGAGCTTGGAAATTAAAAACATCAATTGGGCTAAGTATAACTGTAAGTGAATTAATAAGAGTATTAGCACAGAGCTGGCCTAGAGGCATTAATTAAAATTAATAGTTTATGCAAGGTACTAACTAGATTGTGAGATGGTGTAAAGGTTTTTTTTAGATCTTGGATTGGAGGTCTTGTGCCTCATTAGGCAGTGTCCCTGCTTCTGAGCTGGAAGCTCAGGGTTCAAGTTCCATTCCAAAACTTGTTAACCAGGGAAGAGGCATTTGTGATATGGTTCAACAGTCTTGTAATCAGCCTAGTATCCTTCTAACACTTCCCAAAGGGAAAGAAGTGTGCGCGAAGAGACAAATATAGATGGGCATCGGAGACCTGTTGCTTTTAATTCCCATGTCACATGGGAATGTTAGGATGCCTCATGTGTCTTGGGGGACCATGTGTGTTGGCAGCTTGAGTTCTGGATTTTTAAGCTTGAGAGGTAGCTGGAGTCACTGCAGTGGGTACGAGATGATGAGTATTTCCCGGCTTGTACATTCCAGGAATTGGTGACTCCAGTAAGAGTTCAGGATAGAAAGTTGTTGTCAGCCATAGGACAGGAACAGGAGTCATTGTGTACTGTTAAGAATTGGGGAAAATTAAGATTTCAAAAATGAATTTGGGATAAAAGGAAATATAACAGAGAGATGTCTTTCTGAAGAGATGTTGAGATACATATTAACACATCAGTGACAAAAACAAGTGTTTACCTCGGTGACTAGAGGAAAACAATGGGGGCATGAAGATGTAACTTCAAAGTGGAAAGATTTGAGGCGGCATGGTGGTGCAGTGGTTAGCACTACAGCCTCACAGCGCCACGGACCCAGGTTCATTTCCAGCCTTGGGTGACTGTCTGTGTGTAGTTTGTACATTCTATTCATGTCTGTGTGGGTTTCCTCTGGGTGCTCCAGTTTCCTCCCACAGTCCAAAGAAGTGCACATTTTGGCCATGCTAAATTGCGCCTTAGTGACCAAAGATGTGCAGGTTAGGTGGGGTTATGGGGCTATGGGAATAGTGTGGGGAAGTGGGCCTCAGTAGGGTGCTCGTTCAGCGGGTCAGTGCAGACTCGAGGGGCCAAATGGCCTCCTTCTGTACTGTAGGACATCGATGATTCTATGATAAAGAAATTAACACATTTATGCATAAAGCCAACTTCACAGGGTGGATAACATCAAAGGGAAAAATTGGTATATCATCATCATCAACATCATAATAATAATTGCTTATTGTCACAAGTAGACTTCGATGAAGTTACAGTGAAAAGCAGCTAGTCGCCACATTCCGGCGCCTGTTCGGGGAGGCCAGTACTGGAATTGAACCCGCTGCACAATGACTGGAAAAAAAGAGAGACAGAGACAAACACAGGCACAGCGACCATCATCCACATCCAGCTACAGAAACAGTCTCCCAAAAATAAGTTATTGCTAAACAGGCTGCTGGTAAGATCAAATCTTGACCTGAGCAGATTTCATTTTCGCTGAAACTGGACATGGTTTTCCCAAACGTGGCCACATAACCTGTGTGTGGTAATTATTTGCTGATTTAGCTCATAGCATTACATAATACTGGATGCTGTTTGGAAGCAAAGGAGCATCTTAGAGTTCAGTGAACTTTGGTAGTTGCAACCAAGGGGTAATTTCTTTTAATACTGTGTCTGTAGCCATCAGTGTACTTACATGTTGAAGTGTATTACACTCTTTCTTATAGTGTTTTTTTTTTCTTTTAAGCTAATAAAAACTAAGCTAATTGGTCACACAGCGACTGTACTATTCCTACCTGGTTCACATATATTTCTCACAGTATACCAAATTGAAAATATACAACACTAAGAGTCGGTGTTCCAAGTTATCCTTCTGGGTTTTGGGATACCCTTGCAATTAACATCAGAGGAATTCTTTTTTTTTTTTTAATAATTTTTATTAAAGGTTTTCACAAAATATCAATAACAAAATGAGAAAGAAAAAAGAACCCAACAGGGTTAAGTACAAAACACAATCCAAAAAAGCAACCCCCCAAACCCCTCCCCCCCGTGCCTAAATAATAAATTAACATTAACACCCCGACTCAAGACAACAGGTGTATACACCCCCTCAGACCCTTCCAGTGTAAATAACATAAACAAAAATAAAGTAAACACCCCCCCCCCAGCCCGAGCTGCTGCTGCCATTGACCAATGTCTATCGTTCTGCCAAGAAGTCTAAGAACGGTTGCCCCCCGCCTAAAGAACCCTTGTACCGACCCTCTCAAGGCGAATTTCACCCTCTCCAATTTAATGAACACTGCCATATCGCTGATCCAGGATTCCACGCTTGGGGGCCTTGTATCTTTCCACTGAAGGAGAATCCTTCGCCGGGCTACCAGGGACGCAAAGGCCAGAATTCCAGCCGCTTTCACCTCCTGCACTCCCGGCTCCTCTGCCACCCCAAATATTGCGAGCCCCCAGCCCGGTTTGACCCTGGATCCTACCACCCTCGACACCGTCCTCGCTACGCCCTTCCAAAATTCCTCCAGCGCTGGGCATGCCCAGAACATATGGGTGTGATTTGCTGGGCTCCCTGAGCACCTAACACACCTGTCCTCACCCCCAAAGAACCTGCTCATCCTTGTCCCGGTCATGTGTGCCCTGTGCAGCACCTTAAACTGTATGAGGCTGAGCCTCGCGCACGAAAAGGAAGATTTCACCCTCCCTAGGGCATCTGCCCACGTCCCCTCTTCGATCTCCTCTCCCAACTCCTCCTCCCACTTACCTTTCAACTCCACCACCGAGGCCTCCTCCTCCTCCTGCATCACCTGGTAAGTTTCCGAGATCTTCCCCACTCCCACCCACCCCCTCGAAAGCACCCTGTCCTGTACTGTGTGTGGCAGTAGCCGTGGGAATTCCACCACCTGCCGTCTGGCAAACGCCCTTACCTGTAAGTACCTGAAGGTGTTCCCCGGGGGGGGGAGCCCATACTTCTCCTCCAGCTCACCCAAGCTCGCGAACTTCCCGTCCACAAACGGGTCCCCCAACTTTCGTATCCCTGCCCTGTGCCACCCCGAAAACCCTCCACCTGTTCTTCCTGGGGCGAACCGGTGGTTCCGCCGTAATGGGGTCCACGCCGAGGCCCTAACTTCCCCCCTATGCCGCCTCCACTGCACCCAAATTTTGAGGGCCGCCACCACCACCGGGCTCGTGGTATACCTCCTTGGATGGAGCGGCAGCGGCGCCGTTGCCAGCGCCCCCAGACTCGTACCCACACAGGACACCGTCTCCAGCCTCTTCCATGCAGCCCCCTCCATCACCCACTTGCGCACCATTGTCGCATTGGCGGCCCAGTAGTACTCACAGAGGTTGGGCAGCGCCAGCCCCCCCCTATCTCTACTCCGCTCCAGGAACACCCTTCTCACCCTCGGAGTCCCTCGCGCCCACACAAACCCCATTATACTCCTGTTAACCCGCCTGAAAAAAGCCTTTGGGATAAACACGGGGAGGCACTGGAACAGGAACAAAAAACCTTGGGAGCACCGTCATTTTGATTGACTGCACCCTACCCGCCAGGGACAGCGGCAACGCGTCCCACCTCTTGAACTCCTCCTCCATTTGCTCCACCAGCCTTGTAAAGTTAAGCCTATGCAGGGCCCCCCAGCTCCTGGCCACCTGGACCCCCAAATATCTGAAGCTCCTCTCCGCCCTTTTTAGTGGGAGCTCGCCAATCCCCCTCTCCTGGTCCCCTAGCTGAACTACGAACAGCTCGCTCTTCCCCATATTGAGCTTGTACCCCGAAAAGTCCCCGAATTCCCGAAGGATCCTCATTACCTCTGGCATTCCTCCCACCGGGTCCGCCACATACAGCAGCAGGTCGTCCGCATAAAGCGACACCCTATGCTCCTCCCCACCCCGCACCAACCCCCTCCAGTTCCTCGAATCTCTCAGTGCCATAGCCAGGGGTTCAATCGCCAGTGCGAAGAGCAGGGGGGACAGGGGACACCCCTGTCTCGTCCCTCGGTGCAACTGAAAGTACTCGGACCTCCTCCTATTTGTGGCCACACTCGCCATCGGGACCTCATACAACAGCCTAACCCACCTGACAAACCCCTCCCCAAACCTGAACCTCTTCAGCACCTCCCACAGGTACCCCCACTCTACCCTATCGAAGGCTTTCTCAGCGTCCATCGCCACCACTATCTCCGCCTCCCCCTCCCTCGCCGGCATCGTGATAACGTTCAAAAGCCTCCGCACATTCGCGTTCAACTGTCTCCCCTTCACAAACCCCGTCTGGTCTTCATGGATGATCTGCGGCACACAATCCTCAATCCTCGTGGCTAAGACCTTCACCAGCACCTTGGCATCTACATTTAGCAAGGAAATCGGTCTGTAAGACCCACATTGCAGGGGATCCTTGTCCCGCTTCAGGATCAAGGAGATCAGTGCCCGGGACATCGTCGGGGGTAAAGCCGCCCCCTCCCTTGCCTCATTGAAGGTCCTAACTAACAGCGGGCCCAACAGGTCCATATATTTTTTATAGAACTCGACCGGGAAACCGTCTGGCCCCGGTGCCTTCCCCGCCTGCATGCTTCCTATCCCTTTGATCAGCTCCTCCAGCCCAATCGGGGCCCCCAGTCCCGCCACCAGTCCCTCTTCCACCTTTGGAAACCTCAATTGGTCCAGGAAACGGCCCATCCCTCCCTCCTCCCGTGGGGGCTCGGATCGGTACAATTCCTCGTAGAAGTCCCTGAAGACCCCATTGATGCCAACCCCACTCCGCACCACGCTCCCTCCCCTGTCCTTAACTCCCCTGATCTCCCTAGCTGCGTCCCGCTTCCGAAGCTGATGCGCCAGCATCCGGCTTGCCTTTTCCCCATACTCGTAGACCGCCCCCTGGGCCTTCCTCCACTGCACCTCCACCTTCCTGGTGGTCACCAGGTCGAATTCGGCCTGGAGGCTGCGCCTCTTCCTCAACAATCCTTCCTCAGGTTCTTCCGCATACCTCCTGTCTACCCTCACCATCTCCCCCACCAGCCTCTCCCTCTCCCCCCGCTCCCTCCGCTCCTTGTGGGCCCTGATGGAGATCAGCTCTCCCCTCACCACCGCCTTCAGTGCCTCCCATACCATCCCCACTCGGACCTCCCCGTTGTTGTTGGTCTCCAAGTACCTCTCTATACTTCCTCGGACCCGCTCGCTCACCTCCTCGTCTGCCAACAGCCCCACCTCCAAGCGCCTCAGCGGCCGCTGGTCCCTCTCCTCCCCCATCTCCAAGTCCACCCAATGCGGGGCGTGGTCCGAAATGGCTATTGCCGAATACTCGGTATCCTCTACTCTCGCTATCAGCGCCCTACTCAAAATGAAAAAGTCGATTCGAGAATAAGCCTTATGGACATAGAACATAGAACATAGAATTTACAGTGCAGAAGGAGGCCATTCAGCCCATCGAGTCTGCATCGGCTCTTGGAAAGAGCACCCTACCCAAGGTCAACACCGCCACCCTATCCCCATAACCCAGTAACCCCACCCACCACTAAGGGCAATTTTGGACACTAAGGGTAATTTATCATGGCCAATCCACCTAACCTGCACATCTTTGGACTGTGGGAAGAAACCGGAGCACCCGGAGGAAACCCACGCACACACGGGGAGGATGTGCAGACTCCGCACAGACAGTGACCCAAGCCAGAATCGAACCTGGGACCCTGGCGCTGTGAAGCAATTGTGCTATCCACAAGGCTATCGTGCTGCCCCTGTGAGAAGAATGAAAATTCCCTAGCCCCCGGCCTTGCAAATCTCCAAGTGTCCACCCCTCCCATTTGGTCCATGAATCTCCTCAACACTCTAGCCGCCGCCGGCTTCCTACCCGTCCTAGACCTGGAGTGATCCAGTGCAGGATCCAACACCGTGTTAAAGTCTCCCCCCATTATCAGGCCCCCATTTCCAAGTCTGGGATCCGACCCAACATACGCCGCATAAAACCCGCATCGTCCCAGTTCGGAGCATACACATTGACCAGTACCACCCTCTCTCCCTGCAACTTACCACTTACCATTATGTACCTACCGCCATTATCTACCACAATGCTCGACGCCTCGAATAACACCTTTCCCACCAAGATCGCCACCCCTCGATTTTTGGCATCTAGCCCCGAGTGAAACACCTGACCTACCCACCCTTTCCTCAGTCTTACCTGGTCTGCCACCTTCAGGTGTGTCTCCTGGAGCATAACCACATCCGCCTTGAGCCCCTTCAGGTGCGCGAACACGCGGGCCCGCTTAACCGGCCCATTCAGTCCCCTTACATTCCAGGTTATCAGCCGGATCAGGGGGCTACCCGCTACCCTCCCCCGCCGACTAGCCATGACCCCTCCTCGGCCAGCCACGCGCCCGCACCCCACACCTGGCCCGTTCCCCACAGCGGCATACCCCCGTCTCGACCCACCCCAATCGCTCCAGCTCCTCCTTGATCTTAGCAGCAACAACCCGATCCCCCCCCCCCCCCCCCGGCTAGGACCCATCCTAGCTGGTTTACTCCCCCCATTGCACTTCCACAAGTCAGCTGACTCCTGCTGACCCCGGCCACTCCCGCCTCCCCTTCGACTCCTCCCATTGTGTGGCACACCCTCCTCTCCCGCTCCCCATTCACAGGCTCTCCCCCTCCGTTTTAAGCGCGGGAAACAATCCTCGTTTCCCCGCCCCGGTCCCACACACCCCCAGTCTTCGGCGCGGGAAAAAAATCCCGCGCTCTCCACCTACCAGGCCCCGCCACCAACCAAAACAGTGCCCAACCCGCCCCATTCACCCTCCCCAACCTGAAAGAGAAAAACACAGAGAAAAAGAAACCCAAAACAATGCAGAGGCCCCCCCCCGAACCAAAAATAGGCATAACATATCCACCACAGTCCCCAATCGCCCATCCCGATCCTCAGTCTGTGTCCAGCTTCTCGGCCTGAACAAAGGCCCACGCCCCCTCCAGAGACTCAAAATAATGGTGCCGGTCCTTGTAGGTAACCCACAGTCGCGCCGGCTGCAACATGCCAAACCTCACCCCCTTCCTGTGCAGCACCGCCTTCGCTCGATTGTACCCGGCCCTCCTCTTCGCCACCTCCGCACTCCAGTCCTGATATATCCGAACCTCCGTGTTCTCCCACCTGCTGCTCCTCTCCTTCTTGGCCCACCTGAGCACACACTCCCGATCGACGAACCGATGGAACCGCACCAGCACCGCCCGCGGAGGCTCGTTAGCCTTGGGCCTCCTCGCCAACACTCTATGGGCCCCTTCCAGCTCCAGGGGCCCCTGGAAGGACCCCGCTCCCATCAGCGAGTTTAACATGGTGACCACATAGGCCCCCACGTCCGGCCCCTCCAGCCCCTCCGGGAGGCCCAGAATCCGCAGATTCTTCCGCCTCGACCGATTCTCCATCTCCTCGAACCGCTCCTGCCATTTCTTGTGGAGCGCCTCGTGCGCCTCCACCTTTACCGCCAGGACTAAGATCTCGTCCTCATTGTCAGAGATCTTTTGTTGTGCCTCTCGGATCGCCACCCCCTGGGCCGTCTGTGTCTCCAGCAGCTTATCAATAGAAGCCTTCGTCGGCTCTAGCAGGTCCGTTTTAATCTCTCTGAGGCAGCGCTGGATACCCTCCTGTTGCTCCTCCGCCCACTGCCTCCACGCTGCCTGGTCTCCGCCCGCCGCCATTTTGTCCTTCTTCCCTCCCTTCTTCTGGTCCACCACCACCTTTTTTGTCACCCCGCTCCTAGTTAAAGCCATATACTGACGGGGAGCTATTATTAACTTCGGAAAAGTGCCCTTGGGGGCCAGAAAAGAGCCCAAAAGTCCGTTTTTGCGGGAGCCGCCGAATGTGCGACTTAGCTCCGCATAGCCGCAACCGGAAGTCTCGAGAGGGAATCCTTTTGGCAGTGTTCGCTTCACCAATCTACCCCAAAATGTCTGTGGAAACTCCTGAAAAAGGTCTAAGTGTCCGTTCCAGACGGGAGCTGCCGAATGCGCGACCTACTCCTCCATGGCCGCCACCGGAAGCCTCGTCCCCGCTTCTTCAGTGGCCTTGGTGAGATCTTTTCACAGTTGTTCCCTCTGCTGTTAGAATTCAACTTTGATAAAGGCCCTCAGGTCAGTTTGCAGCTTTAAGCTTGCCCTTCCCCCGCCTGCATGCTGGAAGAGGCTCTGTTTATCCTGCAGTTACAGCCAAATCTTTTACTGTTTCTGCCGGGTCTGGTAGCCAAAAGACATAAAATTCCTGGGGGACACTGTCAGGGGAATGCTGCAGTCTTCCTGCCACACCGGGAAATGTCAAACAAATGCCGTGGGGGCACTGTAAAAGAGCCCAAAAGTCCGTTCCAAGCGGGAGCTACCGAATATGCGACCTAGCTCTGCATAGCCGCACCCGGAAGTCCAACATCAGAGGGATTCTTAACAGTATGCGGCATTCAACATTGCAGAATCCTGGGAATGACAATGCATTAAACATGTACAGTTCAGATCATGACTTTAATGAGCAAGGGACTACGCAGGAAGCAACAGCAAAGAGTAGAAATGCAGTTTTTATTGAGATTCCATAGTCAGGGGAACAGAAAGGCATTTTTATAACTTTTATCGTGACAGTGTGTTGCCTACCTGCTGCCAGGTTAAAGAACATCATGGTGAAGGAGCTGAATACCCTATAGGGGAAGGGAATAAGCCAAGTATTGTGGTACATGTTGGTACCAACGATATAGAGAGGTCATGTATTGAGGCCCTACAGTCAAAGTTTCAGGAGGTAGGGAGGAAGGTAAAAATAGGACCTTGAGGATAGTAATCTCTGGATTGTTCCCAGTTTCAAGTGCTGGTGAGAGTAGAATCAGGAAAATAAGGAGGAGCAATGCATGGCTCAAGGGCATGGTTCAGGAGGGAGGGTTACAGATTCCTGGACACAGGGACCACCTCTTGGTCAGGAAACACCTATTCAAAAGGGATAGGTTGCACCTCAACAGGACACCCAGTATCTTTGCAGGGGGGTTCACTAGTGTGGTTTCAGAAGCTTTAAACTAAATTGACAGGTGGGGTTAGAACTGCTATAGAGTCGCAGAAAAAGGCAATTAGGTGCTTGAAGTGGGAGTGTTGGACAGCAATGGAGAAAGTAATACAATAACGACGTTTGGAGTGTAAATGATAAAGAAGGCTTTAATAGACTAAGAACTATGCTAGAGCTGAGACATGTGCTAACTGCTGCACAGCCCACAAGGCAGACCCTTATATATGGCCCACAGATGGGCGGAGCCAGAGGCGGAGTTCCCAGGGTTCCAAGCCCGGTCTTAAAGGTGGCATCACCTTACATGATGACAAGGCAGTAACCGTTCATCACAAGTACCATATTACATCAGAGAGGGATAGGAATAATACAAAGTCAAGTTTATAATTGCACAAAGTGTGGTGAATAAGCATGACACAAGCGCAACTAGCCCTCTGAAAATATGCTGCACCAGAAACATAGTTAAAAATATTGAGGACTGGGTGCTTAATATTGAAGGATATAAAGACCGCAATTCTCTGGTCATTGGGATTCTCTTTTCCTGCTGGCAGCGCATCCCCAGCCTGCATGTTTCCCGATGGCATAGATTGCTTCAAGGGGAAACCCCCTGACAAGCGATGGAAATAGAGAATCCCACTACCAGTGAATGGTACGTCGCTGCGAAACATGTCGCTGGGGGACTGGAGAATCCCGCCCTAAGAGTTTTGAAAAGGTAGGGAAGGAAGAATGCGAGGTGGAGTAGCAGTGTATTATTGAAAAGGGAGGATATCCTGGAGGGGAAAAATACAGTTCTATTTGGTTAGTGTTGAAAAACAAAAGGAATATGATCATACTACTGTAGATATTCTATAAGCTTCCATATAACGAGGCGGAGCTGGCAGAGCAAATCTATGGGGAAATCATAGAGATGTACAAGACCTATAGATGGCGATATTGGGGGAGTTTAATTACCCAAATTTTGGTTAGGATAGTGTTAGAATAAAGTGTAAGAATGCAGAGGAATTTATGAAATGAATTCAGGAGAACTTCCTTGTCCAGTATGATCTCGGTCCAGCTAGAAAGGAGATGCTGCTGGATCTGGTGCTAGGGAAGGAGGTCGGCCAATTGGAGCATGTGTCAGTGGATGAGCACTTGGCCAAGAGTGATCATCATGTCATTAGGTTTAGACTAGTAATGCAGAAGAGCAAGGACCAATCTAAAGTAGAATGTCTAAATTGGAGGAGGGCTAATTTCAATGGAATGAAAAGGGATAAAGCCCGGGTAAAATGGAATGACAGGAAAAACTAGAAAGGAACAATGGGTGATCTTTAAAGAGTAGATACTTTTGTGTACAGTTTAAGTAAATTCCAACAAGGGTAGAGGAACCAAAGCTAAGGCACCTTGGATGACAGAGATAAAGAATATGATGAAACAATTGTGCAGGGTCATGGGGACCTTAAGGTACATTTGCATCAATCTATGAAAGTGGTATGACATAAATTAAGTATGGAGTTAGCAAAGCATATGGGATTTTGGACTTCATAAATAGAGGTTAAGTTGGAGAAGCTGGGGTTGTTCTCTTTGAAGCAAATTAGATCAAGGGGAGATTTGTTAGAAGTATAGAAGATTATGACAGGTTTGGATAAAATAGAGAAAAAAAAATGTTCCTATTGACTGATGAGACAAGGATTAGGGGGCACTGATTTAAGGTTTTGGGCAAGGGATGCAGAGGGGAAATGTGAGGAAGACCTTTTTTATACAGTGAGTAGTAATTGCCTGGGATTTGCTGGCCACCAATAAGAACATCAGAACTAGGAGCAGGAGTAGGCCATCTGGCCCCTCGAGCCTGCTCCACCATTCAATGGACTCAGCTCCACTTTCCGGCCCGAACATGAACAAGGTAGTGGAAACAATGACAATCAATAATTTCAAAAGGAAATTGGCGAATGCTTGAAGGAAATAAACTTGCAGGGCTGCGGGGAGTGGAATAGATTGATTTGTTCTACAGGGAGCTGGCACGGATTCAAGGAGCTGAATGGCCTCCTTCTGTGCTGACTCTTCAAATCTAAACTAAGAGGTAGTCCAGGTTGCTGTTGGCTGGCCACCTCATTAGTGGAGGAAAACATCAAGCAGTTTTTTGTTGGTGTAAATTCAACACAAGGCCTCGCTGGTCCAGTTTCCTCTTGGAAATCGAACCCAGCAATTGTAAATATCACTGAATGTACCTTAAATAACTCGCTTATATTCTGTCAACAGGGAACACTTTCCATTAAACCAAAGTTTGGATTTGTGCACATGGAATGATAAATGACTGGAGGGGTAAACATTCAAGACTCAACAATATTTACATTAAATAAAAATAGGAAATATTCTGAATTAAATCAGACTTTTTACATTAATTCAAAATTGATACTCAGTTCTTTGGCAGAAATTTGTGGACATAATATACACTGGCTATCAAAAAATGTTCATTCAAGTCTCACTGCAAATTTTTAATTGGTTCCTGCCTCAGTTCAATAGTGAACAGAGGATTGGGGTTGAATTTTCACAGCCTGAGGAAACTGGGTTGAAGCCAGGAATTGAAGGCGGAGATTTAAAAAGCGCAGGGCAGGGATTTAAAAAGCGTGGGAGCTGAGAGCCGGAGCGGAGATTTAAAAAGCGCAGGAGCTGCGAGTCGGAGCAGAGATTTAAAAGGCACGGGAGCTGCGAGTTGGAGCGGAGATTTAAAAAGAGCCGGAGCTGCGAGTCGGAGCGGAGATTTAAAAAGATCGCGGCCTGGTTTCGGGAGCCATTCGGAGGAGGAGGAGCAGTCTCTGTCAGGGAGAGAACCTGAGAACATCTGAGACCCTCAGAAGGTAAGTAAGTGATTTTTACTGATTTTTACTCTTACTTTTATTACCTTTACAAATTGTGTGTCTGTGTGTGTGTGTGGGGGGACGGGGGGACGGACTGAAGTGACATCACAGAAAAGCTGTGACCTGAGTGGCTGGTTGGGAATCGACACTAAATTTTAAAAATTAAGCATTGGCAACTACTTAAACATAATTACTTAATTATAATTTAGAGGG
Source organism: Scyliorhinus torazame (assembly GCF_047496885.1). Classification (NCBI taxonomy): domain Eukaryota; kingdom Metazoa; phylum Chordata; class Chondrichthyes; order Carcharhiniformes; family Scyliorhinidae; genus Scyliorhinus; species Scyliorhinus torazame. The sequence goes on along the minus strand of NC_092709.1, from coordinate 109,380,310 downwards.
GTATCTAAGCCAGAGATTGGAGAGTACTATATTTAGCTTTCACATTTATAGTAGAAATCTAGTGCTAGGAAACAGATAGTTAACAGTAACTTTTTTTAATTTTAAAATTTAAATTAAAAAAAAAAACTTTTAACTTTAATTTACTAATTAATTGATGCAATGTCAGTTAGAGGGGTGCAGTGCTCTGACTGTGAGATGTGGCAGGTCCGGGAGGCTTCCAGCGTCCCGGATGTCTTCATCTGCAGAAAGTGCACCCAACTGGAGCTCCTCACAGACCGCATGGTTCGGTTGGAGCAGCAATTGGATGCACTTAGGAGCATGCAGGTGGCGGAAAGCGTCATAGATCGCAGTTATATAAATGTGGTCACACCCAAGGTGCAGGCAGAGAAATGGGTGACCACCAGAAAGGGCAGGCAGTCAGTGCAGGAATCCCCAGTGGTTGTCCCCCTCTCGAACAGGTACACCCCTTTGGATACTGTCGGGGGGGATAGCCTATCAGGGGAAAACAGCAGCAGCCAGAGCAGTGGCACCACGGCTGGCTCTGATGTTCAGAAGGGAGGGTCAAAGCGCAGAAGAGCAATAGTAATAGGGGACTCTACAGTCAGGGGCACAGATAGGCGCTTCTGTGGACGTGAAAGAGACTCCAGGATGGTATGTTGCCTCCCTGGTGCCATGGTCCAGGATGTCTCCAAACGGGTAGAGGGCATCCTGAAGGGGAGGGCAAACAGGCAGAGGTCGTTGTACATATTGGTACTAATGACAGAGGCAGGAAGGGGCATGAGCTCCTGCAGCAGGAGTTCAGGGAGCTAGGCAGAAAGTTAAAAGACAGGACCTCTAGGGTTGTAATCTCGGGATTACTCCCTGTGCCACGTGCCAGTGAGGCTAGAAATAGGAAGATAGAGCAGCTAAACACAAGGCTAAACAGCTGGTGTAGGAGGGAGGGTTTCCGTTATCTGGACCACTGGGAGCTCTTCCGGGGCAGGTGTGACATATAAGAAGGATGGGTTGCATCTAAACTATCATAAATATCCTGGCCGCGAGGTTTGCTAGTGTCACATGGGAGGGTTTAAACTAGTATGGCAGGGGGATGGGCACGGGAGCAATAGGTCAGAAGGTGAAAGCATTGAGGGAGAACTAGGGAATAGGGACAGTGTGGCTCTGAGGCAGAGCAGACAGGGAGAAGTTGCTGAACACAGCGGGTCTGGTGGCCTGAAGTGCATATGTTTTAATGCAAGAAGTATTACGGGTAAGGCAGATGAACTTAGAGCTTGGATTAATACTTGGAACTATGATGTTGTTGCCATTACAGTGACCTGGTTGAGGGAAGGGCAGGATTGGCAGCTAAACGTTCCAGGATTTAGATGTTTCAGGCGGGATAGAGGGTGATGTAAAAGGGGTGGCGGAGTTGGGCTACTGGTTAGGGAGGATATCACAGCTGTACTACGGGAGGACACCTCAGAGGGCAGTGAAGCTATATGGGTAGAGATCAGGGGCGTCATTCTCCGACCCCCCGCCGGGTCGGAGAATGGCCGTTGGCCGCCGTGAATCCCGCCCCCGCCCCCGCCAAAGTCTCCGCTCCCGGAGATTGGGCGGGGGCGGGAATCCAGCCGCGCCTGTTGGCGGGACCCCCCGCTGGATTCTCCGGCCCGGATGGGCCGAAGTCCCGCCCAGGAATTGCCTGTCCCGCCGACGTAAATCAAACCTGGTATTTACCGGCGGGACCAGGCAGCGTGGGCGGGCTCCGGGGTCCTGGGGGGGGGGCGCGGGGCGATCTGACCCCGGGGGGTGCCCCCACGGTGGCCTGGCCCGCGATCGGGGCCCACCGATCCGCGGGCGGGCCTGTGCCGTGGGGGCACTCTTTCCCTTCCGCCTCCGCTACGGCCTCCACCATGGCGGAGGCGGAAGAGACTCTCCCCACTGCGCATGCGCGGGAAACTTTCGGCGGCCGCTGACGCTCCCGCGCATGCGCCGCATTTCCGCGCCAGCTGGCAGGGCAACAAACGCCATTTCCGCCAGCTGGCGGGGCGGAAATCCCTCCGGCGTCGGCCTAGCCCCTCAATGTTGGGGCTAGGCCGCCAAAGATGCGGAGACTTCCGCACCTTTTTGCCGGCGCGATGCCCGTCTGATTTGCGCCGGCTTTGGCGCCAGTCGGCGGGCATCCCGCCGTTGGGGGAGAATTTCGCCCCAGGAATAAGAAGGGTGCAGTCACAATGTTGGGGGTTTACTACAGGCCTCCCAACAGCCAGCGGGAGATAGAGGAGCAGATAGGTAGACAGATTTTGAAAAATAGTAAAAAACAACAGGGTTGTGGTGATGGGAGACTTCAACTTCCCCAATATTGACTGGGACTCACTTAGTGCCAGGGGCTTAGACGGGGCAGAGTTTGTAAGGAGCATCCCCAGAGGGCTTCTTAAAACAATATGTAGACAGTCCAACTAGGGAAGGGGCGGTACTGGACCTGGTATTGGGGAATGAGCCCGGCTAGGTGGTAGAGGTTTCAGTAGGGGAGTATTTCGGGAACAGTGACCACAATTCAATAAGTTTTAAAGTGCTGGTGGACAAGTATAAGAGTGGTCCTGGGGTGAATGTGCTAAATTGGGGGAAGGCTAATTATAACAATATTAGGCGGGAACTGAAGAACCTATATTGGGAGCAGATGTTTGAGGGCAAATCAACATCTGACATGTGGGAGGCTTTCAAGTGTCAGTTGAAAGGAAATCAGGACCGGCATGTTCCTGTGAGGAAGAAGAATAAATACGGCAATTTTCGGGAACCTTGGATAACGAGAGATATTGTGGGCCTCGTCAAAAAGAAAAAGGAGGCATTTGTCAGGGCTAAAAGGCTGGGAACAGACGAAGCCTGTGTGGAATATAAGGAAAGTAGGAGGGAACTTAAGCAAGGCGTCAGGAGGGCTAGAAGGGGTCACGAAAAGTCATTGGCAAATAGGGTTAAGGAAAATCCCAAGCCCTTTTACACGTACATAAAAAGCAAGAGGGTAGCCAGGGAAAGGGTGGTCCACTGAAGGATAGGCAAGGGAATCTATGTGTGGAGCCAGAGGAAATGGGCGAGGTACTAAATGAATACTTTGCATCAGTGTTCACCAAAGAGAAGAAATTGGTAGATGTTGAGTCTGGAGAAGGGTGTGTAGGTAGCCTGGGTCACATTGAGATCCAAAAAGACGTGGTGTTGGGCAGCTTAAAAAATATTAAGGTAGGTAAGTCCCCAGGGCCTGATGGGATCTACCCCAGAATACTGAAGGAGGCTGAAGAGGAAATTGCTGAGGCCTTGACAGAAATCTTTGGATCCTCACTGTCTTCAGGTGATGTCCCGGAGGACTGGAGAATAGCCAATGTTGTTCCTCTGTTTAAGAAGGGTAGCAAGGATAATCCAAGGAACTACAGGCCGGTGAGCCTTACTTCAGTGGTAGGGAAATTACTGGAGAGAATTCTTCGAGACAGGATCTACTCCCATTTGGAAGCAAATAGACGTATTAGTGAGAGGCTGCATGGTTTTGTGAAGGGGAGGTCGTGTCTCACTAACTTGATAGAGTTTTTCGAGGAGGTCACAAAGATGATTGATGCAGGTAGGGCAGTGAATGTTGTCTATATGGACTTCAGTAAGGCCTTTGACAAGGTCCCTCATGGTAGACTAGTACAAAAGGTGAAGTCACACGGGATCAGGGGTGAGCTGGCAAGGTGGATACAGAACTGGCTAGGCCATAGAAGGCAGAGAGTAGCAATGGAAGGATACTTTTCTAATTGGAGGGCTGTGACTAGTGGTGTTCCGCAGGGATCAGTGCTGGGACATTTGCTGTTTGTAGTATATATAAATAATTTGGAGGAAAAAGTAACTGGTCTGATTAGTAAGTTTGCAGACGACACAAAGATTAGTGGAATTGCGGATAGCGATGCGGACTGTCAGAGGATACAACAGGATTTAGTTTGGAGGCTTGGGCGGAGAGATGGCAGATGGAGTTTAATCCGGACAAATGTGAGGTAATGCATTTTGGAAGGTCTAATGCAGGTAGGGAATAGACAGTGAATGGTAGAACCCTCAAGAGTATTGAAAGTCAGAGAGATCTAGGAGTACAGGTCCACAGGTCACTGAAAGGGGCAACACAGGTGGAGAAGGTAGTCAAGAAGGCATACGGCATGCTTGCCTTCATTGGCCGGGGCATTGAGTATAAGAATTGGCAAGTCATGTTGCAGCTGTAAAGAACCTTAGTTAGGCCACACTTGGAGTATCATGTTCAATTCTGGTCGCCACACTACCAGAAGGATGTGGAGGCTTTAGAGAGGGTGCAGAAGAGATTTACCAGAATGTTGCCTGATATGGAGGGCATTAGCTATGAGGAGCGGTTGAATAAACTCGGTTTGTTCTCACTGGAACGACGGAGGTTGAGGGGCGACCTGATAGAGGTCTACAAAATTATGAGGGGCATAGACAGAGTGGATGGTCAGAGGCTTTTCCCCAGGGTAGAGGGGTCAATTACTAGGGGGCATAGGTTTAAGGTGAGAGGGGCAAGGTTTAGAGTAGATGTACGAGGCAAGTTTTTTACGCAGAGGGTAGTGGATGCCTGGAACTCGCTACCGGAGGAGGTGGTGGAAGCAGGGACGATAGTGACATTTAAGGGGCATCTTGACAAATACATGAATAGGGTGGGAATAGAGCGATACAGACCCAGGAAGTGTAGAAGATTGTAGTTTAGTCGGGCAGCATGGTCGGCATGGGCTTGGAGGGCCAAAGGGCCTGTTCCTGTGCTGTACATTTCTTTGTTCTTTGTTGTTTGTTTGAAATTAAGGGGAACCATGTCCGGAGGGTTTGCCAATATGTTGCCACGTCTGGGGAGCTTTCCCAGGTGTGCACTGGCTTGGTTGTTGTTCAACTGAGGCAAAGAACCAATTAAGGCACATAAGACACCATTTTCTGATGATGCTGTTCTAGAATATAGAACATAGAACATACAGTGCAGAAGGAGGCCATTCGGCCCATCGAGTCTGCACCGACCCACTTAAGTCCTTTCCCCGTAACCCAATAACCCCTCCCAGTGAGTTCTCCCAGTGAGACAGAGAAGACAGAGCCAGGAGTGAGACAGCAAAGAGTGAGTTTGGGAATTTGAATCAAGGTGGGAATTCGAAGCTGAGTGGGGAGGAAGTGCTTTTTGTGACTGGTCAGCTGGTAGTTCGGGAGAGAGAGAGAGCCGGGACTTTGGAAACAGCGCGGGAGTTTGAACAAGCCCGGGAGCTGCGAGGCAGAGGGGACAGTTTAAAAGGTCGCGGCGTGGGTGAGGTAAGTACTGCTAAACAACTTCCTTACCTTGCAGGTCAGCTGTTAGTTTCGGGAGATCAGTTTCGGGAGCAGGCCTATTGGCTGACTGTAAATCAGGAAGGATACAAAGGGTACGTGTAGTGTCTCCCACCCACCCTCCTCCTCTAACCTAATAATAAAACCCATTGGTGTGAGGTAAGTACCATATTTTATTATTAACACTAAGAAGGTAAGTAAGTGATTTTTACTCATTTTTACTTTTATACCTTTTTCAAATTGTGTGTGTCGGGGGGAAACTGAAGTGACATCACAGAAAAGCTGTGGCCAGAGTGGCTGGTTGGGAATCTACCCTAAATTTAAAAAAATTGAGCATTGGTAACTAATTAAACATAATTACTTAATTATAATTTAGAGGGGTATCTAAGCCAGAGATCGGAGAGTACTATATTTAGCTTTCGCATTTATAGTAGAAATCTAGTGCTAGGAAACAGATAGTTAACAGTAACTTTGAAATTTTAAAAAAAATATTCAAAAAAAAATAAAAACAAATTTTAATTTTAATTTTAATTAATTGACGCAATGTCAGTTAGAGGGGTGCAGTGCTCTGACTGTGAGATGTCGCAGGTCCGGGAGGCTTCCAGCGTCCCGGATGGCTTCATCTGCAGAAAGTGCACCCAACTGGAGTTCCTCACAGACCGCATGGTTCGGTTGGAGCAGCAATTGGATGCACTTAGGAGCATGCAGGTGGCGGAAAGCGTCATAGATCGCAGTTATGTAAATGTGGTCACACCCAAGGTGCAGGCAGAGAAATGGGTGACCACCAGAAAGGGCAGGCAGTCAGTGCAGGAATCCCCTGTGGTTGTCCCCCTCTCGAACAGATATACCCCTTTGGATACTGTCGGGGGGGACAGCCTATCAGGGGAAAACAGCAGCAGCCAGAGCAGTGGCACCACGGCTGGCTCTGATGTTCAGAAGGGAGGGTCAAAGCGCAGAAGAGTAATAGTAATAGGGGACTCTATAGTCAGGGGCACAAATAGGTGCTTCTGTGGACGTGAAAGAGGCTCCAGGATGGTATGTTGCCTCCCTGGTTCCAGGGTCCAGGATGTCTCCGAACGGGTAGAGGGCATCCTGAAGGGGGAGGGCAAACAGGCAGAGGTCATTGTACATATTGGTACTAACGACATAGGCAGGAAGGGGCATGAGGTCCTGCAGCAGGAGTTCAGGGAGCTAGGCAGAAAGTTAAAAGACAGGACCTCGAGGGTTGTAATCTCGGGATTACTCCCTGTGCCACGTGCCAGTGAGGCTAGAAATAGGAAGATAGAGCAGCTAAACACGTGGCTAAACAGCTGGTGTAGGAGGGAGGGTTTCCATTATCTGGACCACTGGGAGCTCTTCCGGGGCAGGTGTGACCTGTATAAGAAGGACGGGTTGCATCTAAACCGGAGAGGCATAAATATCCTGGCTGCGAGGTTTGCTAGTGTCACACGGGAGGGTTTAAACTAGTATGGCAGGGGGGTGGGCACGGGAGCAATAGGTCAGAAGGTGAGAGCATTGAGGGAGAACTAGGGAATAGGGACAGTGTGGCTCTGAGGCAGAACAGACAGGGAGAAGTTGCTGAACACAGAGGGTCTGGTGGCCTGAAGTGCATGTGTTTTAATGCAAGAAGTATTACGGGTAAGGCAGATGAACTTAGAGCTTGGATAAGTACTTGGAACTATGATGTTGTTGCCATTACAGAGACCTGGTTGAGGGAAGGGCAGAATTGGCAGCTAAACGTTCCAGGATTTAGATGTTTCAGGCGGGATAGAGGGGGATGTAAAAGGGGAGGCGGAGTTGCGCTACTGGTTCGGGAGAATATCCCAGCTGTACTGCGAGAGGACACCTCAGAGGGCAGTGAGGCTATATGGGTAGAGATCAGGAATAAGAAGGGTGCAGTCACAATGTTGGGGGTATACTACAGGCCTCACAACAGCCAGCGGGAGATAGAGGAGCAGATAGGTAGACAGATTTTGGAAAAGAGTAAAAACAACAGGGTTGTGGTGATGGGAGACTTCAACTTCCCCAATATTGACTGGGACTCACTTAGTGCCAGGGGCTTAGACGGGGCGGAGTTTTTAAGGAGCATCCAGGAGGGCTTCTTAAAACAATATGTAGACTGTCCAACTAGGGATGGGGCGGTACTGGACCTTGTATTGGGGAATGAGCCCGGCCAGGTGGTAGATGTTTCAGTAGGGGAGCATTTTGGTAACAGTGACCACAATTCAGTAAGTTTTAAAGTACTGGTGGACAAGGATAAGAGTGGTCCTAGGATGAATGTGCTAAATTGGGGGAAGGCTAATTATAACAATATTAGGCGGGAACTGAAGAACATAGATTGGGGGCGGATGTTTGAGGGCAAATCAACATCTGACATGTGGGAGGCTTTCAAGTGGCAGTTGAAAGGAATACAGGACCGGCATGTTCCTGTGAGGAAGAAGGATAAATACGGCAATTTTCGGGAATCTTGGATGACGAGTGATATTGTAGGCCTCGTCAAAAAGAAAAAGGAGGCATTTGTCAGGGCTAAAAGGCTGGGAACAGACAAAGCCTGCGTGGAATATAAGGAAAGTAGGAAGGAACTTAAGCAAGGAGTCAGGAAGGCTAGAAGGGGTCACGAAAAGTCATTGGCAAATATGGTTAAGGAAAATCCCAAGGCTTTTTACACGCACATAAAAAGCAAGAGGGTAGCCAGGGAAAGGGTTGGCCCACTGAAGGATAGGCAAGGGAATCTATGTGTGGAGCCAGAGGAAATGGGCGAGGTACTGAATGAATACTTTGCATCAGTATTCACCAAAGAGAAGGAATTGGTAGATGTTGAGTCTGGAGAAGGGGGTGTAGATAGCCTGGGTCACATTATGATCCAAAAAGACGAGGTGTTGGGTGTCTTAAAAAATATTAAGGTAGATAAGTCCCCAGGGCCTGATGGGATCTACCCCAGAATACTGAAGGAGGCTGGAGAGGAAATTGCTGGGGCCTTGGCAGAAATCTTTGGATCCTCGCTGTCTTCAGGGGATGTCCCGGAGGACTGGAGAATAGCCAATGTTGTTCCTCTGTTTAAAAAGGGTAGCAAGGATAATCCCGGGAACTACAGGCCGGTGAGCCTTACTTCAGTGGTAGGGAAATTACTGGAGAGAATTCTTCGAGACAGGATCTACTCCCATTTGGAAGCAAATGGACGTATTAGTGAGAGGCAGCACGGTTTTGTGAAGGGGAGGTCGTGTCTCACTAACTTGATAGAGTTTTTCGAGGAGGTCACTAAGATGATTGATGCAGGTAGGGCAGTGGATGTTGTCTATATGGACTTCAGTAAGGCCTTTGACAAGGTCCCTCATGGTAGACTAGTACAAAAGGTGAAGTCACACGGGATCAGGGGTGAGCTGGCAAGGTGGATACAGAACTGGCTAGGCCATAGAAGGCAGAGAGTAGCAATGGAAGGATGCTTTTCTCATTGGAGGGCTGTGACCAGTGGTGTTCCACAGGGATCAGTGCTGGGACCTTTGCTCTTTGTAGTATATATAAATGATTTGGAGGAAAATGTAACTGGTCTGATTAGTAAGTTTGCAGACGACACAAAGGTTGGTGGAATTGCGGATAGCGATGAGGACTGTCGGAGGATACAGCAGGATTTAGATTGTTTGGAGACTTGGGCGGAGAGATGGCAGATGGAGTTTAATCCGGACAAATGTGAGGTAATGCATTTTGGAAGGTCTAATGCAGGTAGGGAATATACAGTGAATGGTAGAACCCTCAAGAGTATTGAAAGTCAAAGAGTTCTAGGAGTACAGCTCCACAGGTCATTGAAAGGGGCAACACAGGTGGAGAAGGTAGTCAAGAAGGCATACGGCATGCTTGCCTTCATTGGCCGGGGCATTGAGTATAAGAATTGGCAAGTCATGTTGCAGCTGTATAGAACCTTAGTTAGGCCACACTTGGAGCACAGTGTTCAATTCTGGTCGCCACACTACCAGAAGGATGTGGAGGCTTTAGAGAGGGCGCAGAAGAGATTTACCAGAATGTTGCCTGGTATGGAGGGCATTAGCTATGAGGAGCGGTTGAATAAACTCGGTTTGTTCTCACTGGAACGAAGGAGGTTGAGGGGAGACCTGATAGAGATATACAAAATTATGAGGGGCATAGACAGAGTGGATAGTCAGAGGCTTTTCCCCAGGGTAGAGGGGTCAATTACTAGGGGGCATAGGTTTAAGGTGAGAGGGGCAAGGTTTAGAGTAGATGTACGAGGCAAGTTTTTTACGCAGAGGGTAGTGAGTGCCTGGAACTCGCTACCGGAGGAGGTGGTGGAAGCAGGGACGGTAGTGACATTTAAGGGGCATCTTGACAAATACATGAATAGGATGGGAATAGAAGGATACGGACCCAGGAAGTGTAGAAGATTGTAGTTTAGTCAGGCAGCATGGTCGGCACGGGCTTGGAGGGCCGAAGGGCCTGTTCCTGTGCTGTACATTTCTTTGTTCTTTGTAACCTTTTTTGGTCATTAAGAGCAATTTATCCCGGGAAATGCATTTAGATATATGCAGGTGAGGGCTTTTGTGAGGCGACAGGTGAGGGAATTTCCGTTGCTCCCAGCACAAGATGTTCAAGATTGGGTGACCTCGGGGGTATGGGTCGGGGAGGGCAAGGTGTCGGAAATATACCAAGAGATGAAAGAAGAGGGGGAAGTGCTAGTAGAAGAATTGAAAGGTAAATGGGAGGAGGAGCTGGGGGAGGAGATTGAGGAAGGGCTATGGCCTGATGCCCTGGGTAGGGTTAATACCTCCTCCTCGTGTGCCAGGCTCAGTCTGATACAATTTAAGGTGGTTCACAGAGCGCATTTGATGAGGGCGAGGCTGAGTAGGTTCTTTGGGGTAGAGGATAGACGTGAAAGATGTTCAGGGAGCCCGGCGAACCATGTCCATATGTTTTGGTCATGCCCGGCATTGGAGGGGTTCTGGAGAGGTGTGGCGGGAGTAATATCCCAGGTGGTGAAAGTCCGGGTCAAGCCAAGCTGGGGACTCGCAATATTTGGAGTAGTGGATGAGCCGGGAGTGCAGGAGGCGAATGAGGCCGGAATTCTGGCCTTTGCGTCCCTAGTAGTCCGGCGAAGGGTCTTGCTACTGTGGAAGGAGGCGAAGCCCCCTAGCCTGGAGGCCTGGATTAACGACATGGCGGGGTTCATAAAATTTGAGAGAATTAAGTTTGCTTTGAGAGGGTCTGCACAGGGGTTTTACAGGCGGTGGCAACCGTTCCTAGAATATCTCGCGGAGCGTTAGAAGAAGGTCGGTCAGCAGCAGCAGCAACCCTGGGGTGGGGGGAACGAGAGATTGTTCGAGGGGATGGACGAGCGGGAGATGGCATGGAGGGTGGGGGGAAACGATACTTGCGGCCAAGAGCCAGTGTATAAAGCTCTGTAAATATACCATCTTGCCATGTATATATCTTGCTCAGGGAGATTTTGCGTTATTTTGTTACGGGGGGGGGTTACTGTTTGTAAGGGGAAAAATTGTGTTGTTAAAAAACCTTAATAAAAAATATTTTTTTTAAAAAAGAGCAATTTATCATGGCCAATCCACCTAACCTCTGTTCCCAATGTTGCAGAGGTATCCTGCCAAAGTTTGCTACCTGGTGGCAGGTGGTTGGCCTTTAGAACCAGAGTCTCCATGTCCCAAAGATGAAATTGCATGGGTAAAATGCTGAAACTGCATCTGTCTCTACTCTTATGTGAAGACTTACCCTCCGGCCCAATGGCCTTATCACCTTTAGGCCTCTTCATTTGTTGACTTCAATGCAGTCAACCAAAGGTGCCTCACCTGCCTGCCTCAGCACTGCCCACCTCTCCCAGTTAGGCTGTCATTACTGCAGGCCTTGTGAATGAGCCTCAAATCTCAGGCCTCTGCACTCATCACCCTGAATAGGCTGTTGAGTGCAGAGGCAGCCAATTAGGAGGTCCCCTCCTAGAAGGTTGCATCCCAACAGGCGTGGTGAAAAATAGGTGAACTCAGGACCCTCATGCGGGCCTGAAGTTGGGTCATGACATCCGGCGGAAAATCGAGCTGGTGAAGTTTTGTAGTATTGCAAATTTGGATGTTCATTATTATGGTCAATGGCCAATAAAATGTCAGATTGAGATTTGTCTGGCTAGGCTAACAGTCCTTTTGAAACACTGTATACTAGTCAATCCCATCTGGCGTTGCATCAAGACCAAGTGCAGCATTGGATTGGATTGGATTTGTTTATTGTCACGTGTACCAAGGTACACTGAAAGTAATTTTCTGCGAGCAGCTCAACAGATCATTAAGTACATGAAAAGAAAAGGAAATAAAAGAAAATACAGAATAGGGCAACACAAGGTACATAATGTAACTACATAAACACCGGCATTGGGTGAAGCATACAGGGGTGTAGTGTTATGCAGTCCATAAGAGGGTCGTTTAGCAGTCGGGTAACACGAGGAAGGAGCTGTTTTTGAGTCTGTTCGTGCGTGTTCTCAGACTTTTGTATCTCCTGCCTGATGGAAGAAGGTGAAAGAGTGAGTAAGCCGGGTGGGAGGGGTCTTTGATTATGCTGCCCGCTTTCCCAAGGCAGCGGGAGTTGTAAATGAAGTCAATGGATGGGAGACATATTCGTGTGATGGACTGGGCTCTGTTCATGACTCTGAAGTTTCTTGCGGTCTTGGGCCGAGCAGTTGCCATACCAGGCTGTTATGCAGCCAGATAGGATGCTTTCTATGGTGCATCTGTAAAAATTGGTAAGAGTTAATGTGGACATGCCGAATTTCCTTCGTTTCCTGAGGAAGTATAGGCGCTGTTGTGCTTTTATGTTGGTAGCGTCGACGTGGGTGGACCAGGACAGATTTTTGGAGATGTTCCCCATAGGAATTTGAAACTGCTAACCATCTCCACCTCGGCCCCGTTGATGCTGACAGGGGTGTGTACAGTACTTTGCTTCCTGAAGTCAATGACCAGCTCTTTAGTTTTGCTGGCATTGAGGGATAGATTGTTGTCGCTGCATCACTCCACTAAGTTCTCTATCTCCCTCCTGTATTCTGACTTGTCGTTATTCGTGATCCGGACCACAATGCTCGTATCGACAGCAAACCTGTAGATTCAGTTGGAACCAAATTTTGCCATGCAGTCGTGTGTGTACAGGGAGTAGAGTAGGGGGCTAAGTACGCAGCCTTGCGGGGCCCCGGTATTGAGGACTATTGTGGAGGAGGTGTGGTTGTTTTTTCTTACTGATTGTGATCTGTGGGTCAGAAAGTCGAGGATCCAGTTGCAGAGTGAGGAGCCAAGTCCTCGGCTTGGAGCTTGATATGAGTTTGGCTGGGATTATGGTGTTAAATGCGGAGCTGTAGTCAGTAAATAGGAGTCTGATGTAGGAGTCCTTGTTGTCGAGATGCTCTAGGGATGAGTGTAGGGCCAGGGAGATGGTGTCTGCTGTGGACCGATTGTGACAATATGTGAATTGCAGTGGATCAAGGCATCTGGAAGCATGGAGGTGATGCACTTCTTGACCAACCTCTTGAAGCACTTCATTACGACTGAAGTCAGGGCCACTGGACGGTAATCATTGAGGCACGTTGCCTGGTTCTTCTTTGGCACCGGTATGATGGTGGTCTTCTTGAAGCAGGTGGGGACCTCGGAGCGGTGTAGGGACAGGTTAAAGATGTCCGTGAACACATTTGCCAGCTGGTCCGTGCAGGCTCTGAATGCACGGCCAGGGGTCCCGTCCGGAGCCGTCACCTTCCGAGGGTTCACTTTGAGGAATGTCGATCTGACTTTCGAAGCTGTGATGGTGGGTATGGGTGTGTTATGGGGTGCTGGGGCACTCGACAGCAGATGGTTGGTTTCCTGCTCGAACCGAGCATAGAATGCATTGAGTTCATCGGGGAGGGGTGCGCTGCTGCTGGAGATACTGCTCAGCTTCGCTTTGTAGCCCGTTATGTTATTTAGGGCTTGCCACAACCGCCGAGAACCTGGAACGCTAGTCTGTGACTCTAGCTTGGTCTGATATTCTCTCTTGGCATCTCGGATGGCTTTGCGGAGGTTGAACCTGGATTGCTTGTATAGGTCAGGGTCGCCTGACTTGAACGCCTCAGATCTGTCCTTCAGTAGGAAGTCAATCTCGCGATTGAGCCATGGTTTCCGGTTGGGGAATGTACATACTGCTTTCCTTGGCATGCAGTCGTCCACACATTGAGATTAAATAAAGTGAAATGAGTGGAGTCACAAAGTAGAAAGAGGGTGAAAGCCTACCATCCCTTCATTAGTGTTCTTTTTCTTCCAACAAACTCCTGAGACATGGAAACTCCCATTGGGAAACTTGTTTGCTGATGCTGTAAAAATTCTGGTGGATAATTAGGAGGGCAGGCAATTTGAACATGCATAATAGAAGTTCCACTGTAACACCAAAGTGAATACTGTATTTTAAAACAAAATTTGGTTTTCAGTTTGATCGAGGCATGTGAAAAATAAAACGTTAGCCGTTATATTTTATTAAAAAAGCCCTGATAGTCCACAAATGTTTTCTCTATCTTCCACGGTATCTTCAGTGGGAGATTGTGGAGTCGTTGGAGCAGCTGCCGAAAATGACCTGATTGCAGATACAAAATGCTGGTGTGATTCAGTGAAGTTATCATAGGCAAATTTTTAAGTCACTCAAAACCCGTTCACTTACACAAGGTAAAAACGGGAGCACTATGTTGATTCAAGTTGTGAATACCGGAACAGGCTGGTTAGGTGCTGTTTGGTGCCTGAAAAAATCAGTTTATGTAACTGTGTTTCGTTTCTGCTTGAGATCATGAATCATCCCACACCCATGCTAGACTCGTTGGGCGGGATTCTCCGAAATGGAGGCAGAGTGTTCGCGCCGTCGTGAACGCCGTCGAGGTTCACGACGGCGCGAAACGGCCTCTATCCCGACCGATTCAGGGCCCGATAATGGGCTAGGAGCGGCGCCGCGTCATTTACACGCGCCAGGCCTTGGCGCTGCCTAAAGGCGGCACCGCATACATGACGCGGCCGGCGCCACACAACTGGCATCACCCGCGCATGCGTGGTTGCCGTCCTCTCCAAGTCCACCCCGCAAGAAGATGTCAGACAGATCTTGCGGGGCTGCGGAAGAAAGGAGGTCCTTCAGAGAGGCCGGCCCAACGATCGGTGGGCCCCGATCGCGGGCGAGACCCCATTTGAGGCCCCCCCGGTGCAGGATCCCCCCTCCACCCCCCCACAGGCCGCCTCCCCAGCGTTCCCGCGCTGTTCCCGCCGGCAGCAACCAGGTGTGGACGGCGCCGGGGGGAACCCGCCGTTTTGGGCTGGCCACTCGGCCCATCCGGGCCTGAGAATAGCAGGGGTGCCGGAGAATCGCCATTTTGGGTGTCTCGGGCGATTCTCCGGCCTGCGCCACGCGGAACTCGACGGGGCCGTTCCCGCCGCTTGGGAGAATCGCGGGAGGGCGTCGGACCGCTGTCGCGGGAAAATTTGGCGACCCAGGCGATTCTCCCAACCGGCGCGGGAGCGGAGAATCGCGCCCAACTAGCTTGAACTTGATTAATTTGTATATTTGGTGTTTTCAAAAGCACTAAAGTTGGAAAGCTATTTTAAATTTACAGAATATTGACTTCGCTACAAGTTGTTCAGCAACCTTTTCTTGAGTAAAAGAGCCAGAAGAACAATGCTTAAATTTCACCACAATGTACAAACAGTGGGATGATGCACTTTGATATATTAATGTAACTGTATTGCATAAGAGTAAACAAATGGCAGAAACACTATTTGATGCACATTGTCCACCTTACAATGTCCTTTGTTCATAAATGAAATTGCTACTTTTTATAAAACAATGGAACCATCACATACTTCTACACTGTAAGATGAGGGTAGTAGAATCTCATCCTCAGTGTACTTTCCAGAGTGAGAGGAATGCAAAATCTATAGAAACAAATTAGAGATTAAATCAATGTCACAGGTTCTAAACAACACAGTTGATGTAGCAGGTTTTTTTTTAAACTGTGTTTTAGATTATAGAAATGTATACCTAGACTCCCTATGCTCCAAGCAGAATTGGATGTCACTTCATGTCAGTCTGCTTCATTTTTCAGCGCCACAATAGGCTGAAGGACAAAAGTAACATTGCAGTAAATCCTTGGGCTTGATAAACTCTACCCAAGAAATTAGCATAATATAAGCTAAGTTTGTACTAATGATATTACTGTATTGTTACTAAGCTATAGTGGCACAGCTACATCATGTATCATTATTGTCATGTAAAATTTTGAGGGGACGATCGAATCAGTGACTCATACCATTACCTAGACAATTATTGGGCGGGACCTCTGTGCTGCTCAATGGAAAGCCGAGCCGAATATGTTGAACAGCTAATTATCATAGCTCAACATCCTTCATTAAAATCAATGGTGAGAGCAAATTTGTTGAATTAGCACCAATGATTGCCACAGGCAATTAGAGCATTCCAGAATGGAGCTGGAGAGTTGAAACAGTGAAGTATTTAATCGCTCAGCAGGTTTTGAAATAGTATGAATGAAGTTCTTACTAAATAAAATTCTCTGGGTCTCAGATATTGAAGGAAAGTTATGCCAAATGCAGCTACATCGGAATTACTTTACATGTCAAGAGAGTATTCTAATATACTATTAGGAAATGCCTTCCTGACATTGTTCAGTGAGGTTTTTAGAGTAATCCTCTTTGACATTGGTCCATCTTTTAGCAGGAAAGAAAATATAAACAATTTCATTAAATACACTTAATCTTTTTTAGAAGTGGAGTTTATGAACAATTTAACTTGTCGCCCCTCTCCAGCATCAGGCCAATAAAAGGTTCTTCTTCCATCGAACAGGAGAACACACACGAACAGACACAAAAACAGCTTCTTCCCCGCTGTTACTAGACTCCTAAACGACCCTCTTATGGACTAACCTGATTAACACTACACCCCTGTATGCTTCACCCGATGCCGGTGTTTATGTAGTTACATTGTGTACCTTGTGTTACCCTATTGTATATTTTCTTTTTCTTTTCATGTACTTAATGATCTGTTGAGCTGCTCGCTGGAAAATTACTTTTCACTGTACCTCTGTACACGTGACAATAAACCAAAACAAACCAAAGCAAAGGTCTGGCACAATATAGCCCAAGAGTTAGGTCAATACAACAATCCCTATATGGGGTAGAATGGGAGTGAAATAATCTGTGCAAGCATTTATAGAAAATTTATTAATGAACTGGAATCAAAAAGTAGGTATAAATGGAGCATTTTAAAGTTGCAAGGTTGTAGTATTGAAGTGATGCATGGATCAGTGCTTGCGTCTCAACTGTTTACAATTAAAATTAAAATGACTTCGACAAATATACATAGGATAATGTATCTAGGTTTACAGATGACACAAAGCCAGGTGGGAATGCAAGCTGTGGGGAGGACACACAAAGTCCTTGGGTGACTGTGTGGAGTTTGCACTTACTCCCCGTGCCTGTGTAGGTTTCCTCCGGGTGCTCCAGTTTCCTCCCACAGTCCAAAGGTGTGCAGCTTAGGTGGATTGGCCATGATCAAATTGTCCCTTAGTGTCCAAAGGTGTGTAGGTTAGGTGGAGTTACAGGGTTAGGGCGGGTCAGTGGGCCAAGGTTTTCTTTCAGAGGGTTGGTGCAGACTCGATGGGCTGAATGACCTCCTTCTGCACTGTCGGGATTCTATGAATAAAGGAATCTTCCTACAATTGAACAGGGGTGGTCAAGATCACACCTGGAATATTGTGGGCACTCTTGGTCTCCATATTTAATGAAGGATTGGAAGAGACGAAGCAAAAGTTCACTAAATTAGTCCTTGGAATGACAAGAGTTGTTTGATGATGAGACTAAATAAATTGGGTCTACAGTTTCTGGAGTTTAGAAGAATGATAGATGACCGCATTGAAACATACAAGATTCTGAAGGGGTCTGACACAGAATACATTGAGAGATTGTTTCCCTGGCTTGGGAATCTAAAACATGGGGGCACAGTCTTAGAATAAAGAATCGATCATTTAGGACTGACAAAATGATGGACGCAGTCTTAGCAGAAATTGGCAGTGTCAGGTCGGGTGAGAAAAACAATATTAGCCATTTTGAACTTCTTAAACAAAAGTTATTTTCTCCACGTGATTGAGAGACTGAACCCTAGTCCTGGCCCCGAGTCAAACTTATCTGTATCCCCCAGATCTTCTCTGGTACACCCTGGGCAGTGAAGATCCTGGAGATTCATGGCTGCCTGAGTGCTCATCTCCAAAATCCCCCTCATAAATTGCACCGGCGTATATCATGCCGGTGCCTGGTGAATATTCTGTGACGGGGGAAGGTCTGGAGAGAGTGCTTGTTAATCACATGCTATTGTATTAAAATGAGGTTCCCGGACTCCCTCGACTTGATTCACACTACTCCACCGACGAGGGGGTGGGGGTGAAAATTGCAAATCCCAATCAGGCTGGAGAGAATCTCGTTTTTCAAATCTCTCCGGATTTTGAGCCCCCATTTCTTGCGAATGGAGAGTGGGGGCTCAAAATCGCCCCCAATATTTCTACATTCAAAGAGTTTGGAATTCTCTATCACAGATGGTTGAGGACGCTCCGTCATTGATTATGTTTAATGCTGAGATAGGCAGATCTCAGGGAATCAGGAGATATGGGGAGCAATTGGGAAAGTGAAGGCGAGATCCAGAGCTGCATATTTAAATGAACCATTAAGCAGATTTAAATATGCATTCCCCGGATTCTCCCGGAACCCGGGATTCACCGGCCGCACCAAGGAGACCTCGCCAGAGCACAGTTTTGTACTGGTCCACACAAACGTGGACCGGTCATAATGGCACCATGGGGTGTCTCCCAGGCCATTGGAGATGCCCAGATTGTCAGGCATTGGGCAGTGTTGCACTCCTGTTGGCACCTGAGCACCTTGTCACTGCCAACCTGGAATCTTGGCACTGCCAACTGGGCACCCTGGCAATGGAACCCTGGCATGATCTGGGTGGCACTGCCATGCTGGTAGGGGCACTGCCAGGGTGCCATGCTGTCAAGGTGTTGGGTCCTAAGGGAGGCCATGCCCTTGAAAGGGGGGGTGAGGGGAGTATGAAGAGCAGGAGGTTGAAGGAGCCTCAGAAATGTATGAAGGGGCCTCATAAAGGTTAGGGAGTGAAGGGAGGTCCTGAAAGGGGGGGGGAAAGAATAGTGGAGGGGCCTGAAAAGGAGGGCCCTCAGTGAACCCATAGCAGGGTGTCCACACTTGGGCAGGTAATACCCATGTCTGTGGAGTGGAATTGCCCGTTGGTAAGGGGTGTGGGTGACCCTCAAGTGCACCTCAAAATTGCACCCTGATCTCTGAGCAGCCGGTCTCACTGGTGAGGTCAGCTCCTCACTGCTGAAAGAATGAGCTACACTGGGAGGAACTCCCCAAGGCGCAAAAAATGATTACGTGTGGGTGAATACCGGTGTGGATCTCGCCCAAAAAGCCAGCAGGAAACACCCCGCCAAACTCGCCCAGAACTACACTTAGGGCATGACTCTCCGAAAAAGTAAGTTTATTTGTGGCGGTCTTTCAGGGAGTTTCCCCCCGGCTCGGCTGGCGAGTTCCCCACTGCTACTCAATGACACTTAGCCATTTTTGGGGGGCCCTGGGGAGTTTCTCATTGGTTTAGCCCACGCTTATTAGCCCTGGGGAGCTGAACAAAGAGACCGGGCCACCATTTCAATCTCTAAGTGAGCTTGTGGGTCCCCCACCCCCACCCCCACCTATGGGCAATGTCACCCCCCACACACATGGGCACTGCTCCACACCCCGCAAGTGAGGACACCCCACTATCGGGTCCCTGGGTCGCCCCCTCCAAGCCCCCTACAGCACCCCCTCCCTTCCAGGACCCCCACCGTCACCCCCCCAACATCCCAGAGGGCCCTATTTACCTGCCCTTACACCATCCTTCAAACCCCCCTTCCATTCTCATTTCATGGGCATAGCCCACCTCGGGCCCTGACCCTTGGCAGTGCCACCCAGGCATTCAGGCACCCTTGCATTGCAACTCTGACACCCAGGTAGTGCTCCTGCCAGCTTGGCAGTGATATCCAGGCACCTTGGCAGTGTTAGGGTGGCAGTGCCAAGGTGCCAGCTGGGCAATGCCAAGATGCCCATGTTCCAGGGGGAGGACCAGGGAGCCACCCTGAATTTACCCTGACCACTCAGGGGTCTCCAATGGCCTGGGAGACCCCCAGGTGCCGTTCTGTCTGGTCCACGTTTGTATGGAGCAGCACTGATTGGCGCCCGGCTGCAGCCTCCATGGGGAGGCCGGAGAATTGAGGGAAGCCGGTGGATCCCGGGCAGGTAAGTCATAAATAGGTTTACGAACTACTTCTGTGAACGTCATTTGGTCCCGCACCTCTTGGGCGAGTTCCGACTCCAAAGTACCGCGGGACTTGGGTGAATCCCACAAGGAGCGGAGGCTATCGTGAGGTCCGCTGGAGGGCTCTCCCGGGATGCTCCAGCTGCGTTGTGCTCCCGCCTGAGCTCAACACGGCAAGAGAATCGCGCCCTAGAAGTTTTCTTGTTGAATCGCGCCCCAAAACATTGGCCAGAATCCTCTGGTCGTTGCGATTCACTATTCCCGGCAGCAGTGCACTCACGCATTCCCGGCAGCTTCGGGAAATCCCATAGACAAGCAGCGGGAAGATAGAATCCGGCCTCCAGCGAATGGCGAGCGGCTGAGAAACACGTGGATGGGGGACCACAGAATCCAGCCCAATATCTCCACACCCTTCATGTGATAGTTTAAGAATCATATTCCAACCGAACCTTCTACATGGATTCACTAAAATGTAGGTAATAAAGTCCTTTTTATTACCTTTATCTCCTCATGTACAAGATTTTGCCAAGTCCGCAAGGCTTGTTAAGAGCAGTAAAGAGGTTGTTCCTACAGATCTTCTCTATCGCCCTCCTGTGAATAAATAGTGGCCCTTTTAAACATACAGGGCGTCATTCTCCGACCCCCCAGAGGGTCGGAGAATGGCCGTTGGCCACCGTGAATCCCACCCCCGCCAGTTGCCGAAGTCTCCGAAGGGAGAAAAGTCGGCGGGGCGTTAATGGCTGCGCAGACGTCGGAGAATGTCACGGGTCTGCGCAAGGCAGCCGATTTTCGGCCTGCCGATATTCTCCCTTCCGGATGGGCAGAAGTCCCGTCGACGTGATGACCGGTCACGTCGACTTAAATCAAACCTCCAGCGTGGAGGTGAGTGACGGCCTGGGGGGTTGGCCGCTGGGCAGGCGATGGCGTGGCCGCAGACTGAATGTGTGGGGGAGAGGTGTGTGTAGGGTTTTGTGTGTGTGTGTGTGGCGGGGGGGGGGGGGGGGGGTGGTTAGAGTGGGCTGGGCTCCGGGGGAGTGCCGGGAGGGGGGTCCGTGCCGGGGAGGGGGATCGGGGGTCCGTGCCGGGGAGGAGGATGGGGGGTCCGTGCCGGGGAGGGGGGTCCGTGCCGGGGAGGAGGATGGGAGGTCCGTGCCGGGGAGGGGGATGGGGGGGTCCGTGCCGGGGAGGGGGATGCGAGGGCAAGTGAGTTGGTCCACCTGGCCAGGTGCCAGCCTCCAACAGTTGGACCCATGCGGTCCATGCCACCTGGCTGAGGTGAAGGAGGGGATATGGGCAATGATGACATGTCGTCGTTCCCCGCACCCCCCCCCCGGGGCCCCCCCCCCCCCCCCCCCAACCAGGCCGTCATGTTTTCCGATCATCCAGCGATGTTGGCCGCCGTGGCGGTAGCCGCTAATGTCTATGTTGCCCTGGATGAGGAGGAGGAGGAGGAGCGTGCCAGAGAGGCGGCGCAGGCTGCCGCAGAGGTGCAGGCGGCAGCCGCCCAGGCTGGAGGGACACCTGACCGACAGGACGAGGCGGGGGAGGAGGACGTCGCGGCCCCACGGCAACGGAGGCACCCGAGGGCGCCCCGTGTGTACCGGCCCCGGCAGTCATACCAGGACCTCACGGACCGGGAATGCAGGAGGAGACTCCGGATGAGGCGGGAAACCGTGGCACACATCTGCCACCTGCTGGCACACCTGTCACCGCGTGGCACTGGCGGGGGACACCCTCTCCCCGTGTCCGTCAAGGTTACGGTGGCCTTGAACTTTTATGCAACGGGGTCATTCCAGGCACCGAGTGGGGACCTGTCCGGCATATCGCAGACATCGGTGCATCGGTGCATCCGGGCAGTGACAGATGCCCTATATGCCATGGCGCACTGCTACATCCGCTTCCCTGTGGACCGGGCCAGCCAAAATGCCCGGGCCATGGGCATCTCTGCCGTGGCCGGGTTCCCCATGGTCCAAGGCGCGATTGATGGGATGCACGTCGCCGTGCGGCCACCTGCAGATAACAGGGCCGTGTTCACCAATAGGAAGGGCACCTATTCGATGAACATACAGGTAGTCTGCGACCACCGCATGATGATCCTGCACGTCTGCGCCCGTTACCCAGGCAGTGTACACGACTCATACGTGTTGTCGCGGTCATCCATCCCCGGCATGTACGAGGGACGCCATCCCCGGCTGAGGGGCTGGTTGCTGGGCGACAGGGGCTACCCATTGCGATCGTGGCTGATGACGCCTATATGGAGGCCACACATTGAGGCGGAGAACCGCTGCAATGATGCCCATGTAGCGACAAGGGGAGTGATAGAGAGGTGCTTTGGCGTGCTGAAGATGCGTTTCATGTGCCTGGACCTCTCTGGGGGCGCCCTCCAGAATCGGTCAGATAGGGTCGGCCGCATCATTGTGGTGTGCTGCGTCCTGCACAACATAGCCCAACAGAGGGGCGATGTGCCGCAGGCAGAGGAGGGCGGAGTGGAGGAGCAGCAGGAAGAGGCGCAGTCCTCCCCAGATGAGGGGGATGGGGGCAATGGTCAGGGCAGACGGGCTAGACACAGGCGGGTGGCTGTCCACCGTTACCGGCTGGCCCAGCGGGCACGGGACAGACTGATAGCCGCCCGCTTCACTGACTAGATGGGCGTGGGAATCGGGTAGTGTGGCCACAGACCGCACACCATGGCAACAGCCGACCACCCACACCCCCCACCCATCCACCCACCCAGCACCCTCACCCCCCTCCCCAACCCCACCCACCCCACCCGCATGCACACCACTCCCCCCCCCATTGCCGATCCACCTGCGGCACAATGGCCGGGCTCACACAGTTGCGGGTGGACGCGTGTCTATTGCAGGCCATGGAGGATGATGACAACCCGCCCTGCGATGAGCTCCTGGCTCCACATCGTTGGACTATGTCTGACCCATGGCCACAGTACCACCATCCACCCGGACCATTCCTGCATGCGGCTGTGACACTGTCCTCTGCCCGGGGGGATGTTGATGGCGTCCCAGTGGGAAGGGGGCAGACTCACCTGGGGCTGAGGTAAGACCACCCCTCACACACACACTTGCGCTCAACGTACATGACACCCCCGCACACTTTGGACAGAGCACAAAGGCAGCTTCGGTAGGTGTAACATTGACTTTAATAACCAAAGGAGTTCATGCACGTGCCCTAGCCCCTAAAACTCATCTGTGCCCTGCACCCGTGCCAACTTACTCAGTGTCTAATTGTTTGGCCTTACGGGCCCTTTGACTACGTCTACGTGGTTCCCCAGACGGTACAGCAGAACTGGAGGTGGACTCCTGTGATTCCTGCCCTCTGACACTGGATCCCTTTGGCGGCCGTTTCCTGGGGCGTCCTGGCCTAGATGGGCCAGGCTGTGGCCCGGGCGACTGGGATGCCGAGCTGCCAGCCTGTCCTGCCCGTTGCCCACCCGATGCACCTGGGACGGAAGGGGGGGAGTCCGAGGTGCTCGCGGTGTACCGAGACCTCCCCTACAGGGGAGCCGGGACGGACCACACCACCTCCTCCTCCCTCGGGGTGCCCGATGGCCCCCAGGCCTCTACATGGGTGGGGGATGCGAACGGACTGGCCATCCGACGCCACCCCCCCGACATCTGGCGCTGCCAGTCCTGGAGGCCCGTGCTGGTATCGACAGGGGTCTGCAGGTTTGCAGCCATGGAGCCCAGGGGGTTGGCAAACCCTGTCTGTGACAGTGCGACGCCGGCTCGCACATGGCCACTGGCGCGATGCCCTCAGCGATGGCCTGCTGAGACTGGGCCATGGCCTGCAGAGACTGGGCCATGGCCTGCAGAGACTGGGCCATGGCCTGCAGAGACTGGGCTATGGCCTGCTGAGACTGGGCTATGGCCTGCTGAGACTGGGCTATGGCCTGCTGAGACTGGGCCATGGCGTTGACAACCTCTGCCATCTGGCGCTGGCACTGGCTCATGGCCTCCTGTGAGAGGGCAGCCATGTCCTGGGCCACAGACGCCGCCTGCACGGAAAGCCCCAGGCCTCGCAAACCGTTCCCCATGTCTGACACCGTCGCACCCATTGCCTCCACCGCGGACGCCACCCGTGCGGTGTCGGCCTGGGTGGCACGCATGACCGGCACCACTCCCAGCTCCTGGACTCCTCCACCTGCGACTGCAGCCGCCGCAAGCCGCCCGTCACCCTCTTCGCTCGTCTCCGGGTTGGTGGTTGCATCGGATCTATGTGTGGGTGTGGTAACTCCAGGAACCCGGGATCCATCTGGGCGGCAGATGTTTGCTTGGGCTGGGCTGCCTCGACCGCCCGGCCCCTCTGCTGCTCCTACCTCCACCTGCTGTACCGGGACGGCTGTGTTGTGCGCACCAGTGAGTGTACTAGACGCCTCATCACTAAAGTGCCCAACCGAGGTGAGTATTTCTGCGATGGTGGAGGGTGTTGGTGACAGCAGTGGCGTTGTGTCGTGCTCTTCGTCCCACTCTGAGTCCATGGCACTTTGGGGTGGGGGTTCATCTCCACCCATCCACTCTGAGTCACTGTCCGGTATTTCGTCTTCCTGGTAGTGCTGTCCCGGGTAGTGTTGTCCCGGGTAGGGGTGTCCCGGGTAGGGGTGTCCCGGGTAGGGGTGTCCTGGGTCGTGGTGTCCTGGGTAGTGGTGTCCTGGGTAGTGGTGACCTGGGTAGTGGTGTCCTGGGTAGTGGTGTCCTGGCTCGGCTGTGACGCGGGCCTGTGGCTGCCCCTCTCGTCGCTGGGTGGCACACGCCTGCGTCGTCGCACCCGCACGTGACGGGGCATCGTCTCCCTGTTGCTCCAGGTCTCTCCGTCTCCGTGGTCTCCAAGGGGTATCCTGCGGGCGTCGCATGCCGGAGGGTCGAGGTCTCTCTGTCTCCCGTGGTGTGCGAGGGGCATCCTGTGGGCGTCGCATGCCGGAGGGTCCGGGTCTCTCCGTCTCCCGTGGTGTGCGAGGGGCATCCTGCGGGCGTCGCATGCCGGAGGGTCCTGGTCTCTCCGTCTCCGTGGCCTCCGAGGGGCATCCTGCGGGGCGTCGCATGCCGGAGGGTCCGGGTCTCTCCGTCTCCCGTGGCCTCCGAGGGGCATCCTGCGGGCGGTCTGCATCTGTGGGGATGGGTGCCTCGACGTTTGCTCCTGCGATACACAATGAAGCATGCATGGTTAGACTCGCAGGCAGTGATCAGGTGATATGGGGGAGGGGGATATAGGGGAGGGGGGATATGGGTACGGGCTGTCGGTGGCTCACTTGCTAGTACGCCCCCGACCTCTGCATCAGCAACCTCCCGGTCCTCAGGTCCGCCAGCCAGTTCCATGGCCCTTTCCTCGTGTTCGGTCAGTGGCCTCTATCAGCGGGGCCTCCTCCAGTCCTCACATGCTCCCTATTGTTGTGTGGCGCGTTTCTCCTGTGGCGGGGTGGGGGGGGGGTGGGGGTGGTGGCAGGGGTAAAAGGCAACAGTGTTAGGCAGGTATATGAATGCACGCCATCGGTTGCAGAGGTTAAGGTTAGGGCTGGATTCACTTGGAATATGGGGGATATGGGGGAGGGGGGATATGGGGGGGAGGGGATATGGGGAGGTGGGGATATGGGGGAGGGGGATATGGGGAGGGGGGATATGGGGGATATGGGGAGGGGGATTTGGGGAAGGGGGGATATGGGAGGGGGATATGGGGAGGGGGGATATGGGGAGGGGCGATTTGGGGAGGGGGGCATATGGGGAGGGGGGATATGGGGGAGGGGGATATGGGAGAGGGGGGATATGGGGAGGGGGATATGGGGGAGGGGGGATATGGGGAGGAAGAGAATGGGGATATGGGGGAGGGGGATATGGGGAGGGGGATATGGGGGGAGGGGGGTATATGGGGAGGGGAATATGGGGGAGGGGGGATATGGGGGAGGGGGGATATGGGGGAGGGGGGTATGGGGAGGGGGATATGGGGAGGGGGATATGGGGGAGGGGGATATAGGGGACGGGGGAATGGGGTATATGGGGGGGGATATATGGGGGAGGGGGGATATGGGGGAGGGGGATATGGGGAGGGGGATATGGGGAAGGGGGGATATGGGGAGGGGGATATGGGGGGAGGGGGGATATGGGGAGGGGGATATGGAGGAGGGGGAATATGGGGAGGGGGGATATGGGGAGGGGGGAAATGGGGAGGGGGGATATGGGGGAGGGGGGATATGGGGAGGGGGGAATGGGGGATATGGGGAGGGGGATATGGGGAGGGGGGATATGGGGAGGGGGTATATGGGAGGGGGGATATGGGGAGGGGGGATATGGGGGAGGGCTGATATGGGGAGGGGGGATATGGGGAGGGGGGATATGGGGAGGGGGGATATGGGGGAGGGGGGATATGGAGGAGGGGGATATGGGAGGGGGGATATGGGGATATGGGGATTGGGGGGGGGGAAATGGGGGAGGGGGGATATGGGGAGGGGGAATGGAGGATATGGGGGAGGGGGATATGGGGAGGGGGGATATGGGGAGGGGGTATATGGGGAGGGGGGATATGGGGGAGGGGGTGATATGGGGAGGGGGGATATGGGGAGGGGGATATGGGGAGGGGGGATATGGGGAGGGGGGATGTGGGGATGGGGATATGGGGGAGAGGGGATATGGGGGAGGGGGATATTGGGGGAGGGGGGATATGCGGGGGATATGGGAGGGGGGATATGGGGGAGGGGGGATATGAGGGAGGGGGGGATATGTGGGATATGGGGAGGGGGATATGGGGGAGGGGGGATATGGGGAGGGGGGATATGAGGAGGGGGGATATGGGAGGGGGGATATGGGGAGGGGGATATGGGGAGGGGGGATATGGGGGAGGGGGATATGGGGGAGGGGGGATATGGGGGGAGATATGGGGGAGGGTGGATATGGGGGAGGGGGGGATATGGGGGAGGGGAGTTATGGGGAGGGGGATATGGGGGAGGGGGATATTGGGGGGATATGGGGAGGGGGATATGGATATCGGGCGGAGGGGGAGGCTCACCCTGCCTGCTCTGACGAGGTTGTTCACCGTCTTGTGGCACTGGGTGCCTGTCCGTGGTGTCAGGGCCGCAGCGGTGACGGCCTCTGCCACCTCCCTCCACAGACGCCGGCTGTGGCGTGGGGCAACTCTGCGGCCGTGCGTGAGATATAGGGCCTCCCTCCTCTGCTCCACTGCGTCCAGGAGCGCCTCCACATCCCGTGACTGGAACCTTGGGGCTGAGCGGCGGCCAGCCATCCAGTCGGGTGTTCCGGTCGGGTGTTCCGGTCGGGTGGGGGGGAGCAGCGTGTCCTTATGAGCCGTCACGCTGTGCGGCGTGTATGACGCTGCACGGCGTGAACCACGTGCGCAAGCACGGATCCCGTCACGTCGCTGCTAGCCCATTTCGGGCCGGAGACTTTGCAACGATTTTTCCGGCGTGACGCAAGTCAGATTTGCGCCGTTTTTTGCGCCGATCGGCGGACTTTGCGCCGATAACGGAGAATTTCGCCCACAGTGTCTGCTGCTTCAAAAATAATCATGTGAAATACTTTTGAGATATTCCAACAGTGAAAATGTGTTAAATAAAAGCACATAGTGTGTAGCTATGTGTTTCCTTAACTTTCAATGTTCCAGGAAGGTACTCTGAGCAGTTATCAGAGAATGTGGACATTCTGCGCACTGGCAGTCAAACAGATCTTGCCACACGCTGGACATTGAAGAAATATGGATCATTTTGGTTCATATAAGTATGTTTGCAGGTGGATGCAGGTGAGTACCGGTGATGCAGAACTGTAGAAAATTGAATGGATTTTGTTTTGCTGCTTAGCGATCTACTGAGTCCTAGGAAAACTTATTGCGTCCCTTTACATTCTGGTGTGGATTGCTAACACACTTGGATACATCTGGATACATTTGCCAGAGGCACAATAAATAGTTGTCAATGCTCCCTGTAATGTCAGATACATAATACCCCAGGGCTATGAAAGGCCTGGATGTCCAACGAAAACAAACGGGTCCCACACAAAAAAATTAAAATTCCTGGCTAAAGTCCTCCAGGACTACCCCCAGGCAAAGCAAATTGGTGTTAGAGACTCCTAAAGGTTTTTTCTGTTCAAACACACACACACAAAGAATTAAATGTGGGGGTTGGATGCTAGTTCTTATTTTGTTTAGGGAATGTAGTGTCTAACAAGATAAATAAAAAGTAGCACAGGTAAATTTATCACAGAGAGAATAGAAAGGACAACAGTATCAATAAGCAGCAATAAACAATAGGTTTAGGTCTCCAGTTTGAGAGGAATCAATAATAATGGCACAAATTGCACTTAAAATTGTTCTTGTTTTCCAAAGTAAAATTATGGTTCTAATCGCCCCTCAAACTCATCAGCATATTCATAAACTTAAATTGTTCACTGAACCAGTGCAACCGGGAAGTTTAAAAGGATGTAATTGTTATTTTTTACCTTGTATTAAAAAAATCATTGATATATTTAAGAGTATTAACCTGGTGCACCTTTGTCAATACAGCAGAAAATGGACATACCGTATCACAAAAAATAAGCATTATTAATCAGAGTGTCTAGTCTTACATAGTGAGTACCTGATTTTAAATAACTGAAAATAACTTTAAAAAATCTATGCAGATCATTTACTAGTTTCATTGGTCTCCACTAGTCAATATCTTATCAAATGAAATGTTTTTTCAAAAATAATTTTTTCTTAAAAGGTGCTTATTAATGTCTTTGTGCCTAAATAATACAATTTCATTTGAAGAGCATCCAACGACTTGAAAGACTGCGGATGGTTGAAACTTGAAATGCTGTTTAAGTCAATCTGGGAGCATTTCCCGTTTTCTAGGCAAGGCCAGCTTCCAACTCAAAAACATCATGTCAGTTCAATTTCCATCAGTTGTAACATCCATTTGAATTTTCTTGATCTTTTACACTTTAAAGTCAACTTTAGTTGAATTGCATTGCCTGACAGAAAATCTGGGTTGTACTCTCCATAGCTAAAGGCCTTAAGGTAATTCGCAAAAGAACCTAGGAAAATGATAATTCTTTAATGCAGCAAGTTGTTATGTTCTGGAATCCACTGCTCAAAATAATAGCGAAAGCAGATTTAATACCTGGTTTTAAAAGGGAATTTGATACATACATGAAAAGGAAAATTTGCAGAACTATGACTAAAGAGCAGGGTAATGGGTCTAATTGGATCACTTTTTTAATAGCTGACACAGGCATGATGAGTCTAAGTAACTCCTTCAGTGTGATATGATTCTATGAATCCACACTGCCAGCAACGGAATTACAATAATTTTTGCACAGTCTGGTTTAAGAATAATACCTGCAATACTTTATATATATGAATGATTGATTTTGTTTTATAGCTAAATATGATTTATTTTGTCATATCCTCTGAGTGATGAACTTAAAATGGTGAAATACACCAATTTAAACCATTTGAATTATATTCTAAATTTTGGCTTGGACACAATATTAATTCAAGGTAAATTTGTGGTTTAAATTGTTTATAGCATTACTCAAAGGTAGAGGTGACAAATCTCCTGAGTTGTAATGAGGAGAAACAGAGAACATCAACACCATGGAAAAATAAAACACCGCAGATGCTGAAATTCTGAAAAGAAAACCTCAAAATGCTCATCAAGTCAGGCAGCATCCATGGAGAGAGAAAAAGAGATGACATTTCAGTTCAATGTCATCCAGTATTGCTGAGTATTTACAACATTTTCTATTTTTTTACATCTACACTGTTCAGTATTTGAAAAGATATTGAGCTAAAATCAACACCTAACAATGGTGTAAATAGGATCTGTGGACTGTTAACCTCAAAAAGTAAATGAAGGTCTGTGTCTCTTTTATTTTAGGGTGATGTTAAGAGGTTAACTACTCTGAATGACATCCAACATCGAATAAGTATACGTCTCTAATTAAATATTGGGAATACCATAGTCATTGTATTTGGTGCCCACCACAACATTGGTTACTTTGCTACCAACTCCATCCCTCTCTCTGGCCAGTGTCTGAAGCTGAACCAGACCCTGGGGCGTCATTCTCCGACCCCCCAGAGGGTCGGAGAATGGCCGTTGGCCGCCGTGAATCCCGCCCCCGCCGGTTGCCGAAGTCTCCGAAGGGAGAAAAGTCGGCAGGGCGTTAATGTCGCCGCTGCCGCGGAGAATGTCACGGGTCTGCGCAAGGCAGCCGATTTTCGGCCTGCCGATATTCTCCCTTCCAGATGGGCCGAAGTCCCGTCGACGTGATGACCGTTCACGTCGACGTAAATTAAACCTCCTCTTCATCGGCGTGACCCGGTGCTCCAGGCTCACGCCGACCAGCGTGGAGGTGAGTGACGGCCTGGGGGGTTGGCTCTGGGCAGGCAATGGCGTGGCCGCAGTCTGAATGCGTGAGGAGAGGTGTGTCTCGGCTTGTGTGTGTGTGTGTGCGGCGGGGGTGGGGGGGGGGGGCGGTGGTAAGAGTAGGCTGGGCTCCGGGGGAGTGCCGGGAGGGGGTCCGTGCCGAGGAGGTGGATGGGGGGTCCGTGCCGGGGTGGAGGTTGGGGGGGGGTCCGTGCCGTGCCGGGGTGGAGATTGGGGGGGGTCCGTGCTGGGGTGGAGGTTGGGGGGGGGGGGGTCCGTGCCGGGGTGGAGGTTGGGGGGGGGTCCGTGCTGGGGTGGAGGTTGGGGGGGGGGTGTCCGTGCCGGGGTGGAGGTTGGGGGGGGTCCATACCGGGGTGGAGGTTGGGGGGGGGGCCGTGCCGGGGTGGAGGTTGGGGGGGGTGTCCGTGCCGGGGTGGAGGTTGGGGGGGGGTCCGTGCCGTGCCGGGGTGGAGGTTGGGGGGGGGGGCCGTGCTGGGGTGGAGGTTGGGGGGGGGGGTCCGTGCTGGGGTGGAGGTTGGGGGGGGGGGTCCGTGCCGAGGAGGGGGATGGGTGGGCAAGTGAGTTGGTCCACCTGGCCAGGTGCCAGCCTCCAACAGTTGGACCCATGCAGTCCATGCCACCTGGCTGGGGGGAGGAGGGGATATGGGCAATGATGACATGTCGTCGTTCCCCTCCCCCCCACCAGGCCGTCATGTTTTCAGATCATCCAGCGATGTTGGCTGCCGTGGTGGCAGCCGCTCATGTCTATGTTGCCCTGGATGAGGAGGAGGAGGAGGAGGAGGAGCGTGCTAGAGAGGCGGCGCAGGCTGCCGCAGAGGGACAGGCGTGAGCCGTCCAGGCTGGAGGGACACCTGACCGAAAGGACGAGGAGGGGGAGGAGGATGTCGCGGCCCCACGGCAACGGAGGCACCTGAGGGCGCCCCATGTGTACCGGCCCCGGCAGTCATACCAGGACCTCATGGACCGGGAATGCAGGAGGAGACTCCGGATGAGCCGGGAAACCGTGGCACACATCTGCCACCTGCTGGCACACCTGTCACCGCGTGGCACTGGCGGGGGACACCCTCTCCCCGTGTCCGTCAAGGTTACGGTGGCCCTGAACTTTTATGCAACGGGGTCATTCCAGGCACCGAGTGGGGACCTGTCCGGCATATCGCAGACTTCGGTGCACCGGTGCATCCGGGCAGTGACAGATGCCCTATATGCCATGGCGCACCGCTACATCCGCTTCCCCGTGGACCGTGCCAGCCAAGGTGCCCGGGCCGTGGGCTTCTCTGCCGTGGCCGGGTTCCCCATGGTCGAGGGCGCGATCGATGGGATGCACGTCGCCGTGCGGCCACCTGCAGATAACAGGGCCGTGTTCACTAATAGGAAGGGGACCTATTCGATGAACGTACAGGTGGTCTGCGACCACCGCATGATGATCCTGCACGTCTGCGCCCGTCACCCAGGCAGTGTACACGACTCATTCGTGTTGTCGCAGTCATTCATCCCCGGCATGTACGAGGGACGCCATCCCCGGCTGAGGGGCTGGTTGCTGGGCGACAGGGGCTACCCATTGCGATCGTGGCTGATGACGCCTATACGGAGGCCACGCAATGAGGCGGAGAACCGCTACAATGATGCCCATGTAGCGACAAGGGGAGTGATCGAGAGGTGCTTTGGCATGCTGAAGATGCGTTTCAGGTGCCTGGACCTCTCTGGGGGCGCCCTCCAGTATCGGTCAGATAGGGTCGGCCGCATCATTGTGGTGTGCTGCGTCCTGCACAACATAGTCCAGCAGAGGGGCGATGTGCCGCAGGCAGAGGAGGGCGGAGTGGCAAGCAGCAGGAAGAGGCCCAGTCCTCCCCAGATGAGGGGGATGGGGGCAATGGTCAAGGCAGACGGGGTAGACACAGGCGGGTGGCTGTCCACCGTTACCGGCTGGCCCAGCGGGCACGGGACAGACTGATAGACGCCCGCTTCACTGACTAGATGGGCGTGGGAATCGGGTAGTATGGCCACAGACTGCACACCATGGCAACAGTCGACCACCCACACCCCCCACCCATCCACCCACCCAGCACCCTCACCCCCCTCCCCAACCCCACCCACCCCACCCGCATGCACACCACCCCCCCCCATTGCCGATCCACCTGCGGCACAACGGGCCGGGCTCACACAGTTGCGGGTGGACGCGTGTCTATCGCAGGCCATGGAGGATGATGACAACCCACCCTGCTATGAGCTCCTGGCTCTACATCGTTGGACTATGTCTGACCCATGGCCACAGTACCACCATCCACCCGGACATCCCTGCATGCGGCTGTGACACTGCAGCGCACGGTCCCGTCCTCTGCCCGGGGGATGTTGATGGCGGCCCAGGGGGAAGGGGGCAGACTCACCTGGGGCTGAGGTAAGACCACCCCTCAGACACACACTTGCGCTCAACGTACATGACACCCCCGCACACTTTGGACAGAGCACAAAGGCAGCTTCGGTAGGTGTAACATTGACTTTAATAACCAAAGGAGTTCATGCACGTGCCCTAGCCCCTAAAACTCATCTGTGCCCTGCACCCGTGCCAACTTACTCAGTGTCTAATTGTTTGGCCTTACGGGCCCTTTGACCACGTCTACGTGGTTCCCCAGACGGTACAGCAGAACTGGAGGTGGACTCCTGTGATTCCTGCCCTCTGACACTGGATCCCTTTGGCGGCCGTTTCCTGGGGCGTCCTGGCCTAGATGGGCCAGGCTGCGGCCCGGG
This sequence comes from Scyliorhinus torazame, assembly GCF_047496885.1. NCBI lineage: Eukaryota > Metazoa > Chordata > Chondrichthyes > Carcharhiniformes > Scyliorhinidae > Scyliorhinus > Scyliorhinus torazame. Next base: position 109,347,507 of record NC_092709.1, on the reverse strand, counting down.
CGACTGGGATGGCGAGCTGCCAGCCTGTCCTGCCCGTTGCCCACCCGATGCACCTGGGACGGAAGGGGGGGAGTCCGAGGTGTCGCGGTGTACCGGGACCTCCCCTACAGGGGGAGCCGGGACGGACCACACCACCTCCTCCTCCCTCGGGGTGCCCGATGGCCCCCAGGCCTCTAAATGGGTGGGGGATGCGAACGGACTGGCCATCCGACGCCCCCCCGACATCTGGCACTGCCAGTCCTGGAGGCCCGTGCTGGTATCGACAGGGGTCTGCAGGTTTGCAGCCATGGAGCCCAGGGGGCTGGCAAACCCTGTCTGTGACAGTGCGACGCCGGCTCGCACATGGCCACTGGCGCCGATGCCCTCAGCGATGGCCTGCAGAGACTGGGCCATGGCCTGCTGAGACTGGGCCATGGCCTGCAGAGACTGGGCTATGGCGTTGAGCGCCTCTGCCATCTGGCGCTGGCACTGGCTCATGGCCTCCTGTGAGAGGGCAGCCATTTCCTGGGCCACAGACGCCGCCTGCACGGAAGGCCCCAGGCCTCGCAAACCGTTCCCCATGTCTGACACCGTCGCACCCATTGCCTCCACCGCGGACGCCACCCGTGCGGTGTCGGCCTGGGTGGCACGCATGACCGGCACCACTCCCAGCTCCTGGACGCGGGTGGACTCCTCCACCTGCGACCGCAGCCGCCGCAAGCCGCCCGTCACCCTCTTCGCTTGTCTCCGGGTCGGTGGTTCCATCGGATCTATGTGTGGGTGTGGTAACTGCAGGAACCCGGGATCCATCTGGGCGGCAGATGTTCGCTTGGGCTGGGCTGCCCTCCGACCGCCCGGTCCCTCTGCTGCTCCTACCTCCACCTGCTGTACCGGGACGGCTGTGTTGTGCGCACCAGTGAGTGTACCAGACGCCTCATCACTAAAGTGCCCAACCGTGGTGAGTGTTTCTGCGATGGTGGAGGGTGTTGGTGACAGCAGTGGCGTTGTGTCGTGCTCTTCGTCCCACTCTGAGTCCATGGCACTTTGGGGTGGGGGTTCGTCTCCACCCATCCACTCTGAGTCACTGTCCGGTATTTCGTCTTCCTGGGTAGTGGTATCCCGGGTAGGGGTGTACTGGGTAGTGGTGTCCTGGGTAGTGGTGTCCTGGGTAGTGGTGTCCTGGGTAGTGGTGTCCTGGCTCGGATGTGACGGGGGCCTGTGGCTGCCCCCCTCGTCGCTGAGTGGTCGCCCCCGCACGTGACGGGGGTGTCGTCTCCCTGTTGCTCCAGGTCTCTCCATCACCCGTGGTGTGCGAGGGGCATCCTGCGGGCGTCGCATGCTGGAGGGTGCGGGTCTCTCCGTCTCCCGTGGTCTCCGAGAGGCATCCTGCGGGCGTCGCATGCTGGAGGGTGCGGGTCTCTCCGTCTCCTGTGGTCTCCGAGGGGCATCCTGCTGGCGTCGCATGCTGGAGGGTGCGGGTCTCTCCGTCTCCTGTGGTCTCCGAGGGGCATCCTGCGGGCGTCGCATGCTGGAGGGTGCGGGTCTCTCCGTCTCCTGTGGTCTCCGAGGGGCATCCTGCGTGTGTCGCATGCTGGAGGGTGCGGGTCTCTCCGTCTCCTGTGGTCTCCGAGAGGCATCCTGCGGGCGGTCTGCATCTGCGGGGATGGGTGCCTGGACGTTTGGTCCTGCGATTCACAATGAAGCATGCATGGTTAGACAGCAGGCAGTGATCAGGTGATACGGGGGAGGGGGATATAGGGGAGGGGGGATATGGGGACGGGCTGTCGGTGGCTCACTCGCTAGTACGCCCCCGACCTCTGCATCAGCAACCTCCCGGTCCTCAGGTCCGCCAGCCAGTTCCAGGGCCCTTTCCTCGTGTACGGTCAGTGGCCTCTCATCAGCGGACCCTCCTCCAGTCCTCACATGCTCCCTATTGTTGTGTGCGCGCTTCTCCTGTGGGGGGGGGGGGGTGGCAGGGGTAAAAGGCAACAGTGTTAGGCAGGTATATGAATGCACGCCATCGGTTGCGCGTGCATTGCAGAGGTTAAGGTTAGGGCTGGATTCACTTGGGTATATGGGGCATATGGGGGAGGGGGGATATGGGGAGGGGGGATATGGGGGAGGGGGGATATGGGGGATATGGGGGAGGGGGATATGGGGGAGGGGGGATATGGGGGAGGGGGGATATGGGGGAGGGGGGATATGGGGGATATGGGGAGGGGGGATATGGGGGATATGGGGGAGGGGGGATATGGGGGAGGGGGGATATGGGGGATATGGGGGAGGGGGGATATGGGGGATATGGGGGAGGGGGGATATGGGGGAGGGGGAATATGGGGGAGGGGGGATATGGGGGAGGGGGGATATGGGGGAGGGGAATATGGGGGAGGGGGGATATGGGGGATTTGGGGAGGGGGGATATGGGGGATATGGGGGAGGGGGGATATGGGGGAGGGGGGATATGGGGGAGGGGGGATATGGGGGATATGGGGCAGGGGGGGATATGGGGAGGGGGGATATGGGGGAGGGGGGATATGGGGAGGAGGGATATGGGGAGGGGGGATATGGGGGAGGGGGGATATGGGGAGGGGGGATATGGGGGAGGGGGGAGGGGGGGATATGGGGAGGGGGGATATGGGGGAGGCTCACCCTGCCTGCTCTGACGAGGTCGTTCACCTTCTTGTGGCACTGGGTGCCTGTCCGTGGTGTCAGGGCCATAGCGGTGACGGCCTCTGCCACTTCCCTCCACAGACGCCGGCTGTGGCGTGGGGCAACTCTGCGGCCGTGCCCGGGATACAGGGCGTCCCTCCTCTGCTCCACCGCGTCCAGGAGCGCCTCCACATCGCTTGACTCGAACCTCGGGGTTGAGCGGCGGCCAGCCATCCAGTCGGGTGTTGCGGTCGGGTGTTCCGGTCGGGTGGGGGGGAGAAGCGCGGCCTTATGAGCCGTCACGCCATGCAGCGCGTATGATGCTGCACGGCGTGAACCACTGCGCAAGCGCGGATCCCGTGACGTCGCTGCTAGCCCATTTCGGGCCGGAGACTATCGACCAATTTTTCCGACGTGACGCAAGTCGGATTTGCGCCGCTTTTTGCGCCGATCGGCGGACTTTTCGCCGATAACGGAGAATTTCGCCCCTGATGTCCCGTTTGACAAAGTTGAGCTTCTGAAACCATGGGCGTCATTTTCCGACCCCCCAGAGGGTCGGAGAATGGCCGTTGGCCGCAGTGAATCCCGCCCCCGCCGGTTGCCGAAGTCTCCGAAGGGAGAAAAGTCGGCGGAGCGTTAATGTCGCCGCTGCCGTCGGAGAATGTCACAGGTCTGCGCAAGGCAGCCGATTTTCGGCCTGCCGATATTCTCCCTTCCGGATGGGCCGAAGTCCCGTCGACGTGATGACCGTTCACGTCGACGTAAATTAAACCTCCTTTTCATCGGCGTGACCCTGTGCTCCAGATTCACGCCGACCAGCTTGGAGGTGAGTGACGGCCTGGGGGGTTGGCTCTGGGCAGGCGATGGCGTGGCCGCAGTCTGAATGCGTGAGGAGAGGCGTGTCTCGGGTTGTGTGTGTGTGTGTGCGGCGGGGTGGGGGGGGGGGGGATGGTTAGAGTAGGCTGGGCTCCGGGGGAGTGCCAGGAGGGGGTCCGTGCCGGGGTGGAGGTTGGGGGGGGTCCGTGCCGGGGTGGAGGTTGGGGGGGGGGTCCGTGCTGGGGTGGAGGTTGGGGGGGGGGGGGTCCGTGCCGGGGTGGAGGTTGGGGGGACGTGTCCGTGCCGGGGTGGAGGTTGGGGGGGGTCCGTGCCGGGGTGGAGGTTGGGGGGAGGTCCGTGCGGGGAGGGGGATGAGGGGTCCGTGCCGGGGTGGAGGTTGGGGGGGGGTCCGTGCCGGGGAGGGGGATGGGGGGTCTGTGCCGGGGTGGAGGTTGGGGGGGGCGTCTGTGCCGGGGTGGAGGTTGGGGGGGTTCTGTGCCGGGGAGGGGGATGGGGGGTCCGTGCCGGGGTGGAGGTTGGGAGGGGGTCCGTGCAGGGGAGGGGGATGGGGGGTCCGTGCCGGGGTGGAGGTTGGGGGGGGTCCGTGCCGGGGGAGGGGGATGGGGTGTCCGTGCCGGGGTGGAGGTTGGGGGGGGGGTCCGTGCCGGGGAGGGGGATAGGGGGTCCGTGCCGGGGTGGAGGTTGGGGGGGGGTCCGTGCCGGGTGGAGGTTGGGGGGGGTCCGTGCCGGGGATGGGGATGGGGGGGTCCGTGCCGGGGTGGAGGTTGGGGGGGGGGGTCCGTGCCGGGGTGGAGGTTGGGGGGGGTCCGTGCCGGACAGGGGGATGTCGGGTCCGTGCCGGGGTGGAGGTTGGGGGGGGGTCCATGCCGGGGTGGAGGTTGGGGGGGGGTTCCGTGCCGGGGTGGATGTTCGGGGGGGGCTCCGTGCCGGGGTGGAGGCTGGGGGGGGGGGGTCCGTGCCGGGGTGGAGGTTGGGGGGGGTCCATGCCGGGGAGGGGGATGCGAGGGCAAGTCAGTTGGTCCACCTGGCCAGGTGCCAGCCTACAACAGTTGGACCCATGCGGTCCATGCCACCTGGCTGGTGGGAGGAGGGGATATGGGCAATGATGACATGTCGTCGTTCCCCTCCCCCCCACCAGGCCGTCATGTTTTTCGATCATCCAGCGATGTTGGCTGCCGTGGCGGCTGCCGCTCATGTCTATGTTGCCCTGGATGAGGAGGAGGAGGAGCGTGCCAGAGAGGCGGCGCAGGCTGCCGCAGAGGGACAGGCGGCAGCCGCCCAGGCTGGAGGGACACCTGACCGACAGGACGAGGAGGGGGAGGAGGACGTCGCGGCCCCATGGCAACGGAGGCACCCGAGGGCGCCCCGTGTGTACCGGCCCCGGCAGTCATACCAGGACCTCACGGACCGGGAATGCAGGAGGAGACTCCGGATGAGGCGGGAAACCGTGGCACACATCTGCCACCTGCTGGCACACCTGTCACCGCGTGGCACTGGCGGGGGACACCCTCTCCCCGTGTCCGTCAAGGTTACGGTGGCCCTGAACTTTTATGCAACGGGGTCATTCCAGGCACCGAGTGGGGACCTGTCCGGCATATCGCAGACATCGGTGCATCGGTGCATCCGGGCAGTGACAGATGCCCTATATGCCATGGCGCACCGCTACATCCGCTTCCCTGTGGACCGGGCCAGCCAAGATGCCCGGGGCGTGGGCTCCTCTGCCGTGGCCGGGTTCCCCATGGTCCAGGGCGCGATCGATGGGATGCACGTCGCCGTGCGGCCACCTGCAGATAACAGGGCCGTGTTCACCAATAGGAAGTGCACCTATTCGATGAACATACAGGTGGTCTGCGACCACCGCATGATGATCCTGCACGTCTGCGCCCGTTACCCAGGCAGTGTACACGACTCATACGTGTTGTCACAATCATCCATCCCCGGCATGTACGAGGGACGCCATCCCCGGCTGAGGGGCTGGTTGCTGGGCGACAGGGGCTACCCATTGCGATCGTGGCTGATGACGCCTATACGGAGGCCACGCAATGAGGCGGAGAACCGCTACAATGATGCCCATGTAGCGACAAGGGGAGTGATAGAGAGGTGCTTTGGCGTGCTGAAGATGCGTTTCAGGTGCCTGGACCTCTCTGGGGATGCCCTCCAGTATCGGTCAGATAGGGTCGGCCGCATCATTGTGGTGTGCTGCGTCCTGCACAACATAGCCCAGCAGAGGGGCGATGTGCGGCAGGCAGAGGAGGGCGGACTGGAGGAGCAGCAGGAAGAGGCGCAGTCCTCCCCAGATGATGGGGGTAATGGTCAGGGCAGACGGGGTAGACACAGCCGGGTGGCTGTCCACCATTACCGGCTGGCCCAGCGGGCACGTGACAGACTGATAGCCGCCCGCTTCAGTGACTAGATGGGCGTGGGAATCGGGTAGTATGGCCACAGACCGCACACCATGGCAACAGCCGACCAGCCACACCCCCCACCCATCCACCCACCCAGCACCCGCATGCACACCGCCCCCCCATTGCCGATCCACCTGCGGCACAACGGGCCGGGCTCACACAGTTGCGGGTGGACGCGTGTCTATTGCAGACCATGGAGGATGATGACAACCCGCCCTGCGGTGAGCTCCTGGCTCTACATCGTTGGACTATGTCTGACCCATGGCCACAGTACCACCATCCACCCGGACCATCCCTGCATGCGGCTGTGACACTGCAGCGCACGGTCCCGTCCTCTGCCCGGGGGATGTTGATGGCGGCCCAGGGGGAAGGGGGCAGACTCACCTGGGGCTGAGGTAAGACCACCCCTCACACACACACTTGCGCTCAACGTACATGACACCCCCACACGCTTTGGACAGAGCACAAAGGCAGCTTCTGTAGGTGTAACATTGACTTTAATAACCAAAGGAGTTCATGCACGTGCCCTAGCCCCTAAAACTCATCTGTGCCCTGCACCCGTGCCAACTTACTCAGTGTCTAATTGTTTGGCCTTACGGGCCCTTTGACTACGTCTACGTGGTTCCCCAGACGGTACAGCAGAACTGGAGGTGGACTCCTGTGATTCCTGCCCTCTGACACTGGATCCCTTTGGCGGCCGTTTCCTGGGGCGTCCTGGCCTAGATGGGCCAGGCTGCGGCCCGGGCGACTGGGATGGCGAGCTGCCAGCCTGTCCTGCCCGCTGCCCACCCGATGCACCTGGGACGGAAGGGGGGGAGTCCGAGGTGTCGCGGTGTACCGGGACCTCCCCTACAGGGGGAGCCGGGACGGACCACACCACCTCCTCCTCCCTCGGGGTGCCCGATGGCCCCCAGGCCTCTACATGGGTGGGGGATGCGAACGGACTGGCCATCCGACGCCCCCCCGACATCTGGCGCTGCCAGTCCTGGAGGCCCGTGCTGGTATTGACGGGGGTCTACAGGTTTGCAGCCATGGAGCCCAGGGGGTTGGCAAACCCTGTCTGTGACATTGCGACGCCGGCTCGCGCATGGCCACTGGTGCCGATGCCCTCAGCGATGGCCTGCAGAGACTGGGCCATGGCCTGCTGAGACTGGGCCATGTCCTGCTTAGACTGGGCCATGGCCTGCAGAGACTGGGCTATGGCGTTGAGCGCCTCTGCCATCTGGCGCTGGCACTGGCTCATGGCCTCCTGTGAGAGGGCAGCCATTTCCTGGGCCACAGACGCCGCCTGCACGGAAAGCCCCAGGCCTCGCAAACCGTTCCCCATGTCTGACACCGTCGCATCCATTGCCTCCACTGCGGACACCACCCGTGCGGTGTCAGCTTGGCTGGCACGCATGACCGGCACCACTTCCAGCTCCTGGACGCGGGTGGACTCCTCCACCTGCGACTGCAGCCGCCGCAAGCCGCCCGTCACCCTCTTCGCTCGTCTCCAGATCGGTGGTTGCATCGGATCTATGTGTGGGTGTGGTAACTCCAGGAACCCGGGATCCATCTGGGCGCCAGATGTTTGCTTGGGCTGGGCTGCCCTCCGACCGCCCGGCCCCTCTGCTGCTCCTACCTCCACCTGCTGTACCGGGACGGCTGTGTTGTGCGCACCAGTGAGTGCACCAGACGCCTCATCACTAAAGTGCCCAACCGAGGTGAGTGTTTCTGCGATGGTGGAGGGTGTTGGTGACAGCAGTGGCGTTGTGTCGTGCTCTTCGTCCCACTCTGAGTCCATGGCACTTTGGGGTGGGGGTTCGTCTCCACCCATCCACTCTGAGTCACTGTCCGGTATTTCGTCTTCCTGGGTAGTGCTGTCCGGGTAAGGGTGTCCCGGGCAGTGCTGTCCCGGGTAGTGCTGTCCCGGGTAGTGGTGTCCCGGGTTGTGGTGTCCTGGGTAGTTGTGTCCTGGGTAGTGGTGTCCTGGGTAGTGGTGTCCTGGCTCGGATGTGACGGGGGCCTGTGGCTGCCCCCCTCGTCGCTGGGTGGTCGCTCCCGCACGTGACGGGGGTGTCGTCTCCCTGTTGCTCCAGGTCTCTCCGTCTCCCGTGGCCTCCGAGGGGCATCCTGCGGGCGTCGCATGCTGGAGGGTTCGTGTCTCTCCGTCTCCCGTGGCCTCCGAGTGGCATCCTGCGGGCTGTCTGCATCTGCGGGGATGGGTACCTGGACATTTGGTCCTGCGATACACAATGAAGCATGCATGGTTAGACATCAGGCAGTGATCAGGTGATATGGGGAGGGGGATATAGGGGAGGGGGGATATGGGGACGGGCTGTCGGTGGCTCACTTGCTACTACGCCCCCGACCTCTGCATCAGCAACCTCCCGGTCGTCAGGTCCGCCAGCCAGTTCCAGGGCCCTTTCCTCGTGTTCGGTCAGTGGCCTCTCATCAGCGGGGCCTCTTCCAGTCCTCACATGCTCCCTATTGTTGTGTGCGCGCTTATCCTGTGGGGGGGGGGGGGGTGGCAGGGGTAAAAGGCAACACTGTTCGGCAGATATATGAATGCACGCCATCGGTTGCGCGTGCATTGCAGAGGTTAAGGTTAGGGCTGGATTCACTTGGGGATATGGGGGATATGGGGGAGGGGGGGATATGGGGGATATAGGGGAGGGGGGATATGGGGGAGGGGGGATATGGGGGAGGGGGATATGGGGAGGGGGGATATGGGGGATATGGGGGAGGGGGATATGGGGAGGGGGATATGGGGGAGGGGGGATATGGGGAGGGGGGATATGGGGGAGGGGGGATATGGGGGAGGGGGGATATGGGGGAGGGGGGATATGGGGAAGGGGGGATATGGAGGAGGGGGGATATGGGGGCAGGGGGGATATGGGGAGGGGGATATGGGGGAGGGGGAGATATGGGGAAGGGGGGATATGGGGGGATATGGGGGAAGGGGGGATATGGGGGAGGGGGGATATGGGGGAGGGGGGGATATGGGGGAGGGGGGATATGGGGGAGGGGGGATATGGGGGGGATATGGGGAGGGGGGATATGGGGAGGCTCACCCTGCCTGCTCTGACGAGGTTGTTCACCTTCTTGTGGCACTGGGTGCCTGTCCGTGGTGTCAGGGCCGCAGTGGTGATGGCCTCTGCCACTTCCCTCCACAGACGCCGGCTGTGGCGTGGGGCAACTCTGCAGCCGTGCCCGGGATGCAGGGCGTCCCTCCTCTGCTCCACCGCGTCCAGGAGCGCCTCCACATCCCGTGACTCGAACCTCGGGGCTGAGTGGCGGCCAGCCATCCAGTCGGGTGTTGCGGTCGGGTGTTGCGGTCGGGTGGGGGGGGAGCAGCGCGGCCTTATGAGCCGTCACGCCGTGCGGCGCGTATGACGCTGCACGGCGTGAACCACTGCGCAAACGCGGATCCCGTTACGTCGCTGCTAGCCCATTTCGGGCCGGAGACTTTCGACCCATTTTTCCGACGTGACGCAAGTCGGATTTGCGCCGTTTTTTGCGCCGATCGGCAGACTTTCCGCCGATAACGGAGAATTTCGCCCCATATCTTCTCCATCACCAAAACCACCTACTTCCATCTCCATAACATTTTCCCTTCTCCGTCCCTCACCCTTATTAGCTTATCTGTTGTTAAAAACCTCACAAAACATTTGTTACCTCTAGATTCAACTGTGCTAATGTTCTCCTGGTCGGCCTTCCAATTAGCACTCTCTTTGAACATGAGCTCCTCCAAAACTTTATTACCATTATCCTAAACTTCACCAATTCCCATTCATCTAATATCCCGTGTTTCTGACTTATACTGACTGCACCTCCATTTTAAAGCTGTCATCCTTTTATCAAAACCCTCCATGGCCTCGCCCCACACTATCTCTGTAACCTCTACCAACCTGACAACTCTACGAGATCTCCACGCTCCTCAAATTCTGGCCTCATACACATCCTGCTTTCATCATTCTACTGTTATCATCGATACCTGCAGCTGCCTAAACAGTAAGTTTGGGGTTATCTTCCTAAACTTCTCCACCTCTCTACAATTTTAAGATGTTCCCTATCTATCTCTTTGACCAAGCTTTTGATCATTTGATCTAATGTCCACTTATGAAGGTTGAGGGGCGACCTGAAAAAGGTCTACAAAATTATGAGGGGCATAGACAGAGTGGATAGTCAGAGGCTTTTTCCCAGGGTAGAGGGGTCAATTCCTAGGGGGCATAGGTTTAAGGTGCAAGGGGCAAGGTTTAGAGGAGATGTACGAGGCAAGTTTTTTACACAGAGGGTAGTGGGTGCCTGGAACGTGCTGCCGGAGGGGGTGGCGGAAGCATGGACGATAGTGACGTTTAAGGGATGTCTTGACAAATACATGAATAGGATGGGAATAGAGGGATACGGACCCCGGAAGAGTAGAAGGTTTTAGTTTAGACGGGCAGCATGGTCAGCGCAGGCTTGGAGGACCGAAGGGCCTGTTCCTGTGCTGCAAATTTGTTTGTACTTTGTTCTTTGTTCTATGCTGTCTGCTGGTAAATTTTGTTTGGTAGGACTCTTGTGAATCACCTCATGTCTGCTTACTATTTTGGAAATGCTTTGTAAACGCAATTTATTGTTGTTTAACAACTTGAAACATGGTGCATAATGCTACTGAACAGTCCCTGTGTGCAAGCAAAGGATGTTTAATAATAATCTTTATTAGTGTCACAAGTAGACTTACATTAACACTGCAATGAAGTTACTGTGAAAATCCACTAGTCACTGCACTCCGGCGCCTGTTCGGGTACACAGAGGGAGAATTCAGAATGTTCAATTCACCTAACAAGCATGTCATTCGGGACTTGTGGGAGGAAACCGGAGCACCCGGAGGAAACCCATGCAGACATGGGCCGAATGTGCAGACTCCGCACATACAGCGAACCAAGCGGGAATTGAACCCGGGACCCTGGCGCCGGAGTGGGTCAGTGTGTCATTGATTAAACACTGTGCTACCGTGCCGCCTCAAGTAGACTCAAGAGGCAGGGACATCAATAAGAAGATATTTGGCGTGACCAGCATTGTTTTAAAAAAATATATGTTTATTCAAGTTTTCCAACAAAATGTTTGACAAAGCTCCCCCCCCTCCAATAACAGAAGATAAAAGAAACGCAAACACAACAATTAACATTGTACATTGTACAAAACATTTACATTGGTTTTCCCCATGTACAATAGCTCCCCCCCATGGGACATTTAATGGTACTCGTAGGGGAAGTCCCCCCGCCCACCCCCATTCCCCCCCCAACAGAACCCCCCCCCCCCACCCTAGGATTGCTGCTGCTGCTGACCTCCTTCTAACGCTCTGCGAGGTAGTCTAGGAACGGTTGCCACCGCCTGAAGAACCCCTGCACAGACCCTCATAAGGCAAACTTTATCCTCTCCAGCTTAATGAACTCTGCCATGTCATTTATCCAGGCTTCCACACTGGGGGGCTTCGCGTCCTGCCATAATAACAAGATCCTCCGCCGGGCTACCAGGGACACAAAGGCCAGGATACCGGCCTCTTTCGCCTCCTGCACTCCCGGCTCGTCCGTTACCCCAAATAATGCCAACCCCCAACTTGGCTTGACCTGGACTTTCACCACCTTGGACATAGTCCTCGCAAGACCCCTCCAAAACCCCTCCAGTGCCAGGCATGACCAGAACATGTAGACGTGATTTGCCGGACTCCCCGAGCACCTCCCACATCTGTCCTCCACCTCAAAGAACCTACTCATCCTCACCCCTGTCATATGCGTTCTGTGAACAACCTTGAATTGTATTAGGCTGAGCCTGGCGCAAGAGGAGGAAGAATTAACCCTACTCAGGGCATCAGCCCACAGACCCTCATCTATCTCCTCCCGAAGCTCCTCCTCCCACTTGCCCTTTAACTCCTCTACCGCGGCCTCCTCCTCTTCTTTCAGCTCCTGGTAGATCGCCGAGACCCTGCCCTCTCCAACCCATACACCCAAAATCACCCTGTCCTGGGTCCCCTGTGCCGGGAGCAGCGGGAATTCCCTCACCTGCCGCCTCACAAATGCCCTCACTTGCATATACCTGAAAGCATTCCCCGGGGGTAACCCAAACTTCTCCTCCAGCGCCCCTAGGCTCGCAAACATCACATCTATGAACAGGTCCCCTATTCTCCTAATCCCTGCCCGATGCCAGCTCCGAAATCCCCCATCCATCCTTCCCGGGACGAACCGATGATTCTCCCGAATCGGGGACCCAACCGAGGCTCCCACCTTGCCCCTGTGTCGCCTCCACTGCCCCCAGATCTTCAGCGTTGCCGCCACCACCGGACTCGTGGTGTACCTTGTCGGCGAAAGTGGCAGCGGTGCCGTCACCAGCACCCTCAGGCTCGTGCCCACACAGGACGCCATCTCCAACCTCTTCCACGCTGCCCCCTCTCCCTCTATTACCCACTTACGGATCGTTGCCACATTGGCTGCCCAATAGTAACCGCACAAATTCGGCAGAGCCAGCCCCCCACTGTCCCTACTACGCTCCAGAAACACCCTCTTTACCCTCGGGGTCTTATTTGCCCCCACGAAACCCATGATGCTCCTGCTTACCCGTTTAAAAAAGGCCTTGGGAATCATAATGGGAAGGCACTGGAACACAAATAGAAACCTCGGGAGGACCATCATTTTAACCGCCTGCACCCTGCCCGCTAACGAGAGTGGCAGCACATCCCATCTTTTAAAATCCTCCTCCATCTGCTCCACCAACCACGTCAAATTGAGTTTGTGCAGGCCCCCCCAACTCCCAGCCACCTGGACCCCTAAGTACCGAAAGCTCCTTTCCGCCCTTTTCAGCGGCAGGTTGTCTATCCCCCTTCTCTGGTCCCCTGGGGGCACCACAAAGAGCTCACTTTTCCCTACATTAAATTTATACGCCGAGAAGTCACCAAGCTCCCTTAGGATCCGCATGACCTCCGCCATCCCCTCCACTGGGTCTGCCACATACAGCAACAGGTCATCCGCATATAGCGACACCCGATGTTCCTCTCCCCCACGGACCAGTCCCCTCCATTTCCTGGACTCCCTTAGTGCCATGGCCAAGGGCTCTATTGCCAGTGCAAACAGCAAGGGGGACAGGGGGCACCCATGCCTCGTCCCTCGGTACAGCCGAAAGTACTCCGACCTCCGCCGATTCGTAGCCACGCTTGCCACCGGGGCTCTATATAACAACCTGACCTAGCCGATAAACCCCTCCCTGAACCCAAACCTCCGCAACACTTCCCAAAGATACCCCCACTCCACCCAGTTGAAAGCCTTCTCCGCATCCATAGCTACCACTACCTCCGCTTCTCCCTCCATCGAGGGCATCATAATCACGTTGAGGAGCCTCCGCACGTTAGTATTTAGGTGTCTGCCCTTTACGAACCCCGTCTGGTCCTCATGAATTACCCCGGGACACAGTCCTCAATTCTCGTAGCCAGCACTTTTGCCAGCAACTTAGCATCCACATTAAGGAGCGAGATCAGTCTATACGACCCACACTGCAGTGGGTCCTTGTCCCACTTCAGGATCAGAGAGATCAGCGCCCCGGACATTGTCGGGGGCAAGGTCCCCCCTCCCTAGTCTCATTGAAAGTCCTCACTAGCAATGGGCCTAGCAGATCCGCATACATCCTATAAAACTCGACCGGGAACCCGTCCAGCCCCGGGGCCTTCCCCGCCTGCATGCTCACCAATCCTTTAACCAGCTCCTCCAGCCCTATTGGCGCCCCTAAACCAGCCACCTCCTGCTCCTCCACCCTCGGGAACCTCAGCTGATCCAAGAATCGTCGCATCCCCTCCTCCCCCGCTGGGGGCTCAGATCTGTACAAATCCCCATAAAAGTCCCTAAATACCTCATTTATTCTCACCGCACTCCGCACCGTATTCCACCCTCTATCCTTAATTCCACCTAGCTCCCTCGCTGCCTCCCTCATACGAAGCTGGTGTGCCAGCATCCGACTCGCCTTCTCCCCATACTCATACATCACCCCCTGCGCTTTCCTCCAATGTGCCTCTGCTTTCCCTGTGGTCAACAGGTCAAACTCCGTCTGGAGATTCCGTCGCTCCCTGAGTAGCCCCTCCTCGGGGGCCTCTGCGTATCTCCTATCCACCCTTAAAATCTCCCCCACCAACCTCTCCCTCTCCCTCCCTCTCTCTTCTCCCTATGGGCCCTAATGGAGATTAGCTCTCCCCTAACCACCGCCTTCAGCGCCTCCCAAACTACCCCCACCTGCACCTCCCCGTTGTCGTTGGCCTCCAAATATCTTGCAATGCATCCCGGCACCCGCCCACATCCAGGACCCACCCTCCTCATCCGCCAACAGTCCCACATCCAGGCGCCACAATGGGCGCTGGTCCCTCTCCTCCCCCAACTCCAGTTCCACCCAGTGCGGGGCGTGGTCTGAGATGGCTATGGCCGAGTACTCCGTTCCCTCCACTTTCGGGATTAGCGCCCTGCTCAGAACAAAAAAATCTATCTGGGAGTAGTCTTTATGGACGTGGGAAAAGAATGAAAATTCCCTGGCCTGAGGCCTGACAAACCTCCATGGGTCCACTCCTCCCATCTGGTCCATAAATCCCCTAAGAACCTTGGCCGCAGCAAGTCTCTTACCCGTCCTGGACCGAGAGCGATCCAATGCTGGGTCCAGCACCGTGTTGAAATCCCCCCCCCATTATCAAGCTTCCTACCTCCAGGTCCGGAATCCGACCCAGCATGCGCTTCATAAATCCGGTACATTTACCAATACCACCCGCACCCCCTGCAGCCTACAGCTCACCATCACATATCGACATATCGAATTATGTCGAATCACACTGCTTAACAACTTCCTTACCTTGCAGGTCAGCTGTTAGTTCGGGAGAGAGAGAGAGCTGGGACTTTGGAAACAGCGCGGGAGATTGAAAAAGCGCGGGAGCTGCGAGGCAGAGGGGACAGTTTAAAAGGTTGCGGCATGGGTGAGGTAAGTACTGCTAAACAACTTCCTTACCTTGCAGGTCAGCTGTTAGTTCGGGAGAGAGAGAGAGCTGGGACTTTGGAAACAGCGCGGGAGATTGAAAAAGCGCGGGAGCTGCGAGGCAGAGGGGACAGTTTAAAAGGTCGCGGCGTGGGTGAGGTAAGTACTGCTTAACAACTTCCTTACCTTGCAGGTCAGCTGTTAGTTCGGGAGAGAGAGAGAGCTGGGACTTTGGAAACAGCGCGGGAGATTGAAAAAGCGCGGGAGCTGCGAGGCAGAGGGGACAGTTTAAAAGGTCGCGGCGTGGGTGAGGTAAGTACTGCTTAACAACTTCCTTCCCTTGCAGGTCAGCTGTTAGTTCGGGAGAGAGAGAGAGCCGGGACTTTGGAAACAGCGCGGGAGATTGAAAAAGCGCGGGAGCTGCGAGGCAGAGGGGACAGTTTAAAAGGTCGCGGCGTGGGTGAGGTAAGTACTGCTTAACAACTTCCTTACCTTGCAGGTTAGCTGTTAGTTCGGGAGAGAGAGAGAGCCGGGGACTTTGGAAACAGCGCGGGAGATTGAAAAAGCGCGGGAGCTGCGAGGCAGAGGGGACAGTTTAAAAGGTCGCGGCGTGGGTGAGGTAAATACTGCTTAACAACTTCCTTACCTTGCAAGTCAGCTGTTAGTTCGGGAGAGAGAGAGAGCCGGGACTTTGGAAACAGCGCGGGAGATTGAAAAAGCGCGGGAGCCGCGAGGCAGAGGGGACAGTTTAAAAGGTCGCGGCGTGGGTGAGGTAAGTACTGCTTAACAACTTCCTTACCTTGCAGGTCAGCTGTTAGTTCGGGAGAGAGAGCGAGCCGGGACTTTGGAAACAGCGCGGGAGATTGAAAAAGCGCGGGAGCTGCGAGGTAGAGGGGACAGTTTAAAAGGTTGCGGCGTGGGTGAGGTAAGTACTGCTTAACAACTTCCTTACCTTGCAGGTCAGCTGTTAGGAATAGATAGGATAGATGTGGGCAGGTTGTTTCCACTGGTCGGGGAAAGCAGAACTAGGGGGCATAGCCTCAAAATAAGGGGAGGTAGATTTAGGACGGAGTGTAGGAGGAACTTCTTCACCCAAAGGGTTGTGAATCTCTGGATTTCCTTGCCCAGTGAAGCAGTTGAGGCTCCTTCTTTAAACGTTTTTAAGAAAAAGATAGATGCCTTTCTAAAGAATAAAGGGATTCGGGGATATGGTGTACGGGCCGGAGAGTGGAGCTGAGTCCACAAAGATCAGCCATGATCTCATTAAATGGCGGAGCAGGCTCGAGGGGCCAGATGGCCTACTCCTGTTCCTAATTCTTATGTTCTTATGTTCACCACCTGCTCGCCTCCCTGCTCCCCCAGCCACTTATATATATCCCCAATTCTTCCCTCCCCTTCCACATCCGGAAGCAGCAGTCGCTCCAGCAGGGTGTATCCCGGCAATCTAGGGAATCCCTTCCAGACCTTTCGTGCAAAGTCCCTAACCTGTAGATACCTGAACTCACTAACCCTCGGCAGCTCTACCCTCTCTCTTAAGTCCTCCAGACTAGCGAACCCTTCCTCCAAATACAAATCCCTCACCTTGACTAGCCCCACTTCCCTCCACCTCCTGTATACACTATCCATCCCTCCCGGCTCAAACCCATGATTCTCGCACAGCGGTGTCAGCACCGACATCGCTTCCACCCTAAAATGCCTCCTCAGCTGATTCCATATCTTCACTGTGGACTGCACCACTGGGCTCCCTGAATACCTACTGGGAGCCATTGGCAATGCTGCCGTCACCATAGCCCTCAAACTAGACCCCTTACAAGATTCCTCCTCCATCCTAACCCACTCTGCCCCTTCTCCTTCCCACCACCGCCGCACCTTGTCCACAATCGTCGCCCAATAATAATGAAGCAAGTTTGGCAATGCCAACCCCCTCTGTTGCCTCTGCCTCTGTAGCAGGGTCCTCCCCACCCTCGGCACCTTCCCCGCCCATACAAAGTCAGAGATGATTGTGTCCACTTTCCGAAAAAAGGCCTTTGGTATAAAGATTAGGAGAGCCTGAAAGATAAACAAGAACCTCGGCAGAAAATTCATTTTCACCACTTGGACTCTCCCCGCCAACGTTAAGTGCAGTGTATCCCACCTCTTAAGATCCTCCCTGGCCTCCTCCACCAGCTTCGTTAAGTTCCACTTTTGGAGCCCGGTCCATTCCCTCGCTACCTGAATCCCCAATTACCTAAACCTATCCCTTGCTACCGTAAATGGCATCCCCCCCCTAAGTTAGCCCGCTGTGCCAGCTCATTCACCGGGAATACCTTGTTTTTCCCTACATTCAGCTTCTATCCCGAGAACCCTCCAAACCTCCCCAACAGGCCCATAATCCTTTCCATACTCTCCAACGGATCCGAAACATACAGCCGAAGGTCATCGGCATAGAGCAACACCCGATGCTCTCTCTGTCCCCTCATGATCCCCTGCCACTCTGTCGACTCCCTGAGAGCCATCGCCAACGGCTCTATGGCCAGCGCAAACAGCTGCTGTGACAGCGGGCACCCCTGCCTCGGACCCCTGTGTAAGTCAAAGCTTTGTGAGCTCATATCATTCGTCCTCACCCTCGCTCATGGCGCCACATACAGCAACCGCACCCATGCCACAAATCTCGGCCCAAACCCAAACCTTCCCAAAACTTCGAACAAGTACCGCCACTCCACCCGATCAGATGCTTTCTCCGCGTCCATGAACACCACCACCTCCGGTACCAGAGCTCTTGACGGATTCATCACCACATTCAACAGCCGTCTTATATTACTCGGGAGCTGCCTGCCCTTCACGAAGACTGTTTGATCTTCTGCAACCACCCCCGGGACACAATCCTCCATCCTCCCCGCCAACAACTTAGCCAATACTTTCACATCCGTGTTCAATAGTGATATGGGTCTATACGACCCACATTCCACCGGATCCTTCCCTTTTTTGGGGATTAGTGTGATTGCTGCCTGCTTCATCGTCCCCGGCAACGCCCCCTTCTCCAGTGCTTCATTAAACGCCCCAACAGATGTGGTGCCAGGTCCGCTGCAAATTCCTTATAAAACTGTGCCGGGTACCCGTCCGCCAAGGGGCCTTCCCCGACTTCATATCCCTGATACTATCCAGCACCTCCCTCAGCCCCAGGGGCTACTCCAACGCCTGCCGCTTTGCTTCCTCCACCTGGGGAAATTCCAGCTCGTCCAGAAACTGCCCCATGTCCCCCCCCTCTCTTCCTGGGTCTGCCTCATAAAGTCCCTGATAATACTCTCTAAATGCCTCATTTATCTTCCCTGGCTCTGATACCACATCCCCAGCCCCAGTCCGGATCTTCAATATTTCCCTGGACGCAGCCTGCCTCAGCAGCTGGTGCACCAGCATGCGGCTCGCCTTCTCCCCATACTCGTATTGCACCCCTCTTGCCCTACACAGTTGCCCTACCGCCCTTCCCAGTTGTCAGCCTGTCAAATTGTCCCTGCAACCTTTTCCTCCTCGCCAATCCCGCCACGGTGGGCACCCTTGAATATTCCCTGTCCACCTCCACTATCTCGCTCACTAGACGGTAATGTTCCGCCCTCCTTTCCTTATTCGCACGAACCGTAAATTAGATAATTTCTCTCCAGACCACTGCCTTCAGTGCTTCCAAAAAAATGCTCGCCGACACCTCCCCATTCCGATTGAACTCCACATAATCCCTAATCGCCAACCGCACCTTATCACAAAAACCTCCATCCGCCAACAACCACGAGTCAAATCTCCACCCCGGCCTCTGCTCTCGTCCCATACTGAACCGAATATCCAGCCAGTGGGGTGCATGATCCGAGATAACTACCCCGCATACTCTGCCCCCTCCAACCCAACCAAAATCTCCCGACTCACTACAAAATAATCAATCCTCGAATACACCTTATAGACGTGTGAAAAGAAGGAATACTCCCTTCCCCCTGGGTTCTGAAAGCGCCATGGATCCACCATACCCATCCTCTCCATAAACCTCCCCCAGCTCCCTTGCCATTCATATCCTACCCATCGACCTGGGGCTCGATCTATCCACCCTCCGCTCTAGGACACAGTTAAAATCTCCTCCCATGATCAACAGGTACGTGGCCAAATCCGGGATTGCTGCCAGCAACCCCCTCATAAAACCCACATCATCCCAACTTAGAGCATAAACATTTACCAACACTACCGGTGCCCCTTCCAATACCCCACTCACAATCACATATCTCCCACCTGGATCCCTCACCTCCTTCGCACTCACGAATCCCATTTTTTTGCTCATTGAAATCGCCACACCCCTCGATTTCGAATCAAACCCCAAGTGAAAACCCTTCCTTAGCCTAACCTGGTCCTTCACATGGAGGTGTGTCTCCTGCAAAAAGACCACCCCCGCTTTCAAGCTCCTGAGGTGCGCGAACACCCGCGACCTTTTAACCGGCCCATTCAGTCCCCGGATGTTCCACGTTACCACCTTTACCGGAGGCTTGCGCCTCCAATCCCCTCTACCGTCCGTCATCTTCCTTGCCCCTTTAATTCCACTCTATATCTAGCACATCCCAGATGGCCCCTTTTTTCGCCCTTGACCATATCATCTCTCACTCCCTGCCGTGTTGCAACCCCCTCCCCCCTGCTTTTCCCCTTCCCCTTCTTCCCCCCACTTCCCCTTTCCCCCAGCCACCCCTCTTAGCCTTCTCCCCCACCACCTCACTTCCGTTCACCAGCATAACCTGCTAGCGTGGCTGCCCCTGCCCAAAGGCACATCCTAGTGACCTCCCCCTCCCTCTCCCCACCCCCCTCCCACTCCTCAGCTCAAAGAAGATGGCTCCCTGCTGATCTTACTCTTCCCACCCAAACAAGGATTTCTCCTGAACTCCAGGCAGCCTTCTCCAAAAGCAAACAAGCAGATGTTAAACACAAACAGTCCCATAAAACAGGAGGGGGGATGTGAACATCCATCCCCACATAATCTTTTCACCCCTATCACATCCTTACAATCTCAACATTGAACAGAAACCTCCCCCCCCCCCCCCCCCCACAAAAAAAGGCGAAAATCCCTCACACTTCAAACATGCTCCCAACCATTACATAGTGCAAACACCCCAGTTCCTAAGCATTGTCCATTCAGTTCTCCCAGTTTATGCTCCTTAATGAAGTCTTCGGCCGCTTCTGGGGTCTCAAAATAATACTCCCGGCCTCCAAACGTCACCCATAAATTCGCCGGGTAGAGCACCCCAAACCTGATCTGCCGCCGGTACAGCAACGCCTTGGCCTTGTTGAAACCTGCCCGCCATTTTGCCAACTCGGCTCCGATGTCCTGATAAATTCGGACGTTATTCCCCTCGCAGCTACACTTCTCCCTGGCCCACCGTAGAATTTTCTCTTTCTCCACAAATTTCTGGAGTCTCACGATCACCACCCGCGGCGCTCCCCAGCTCTAGGCTTCTGCCTCAGAGACCTATGCGCTCGGTCCACTTCATGTCACCTTATCCAGCACCCCTCTGCCACCAGCCCCGCCAGCATCCTCGAGACGTACCTCTTGGCACTCACACCTTCCATTCCTTCAGGCAGGCCCACTGTTCACAGGTTCTGTCTTCTCGAGGCATTCTCCTGCTCCTCCACCTTTGTCCTCAACGTCTTACAAACGTCTCCTAGGAGCCCCACCTCCGCCTCCAGAGCCACCACACGATCGCTGTGGTCCGAGATCACTCCTTCAATCTCCCGAATGTGTGACCCCTGCACCTCCAAACACCTCTCCATCCGCTCCACAGTACTCTTCAGGGGTGCCACAGCTTCGGAATGGCCTTTGCATGATCCTCACGCATTTCTTTCCTCTGCTTATGGAATTCCTCCTTGATAAAAGTCATCAGTTCCTGTATCTGGGGCTTTCCAGCTTGCCCCTCCCCCGCCTTCATGCTGGAAGAGGCTGTTGCTGCAGCACCAGACTGTTTCAACTTTCCAGCCAAATCTCTCACTGTTTTCTGCCGGGTCTGGCGATCAGGAGACATACCGTTCCAGAGGTAAACTATTCCTCTAACATTCACCTGCGCCTTTTCATCAAAATTCCACCCGGATCTGTGTGAAAAGAGCCCTTTTCTGTGACTTTTTTTTCTCCAAAAAATATACTTTATTCATAAAATCTAGCATAAACATTACAGAACATTTTGAAATATCTTGCCTGTACATTTCCATCAGAGTTACACATTCCATTGATTTTCTTCCATTCAATTTTATAGAATCATAGAATCATAGAATTTACAGTGCAGAAGGAGGCCATTCGGCCCATCGAGTCTGCACCGGCTCTTGGAAAGAGCACCCTACCCAAGGCCAACACTGCCACCCTATCCCCATAACCCAGTAACCCCACCCAACACTAAAGGCAATTTTGGACACTAAGGGCAATTTAGCATGGCCAATCCACCTAACCTGCACATCTTTGGACTGTGGGAGGAAACTGGAGCACCCGGAGGAAACCCACGCACACACGGGGAGGATGTGCAGACTCCGCACAGACAGTGACCCAAGCTGGAATCGAACCTGGGACCCTGGAGCTGTGAAGCAATTGTGCTATCCACAAGGGGTACCGTGCTGCCCCTTAATTTTGATAACATTACACACATATCGCTCTTTACGTTACAATTCCTTCTTAAACATTTACATTGTCATGTTTCTTTTACACATTGGAGTGTTAACGGCCCAGACCGAGGGGGGTTTACACTGTTACCCGCCCCTCGGTGTACAATTTGCTGGTAAGACCTTACACAGTGGTCTTTCCCCATTGCGGCTTGGTGGCAACTGCCCCAAGCTTGAGTGCGTCCCTCAGCACGTAGTCCTGGACCTTGGAATGTGCCAGTCTGCAACACTCGGTCGAGGACAGCTCTTTTCACTGGAAGATCAGCAAGTTTTGCGCAGACCAAAGAGCGCCTTTCACCGAGTTGATGACCTTCCAGCAGCAGTTGATGTTTGTCTCGGTGTGTGTCCCTGGAAACAGTCCGTAAAGCAGAGTCCTGTGTCACAGAACTGCTCGGGATGAACTTTGACAAATACCACTGCATCTCTCTCCAGACCTTCTTTGCAAAGGCACATTTCACAAAGAGGTGGGTGACCGTCTCATTTCCTCCACAGCCACTCCGAGGGCAGCGTGCAATGGCGCTGAGCCTTCGGGTGTACATGAAGACTCTGACGGGGAGGGCCCTTCTCACCACCAGCCAAGCTAGGTCTTGGTGCTTGTTTGTAAGATCTGGTGATGAGACGTTCTGCCAGATGTACTGTGACTTTAAGCAGGAACAGCTCTGTATGTGACCACTCACTCCACGGTCACAACCGGAAGTCAGTATCTATATACCTGTCCAGGGGTCACAGTTAACGTGGGGTTGTTGTTGGGATGAAAAATACGCTTTTAAATTTAACAAACAAGCATGTGTTTGAAATATGTTACAAATATGTATGTGGCTGTTATTTTTATTCATTCATTGCCCAAATAATTTCTGCAATCACTGTGGAAGCTTTGTGCAGATTTTACATATAAGCGATGATGAAACTACTGCATTACCCATGCAGACAGATATAGGGAAACTTCATTTACTCAGGGCATTTGGAGCCGTAATGATTTGGTAACTTACTGAGAAGTGTGGAGGAAGAGGGACCTTACAGTACATGTACACAGTTCCCTGAAGGTGGCTGGCCAGGTAGGTAAGGTGCTGAAAGAGGCATACTGCTTGTTTTTCTTTATTAGCCAAGGCATAGAATGCAAGAGCAGGGAGATTATCTATGTACAAAGCACAGTTAAGGCCATAGCCACACTGTGTACAATTCTGGTCACCTCGTTACGGGAAGGATGTGATTTCACTGTGAAGATCTTTGTGAGGGGTTTCCAGGACGGAAGGCATAGTTATCACAAAGATACACAAAGCTCTTTTGAAGCACTAAACTAATTTTATTAACACTACTAAATTTTTTTTTTTAACAAACAATTTTATTGAGGTTTTTTTGGCATTGTAAGCAGTTACAGATAACAGAAATGTGCAAACATCAATATAAAACCAATACTTCAATCAAACCATACTGCACATGTCCGTTCCTCTCCCCTAGACACTCCCCGCATATTTATCCCTCCTACTCTAATCTCCCCACCGCACCCCCCCCCGCCCCCCCCCCGCTGAAGTTCACTCTCACGCGAAGAAGTCGATGAATGGTTGCCATCTTCGTGCGAACCCCAATACAGATCCCCTCAAAGCGAACTTAATTTTTTCCATACCCAGAAAACTTGACATGTCCGAAAGCCATAGTTCGGTCTTTGAGGGTTTTGAGTCCCTTGATGCCAGCAGTATTCGCCGCCGGGCTATTAGGGAAGCAAAGGCCAGAACATCTGCCTCTTTCTCCCCCTGGACTCCCGGGTCTTCCGAAACCCCGAAAATTGCCACCCCTGGACTCATCACCACCCTTGTTTTCAGCACCCGGGACATGACCGCTGCAAATCCCTCCCTGTACCCCCTAAGCTTAGGACATGCCAAAAACATGTGAACGTGGTTCGCTGGTCCTCCCGCGCATCTAGCGCACTTGCCCTCTACCCCAAAGAATTTGCTCATCCGAGCTACCGTCATGTGGGCCCGGTGAACGACCTTAAATTGAATCAGGCCGAGCCTGGCACATGTTGCAGTTGAGTTTACCCTACTCAGGGCTTCCGCCCACAGCCCGTCCTCCATCTCCCCGCCAAGCTCCTCCTCCCATTTGAGTTTCAGTTCCTCCATCTGGGACTCTTCCCCCTTCATGAGCACTTTGTAGATATCCGAGACTCTACCCTCTCCTCCTTCTCCTCTTGAGACTATTCTGTCCTGGATCCCTATTGGCGGGAGGCGTGGGAAGGATGGGTCCTGTCTGCGTACAAAGTCCCGCATCTGTAAGTACCTAAAGTCATTTCCCCTTACCAGCCCAAATATCTCCTCCAAGCCCCTCAAACTCGCAAAGCTCCCCTCCAGGAACATATCGCCCGCCGCCATGTTCGAAACCCTCCATCCATGTTCCCGGGGGCGAATCGATGGTTATCACATATTGTAGCCCAGACAGACGCACGCACCCCCTCTACATGCCTCCTCCACTGGCCCCATATCCGCAGGGCCGCCCCCACTACCGGGCTGGTGGAGTCCTGGCCAACAGCGGTAGGGGAGCCGTGACCAGGGCTGCCAAACTGGTGCCCCTGCACGAAGCCGCCTCCACTTGCTCCCAGATAGACCCAGTACCCACCATCCACGTCCTTATCATGGCTAAGTTAGCCGCCCAGTAGTAGTTGATCAGACTCGGCAATGCCAGTCCCCACTCGCTGCGGCTCCTTTCAAGCATCGCCTTCTTCACCCGCGGGGACTTTCACGCCCAGACAAAGCTCATGATGATTTTGCCAGTCCTTTTGAAGAAGCACCGTGGGATAAAGATCGGGGGGCACTGGAAGATGAACAGAAATCTAGGATTGTCAACTTTACAGTGTGCACCCTCCCCGCCAGTGACAGCGGGAGTGCATCCCATCTCCAAAACTCCCTCTTCATTTGTTCCACCACTCTAGTCAAATTTAACTTATGCAACCTGCCCCAGTCTCGTGCCACCTGTATCCCCAAGTACCGGAAACTTTCCTCCACCAGCCTAAATGGCAGCTCCTTCAGTCTATTCTCCTGGCCCCTTGCCTGCACCACAAACATCTCACTCTTGGCCATATTTAATTTGTACCCTGAAAACCGGCCGAACTTCCTCAATGTTTCCAGTATATTTTCCATCCCGGCCAGTGGGTCCGACACGTACAGGAGCAGGTCGTCCGCATAGAGAGAGACCCTATATTCCACCCCCCCCCCCCTTAGTCATTCCCTTCCACCCCTTCGCAGCTCTCAACGTCATCGCCAACGGCTCTATGTCCAGCGCGAACAGCAACGGGGAGAGTGGGCACCCCTGTCTGGTCCCGCGATGTAGTCTGAAATAACCTGACAATATCCTGTTCGTCCTAACGCTAGCTTTTGGGGCCTGGTACAATAGTTTGACCCAATTAACCAGTCCCTCCCCGAACCCAAACCATCCAAGCACCTCCCACAAATAGCCCCACTCCACCCGGTCGAAGGCCTTCTCAGCATCAATTGCCACCACTACCTCCACCTCCTTGCCCGTCGGGGACATCATGATCACATTAAGCAATCTTCTCAAGTTAGCTGTCAGCTGCCTGCCTCTCACAAACCCTGTCTGATCGCCCCCAATCACCTCCGGTACGCAGCCCTCAATTCTAATCGCCAAGACCTTGGCCAGGAGCTTGGCATCCACATTTCAGGGAGATTGGCCTGTATGACCTGCAGGATTCCGGGTCCTTGTCCCGCTTCAACATCAGCGAGATGGTGGCTTGCGACATCGGCGGCGGCAGGGTCCCTTTGTCCCTTGCCTCATTAAAAACCCTTATCAGGACCGGTCCCACTATCTCCGAGAACTTCTTGTAAAACTCTACTGGGGATTTCCCCGACTGCATGGCCTTTAGGCCCCCCAATACCTCCTCCGCTCTAACCGGGGCCCCCAGCCCGTCCACTAGTCCCCTGCCTACTTTTGGGAAGGTTAGTCCATCCAGGAACCTTTTCATCTCCTCCGGCTCTTCCTGGGGTTCTGAAGTGTACAACTTACTATAGAAGTCCCGAAATACCTTATTCAGTCCTGCGGGTCCTCCACTCTGCTCCCCTCCCCATCAACCACTCTACTTATTTCCCTGGCCACCTCCCTCTTCCTGAATTGCTGCGCTAGTAATCTGCTGGCCTTTTCGCCATGCTCATACACCACTCCCCTCGCCTTCCTAAGTTGTTCCACGGCTCTACTCGTGGATAGCACCCCCAGTTCCGCCTGCAATCTCCGTCTCGCCCTGAGTAGGTTCTCCCCCGGGAACCCCGTATGCTCCTCGTCTATCCGGTGAATTTCCCTAACCAATCTGTCCATTTCTGCTCTGTCTGCCTTATCCCTGTGAGCCCGAATTGAGATCAGCTCCCCCCTCACTACTGCCTTCATCGCCTCCCACAGGGTCGCTGCTGAAACCTCCCCCGTATCGTTCACCTGCAAGTAATTTTGCATACACTTCCGCAGTCTCTCACATATCCCCTCCTCCGACAACAGTCCTATGTCTAACCTCCATTGCGGGCATTGGTAATTTGCCCCCCCGACCAGCAGGTCCACCCAGTGCGGGGCATGGTCCGAGATAGTGATTGCCGAGTATTCCGTATTCTTTACCTCCCTACACAGTCCCTGCTCAAGATAAAAAAATCAATCCTGGAATATACTTTATGAACATGCGAATAAAGCGAGTAGCCCCTTCCCGTCGGCTGTCTGGCTCTCCATGGGGCCACAGCCCCCATTTGCTCCATGAACCCTTTCAGCTCCCTTGCCATTGCTGGGAGTCTACCCGTTCTGGGACATGACCGGTCCAGCCCCGGGTCAAGGACCGTATTAAAGTCCCCCCCCCATTATCAACTTATGTGAGTCTAGGTCCGGGATCCTCCCCAGCACTCTTTTGATGAAGTCAACGTCGTCCCAGTTCGGCGCATGTATGTTCACCAGCACCAGTCTTCTCCCCTCCAGCTTGCCCCTTACCATAAAGAATCTGCCCCCGCCGTCTGCGACTACACCCTCCGCTTCAAATTGAACCCGCTTATTGATCATAATTGCTACCCCCCAGGACATGGAATCCAACTCCGAGTGGAAGACCTGGCTGATCCAGCCCGTCCTTAGCCTAGTCTGGTCAGACACTTTCAGATGTGTCTCCTGCAACATAATTACGTCCGCCTTTAGAGCCCGCAAATGCGCGAACACACGTGCCTTTTAACTGGCCCATTTAGTCCCCTGACATTCCAGGTGATCAGCCTGGTTGGGGGGCACAACCCCCCCTCGCCGGTCAGCCATAACCTTTCTTGGGTCCGGCCCCAGCCCATGCACCGTGCCATTCCTGGCTCGCCTCTTAGCCTCCTCCAGCCCCGACCTCCTTTCCATTACCTACTTCAGATCCCCCCCACGTCAGCAAAATCACTCCCCTGCCTCCCCCCCAGCAACATTCCCCGATAACCCCACCCCTGCCATCCACTGGCTGTATTCTCCCCCCCCCACCTGACTCCCTTGACGAGCCAATCTGCTAGCCCGGTGATTCATCGCTCCGGCGCCCCCTTGCCTCACTCCCATTGTTTCCCCGACCTCATCTCCCCCTCCCCAGCACACCATCCCCCACTCCGACCCACTGGAGCAGTCTCACTAAGATGGGAAAGATCAAACAAGATGTAAACATCAAACAGCAACGCAAGGCTGCTCCAGGTACAATATAGTTCCAGCTGTGTACACAGAAAAGTGTTAACCCACGTCCCTTTCTGAGCCCTATATAAAAAAAAATATAACACCGCAATAACCCAGTACCCGTACATCCCCCATCCGAAACAAACATAAAAACCATAAACATAAATGAAACAAAAGCCCCCAACCAACATCTGTAATCTCCATTGCTGACCAGCCACCCTTTTGTTACAATACAGGCTTCAGCGCTCTCAGAGAGCCCAACAAAAGGTACACACCACAACAGAAAAAAAAAGAGAGAAAGAAAAAAGCAACAGAAAAAAGGAAAAAGACCATACCGGGGGGGGAGGATACCCTGTGGGGGGAGGGTATGTGGGGGGGGAGGGTATCCTCCCCCCCCCCCCCCCCCCCACATTCCCCACAGGCAAAAACTGCCCACAAAAAATACACAAGGCACCTTTACAGTGGTAAACAGTCGACCAGCAGTCCAGGCACAGTAGGCGTCCCTTCAAACAGTAATTCTCGGACCCTAGCTTGCGTCCGTGGGACCTTTTTTCAAGACCAGCCCTGATCCCTCACAAAGACCATCGCTTCTTCGGGCTCAGAGAAGTAGTGGTGTTGGCCCTGATGCATAACCCAAAGACGGGCCGGGAAGAGCAGACCAAACTTTGTGCTTTTTGAACAACACCTCCTTAACTTGTTTAAAGGCTGCTCGCCGCCTGGCCACCTCCTGGCTTAGGTCCTGGTAACTGCGAAGGACACTGTTATTCCACGTGCTGCTCTTAGCGCTCTTTGCCCACTGCAGCACCCGCTCCTTCTCCACAAACCTGTGGAACCTAATCACCATCGGACGGGGGGGGGGGGGACTCCCGGACGCACCTGTCTCGCCTGTACTCTGTGTGCCCCCTCCAGCTCCGGTGGTCGCGGACAGGCTTCAGCCCCCATCAGCTGCATCAACAGGTCCGCCACGAACGCTGTGGCATCAGCTCCCTCCGCCCCCTCCGGGAGGCCGATGATCCTCAGATTTTGTCTCCGGGCTCTATTTTCCAGCTCCTCTACTCTGTCCAGCAGTCTTCTCTGTCTCTCCTTCAACTCGTCGACTTCTAGCGCAGCAATTGTCTGCACGTCCACCTGCTCCTCCACCGCTTCCCCCAGCTCCTTAACTTTTTCGTCCTAGGCATCCAGTCTCTGGTTCAGCTGATCCACTGCCTTCTGCAGTGGGTCCAAGTTATCCCGCTAACACTACTAAATTTGAGTTTGACACTTATTTTGAATAGCAAACATATATGTAAGAATTAAACTATACTCACTAACACTGTCTCTATCTACTAATTATAACTATTATATCTTAACTAACTCTGCATACGCTATGAATCTTATCTTCTTCAGCTCCATCTAAACTCCTCCCCTTAGCTTAAGAGCCAGTGCAATTATAGTACTGTTCCTTAGCTCCCTCTAATGGCTAGGCTTAACATAACATTAACTCTTCACATGGTGTACATTTGTATAATGTCACATTCACGAGAGAGAGAGTACAATGGTTATTTATGAGGAATTTGCGAGGATTTGAGAATTTTGGATAAGAGGAAAGCATATTGTCTGATCCTCTGTTGAGGATCGCGCTTTGTCTGGTTCTGCCCAACGACCTTACCGTCATAGGTAACACTGCCACTATTCCAATATTCCATTATATATTTGCAGTCAGGGAAATCAAATGGGCCTAAGCTATTTAGGGTGTTACAACATGCTATTTTTTGCATTTACCAGCAAAACATCCTTCTATTGCAAGCATCATACTGTATTAATAGCACCAAAATAAAAATCCTTTCCTTGGTGTTATAACCCGACCGGAGGCCACAGAGTCTGCAACATCA
The DNA here is from genome assembly GCF_047496885.1 of Scyliorhinus torazame. Classification (NCBI taxonomy): domain Eukaryota; kingdom Metazoa; phylum Chordata; class Chondrichthyes; order Carcharhiniformes; family Scyliorhinidae; genus Scyliorhinus; species Scyliorhinus torazame. The sequence goes on along the minus strand of NC_092709.1, from coordinate 109,318,505 downwards.
GAGTCCCTGTGGCCTCACCGCAGTATGATTTCCCTAGATGAGGGGGGTGGAGCTACACCCTTAAGCCAAGGGCCTCTGGGAGATAAATACCCCAGCCCTAATGTGGGCAGGGTGTGGGAGACCTTTTGGAGAATAGGAGGTGTAATATAATAGATAAAATAAACTTGTGTTTTTCTTACAGTCATGGCTTCCGCGTGATCTCTCGCCTGGAACTTTACACTGGCAACGAGGGTAAACTGGAGCTGCAGGAGATGCTATTTCCTCCAGGCTGGGGAAACACATCTTGAAATGAAATGAAATGAAAATCGCTTATTGTCACGAGTAGGCTTCAATGAAGTTACTGTGAAAAGCCCCTAGTCGCCACATTCCAGCGCCTGTTCGGGGAGGCTGGTACAGGATTGGCCATGATAAAATGCCCTTAGTGTCCAAAATTGCCCTTAGTGTTGGGTGGGGTTACTTGGTTATGGGGATAGGGTGGAGGTGTTGACCTTGGGTAGGGTGCTCTGGGCACAGAGCACCCCCTCCACATGCTGTAGTTCAGGACTCCCGCCACTGGGGATGCACACTTCAAGACCAGGACCAGCGTCAGCATTTTCCTGATGAAAGACACCAGCATGCTCCCACACCTGAGACACCCGACCTGCGGGATGGATGCACCAGTACCCTGGGAAAACTACGGAACAGGCGCCAGTGGGGAAGCCCACCTGCCCGCTGCAATCAGCAGGAACTCCGAAATATGACATCCCAGAGGTTCCCTTGCCACTGGAACTGATCCGACCCTCTGTCAAGGGCTGTGTGTCTGCTGATGTGCAACAGCACACCCACATTAAAAGACGTTGCCACCATAAGTCTACCTAGTGGAAACCAGCACAACCTTGTGGTATTATCATAGCTATCAGCATTACAACGGTTAATGTAGTACCATGAATAGCCACTAGAGGGAGCTGCAGATACTACGATATAAAGCGGTATTGCTAGACCTTAGGGGAGGAGTGTAAAATGAAATGAAATGAAAATCGCTTATTGTCACAAGTAGGCTTCAGATGAAGTTACTGTGAAAAGCCCCCAGGCGCCACATTCCGGTGCCTGTTCGGGGAGGCTGGTACGGGATTGGCCATGATAAATTGCCCTTAGTGTCCAAAATTGCCCTTAGTGTTGGGTGGGGTTACTGGGTTATGGGGATAGGGTGGAGGTGTTGACCTTGGGTAGGATGCTCTTTCCAAGAGCCGGTGCAGACTCGATGGATCAAATGGCCTCCTTCTGCACTGTAACTTCCTGAAGACACCCACGATCAAAGAACTGGCGCATGATTGACATCATCATCATCCAATCCCAAACCAAAAGGATGCCTTCATCATCAAAGTGATGGCCAGTGCAGATGACTGTTGAGCAGACTACTGGCTCATCCACTTCTCTACGTCCATTAAACCCCACCAGAAACAGCGTAAAATGAAGAAACCATTCAGATAAAAGATCAATGTTGAACGGCTTCAAGGGCCAAGTATGGTCTTGAACTTTCAGCCATATCGTCTCCAAAATCTCTAAAGTGTCCATTCTAATGGAGTGGAGGATAACTGGAACAGCTGAGGACAGCCATCGTCTCAAGCTGTGAAGAAACTTTCGGCTACAAGACAGGGAAACACCAAGACCGGTTTGACAAGAATGACGACACCATCCAAGACCTCATCGACAAGAAGGGGAAAGCTCTCCGCACCTGGCAAAATGATATAACCAGCATGGCAAAGAGGAGAGTTTATCAATTAGCCATGGTGGTGGTACAAAGAAGATCTAGGGAAATCAAGAACCAATGGTGGAAAGCTAAGGAGCTGCAACTTCTCGCTGACAAACATGACATTCGGGGGTTCTTCAGTGCCACCAAGGCAATATATGGACTCAATACCCTAAGCCTCAAAGGACTCAAATGTGTGGAGTAAGCATGGAACTCTCTTGAGAGACAGACAAAACATTGGCATGCGATGGAAAGAACACTTCAGAGAACTCCTAAACCATAATACAACCATTGATGAAGATTTGTTTCAGCAATTCCCCCAACTCCCCATCAAAGATGATCTTGGACTCCCATCGAGCATGGACGAAATCAAAGCTGCCATTAACACATGAAGAATTGAAAAGCCACAGGAGTGGACGGGATCTCTTTGGAGATTTTCAAACTTGGAGAAGAGATCATGCATCATCCCCAACAGTTGTTGCTGAAAATCTGGGACAGGGAAGACATTCCTGCTGACCTCATGGCTGCTGTCATTGCCACCATCTTCAAGAAAGGAGACAAGGTGGATTGTGGGAACTACCTTGGAATCTCCCTACTCTCCACCGCCAGGAAGATCATCTCCTGAATCCTTGCTAGCTGCCTTCTCCAATCACCAGGAAGATCACCGCCCGAATCCACGCTAGCCGCCTTCTCCCATCGGCGGGAAGATCATCACCCGAATCCTTGCTACAGCCTTCTCCCATCGGTGGGAATATCATCACCTGAATCCTTGCTAGCCACCTTCTCCGAGTCTGTGAAGAGATACTCAGGAAAGCCAGTGTGGTTTCTGACCAAATTGTGGAACAGTGGACATGATTTTCGCTGCTCGGTAACTTCAAGACAAATGCCAGGAGCAACATCAATCACTCTATGATCTGACCAAGGCTTTTGACTCAGTCAATCGCAAAGTGTTAATGAAGAACCTGCCAAAGGCTAGCTGTCCAGAGAAATTCATCAACATCTTCCGAGTCCTCCACGACAAGCTGCGGCTGACAGTCCTCGCCGGTGGAAAAAGACAGAAACCATCAAGATCAAGAGTGGAGTTAAGCAGGGATGTGTCATCGTCCCCACCCTTTTTTCATCACCATGTCCACCAACCTTCACCCTGTCAAGAACAAGCTTCCCAGTGGAGTGGACATTGTCTACAGGATGGACGGAACCCTCAACCATTGAAATGCAAGAAGAAAACAACACTGACATAGATCATGGAACTTCAGTTTGCGGATTACATCGCAATTCCCACTCTCTCAGAATAGAATCTTCAAACCATGCTTGCCACCTTTGCAGAAGCATAGCGAAGAATTGATCTCAGCCTCAACCTCAGGAAGACTCACGTCCTTTTCCAACCCGTCCCAGGGCAATATCCGGTTTCTCTTCTCCATTAAGATCAATGGAAGGGGTGGCGCAGTGGTTAGAACTGCTGCCTCATGACTTCCGGTGGCGGCTATGAAGGAGTAAGTCGCACATTTGGTGGCTCCCGCTCTGGTCAGACTTTTGGACCCTTCCCCCATTTTTCTACTGGACTTGAATTGTAAAACGGATGTTAGGGGCAAGTGCTTCCTGAATTCCCACTTCGGTGCATGGAGAGAAGGACTAGAAGTGTTCGTAAGGGCAGAAACAGAAAGACCGAGAAGGCTTGGGCTGTAGCTGCAATAGATGGCAGCATGGCGGAGGTTCGGACCTCTGGCTTTCGACCCAGCAGTCTATGGAGCAGCTGATGCAAGTCATTCAGGAAGGCTTTGCTACGCAGAAACGAGACTGCTTGGACCCGATAAAAGAGTTGATTGAGCAGTTGGAGCATATATTGGACGCCCAGGATTGGGCGATCCAGAAGGTGGAGAAGGCGCTGGCTGAGCAGGAGGATCATCAGACTGCGGTGGAGCTGGAGGTGGGGATGCTGAGGGACCAGCAGAAGAAGCTCCTGGAGAAGGTGGAGGACCCAGAAAATAGGTCCCACCGTCAGAATCTAAGAATCGTCGGGCTCCCGGAGGGGTCCGAAGGAACGGATGCTGGGCATACATCACAGACATGTTTGTGAAGCTGCTGGGGTATGGGGCATTCTCCTGGCCCTTGGAGGTGGATAGGGCTCACAGAACACTCACGAGGAAGCCATGAATGGGAGACCCCCCGAGGGCAATGGTGGTGAGATTCCACAGGTTCTCGGATATGGGGCGCATTCTACAGTGGGCCAAGCAGACACGGAGATGTAAATGGGACAATAGCATCCTGCGGGTTTACCAGGACCTGAGTGTAGAGGTGGCCAGGAGGAGAGCAGGCTTCAACCAGATCAGGTCGATCCTTTTTAAGGAATAGGTGAAGTTTGGACTGTTATACCCAGCCCGTCTCTGGGTCACGCATGAGGATCAGCACTTCTACTTTGAGTCGCCTGAGGGCGCGTTGGACTTTGCGAAAAAGAAAGGGCTGGTGATGGATTGAGAACTTTTGAACTTGGCGGCAACATTCATGTTTTTGTTTTTTCTTTTTGTTTCTCTGTTTTTGTAAAAAGTTTCCTGTTTTGCGTTTCATGCCGTTTGCATTGATTTGGAACCAGCGGTAGAGCTGAGTGAGTTAAGGTTTTCATTTGCAATGTTGGGGGATGGAGGAGTGCTTGTTTTGATCTTGGTGTTTTTCTGTCGGGCAATTGTGTGGGGATTGTTTGATGTTGGAGTTTGTTTGTATGAGTGGGGGGGGGGGGAGGGTGGGGAAGGAACAATAGGTGGGAGACTATCAGGCACCGGGGATGTGGGCCACCAAGCTAGCTGGACGAGCTAGCTCTCGGAAGCGCAGTGGGGGGGGGTGTGCATATGTTTGGTTTAGTGAAGGTGTTGGGTTACAGGGTGTTGTTATGGGGGGGAGGGAGGGGGTGAATGTTCTGCTGGCGAGGGAGGGACCTGGGCTGAGGGACAGAGGGGATGTTGGGGGCGGTGGCTGCCTGGGGTTGGACCGGTGGAGGTGCGGAGCACGGGCTGGAGGTGGGCCTAAAAAAGGGGATGGTTGATCGGCGGAGGGGGGGAGGCAATGAGCCCCCCAACTAGGCTGATCACCTGGAATGTTCGAGGGTCAAATGGGCCGGTCAAAAGGGCACGTGTGTTCACGCATCTTAGGGGATTGAAGGCGGACGTGGTAATGTTGCAGGAGACGCACCCTAGAGTTACGGACCAGGTTACACTGAGGAAAGGCTGGATCAGTCAGGTCTTTCACTCGGGACTAGATTCAAAGACTAGAGGGGTCGTAATCATGATCAATAAGCGGTTGGGGTTTGTGGCGGGTAGAATAGTCTCGGACGTGGGAGGTTGGTACATTATGGTCAGTGGGAAGCTAGAGGGGGTGCAGGTGGTATTAATAAATGTGTATGCGCCAAATTGGGATGCTTAACCACTTCCTTACCTTGCAGGTCAGCTGTTCGGGAGAGAGAGGGAGCCAGGACCTTGGAAACAGCGCGGGAGTTTCAAAAAGCGCGGGAGCTGCGAGGCAGAGGGGACAGTTTAAAAGGGCGCGCTGTGGGTGAGGTAAGTACTGCTTAACCACTTCCTTACCTTGCAGGTCAGCTGTTCGGGAGAGAGAGGGAGCCAGGACCTTGGAAACAGCGCGGGAGTTTCAAAAAGCGCGGGAGCTGCGAGGCAGAGGGGACAGTTTAAAAGGGCGCGCTGTGGGTGAGGTAAGTACTGCTTAACCACTTCCTTACCTTGCAGGTCAGCTGTTCGGGAGAGAGAGGGAGCCAGGACCTTGGAAACAGCGCGGGAGTTTCAAAAAGCGCGGGAGCTGCGAGGCAGAGGGGACAGTTTAAAAGGGCGCGCTGTGGGTGAGGTAAGTACTGCTTAACCACTTCCTTACCTTGCAGGTCAGCTGTTCGGGGGAGAGAGAGGGAGCCAGGACCTTGGAAACAGCGCGGGAGTTTCAAAAAGCGCGGGAGCTGCGAGGCAGAGGGGACAGTTTAAAAGGGCGCGCTGTGGGTGAGGTAAGTACTGCTTAACCACTTCCTTACCTTGCAGGTCAGCTGTTCGGGAGAGAGAGGGAGCCAGGACCTTGGAAACAGCGCGGGAGTTTCAAAAAGCGCGGGAGCTGCGAGGCAGAGGGGACAGTTTAAAAGGGCGCGCTGTGGGTGAGGTAAGTACTGCTTAACCACTTCCTTACCTTGCAGGTCAGCTGCTCGGGAGAGAGAGAGGGAGCCAGGACCTTGGAAACAGCGCGGGAGTTTCAAAAAGCGCGGGAGCTGCGAGGCAGAGGGGACAGTTTAAAAGGGCGCGCTGTGGGTGAGGTAAGTACTGCTTAACCACTTCCTTACCTTGCAGGTCAGCTGTTCGGGAGAGAGAGGGAGCCAGGACCTTGGAAACAGCGCGGGAGTTTCAAAAAGCGCGGGAGCTGCGAGGCAGAGGGGACAGTTTAAAAGGGCGCGCTGTGGGTGAGGTAAGTACTGCTTAACCACTTCCTTACCTTGCAGGTCAGCTGTTCGGGAGAGAGAGGGAGCCAGGACCTTGGAAACAGCGCGGGAGTTTCAAAAAGCGCGGGAGCTGCGAGGCAGAGGGGACAGTTTAAAAGGGCGCGCTGTGGGTGAGGTAAGTACTGCTTAACCACTTCCGTACCTTGCAGGTCAGCTGTTCGGGAGAGAGAGGGAGCCAGGACCTTGGAAACAGCGCGGGAGTTTCAAAAAGCGCGGGAGCTGCGAGGCAGAGGGGACAGTTTAAAAGGGCGCGCTGTGGGTGAGGTAAGTACTGCTTAACCACTTCCTTACCTTGCAGGTCAGCTGTTCGGGAGAGAGAGGGAGCCAGGACCTTGGAAACAGCGCGGGAGTTTCAAAAAGCGCGGGAGCTGCGAGGCAGAGGGGACAGTTTAAAAGGGCGCGCTGTGGGTGAGGTAAGTACTGCTTAACCACTTCCTTACCTTGCAGGTCAGCTGTTCGGGAGAGAGAGGGAGCCAGGACCTTGGAAACAGCGCGGGAGTTTCAAAAAGCGCGGGAGCTGCGAGGCAGAGGGGACAGTTTAAAAGGGCGCGCTGTGGGTGAGGTAAGTACTGATTAACCACTTCCTTACCTTGCAGGTCAGCTGTTTGGGAGAGAGATCAGTTTTGGGAGCAGGCCTATTGGCTGACTGTAAATCAGGAAGGATACAAAGGGTGTGGCTGAAGTGCCTTTAGAAACAGAGTGCTGAAGGCAAACAGAGTGTATCTGAGTTTGGGTAAGGCTGAGTTCGGGTAAGAGGGGAGTGACAAAAAAAAAAAAAAAAAAAATCAAGTTAATTAAGTAAAGTAATTAACTAGTTAAGGGAATTTGGTGCTCACCTGAAGGAGGTGCAGAGAAGCAGACCTGTGAGGGAGTCTCTGGAGCAATTACATCACAGCCAGCAGGTAAGTGTTTGGCTTGTAACTGGTAAGTGATTTCTCTCTCTTTGACTTTCTCCTAGCTGTGTAGTGTAGTTCAAATTTAACTTCAGGTTTAAGTCATGGCAGGAGAGCTCAGACCCGTGTCATGCTCCTCTTGTGAGATGTGGCAAGTCAGGGACCCTTCTGGTGTCCCTGACTCCTTCATCTGCAAGAAGTGTGTCCAACTGCAGCTCCTGTTAGACCGCTTGACGGCTCTGGAGCTGCGGATGGACTCACTTTGGAGCATCCGCGATGCTGAGGAAGTTGTGGAAAGCACATTCAGTGAGTTGGTCACACCGCAGATTAAAATTACTGAGGCAGATAGGGAAAGGGTGACCAACAGACAGAGGAAGAGTAGGAAGGCAGTGCAGGGATCCCCTGCGGTCATCTCCCTCCAAAACAGATTTACCGTTTTGGAAACTGTTGGGGGAGATGGCTCACCAGGGGAAGGTGGCAGCAGCCAGGTTCATGGCACCGTGGCTGGCTCTGCTGCACAGAAGGGCGGGAAAAAGAGTGGCAGAGCTATAGTGATAGGGGATTCAATCGTAAGGGGAATAGACAGGCGTTTCTGCGGACGCAAACGAGAATCCAGGTTGGTATGTTGCCTCCCTGGTGCAAGGGTCAAGGATGTCTCGGAGCGGCTGCAGGGCATTCTGGAGGGGGAGGGTGAACAGCCAGCTGTCGTGGTGCATATAGGCACCAACGATATAGGTAAAAAACGGGATGAGGTCCTACAAGCTGAATTTAGGGAGTTAGGAGTTAAACTAAAAAGTAGGACCTCAAAGGTAGTAATCTCAGGATTGCTACCAGTGCCACGTGATAGTCAGAGTAGGAATGACAGGATAGCTAGGATGAATACGTGGCTTGAGAGATGGTGCAAGAGGGAGGGTTTCAAATTCCTGGGACATTGGGACCGATTCTGGGGGAGGTGGGACCTGTACAAATCGGACGGTCTGCATCTGGGTGGGACCGGAACCAATGTTCTCGGGGGGGTGTTTGCTAATGCAGTTGGGGAGGGTTTAAACTAATGTGCCAGGGGGATGGGAACCGATGTAGGAAGTCAGTGGGGACAGAAACAAAAGGCAGGAAGGGAGAGTGTGTAAAGCATGACCAGAGAAAGCAGGGCAGAGAGCAAGGAAGGTCTACATTAAACTGCATTTATTTCAATGCAAGGGGCCTGACGGGCAAAGCGGATGAACTCAGGGCATGGACGGGCACATGGGACTGGGATATTATAGCTATGACTGAAACATGGCTAAGGGAGGGGCAGGACTGGCAGCTCAATGTTCCGGGCTACAGATGCTATAGAAAGGATAGAACAGGAGGTAAGAGAGGAGGGGGAGTGGCGTTTTTGATTAGGGAGAACATCACGGCAGTACTTAGAGGGGATATATCCGAGGGTTCGCCCACTGAGTCTATATGGGTGGAACTGAAAAATAAGAAGGGAGAGATCACCTTGGTAGGACTGTACTACAGGCCCCCAAATAGTCAGCGCGAAATTGAGGAGCAAATATGTAAGGAGATTACAGATAGCTGCAAGAATAATAGGGTGGTAGTAGTAGGGGACTTTAACTTTCCCAACATTGACTGGGACAGTCATAGCATTAGGGGCTTGGATGGAGGGAAATTTGTTGAGTGTATTCAGGAGGAATTTCTCATTCAGTATGTGGATGGACCGACTAGAGAGGGGGCAAAACTTGACCTCGTCTTGGGAAATAAGGAAGGGCAAGTGATAGAAGTGCTAGTGAGGGATCACTTTGGGACAAGTGACCATAATTCCATTAGTTTTAAGATAGCTATGGAGAATGATAGGTCTGGCCCAAGAGTTAAAATTCTTAATTGGGGCAAGGCCAATTTTGATGGTATCAGACAGGAACTTGCAGAGGTAGATTGGGGAGACTGTTGGCAGGCAAAGGGACGGCTGGTAAATGGGAGGCTTTTAAAAATGTGTTAACCAGGGTGCAGGGTAAGCACATTCCCTTTAGAGTGAAGGGCAAGGCTGGTAGAAGTAGGGAACCCTGGATGACTCGAGATATTGAGACTCTGGTCAAAAAGAAGAAGGAGGCATATGACGTACATAAGCAACTGGGATCAAGTAGATCCCTTGAAGAGTATAGAGATTATCGAAATAGAGTTAAGAGGGAAATCAGGAGGGCAAAAAGGGGACATGAAATTGCTTTGGCAAATAATGCAAGGGAGAATCCAAAGAGATTCTACAGATACATAAAGGGGAAAAGAGTAACTAGGGACAGAGTAGGGCCTCTTAAGGATCAACAAGGGCATTTATGTGCAGAGCCACAAGAGTTGGGTGAGATCCTGAATGAATATTTCTCATCGGTATTCACGGTGGAGAAAGGCATGGATGTTAGGAAACTAAGGGAAATAAATAGTGATGTCTTGAGAAATGTGCATATTACAGAGGAGGAGGTGCTGGAAGTCTTAAAGCGCATCAAGGTAGATAAATCCCCGGGACCTGATGAAATGTATCCCAGGATGTTGTGGGAGGCTAGGGAGGAAATTGCGGGTCCCCTAACCGAGATATTTGAATCATCGGCAGCCACAGGTGAGGTGCCTGAAGATTGGAGAGTGGCGAATGTTGTGCCCTTGTTTAAGAAGGGCAGCAGGGAAAAGCCTGGGAACTACAGACCGGTGAGCCTAACGTCTGTAGTAGGTAAGTTGCTAGAAGGTATTCTGAGAGACAGGATCTACAAGCATTTAGAGAGGCAAGGACTGATTCGGGGCAGTCAGCATGGCTTTGTGCGTGGAAAATCATGTCTCTCAAATTTGATTGAGTTTTTTGAGGGAGTGACCAAGAAGGTAGATGAGGGTAGTGCAGTAGACGTTGTCTACATGGACTTTAGCAAAGCCTTTGACAAGGTACCGTATGGTAGGTTGTTGCAGAAGGTTAAAGCTCACGGGATCCAGGGTGAGGTTGCCAATTGGATTCAAATTGGCTGGACGACAGAAGGCAGAGGGTGGTTGTAGAGGGTTGTTTTTCAAACTGGAGGCCTGTGACCAGTGGTGTGCCTCAGGGATCGGTGCTGGGTCCACTGTTATTTGTGATTTATATTAATGATTTGGATGAGAATTTAGGAGGCATGGTTAGTAAGTTTGCAGATGACACCAAGATTGGTGGCATAGTGGATAGTGAAGAAGGTTATCTAGGATTGCAACGGGATCTTGATCAATTAGGCCAGTGGGCCGACGAATGGCAGATGGAGTTTAATTTAGATAAATGTGAGGTGATGCATTTTGGCAGATCGAATCAGGCCAGGACCTACTCAGTTAATGGTATGGCGTTGGGGAGAGTTATAGAACAAAGAGATCTAGGAGTACAGGTTCATAGCTCCTTGAAGGTGGAGTCGCAGGTGGACAGGGTGGTGAAGAAGGCATTCGGCATGCTTGGTTTCATTGGTCAGAACATTGAATATAGGAGTTGGGACGTCTTGTTGAAGTTGTACAAGACATTGGTACGGCCACACTTGGAATACTGTGTGCAGTTCTGGTCACCCTATTATAGAAAGGATATTATTAAACTAGAAAGAGTGCAGAAAAGATTTACTAGGATGTTGCCGGGACTTGATGGTTTGAGTTATAAGGAGAGGCTGGATAGACTGGGACTTTTTTCCCTGGAGCGTAGGAGGCTTAGGGGTGATCTTATAGAGGTCTATAAAATAATGAGGGGCATAGATAAGGTAGATAGTCAACATCTTTTCCCAAAGGTAGGGGAGTCTAAAACTAGAGGGCATAGGTTTAAGGTGAGAGGGGAGAGATTCAGAAGGGCCCAGAGGGGCAATTTCTTCACTCAGAGGGTAGTGAGTGTCTGGAATGGGCTGCCAGAGGTAGTAGTAGAAGCGGGTACAATTGTGTCTTTCAAAAAGCATTTAGATGGTTACATGGGTAAGATGGGTATAGAGGGTTATGGGCCAAGTGCGGGCAACTGGGACTAGCTTAATGGTAAAAAACTGGGCGGCATGGACTGGTTGGGCCGAAGGGCCTGTTTCCATGCTGTAAACTTCTATGATTCTATGATTCTATGTGGAGTTTATAAAGAGGATGCTGGGGAAGATACCGGACCTGGACTCGCACAGGTTGGCCATGGGAGGGGACTTCAACACAGTTATGGACCCTGGCTTGGACCGATCAAGCTGAAAAACGGGCAGGATGCCAGCAATAGCAAAGGAACTAAGAGGGTTCAGGGAGCTGATGGGGGGGGGGGGGTTGGTGGATCCATGGAGATTTGGGCCTCCGAGGGTGAAGGAGTTCGCCTTCTACTCGCACGTGCATAAAGTGTATTCCCGGATTGATTCTTTATTTTGAGCAGGGCCTTGCTGGCTGGGGTGGTGGACACGGGGTACTCGTCGATCACAATCTCGGACGATGCTCCGCACTGGGTTGACCTGCAGGTTGGTAAAGACAGTAACCAGCACCCACACTGGAGGTTGGATATGAGACTTTTGGCGGATGAAGGGGTGTGCGAGCGGCTGAGGAAATGTATTCAGAACTACCTGCAGGTCAATGACACGGGGGAAGTTTCAGCAGCGGGGATTGGGAAGCACTGAAGGCGGTGGTCAGGGGGGAGCTGATCTCGATCACAGCCCATAGGGAGAAGGTGGATAGGGCGGAGACAGACCGACTGGTAAAGGAGTTACTATGGATTGATAGGAGGTATGCGGAGACCCCAGAGGCAGGGCTCTTAAGGGAACGACGGAGGTTACAGGCGGAGTTTAGCTTGCTGACCACAGGGAGGGCAGTGGAGCAGCTGAGAAAGGCGAGGGTGGCAATCTATGAACATGAAGAGAAGGCCAGCAGAATGCTTTCACAGCAGCTTAGGAAGAGGGAGGAGCTTGGGAGATAGGGAAAGTAAAGGACGGAGATGGGAACCTGGTTGGTGATTCAGTAGGGGTGAATAAGGCGGTTAGGGATTGCTACAGCAGGCTGTACAGGTCGGAACCTCCTACGGGGCCGAAGGGGATGAGGCACTTCTTGGAGGGGCTGAATTTCCCAAAGGTGGACGGGGAGCGGGTAGAAGGGCTGGGGGCCCCACTCGGTTTGGAGGAGATAGTGGAGGCCTTGAAGGTCATGCAGGCGGGTAAGGCCCCAGGACCGGTCGGGTACCCAGGGGAGTTTTATAAAAGGTTCTCGGGGATATTGGGGCAGGTGTTGTTGAGGATGTTCAATGAGGCAAGGGAAAGAGGGATGTGCCCCCGATGTCACAGGCACCGATTTCGCTGATTTTTAAGCGGGACAAGAACCCAGAGCAGTGTGGGTCCTGCAGGTCGATCTCCCTGTTGAATGTAGATGCCAAGTTGCTGGCCGAAATCTTGTCCTCCAGGATCGAGGATTGTGTTCTGGACGTTATTGGGGAGGACCAGACAGGGTTTGTTAAAGGCAGGCAGTTGGTGGCCAATGTAAGAAGGCTGTTAAATGTGATCATGATGCCCCCGGAAGGTAGGGAGGTGGAGGTAGTAGTCGCAATGGATGCAGAAAAGGCTTTTGAGCGGGTAGAATGGGATTATCTGTGCGAGGTGCTGGGACGGTTCGGATTTGGGCGGGGCTTTATTGACTGGGTCAGGTTGCTGTATCAGGCCCCTGTGGCAAGTGTACGGATGAATAGGACGACATTGGACTATTTGAGACTGCACCGGGGGACGAGACAGGGATGCCCCCTCTCCCCACTGTTGTTTGCGCTGGCTATAGAGCCGTTGGCAATTGCTCTGAGAGCCTCAAGGGGCTGGAGAGGAATGGACGGGGGGGGGGCGGTGGTGGAGCACAGGGTTTTGCTCGATGCGGATGACCTGCTTCTGTACGTTTCGGACCCAATAGAGGGGATGGAAGAAATCATGATGACTCTAGGGGAATTTGGCCGGTTTTCGGGGTATTAGAGATGTTTGTTGTCCAGGCGAGGGGACAGGAGAGGCGACTGGGAGAGCTGCCATTTAGGTTAGTAAAGGGAAGCTTTAGGTACCTAGGCATCCAAGTGGTGTAGGAATGGGACCGGCTGCATAAATTGAATCTGGCCCGGCTGGTGGACCAATGAAAGGACGATTTTTGGAGATGGGACACGCAGCCGTTGTCTCTGGCTGGGAGGGTGCAAACGGTGAAGATCGCGGTCCTCCCGAGATTCCTATTTGTATTTCAGTGTCTCCCCATTATTATTCCGCAGTCTTTTTTTAAGCGGGTTAACAGAGTGAGCACGGGCTTCGTCTGGGCAGGCAAGACCCCACGAGTAAGGAAGGTATGCTTGAGCGGAGTTGGGGAGAGGGCGGGCTGGTGCTGCCAAATTTTAGCAACTATTACTGGGCGGCTAATATAGCCACGATCAGGAAGTGGGTGATGGGGGAGGGGTCGGCATGGGAGCGTATGGAGGCGGCTTCATGTAAGGGCACCAGTTTGGGTGCGTTGGTAACTGCGCCTCTGCCGTTCCCACCGGTGCGGTATTCCACCAGTCCAGTGGTGATGGCGGCCCTGAGAGTTTGGGGCCAGTGGAGGCGGCAGGTGGGAGCATCGGTCTGGGCCCCAATCTGTGATAATCACCGGTTTCCCCGGGAAGTATGGACGGGGGGTTCCAGTTATGGCGGTCAGCGGGGATTGAGAGGATGGGGGCTATGTTCATAAAGGGGAGCTTTCCGAAGATGAGGGCGTTGGAGGAAAAGTTTGGGTTGGCGAGGGGGAAACAAATTGAGGTATCTGCAGGTGCGGGACTTCCTTCGTAAACAGGTGTCAACCTTCCCGCTCCTACCGCTAAGGGGGATTCAGGACAGGGTAGTTTCCAGAGGGTGGGTAGGAGAAGGGAGCGTCTCGGACATTTATAAGGAGCTTATGGGGTCGGAGGAGACGCAGACCGAGGAGCTGAAGCGGAAGTGGGAGGAGGACCTGGGAGGTGAGATAGAGGATGGTCTATGGGCAGACGCATTGAGTAGAGTCAACACGTCCGCAACATGTGACAGGCTCAGCCTGATACAATTTAAGGTTGTTCACCGGGCTCACATGACAGTGGCCCGGATGAGCAGATTATTTGGGGTGGAGGACAGATGCACAAAATGTGCAGGAGGACCAGCGAACCATGTCCACATGTTTTGGACATGTCCAAAGCTTAGGGGATTTTGGCAGGGGTTTGCGGACGTCATGTCCACAGTGTTAAAAACAAGGGTGGCGCTGAGTCCAGAGGTGGCGATTTTTGGGGTGTTAGAAGACCCGTGAATCCAGGAGGAGAAAGAGGCAGATGTTCTGGCCTTTGCTTCCCTGGTAGCCCAGAGACGGATACTATTAGCATGGAGGGACTCAAAAACCCCGAAGTCAGAAACCTGGCGATCGGACATGGCTAGCTTTCTCTGTTTGGAGAAAATCATGTTTGCCTTGAGAGGGTCACTGTTAGGTTCGTCCGGAGGTGGCAACCGTTCGTCGACTTCTTTGCGGCAAATGAATCGTCAGTAGACGGGGGGGGGGGGGGGGGGGGGGGGGGGAGTAGTTTAGATTAGATTCTGGGGTCAATAAGGGTGCGACCTGTACGATAGGTAAATGGCTTTTGCACTATGTTTATGGTTTCATGTATATTGTTTATTTTGTTGTTGTCACTATTCCAAACATACCTCAATAAAATGTTTATTAAAAAAGAACTGCTGCCTCATGGTGCCGAGGACCTGGGTTAGATACCAGCCCCCGGTCACTGTCCATGTGGTGTTTGCACATTCTCCCTGTGTCTGCGTGGGTCTCACCCCCACAGCAGATGAATTTGAGAGCCATCAAGACATGCAGCCATGGTGCAAGCCTAACGTGAATTAACTTTCTGCCATCATTTATCCCCCATGATGCACTATTGCCATCTCACCTCCCTTGCAGATCAATCAGTCAACCAGTCCAGATCATCTTTGTGCGCTCTGGACACCACAGACCTGAGCAGCTCTGAGGGAGACAATTCAGAGACGAGCATCGAGGAGGCATTACAGCTGTCACCCGCACCCTCCACCAGCACAGAGATTCATACCTTGGTGGAATTAACTAGCAGGCACTGACTGGTGAGTACCTTATGGCTGAAGATCCACAGCAGGCTGAGGAAGGGACGTCCCAGTGAACTGGCACTCGGAGGGAGAGCCATACTCAGCTGAGACCCAGGCCGATGAAGTGCCTCTGGGTCAAGTCATCCCAAAGCTGCTGAAACTACAAAGACAGAGTTATGAGCATCAGGAAGGGATGACAGCATTCTTCCTTGGACTACAAGGCTGAATGGAAGAGTCCCATTGGCTTCTGTCCAAGGAGATGGTGCAGTCGCTCCAACGCAAATATACCAACATTGCGAAGGTGGCGTCCGCACTGAAGACCTTGGTGCAGTAGGTGTACTTCATGGTGGGGAATTTCCGCTTCATGGTTCAACTCATGACCTCCTGTGGCTGAGGACATGAATGTCAGGACTTCTGCATCTCACTTCAGTTGCCCCTCTATCCCATGGAGGAACCCAGAGGCCACTGAGCATCCTAAGGGAAGAGGATGGGCAGGAGCGCAGCCTGAGCTCTCCACCCTTCAGACCCTAGGGATGTCCAGTCCACCTGACATCCCCTGACATCCCCTCCTTGTGAGCAACACAGTCCAGCTCCAGATACCGAGGAGGTCATCACTGTAACATACATGCAGCCTGAAAGTAGGCCCGGAACCTCAAGATTCTGGTCCTCCAGGGGACGCCAGCCAAGGTCATCTCACGAAACAGGCCGTGGAAGGCAGCAGACTGCCTCAACCTCAGTTGGGGATCCTTGGGAAACACTGAGACATAGCGGGAGGGTGAGAAACAGTAAGTAACTGTGGGCACCTACTGGGCACAGGTGAACCTAGGCACTAGTCAAGATAATTCACCATCGTAATATTGCACTTGTATTAACGATCACTCTGTTCACCCACACAGACCCTCCATGCTGCCATTTTATGGTGGCATGCTCTGTAAACTCCAGCTCGCATTCAATGCTTTATCCCTGTGGAGTGTGAGAATGGCAGTGCTATGTCCCTCATACCTCTCATACTGACAACCCAGTAAAGACGCTCTGCTGCTGGCACAGACCCACCCCAACAACCCACCCCCCAAACCTCCCAACATTGGAAGGTTAACCCCCACCCCTCTTCCCCCCCCCACCCACCCCCACAATACCAATGCTCATGCATATCATGTTGGCCTCTTTTCTCTAGTGATGAGGATGTCAAGGACTGGCAAAGTGATGACAGCCTCCCCACCTGCTACATAAGGTGGAAAAAACCACCAGGTCCCCTGACATCTAAGGGGGCAGTAGTAGCCAATGATAAGCCTGTTCATTGGCAGTATTCAGCTCTCTGTTAGGCAGGAGTCAGACATATCGCTGAGAATGAGAGGAGCATATCTCTGTACTCAATGCAAGTCATCATCATTCTCCTACAGTGTGCGGCCAATGGCTTTGGAGCTCTGCCCATTAATGTAGAAACCATCATGAGAGCACCACATTAATGAGTTGATGTCAGACCTCAATTTGGGAGAGCTCTTCACTCCCTAATCCTTGTTGTCCCAAACCGAGATGCAATGAGGGCATCCTTAGCCCTTCACACTATGTGCACCCGAATCATTGCCCAAGGTTCTCCCTCCTCCGTGTTTTGACCCTCGCCACCCTCCTTGACCTCCTCCTCATCTGAGGAAATGTGGCGCTCCTCCGGCTCCTCCTGCTCCAGCTGCTCTCCCCACTGCAGTGCCAGATTGTGCAGAGAGCAGCAGACCACAATGATGCAGAACACCCTCTGGGGCTGTATTGAAGGGCTTCCCCTGACCAGTCCCCTTGTTCAAGAAGGGGAGTAGAGACAACCCCGGTAACTATAGACCAGTGAGCCTTGCTTCTGTTGTGGGCAAAATCTTGGAAAGGCTTATAAGAGATAGGATGTATAATCATCTGGAAAGGAATAATTTGATTAGAGATAGTCAACACGGTTTTGTGAAGGGTAGGTCGTGCCTCACAAACCTTATTGAGTTCTTTGAGAAGGTGACCAAACAGGTGGATGAGGGTAAAACAGTTGATGTAGTGTATATGGATTTCAGTAAAGCGTTTGATAAGGTTCCCCACGGTAGGCTGCTGCAGAAAATACGAAGGCATGGGATTCAGGGTGATTTAGTAGTTTGGATCAGAAATTGGCTAGCTGGAAGAAGACAAAGGGTGGTGTTGATGGGAAATGTTCAGACTGGAGTCCAGTTACTAGTGGTGTACCACAAGGATCTGTTTTGGGGCCACTGCTGTTTGTCATTTTTATAAATGACCTGGAGGAGGGCGTAGAAGGATGGGTGAGTAAATTTGCAGATTACACTAAAGTCGGTGGAGTTGTGGACAGTGCGGAAGGATGTTACAAGTTACAGAGGGACATAGATAAGCTGCAGCGCTGGGCTGAGAGGTGGCAAATGTAATTTAATGCAGAAAAGTGTGAGGTGATTCACTTTGGAAGGAATAATAGAGTACTGGGCTAATAGTAAGATTCTTGGCAGTGTGGATGAGCAGAGAGATCTCGGTGTCCCTGAAAGTTGCCACCCAGGTTGAGAGGGTTGTTAAGAAGGCATATGGTGTGTTAGCTTTTATTGGTAGAGGGATTGAGTTTCGGAGCCATGAGGTCAAGTTGCAGCTGTACAAAACTCTGGTGCGGCCGCATTTGGAGTATTACGTGCAATTCTGATCGCCGCATTATAGGATGTGGAAGAATTGGAAAGGGTGCAGAGGAGATTTACCAGAATGTTGCCTGGTATGGAGGGAAGATCGTATGAGGAAAAGTTGAGGGACTTGAGGCTGTTTTTGTTAGAGAGAAGAAGGTTTAAGAGGTGACTTCATTGAAGCATACAAGATGATTAGAGGATTGGATAGGGTGGACAGTGAGAGCCTTTTTCCTCGGATGGTGATGTCTAGCACGAGGGGACATAGCTTTAAATTGAGGGGAGATAGATATAAGATAGATGTCAAAGGTAGGTTCTTTACTCAGAGAGTAGTAAGGGTGTGGAATGCCCTGCCTGCAACAGTAGTGGATTCGCCAACACTAAGGGCATTCAAATGGTCATTGAATAGACATATGGACGATAAGGGAATAGTGTAGATGGGCTTTAGAGTGGTTTCACAGGTCGGCGCAACATCGAGGGCCGAAGGGCCTGTACTGCGCTGTAATATTCTATGTTCAGTCCACCTACCAGAACTGCATGCTGAGCAGACCAATTGCCTGCTCGACCATCATGCGCATTGATGCATGAGCCTAGTTGTAGCGAGTCTCAGTGGGTGTTTATGACCTCTGCGCTGGCATCATCAGCCACCTTCTGAATGGAGACCTTTGTCCCCAAGGTGCCAACTGTCCAGCCTTGTTTTCCCTCACACTCGGCTGGGATCTGCCAAGTGCTGCAAGATGAAACAATCATGGGCACTCTCCGGGAAGTGGACATGCACTTGCATGATGCACATCACATGGTCACAGATGAGCTGGACATTGAGGGAGTAGTATCCCTTGCGGTTCATACATGGCAGGCCATGCTGCCTTGGAGACTGCAGAGCCATGTTGGTGCAGTTGATTACACCTTGCACCTGGGGTATGCCTGCTATGTGGGCGAAGCCCACAGCCCTGACCTCCTGGCATGCCTGGTCCTGGTCCAAGTTGATGTACATGTGGGCGCGAATGGCGCATCTCTGACCTCCCTTATATACTTGTGCACGGATGACTGGGACATGCTGCACTGGCCACCCGCGTTGCCCTGAAATGAGCCGCTGGCATAGAGGTTCAGATTGACAGTAACTTTAAGGGCCAAGGCAATGGGGGACCTCCCAGTCCATGTGGTGCCAACTCTTGCATCATCTGGCACAAGTGGTCCACTGTACCCCAGGACAGACCTCTGGAGCTCTGGCATCTCAAGGTATGAAGTTCAACATTGGAATACCCTTGGCCTGTAGTGTCTCCAGTGAGGATCCACCATCTGTAGCCCTGCTCTCAGAAGCGCATCGGGCCCAGCATCCCCCTCCTCTGCAGGGCGCTGTTCCTGGCTACGTGCAGCAGCATGTCGATGTTACTGATGCTAGTCGATCACAATCAATATAATTCTCACCTCGACTGGCTCCATAATTCTCCAGAATCACAAACTGAAAGGAAGAGAACAGCAAAGTGAGCGATGAGGAATCCTTACAGTGCCCTGATCTTCTGCCCTCTCATCACCTGGGACATTCTCCCATGTGCGTCCCCTATGTGAGTGCCTTTCCACTAAACCTCACTCCCTCCTCTGTCACACAATAGCCACTTCCTCACAGTTGTCCCCCTCAACTCCACTTGAATGAAGCACTTCGACCCTTGAGAGTCTCAGTGGTCCCTGACTGTGTTCTCCCTGCCACGCCCCCCCCCCCCCCACCCCCAAATACATGTGAGGTGTAAGGACAGTCAGGTGTATTCAATGGACCAATATTCTAACCTCTCGGGGGACCTGGATGATGCTTCATATCATTACCTTGAATGAGGTGAGTGATGAGAGACTTGACCATAATGCCTTACATGGGGGGCCATTTCTGTGTCACCTCTCTGTTATGTCGACATGATTATGAGTCTTAGAATTCAAAGTAGAATTGGGGAGTAGAATAGGAGTAGAATGTCTTAAAATGATAATCCTCTGTTTTTCCATTGCTCTGAAAATTGTTCCTCTGTGAGAATTAATTTGTAAAATATAACTTATTGACATCTTGTGAAAGGTCAATCATGAGCAATTGATGCAGAATTACACAGGATCATTGAAAAATGAGTGTTAACAGTAGGTCTGCAAGCAGCTTAATATATTAACATTTTAAATATATCTAACACGGCAGCGATAAAAGTGACCATTCTGAAAGCAAAGGCAATCAGTGTCGACCCCCAGTTATTCAGCTGTTTCAGACCCATACTTGCCTTCTAGATTGCATATGTATTTATTGCACTTCAGTGGCACTATCACATTAAAATGACGTTTGGAACATAGGATGAAACCACTTCTGTTAATAAAATAATAATATGAATTGATAAGTTTTTAACTGAAGGAAGCAGGGAAACCAGGGCCATTCCGGAGTACAGGTATATTCTAGCCCTTGTTTCAGGGCAGCATCTTAAGTGAAAATTCATCTTTCTGCCAAAGTCCAAAATGAAGATAATTTACGGCACAAGATCAAAAAAGACCAAAGATATAAATCTTACAAAATCGTCCAGCGGAACTATCCCCTGGAGGATATGCAAAATATAATAATAGTGAGGGCTACAATTGTCCTTAATCGTTTTTAACATTATTTGCTATGACAAGTTTTAATGTGGAAATCTTGACTTAAATCCCAATAACATCAATCAAATCTGTAAGAACTTAAAATGTGCCATAATAATCTTTATTATTGTTGCAAGTAGGCTTACATTAACACTACAATAAGTTATTGTGAAAATCCCCTAGTCGCCACATTCGGCGCCTGTTCGGGTATACAGAGGGAAAATTCAGAATGTCCAACTCACCTGACAAGCATGTATTTTGGGACTTGTGGGAGGAAACCGGAGCACCCACGCAGACACGGGGAGAACGTGCAGATTCCACACAGTGACCCAAGTGGGAATTGAACCTGTGACCCTGGTGCTGTGAAGCAACAGTGTTAACCACTGTGCTACTGTGCCGCCCACATGGTGTGCACTGTGGGGTTATTATACCAATGCTCTGTGTTGGGACATTGTAATGAAAAGTTTTCCTCCTCCTGATGTGCCCCAAGCCTGGTCCCATACTCAGCTGAGTTGAGACGATTGGCGTTGCCAACAGGAGAGCTGGGTCCTCATTGGCACATCGCAAAGCTGGACTCAGGGAGCAAGTTATCCCTCTCCACTGTAATGGAGAAAAGTATATTTAAAGGTAAAAGAAAATCATAATTGCGTGTAAGTTATGTGTTATACTTTACTTCCCGGTCAGAAATAATTGGGGCGTTCTCGGGAATAAAGACTGAAATGAACAATATTAAGGATCAGTGCCGGTTTTGGACTATACTTTTTTGTTCACAGCTTGTTTTGGAAATCTCCTCTTTAGTGGCGAGAAAATTTAAAGGCAAGGGGTGTTTCCCCAAAAGTTTCATATCCATATCAACAAACTTCTCCAACATTCACCGTGCGATCATTTAGATGGGGGGGGGGGGGGGGTTGGTTCCATCCCGAGACATGCTGAATGGGCCTCCTTCTTCCATATAACACAACCTCGTGATTCCCTCCACATCGAAAACACGCTGTATCACAGGTACTTTTCAAAAGACGTCCTACCTTTAGCTGAAAAGGGAAAGACACCATTCCACAAACAACACTCTTTAAAACGCCTGCGTGTTGGAAAGTGGTCAGCTGCGAATAAATTATATAAAACCAACATTAGAGCCAGGGCGGAAAGGTGTACAGTTTTGTCTTGGTGTACATCGCGTCTTCGTTTTTCATAATGCAATTATCTTCGATCCAACTCTATCATAGGACAAAGTGCATTCGTCCAATATGCATCAGAAATAGCAAGCTTGCAAAATGCTACCTTAAAGCACGACCTGTAATGGGCAAAAGGTTACAGCTCTGAGATCAATATAAGTTTTTTTTAAACTGGGTTTTCTAGAACTTTGTGTTTAATAAATATTGCTAGATCAAAATGCTGTTTTAATATTTGCTTTGTAATTTCGTGTTACAATATAAATTCATGTTTTCTCCGAAAATTTAGTTTAAACTGTTAGCTTTAATATTATTTTGTATATTGCGAACAATTTAAATATTAATGCTGAAGCCCATAGCCAAGTTAACTCACGGAAAACAAGTGAATCAAAAGTGAAACTGAATTAATCACGTCATAAGCTTTCGACATTGAACGCAAAGTTTATGTTGTCACATCTAGGGACCTGTGTCCAATCTAAGAACCTAAAATATATCAACAAACTGGGTTTTAAAAGAACCTGAACTTGGATATAAACTTGTTTGTAAATTTTGTTTGTGGCTTTATGTTGTTGTTATAATTTCCAATCCATGATGTATCATTAAATAACAAAAGTATGTTGTTATTTCTATGTCAATGGCTGTCCTCAGATAGAACAGCACTGGAGTGATATATCTGGGATCTCAATTCTAGAACTATTCACAGACTGGAAAAACTTCACTATACGTCGCAACACAGGACTGTGGAATTGATAATAACTCCACATGTTAGTTTTTAAAAATTCGTTCACGGGATGTGGGTGGCACTGGCATTTATTGTCCAATCTTAATTGCCCTTGAGAAGATGGTGGTGAGCTGTGTTTTTGAACCACTGCAGTCCATGTGCTGAAGGTGCACCCACAGTGCTGTTCAGAAAGGAGTTCCAGGCTTTTGGCTCTCGGACAGTTATGGAATAGTTCCAAGTCAGGATGGCTGTGGCTTGGAGGTACATTTGCAGATGATGATGTTCCCATGTATCTGCTGCCCTTGTCCTTCTGGGTGGTAGAGGTCGCAGGTTTGAAAGGTGCTGCTGAAGTGAGTTGCTGCAGTGTATGCTGAATATGGTACATACTGCTGCCACTGTGCGGTTGTGGTGGAGGAATGGAATATTGAAAGTGGTGAATGAGATGCCAATCAAGCGGGCTGCTTTGTCGGGATGGTGTTGAGTTTCTTGAGTGTAGTTGGAGCTGCACTCATTCATCAAGTGGAGAGTATTCAGTCCTACTCCTGACTTGTGCCTTGGACAGACTTTGAGGTGTCAGGAGGTGAGTTACCCACTGCAACATTCAGAGCATCTAACCTGCTCTTGTAACCACAGTATTTATGCGGCTGGTTCATCTGATCAATGGTACCACCAGGATGGTAATAGTGGGGGAATTGGCGATGGTAATGAGATTGAATGTGATGGGGAGATGGTTAGATTCGCCCTTGTTTGAGATGGTCATTGTCTGACACTTTTGTGGCACAAATGTTACTTTCCACTTATCTGCCCAAGCCTGAATGATATCCAGGTCTTGCTGCAGATTGGCACATACTGCTTCAGTAGCTGTGGAGCTGCAAATGGTGATGAATCTTTAGCAAACATCAGACATTATGATGGAGGGAAGGTCATTGGTGAAGCAGCTGAAGATGGATGGGCCTCAGACACTACCATGGGGAACTCCTGCATCGATGCACCGAACAGAGATGATTGACCTCCAGCCACCACAATCTTAGTATGTCTCCACCCAGTGGACAGTTTTCCCCTTAATTCCTATTGACTGTAGTTTTGCTCAGGCTGCTTGTGGCCACATCCAATCAAATGCTGCCTTGATATCAAGGGCAGTCATTTCCACCTCACCTCTTGAGCACAGCTCTTTTGCCCATGGTTGGACCAAGGATGTAATGGGGTCAGGAGCCAAGTGGATCCCAAACAGAGCATTAGTGAATAGGTTATTGCTGAGTAAGTGTTGCTTAATGGCATTGTTGATAACTTCTTCTATCACTTTGCTGCTGATCAGGAGTAGACTAATTGGCTAGTAATATCTTGAGGGGGTGGCTCACTACCCAGAAAGCACAAGCCAGGTCTATAAAGTGGAGAAAACTAATGAAGGTGACAGTGGAACTGTCCTTTTGTTCTGAGTAAAAGAGAATTAGGGTCCACTTGGACCAAAAATGGCTGCTCCTCAAGGTCAAATCCTGATCTAACTCCCAAGCACCCTAAAGGCAGTAGGTGAGACCCTCCATCCAGATAGTTATTTGCCATTGACTTGAGTTTGCACCAGTTGTTTTAAAATAGTGTATACAGCACACGAGCAGCCATTTTTAA
Organism: Scyliorhinus torazame; assembly: GCF_047496885.1. Lineage (NCBI taxonomy): Eukaryota > Metazoa > Chordata > Chondrichthyes > Carcharhiniformes > Scyliorhinidae > Scyliorhinus > Scyliorhinus torazame. The sequence continues at coordinate 109,294,629 of NC_092709.1, read as the reverse complement.
AAAATAGAATCCCTACAGTGCACAAGGAGGCCATTTGGCCCATCAAGTGAGTACCGACCCTCTGAAAGAGCACCCTACCTAGGCACACACCCCCGCCCTACCCCCATAGTCCCACTTAACCTGCACATATTTGGTTCCTGAGGGGCAATTTAGCATGGCCAATCCACCTAACCTGCACATCTTTGGATTATGGGAGGAAACTGAGCACCCAGAAGAAGCCCATGCAGACACAGGGAGAATGTGCAAACTCCACACCCAAGTGGATAATCACCCAAGGCCAGAATTGAAACCAGGTCCGTGACACTGTAAGGCAGCAGTGCTAACCACTATGCCATTGTGCCACCCCCACCGTTGGCCCAACCAGTCCATGCCTACACTTGTGCTTCACTATCTATCATCATAACCCTGCATTCGTTCCCCACTCTATGCTTCTCCAGCTTTCCCTTAAATGCATGAATACTATTCTCTTCACCTACACTCTATGGTAACCAGTTTCATATTCTTTGGTAAAAGAAGTTTGGCCTGAATTCCTTACTCTATGTCTTGATGACTATCTTCTATTGATGGCCTTTAGCTTTGCTCTTGCCCACAAGTGGAAACATTCTCTTTGTATCCATTCTCTTAAAAAGCTTTGGTCATTTTAAAGATCGCTATTTGTCGATTTTTGTAAAAACCCTATAGGGAAGAAAATCTGCCACCCTTACCTGGTCTGGCCTACATATGACTCCAGACCCACTGCAATGTGGTTGACTCTTAAATGCCCTCTGGGATGGGCAACAAATGCTGGTCCAGCCAGCGACGCCCACATCCCATGAGCGAATAAAGACAAAAAATTTGTTCCATCATGTCTGTGAAAAGAGATATCCAAACCTCACCAGACTTTTCAATTCTTGATTCATAACCCTCTAGGTTATAACACTTCAAGTGCATTGACAATGTATTTTGAAATGTGATTTCTATCTCTACTATTCATCCAGGCAATGAGTTCCAGACCCCATCCTCTGAGTGAAAAAAATATTTTGAATCCTCCTCCAATCCTTCTACCAATTACATTAAATTCATGCCCTCTGGTTATTGACCTCCCTGTCAATGGAAATAAAGTCCTTCCTACCCAATCTATTAAGGCCCCTCGTAATTTTTACACCTCAATTAAATCTCTCCTCAGCCTCCTGCCTATCCAATCGTGCCTCGTAGCTAACATTTTCCGTTCCCGCCCGACAGCATCTGAGTAAATATTCTGTAACCTTCCTGTATTGTGGCAACTAGATCCGTGCATTCCAGTGACCTAAGTACTGGTACTAAAAATTAGCTTTAAGATTAGGAACTCTGCCCACCTATCTGAGCAGAGCTCTTTCACCGTTGGATCTGAGTGTGAGCCACAGTTAAGAGTAACTCGGGTCTAGACTGACCCCATTCCACAGATACCAATCTGCATCCGCTATCTGTATTGACGTGTGAAAAGTCAAGCTACTGATTGGCATTAATCTGAGGAAAGTAAAAATACTTGCTTGTACTCCTAAGACTTCCATCCCACCATGATTTAATGTTGCGAGGATGGACAGGTGGGATTCTTTAAATTAACAGTTTTGTGTGAATTGATAAAGTGCCCAGAAGACCCAAACAGACCAGCCAGACAAGATCAAGCTCGGATCCGCAACAGGCTAGAATCATCCTGCACCCAGGACCGAACCAAGGCCATGCTTGTATCCGCCAGTTCGGGTGATCTTGCAGAGATTGGTGAGTGCGCTGGGAAGTAAGGCTGCAAAAACTAACACGTTATTCTGATGCCTTCAGGTCAAAGCGGCAAAATAACTGTGGGTGATTGCATCTTCAGGCTTCGCCTGCGTCACGAGATGTCAATCGCACCGGAATCCAACAATTCAGAGTACTTCATGTGTGTTTTATTTAAACACCTTTACACTTCCCAAGATTAAATAAATCGCCTGCTTTCAGGGTTAGGTGTGGCACTTGACTGTCGCTGGGGATGGGTTGGGGTAGTTAACATCGGTGAACTGTTCGTAACAGAGAAAGGTGACTGACCATAGGATGATAGCTTGGGTGTCAGGTACAAGAATCCGGCGCAATGTGTTCTGTTGAAGAGCAGAGTTTCCTGACATTGGTATTGTTGTCAGCCCAATGAAAAGTCCATTAAAAGTACAACGAAGAAATTTGAACGTTAAAATTGAGGGTGCTGTAGATTTTACAACTGGTAATTGAACATGAGCTGATAACTATTCCGCGAGGTTTGAAATCTGCTTTAATGCTGCAGTTTTATTTGCTCTTCCATAAAATGTGGAGTCTTATCACGGAATCAAAACTTAAACGCCAGGAGCAATCAATGGAGGCTGTTTGCAAATTTACTGCAACAATTGCTTCTCGGCAGAAGAATAAACGCTGCAAATCGAAACTTAATTACTGGGAAGGAATCAAGAAATCACATCCCATCATTTGCCAGTCATTCGTGACTTCACTTGACCAAACCATATTTCAGCTCACGGGAACTAAGCATCCCGCACATTGGAGTTGGCATTTGCATTTTATTCAACTGATAGAGGCAAAGATTAACATACGGAAACAACACAATATCAAGTCCTCACCATATGTAAGGTCAACCAACTATTAATAATAGTACCATTTTCAGGCAATGGAGCACAGCATTTCTGAATTCCCAGCTCCATTGAAAGGGTCGACTTTTATGGACATTTGGAAAAATCTACTTAAATCGTTTGGTAGTAGGGAACTTGAGTATTGTTGAAAAAAGACACACGTCGTTGAAGCTTTTGGTCTTGCACTCATCGGGACAATTCGCAAGAATACCAAGTGTAAAAGAGACAACAATTTATCCTCGGAAATGCCTTTACCAATCAGAGCCCACTTGCCAACCAATCAGCACTATTTTCTCATGAAGTACACGTTGTTGTTCCCTTTACATTTGGTATTCCTGCGAGTACAAGACCAAATGTTTTGACAACATGACTTTTTTCAGCAATACTCAAAATCTACTTTGTTTTTGCATTTAGCCTTAAACTTAAAGCAATAGATTAATTTTGCGTTCGTGCAAAATTTTGCATGCGGTGTTGAATGTTTTATGCAATTTATGTCCCTTGTTTTATGTTTTGTGCAAATAAGTATCTATGCATTCTAAAGCAAATGTTTTTGGAATGTTACCTTCATTATTATTATAGAGATTTAATCTAGTGGATTTCAAACCCCTTAGCAATGTTATCTGTATAATTTGATGATGGGAAAGGTACATTTTCCTTTAACATATATGTCATCGTAGATAAAATATTTATGTAGCGATTTAGGCTCTCTGAAATATAAATGATTTCGTTAAACTTTTATCATAAATCAGAACATGCGTCTATGCGAGGAGACAGTGATTTCCCTCCTGGTGTCTATGGACCTGATTCTAAAGGCTGCTCAAATGTTAAGCAGTCCATTTGTGTGCTAAAGCTGGGTGAAGACTGATGGCATGTTGCATGATAGTGAATGCACTGCACTTTTACCAGCAGTTTGCCATTGCTTTGGGACATCTAAGAACGTCTCGGTGCATCCAGATATAGGGACGGTGACAGAAGCTATTATAAAATAAAGAGGTTGACTTGCCATCTTGAGTTGCTCTCCAGATCCCTTCTTCTCTTCGCTCTCTCCCCTCGCTGTCTCTTTCAGTCTGTTTTTAAATGCTCATTCACACGGGTGTGCTTTTCATTTCGCTCTCACTTTTATTTTCACCTCTCGAATCTACACGTCCTCCCCCCCCCCCCCCTCACTTTGCCCTGTGTTCATTCTCGTTCCCACTTTCTGCACTCATTAAATCTGATAGAAGACCATCTCCTCCCCAATTCTCCATTAGGTTTTGTTTCTTATCATTCTCCGTGTTTCTTTCTGTTCGCTGTTACTCCCCCCCCCCCCCTCCAATACTTTCCGTGTGTTCGCGTTCAATTTCCCCAAACTGCTAGGGTCCAAAAAAAAGCATCCACTTTTGTTGATGTTTATTTTACCCTTTCCTTTCTCTACTCCAGTGATCCTCTCTTTGACGTCTAAACTGCTGCTCTGGGGGTGGGCTTAACAAACTACAATGAGGAGATTGAAACTGCTAAACATGTAGAGAATGCATTTGTATTGATCCTGTTGAATCAAACTAGTTCTTTGAAGCAGCAGTTTAATGCATTTGGATTTTTTTTACACACTGCACATGTCAACATCGACATACAAGATCCTGTTAAAATATTGAACTAAGTCTCATGATCACATCATATCATCACTTCAACCAACGCTGTTGTCACCCATTTTCATTTGAAGAATTGTTTGCATCTCTTTAATGAGTGTAAATATAGATCCCAGAGCCCGGTTACCCCGAGATACACTAGTTGCATGTTATTGATGTGTATGGAGCAGTGAGAGACATTAACTCATAACAACTGACAGCTCGATTCGATTTGCTTATTCCTATATGAAATTTTACTGTAATCGTTAATTTCAGGTTTAAAATGCAACAGCCTACCTAGTCCGCAAACGATTTAAGTCACTTGGATAGTTCAGCCTAGTGTCTATAACAAGAGAAATTGTTTTGTAGCGGCTTTCTACCATTTTTATTAAGCAGGTGTAACCTTAAAGTATATTTACATGCCCCATTAACTTTGCATTTTCACAAGAATAAACTTCTTGTACCTGGGGGTTACCAGTTGTAAATGAACAGGCTTTAGAGGATTGTTTAAGAAATTCTGCTGCTATATCGACTGAACTCATACAGCATGAACGTTTCAAAGTTTCAATTCATTTAACAGTTTTCCAAGTGCCAACCTTCTATGAATCTAAACGTTGAACTAAGTATGCAACTTGATCTTGTACAGGAGGGAGCATTTGCGCGGGTAGGGAACAGTTTTGCTCCTATAAATCACATTCTGAACAGTGACTGCTGAAATAAAACATGAGCTGGAATGACCATTCTGCAAGAACCTTGTCTATATAAAAATATTGGTCTTTTATCGTCTACTAAAAATGAAAAGCAAAGTAGATATCATAATTAAGTAACAACAGACAGAAACTAATTAAGACCCAACTTTCAGAGACAGTTAGAGTAACTCTCGTGAGTGGTATTATATATCTTATACAGAAAATCGTTTCCTTCCAATAATTAAAGATCCTGAAGAAATGTTGTCAGCACATTATTTCGGACACACAGAAACCAATTTATAATTTAACAACTCAAGGCACTGTAATGTTCTGCCATGCTGTACTATCAAGATATCAGCATTTAGTCCTAAACTTTGATTCCAAGAACAGTCCTAGTTAGCCAGTATAATTACTGCCACTTAAAAAATCTAATGTAACATCTGTTCCTGGGAACTGATGCATTGCATGCTGAAGGGCGCTGTGAACAGTCCCAAAGAAGAATAAATCAACCCTGTTGAAATTTTATAATAGATTAAACAAATTGGACAATCCTCGTTAATTAGTACATAATTCCAGTGTTTAATTACCTCTCTGATGAGGTATCAAAAATAGTATTACGTTCGTGTTAATAACCTTCTGCTAGAGCTACCTTCTACATTGCACCGTTCTTTATCAGATACTAAAGGGGAGGGAATATCCACTTCAAATTGCCATAAGTATTAGACTTCATGTAGACCGCATTTATGAATGACACATGTACAATTTATAGAAACAAGATATTAGCCCGCTGCTTCTCAATTTTTTCACTATTATGAAAACTAATAAATTTGTCAACTGGAATTACGCATACAAATCAGATGAGGCACAGCAGATTACATATTGAAGTCCTGTGTCTCTCGAGCCTAAATGAAATTTCAATCTAATAATTCCTCTCTGCCCAGGTCATAATTTGCTTAGAGATGTTGCTCCACTTCTTTTCGGGTCCAATGAAAGCGCAATTCGCTCGATAATTAAATGATAGTAAGGCTTTTAAGTTTGATTTATTTTGTTTCGTCGTGCGTTGAGAAGAGTGGTGGAGCAATATCATTTCTTGATTCCCACTCAAATTGCATGGAGGAATGTTACAAACAGTCAAAACCCTCAACAGCTTAACAGGCAATACGGCAAATAGATGCAACATTGGGTAAATATTTTGCAATATTAGGAGTTCTGAGCATTTAAATATTAAACATTATATATATAAAAATATATGCTATTTCCCTTATTTAAAAATATTTTAGAGTCCATTCCGTTGCCATAAATTGGAAATTCAACAATATTGAAAGATATCATTGAAGTCCCTGCACCACAGGTACATAAAACCAAAGCAACATCATGTCGTGTGCTTGCCAAAAAATAAAACAAAACATGAATGCAGCGGCTGATGTTACTTGCGATGAACATCTACGAGCTGATAATCCACTGACGGTATCAATAGATCGGTAATTCTGCAGGGAAAACAGAATTGGTGTGGGGCAATCATCAAGCTTTATTTAGGGGCTGCTAACTATCGTGCGCGTGCGGCTAATTGTGCGAGGAGGGAGGGAGAGCATCCTCCCGCATGCGTGTCATTCCGGAGGGGCAATGCTAATGGAGAGAGGTTCTCCCGAGTGCAGGCTCTGAGGGGGTTTGTTTCTTTTCTGGTTCCCACCAGGTGGGGAAAGCCGCGACAGGCTGGAGCGCGAGCGCCTTCCCGCCACTTGAGCCCCCAGTGCAGCCGAGGCGGCGAGCGGACCAATAGGCGCTCAGCATCGGCACAGGGCACCACGCGCACACTGACATATACACACACACACACACACAGATACACACAGACACGCGCGCACACACACATAGCAACCAGGAAAAGTCCCTTCATGTCTTTCCACGAGCTACCTGCTCAAGCAAGGTGTGCAGCAGCAGGGCCAGCGGCGCGAGACTCGCTCACCTCCGCGCCACATTCCAAACAGGCGCCGCGCGCCAGCCGGGTGGCAGCAGCAGCGACGGCGGCGGCGCGAACCTCGTCCCCGGTCCCCCCGCGAGCGCCCCGCGCCCAGCGAGCCGCCGCAAGATGATGATGATGATGCCGCTGAACGGGAAGCAGGCGTTCGGCATGCCGCCGCCCCCCTCCTCCAGCCTGGCCGAGCCCAAGTACTCCAGCCTGCACGCCTCGCCTCCCTCCAACTCGTCCTCCACACCGACCAGCAACAGCGGCGGCTCCGAGACGATGTGCCGCGTGTGCCTGCCAACAGCACCGGTATGTATCTGCATAATCACCGCTTAAAGGCACAGTCCGACAGCCCCCCTCTCCCTCTCTGTCTGCTTGATGTTTTTTTCATGTCTGTACAGCAAATCACCCAACACCTCGGATACTTTCAACTTATGTATTCAAACTGCCTTGCCTTTCATATTAATTTTTATGACCTGGGTGGCGTGTGTGTGTGTGTGTTTTTAGCATTCTGGAAATGTTTTAATCCTGGAGTGAAGAGAATTCCCTGCTGACAGGAATGTCTGCATTCTATTTGCAATTGCAGAGCAATATATTCGGCGGGCTGGATGAAAGTTTGGTGGGCCGAGCGGAGGCGCTGGCGGCTGTGGAGATTGGAGCTCAGAGCAGCAAGAACCAGCCGTTCAAGCCGGACGCCACCTACCACAACATGAACAGCATCCCGTGCAGCTCGAGCTCGTCCTCGGGGCCCATCACTCACCCTCCCCCCCATCACCCTCCCCCCCATCACCATCACCACCATCACCACCACCACCATCACCCGCACCACCAGCACCCGCACCAGCCTCACCAGAACCTGGAGGGCGAGCTGCTGGAGCACATCTCCCCCGGCCTGGGGTTGCCCACCATCACGGCTCCGGATGGCAGCGTGGTGTCTCCGCCGCCGCCCCCCGGCCCCCCTCACATGGCGGCCATCAACCACATGCACCAGGCCATGAGCATGGCAGCTCACGGCCACGGCCTGGCCGCCTCGCACCCGGGCCTGGGCTGCATGGGCGAGGTGGACGCCGACCCCCGCGACCTGGAGGCTTTCGCCGAGCGCTTCAAGCAGAGGAGGATCAAGCTGGGGGTGACCCAGGCGGACGTGGGCTCGGCCCTGGCCAACCTGAAGATCCCCGGGGTGGGTTCGCTCAGCCAGAGCACCATCTGCAGGTTCGAGTCGCTCACCTTGTCCCACAACAACATGATCGCCCTCAAGCCCATCCTGCAAGCCTGGCTGGAAGAAGCCGAGAAGTCCCACCGGGAGAAGCTCAGCAAACCCGAGCTCTTCAACGGCGCGGACAAGAAGAGGAAGCGCACGTCCATCGCCGCCCCGGAGAAGAGGTCCCTGGAAGCTTACTTCGCCATCCAGCCCCGGCCATCCTCCGAGAAGATCGCCGCCATCGCCGAGAAGCTGGACCTCAAAAAGAACGTGGTCAGAGTCTGGTTTTGTAACCAGAGGCAGAAACAGAAACGGATGAAATACTCTGCAGGTCACTAGTCTGACTTCATGGGGCAAAAGAGCGAGAGACACAGACTGGAACTTTCTCCCCTACCTGATAAATAGTTCAACTGGACTTCCTGAATCTACAAGGACCTTGCCCTGGGCCGTGAACAAGTAAGATAATTTTCTTTCTTTCTTAATGCCACCCACTGCCACCGAAACAGGACAAGTCGAAGCCCGATTGTGAATGGGTGTAAACTGAGAATTGCAGTTTGCAGATGCGAACAAATGAAACAATTTCTTTTTTAATCGTAACTAACACCGTTTACAAAAACAAAACTGAATGAGGACCCACTGAGCTGAAATGACAGTGTTTGCAGAATTGCTGTTACATTGATTTGAGCTTCATGTTTTGGATTGCGTTCGTTCTTTTATTCTTCCAACTATCACCTTTTCTACACCCACGTTCACTCTGCGCCTTGAAACGAACCGGGGGAAGACCAATCTGAGTGGTTAAGCTGCAGTACTGTTCCCCTTTGCATTTGATGGAGGATCTCGTGCAATCGATTGTTTAGGGATTGCACAAATGCTCTTTTTTCCCACAGAGCTATTCCATCATCATAGGAAACCTACAATCTTGTCACAATTTTATTGGGAAATTATATCTCTGTGCTCAGCACTCCTCAGCCTCCTACTGTATCATTGCGGACGATGGCCCCCAAATTTCTCTTTAAATATCACTCTGAAACCCCTTTCCCACTCAACAAAAATGCTCTCCGCCATGCACGGAGATGGCTGTTGTGAGCAGCCAGGAAATCTCACCCTGTGTCTGAAAGCTATTATTAGATTAGTGCCAAACAACCTAAACCTGAATTATTCATTCAGACCGTCTACAAAGTTAATTTCGTGTACACTTGAATTAATTCCGCCTGTTTAATTCAAGTTGTGATAACAGCAGGGTAAATAAAGGGATTATTTAATTATTTAATGTTTAATACAGTATGTTGGTTGATAGAGTGTAAGAAAAATCGATTGGAAAATAAGAAGTGTCCGTGTATCTTAAGGACATACCGGTAATAAAGAATAATGAAAATTCACGCTGAAACGCCATTCCATGATTTTTGGTTGAAAACGTGTCACACCCCCCCCCCCCCCCCAAAGAAGGCAAATAAAAAGGATTCATCCTGTATATATTTGTATAAAATTTAAAGCATTATTTATTTCGTCGAGTTTTTTGTTCCTGGGGATTCCCTCTTGCATTTCTGTGACAACGCACAAAAAAAGGATCAAGTCTTGGCTGTAAAGATTTGATCAAAGTAACTAATCTTTGTCGATCGATCATTAAAAATGCAACATAGATGTAACCGTCGTGGGGTCTGTTTTGATTCTGAATGGGGTTTATTTTTAATTCATGCATATTGTTTTGTTTACTGGAGGGAAGAGGTTGTAGAGGTGCGTTTATAGAAGTTAAAATAAAACTGCACATTTTAATGACCATGGGCGATTGATGCACTGCTGAAATACCTTGGTGTTTGGTACTGGCCTATCTTTTTAAAATAAATATTAAATAGAGGTACATGTATATTGTAAATAACATTCGATGGACTTGATGCACATATAGATATATTCTTACAAATTTTGATGTGTTGCTGTTATAGCAGAAACATTTTTACGTGACGAGCGCACGATTTCTGTATGGCGTATGGCGTTTTAAACATTTTGTTTCTTTGTTTGCTCTATAGAGGTTTTTCCATTTCATTTATTGGTGTAATTTAATGTTAAGTTATTGACATTCCGGTTATTAAAATGACTTATTTCATTAAGCAATTCCTTTGACTATTCTTTCGAAGTTGAGTCATTTTAGTAAAATATGTTGTATGTTTTCATCGCAGACGTGTTCCTGAGTATTTGTTTCACTATCATTTTGGATGTAGGTAGTTTTACCAGTAAAATAAATAAATTGACTTTTGATTTCTTAGCATGAAGTAAACATCGTGTTTTTGAAATAAAACCCATAGGCTCCTAACTGTATTTTTAAAATAATATGCAGTTTTCATAGATTTAAAAAAAAAATCACTGTACCTTTTACTTTACATGTAAGGTTCCGCACAGTCTTTAAAATAAAAAAGTGATCTATTGACTTTATTGTGATTTTTATTGCTGAATAAGTGGCATAATAGAAAAGGTTAAAACCTTTGCAGCAAACCCTGAATGTGATTTAATTCGATATTGCCCGTTCCACATGAATATTATATTTTATGATGTGTAAAGTGGCGGTTCAAGGCACCAACTAAACTTTTGCTTTGACTAACGGACGCGTATTTGTATTGTGAAAATAACAAGTAAAACGTGCTCCACAAATGCACGTGCATTATCTGATACAAGTTATTTTAACCCACAAACTAAAGCGTCTTTGCTTAGTAGTTATAGAGACATGATCCTGTTGTTAATGCTTTGGCAGTTCACGCCTGGATTGCCAGTGAGGGGTAAAAGGTACCTCGGAGAGATTGCAAATATTCTATTAGACTCCAATCAGAGAGTCTGTGGAGAGTAGTGTCTGTCCCAGGAGCTCCAGGCTGCCAGATGTCAAAGCTCGACGCTCTCAGACTGCCGGCAAGCGGGCCTCTTTCACAACGTCCACATAACCTGTTTTGCAACGGATCAGTTGTCCAAGAGAGGAATGCTTTAATGATAAAACAACACCTAAAAAAATCTAACGCGTGTGGGTGAGTGTACGATTGGAATTTTTAGAAAATGGCTGGTTGTTAACAGCAAAATACTGGGGACTGGGGAATTAATGCCACCTAGAGTCAGCTATGAAAAGCCGTTGTGGTTTTAACTCAACGTACAACATATTTCTAATAAACACACACCCCAGTAGAAACCAAATGGTCTTCCAGTTTTGAGGATCAAACTCCATTCAGAATTATCCAGTGGGTAACTGGAGCCTTGATGAAACTGGATGTTCACTATCGTTGGAAATCATTGGAATACCCACATTGGTCTTTTATAGAAATACAGCAGTTACTACAGTATTCATGTCGAAATGATAGCTAATAATAATAGGATTAGTGCCTTCAGTTCAGAGTTACTTTATGTATCCTTTCCCCCTGTAGACTAATTAAACGGTAAACCACATCAGAGTGCATAATTCCCTATATCTGCATCACAAGACTCTATTAGCACCTGTAAATGTATTATTATTTGCATAGAATTAGTAGAAATACTGAACCCGCTAATCATTCAAGTCTAAATACATTATGTTAACTTATAGTTGTATCTGAAGGCAACAAAAAAGTTGCTCACTGAACAACATAATTATTCTGAAGGACAGCGAGCGAGTTCACGGAGGCGGGTCCCCAAAGTCAATATTATTTCAAATGGAATGTGCCTCCAAAACCTGTCAAAAATAGATCTTCCTTATTTCAACACACAATTTTACAGCAGATTCCTTCGTTGTTTTTATTAAGCAAATCTGTTTGTAACGAAACGCAAGGTTGTTAACATTAAAGCCAGTAGCAATGTGGTATGCTCTCATTTGTTAGTTTGGGCTGTTTCATCGGCCATTTACACTGCATTGCTCAAATATGCTAATATTCGCACTGATACACGTTCCGTCCGAACCCAACCTGGTCTTACAGCTATAGCCATACAAGGTGATATATAAACGCAAACAGGTACAAGTCATTTCATAATCCCTAAACAAACGATGACTCATTTATTTTGCATTACCACTTACCATTCCTCCCGACCGGTTTTGGACTTGTGTATTCGGCTCACGTTTCCCTTGTTATGCCTTCTGCATATTGCTGCATTTGTTGATTGATGCGAGGCCAGCCATAAATACAAACACACACTGATCACGTTTTATGAGGTCAATGTTTTGTCCTGTTTGGGGAAAGCTTACGGCAGAGTTAGCAAACAATCGTCCAACTTTAACAGATCTTTATCAATTTCAGTTTTACGAACTCGGGTTTCCTCTGCTTATTCCATTATTTCATATGCTTTGAAAGTATTGGAGCATGGGTGGCGAACGATCATTTTTAATCGTCCATCTCCACGTAAACTCGCCGTTCATCTCGTGACTGATATGATGTTGTCATCCCTCCTCCGGTCTCATAAATGTTGATAAGGACGAAGCAAAATACAAACATGCACTTCAGTTAATCTTTAAAGACTATCTGATTTGAACTATCTGAGTTTGAAAGGAGGTGAAAAACATATTGAATGTAAAACTACATCATTTGCTGGCTTTCATTAAGAGACCTAGACGTGATTATCAGCGAAATGTAATGATTCAAGCACGAAATCCACGCAGATCTAACAAGTGACAGCTGTTAGTATGAAGCAGACCATGCAACTGGACATTTGCCCGGAGACAAACACGTTTACTCAAAGCTGTAAAGTTGCCTAGTTAAGGAATATGAATCGTAATTGCAGTTATCCTTCCACGATTAATTACTGAAGAGATTACAGATCCCGTCAATTACCATAGGGGATCATAAATATCGCACATCACACATATCGGGAAATACTAAACAACAGTGACCAGCTCACGTTATCACTATTTCTGAGTCTAGCTCTCTTTAGAGGGTACCTCGAGATTCTGAACTGTTAATAGTAATTACAAATACATTTTGCCATCGTGGAAACCTTATTCATTTTGAACCTTACGGTTTTAGGAAGATATCTTTCATAATGCCTTCTATAGGTGATCCACTTTTCTTATTATTTGACTTCCTAATACTGCATATAGCCGCATATATGTACTCGACCTTCTGAGGCTTTATACAGGTTTCCTCCAAGACAAACCCCTGGACTAAATGGACGGAGGATTTCTGAAGTTCTGATTATTAAGTTCGAAGTTAAATAGTATAACTTATTTATGCCACCAACTATTTTGACATATTTTGACAACTACTCTCTCCGGTTACTGGTTTCTTAATTTACATTTGATTGTAATTATTATATCGTGCCTTGTGCTTATGTTTGGCGAGGTAAGTAGAAGTAACCTGCGCTTTAACAATGAGCTGGTAGTACTTAGTAATTACTGTTCTAAAGACGTCTGAAAGGACAAGTCTGAATGTAGCAATGGTGCCAGTAAAATATTACAGATTAATCAGATCATTATAAGAATCACCAAGAGAGAGAGGCGTTTGTGTCAAATTAACCACTGTAACAAGGACCCGGAGAAGAATCTAAACTTTACCTCGCCCTCTAAATGAGTCATTCACTAAAAGGCTATTACGGGAATTAATAAATTACACAGCGAATTGCGGAATCCAGATAATTACAACGAATAAGTAAGTAATCATTAGTTATCTCAGCTAATTACTCTGGGTCACAGAGAGTTGGAATATGAAATCCTCACCGGGAATTAAAATTAACTTTGCATAGTGCTCGTCTTTGCTTGACATCCCCAATCTAGTCACATGTCAGCTCCCGAGTGAGGAAATACTCCGTTAATTTAAGAGCGGAGGAAGGAATCTGAATGCGAAAATACGAATTGAGATTGACTTTATTGAATGTTTCCATGTTTTAACATTCAGGCACGTTTCCTTAATGTAAAACATTTCTAAACGTATTTGTAATATTGCACCGAGTTTTCAGAATAATTATTTGCAAACTCTTCATTTTTAATGTAAACTCGTATAAATCCAACATCTATATGCTTAAGACGTTCAATTATTCCCCATTTGAGTAATTTAATTGTCCCACAGAAGGAATATCTTATACTTTCATTCTCCCTCATATCATAAAATATTCTTGAATACTTTCACACTAACAATTATAATACCGAATTCATATATTTACTCTTGTGTGAGCTTATTTACCCTTAATTAGGCAAGGTACTTTTTTATGAACGAAGGATTTTTTAAAAATAAATAAATTTCGTGCTATTCTTTGGTGCTGATAAAATTTTAATGAAGTCTGGGACCAGTGGAGCACTGCCTTGGGAATGGCAGAGAATATTTTAACTGTACATTTACAACTGTCTACCTTCAAAGACACGACTGCTTTTAATCTCGAATTAACAAAACTACAGAATAAAAGTTGAATTTTACAGACCCCTCCTATCCCCCAAAACGCAACATTTTGCAAATGAAACCAGATCCTATTTTCTCAGTGTTTTTCCCTTAACATCTCTAAACCACGCACAGAGGTCTCCAATTACCCTTTCGTTAATAATAGATGGATTTGGTATAGAGGTGGCATTATATTGTGCTTTTGGAAGTTTTTTTAAAAATACGGTTAATGCAATATTAATCGGTTGTAGTGGTATAAGAATGCCTGGTGTTTTTTTTCAACCAGAAATCAACGGAGACGGGACGTGAGTGAAGGCAAAAAAATGCCGCGTGTGTAATTGTATTTCTAAACAATGCTTTAGGTGAGTAAATAAAAATATTCTGTATATTTTAAACCTGAGTTTATGTGTGATCAGCTCAGCGGTATTTAATGTTAATGTATGCCTTCCATGCGCTCATTAAGATAGGGGGTTTAACGTTCTGGGAATAAATACGGATCGTCCTTCAAGATAAACTCATTTATAAATAGTGACTACGAATGGGTGGAAAGGCAACCGATATTGCAACCAAATCAATGGATATTTAAAGTGACAGGCTGCCCGCAATGAATGACTATGCAAACATATAAGGTAACATTGGTGGAGCATCATCTCAGCCATTCAATGGAAACACAAAATAGTCGAAGAGGGAGATATATTAAGGTGAAATTATAATAGCGAACCTTTTGAGATGCAAAATATAAAACAATATATTCCTAAATTGCAATTTGTAGGAATGTTACCCATGTGCTAACCTAAAAGAGCGACATTTCCCGCTAATTTTAATTGATAATTCAATGAATAGGTGATTGTAAATCACTGATTCCGATATTTGTAGTACAGTTGTAAGGAAATAATTAAAGTTGTAAAGCTACATTCTCCCCGTGTTTGCGTGGTTTCGCCCCCACAACCTAAAGATGCACAGGGTAGGTGGATTGGCCACGCTAAATTGCCCCTTAATTGGAAAAAATGAATTGGATACTCTAAATTTATTTTTAAAAAGTTGTAAAGCTGATACTTGTCCATCGTTATAGCGTTTTACGTTTCAAAAGAAAGCAACTGGATTCTTGTTGTTTTGGTTCGTATGGAAAGAATACACAGAAAGTACACAATCCACGTTAATGTTAAATGCATATTTATATATCGTTCACAATACACGGAAGGGCGGTCTATTTCAGTACTGAAAACCTATGATTTAGCAACCCAAGAATTTCACAAATAATATTTTTTTCAACCTGTAGCCAAGAATAAGCTATATTACTGAACTAATCCAATGATTTCAGGCTCTTGCTCTCTTTAGCTTTTCGATATTTAGAAGGACCTGGTTATTGGGTTTAGTTATTGGGTTAGTTGGGACTGTTGGGTTTCCCACAGTCCTAATGAGACCAGCATGTCCTTGGTATCTATCTACCTATCTATCTATCTATCTGTCTGTGTGTCTATCTATCTATCTCTCCATCTATCGTCTATCTATCTCAATCTATCTCTCGTCTATCTAACTATCTATCTATCTATCTTAAGTGTATCTTTATATATTTCCCACCATTTCCCCTGTGTATTTTCCATACTATGTTCACGTGCCCTTTATCTGATATCCTCCATGTAGACTGCTGGTATTCTGTTTATGACAGAATAACATACTTCCACTTTTACATCACTGCTCACATCAGTTACTTTCATGTCAGCATTACTTCCCCGAAATTATACGGAAGTAAACACATGGAGCAAAATATTTAAAAGCCACAGGAGAGACGTGCGCCTTTCCAATTTTTAATTGTAACGCTACCTGGTAGTACATCTGTGGGACCTATCTCACATTTGTGTCTTTTGAAGTTTCCATGTATTGGTTATTTATATTAAATGATCTGAATTAGTTATAGCAATGTAAAATGTAACCGTTGGCGCCGAACAGAAAGAACATTTTCAAATTAGAGCAGCCGAATAAAGAATAAAAATAACAATTTTCTCCAAGAAATATCCTTGCGGAATTTTAAAAGAGGGAATCTATATCTGAGCGAATGTGCTTTATTATAACAGGGGATAATGGTCACTACATTAGCGCCACCAGATTTGTAACAATATAAAGAACAAATATCAGAGTTTTTACACTTAAACAATAACTGATGTTTATATCTAACACACATTAGATCTTAAGGCCCATATTAACGCTGTATGTCTTAACAATGGGGAATACAGATGATTTTTACAATTATGTTTAAAGGTAACACACCATTAATACAATCTGATCAATTTAAAAATGAAAATTAATCGGAAACATGGCATTAACCAGCAGTAAAGAAGCGACATTAATTGTTACAAACATATTTCATGATCTCATCAAATGTCACATTCAATATTTGGGGGTATAAGCACCTTATCTAATCAACAAGTCCATTATAATTTTGGTAGCGAGAAACGTCATTTTTGATGTTAGGTTAAGCGAGGCATGGCTGTGATCTCAGTACACAGGTGCACTGTCATTCAAATCCTTCATTTGGTAAAGGCACCGTCAGACGAATCCATGACGAATCCGAATTGGAATGTTAGAAGAGACAATGCATTGGGGCTACCTCTTAAAACTATACGTACCGAAATGCATGTCAAAACCAGCACCAACATCGACAAATAACAACGCATTCCCACATTTATACGTCAGAATTACTGAACAGAGCACATTTCCTCAAATGTTCCAATACATCATTGTAATAATTTGACAAATATTAATAATAAACAAACCAACCAACGGAAAGCCCGATATCCCGCACATTCATTTATGAAGGGATGATATCCCATGTTTTATTTCATATGATATGACCTTTCCACTAATGTGAATATATGTTTAATAGATCGCCACTTGAAAGATGAAAATAATTATTTTGTAGATCATGGGTCTCCCTTTTGCATACCTCGCTCACCAATGGGTAGCCCTTTATCTTCTACCTCAGGCTGGACTGCAGCATTAATAACCACGAGCCTCGAAACATATTCTTACACATTAATATTATTTCGCACCAAAAATCTGAGCTGATACATAAGACTCTAATAGCATACATTCAGTGTAACAACTGCACCCATAAAGAATGCATGGAGTGATATGCAGACTTCAGTTTTAAAATAATAAGCAGACACCTCCGGGATTACCTCAGTGCTCCAGCAACATCCATGTTCAAAGCATGAGGCTGGGCTACTTAGGGCTGCATTTGAAAATAACATGGATGGGATCATCATAATTTGAATTAGAATTTGATCTAAGAATAGATGCATATTCTATATTGGATGTATATTGTGCAGCCCCTTGTCAGCTACATTCTGCCGCAGATCTATTAATCATTTCCACAAGGAGTGCCAGTATGTCAGGGCTTTACTCGCTCCTCAGTTTATACAGAACGGAATCATTTACATAAAGTCCTTTAGGCAAATAACTGTTGGGGCTCTAATTTATATCTGATCGAAAATTAGCCGTCATTATGCGCTCCATTAGCACTGTCTTTAATGTGGTTCTAAGCACCATTTGTCAAGGCGCTTGTTAATATCCTTCAAGTCTTTAAACTTGAGAGCTCATTAAAGTGTGGGCCCCATTATTGATGTCATTTAGATGAGAGTTTGGAAGAAATACTCGACACGCTGCCTCTTCTTGAACCTCCACTGCATATACAGGTCATACCCAAGAAAACAGCAGCGAAAATCGCTGCCAGATTTTTAAAAAAGTAATTTTAAAACACATGAATGCGCATTTAGCTTTTAATTTCCTTAGACGACAACAATAATTTTAAACAACGACTCAGCCTGCAGCAACAGGTATTAAAATCCAAGCAGAATGCATTTGACATCTGCAAATAATTTGTTGACCGCCAAAATTCCTGATAAATTATCGCAGGACTTTAAGGTTTACTGAAGATATTTCAGGGAAGGCTGAAAACGAACAGAACTTTTTTTGTGGCACGCTTCATAGTGTCCAAAGGGTGCACTATGTGATTCAATTCATGGATTATTTAAACGAAACACTCTCATCGTACCTTCACAGATGATGCCAAATATCATCTGTTCATTACAACATCATTGTCATTAATTTCTCAAAGCAAATAAACAATCCTCAAATTCATTTGATATGAATTTAATCTTCCCAGGGTGATCTGAATTTGCAGCCTATTTTCCAGTTGGATCTGTGTTCTTCATGAGTAAGTATTAATATTGGTGAAGACACAGCTCCCGCCTTCCCGGCCACCCTTTGTTATTTCCAGGTGTCCCACCCATTTCTTCTTGTAATATGCCGCAGCGGGGCTGTTGCTGGCTGTAAGTAGGAAATTGTCCCTGGATGTTTGCTGGCTGCACAGCGATCACTCAACATGGATCAGCACAGAGAACTATGGGACAGACAGCAAAACTGCTCTCATTTCATGATTAAGTTGCGCTCGCTTAATTACGTGGATATTATTGCATTATCTATCAGTTTGTTCATATGGCAACACAAAGGACAATAAATTATCACTAAAATCTGGAACCAATCCATACATTAATTTGCATCTTGGTGCTACTATGCAGTATGCTGAATATACTGACATACACATTATCCCAACAGAACAATCTACACCCTTTCATCTGTAGCCAAAGGGATGCGTGACCACTTCCTTACAATCACTCAGAAGTCAAGCATAGACGCGATAAACACCTCGTTAAGATAATACAATTAAAACTCGAATAGTAGAAAGATATTTTATAATCTAAAGATTAAACCTTCTGATCAAACATGATTAATTCATAAAACACCTTTCGGAAATATATATTCTGAGCAGAGATATCTTTAATTTCTGGGGGCTGCATAACTTTACAGATTTTTACACAGAGACGCATGTTTTCCAGTACATAGTTCGCACAAAATAATTGTGTGACGGCTCACAGTTACCAAATAGAATAAGAGAAATGAATGGAATTCTGATAAATTTCGGGGTTGGTTAATTAATCCACCGTGCAAATGAGCTGTTTCATTTTTTTTGTTGCATTACTATTAAGACATTCAGAACAGAGAAAAAAAGCACGGGAGCGAATTCGCTTAGCCATACAACGACCACATGGATGCGATTTTCCTCTGTGAGCTGCAGGTAGCGAAATCATAACGGTATTCTTTATAAATGGGTTCAAGTTTTTGGTACATCTAGGATACAGGGGTAGCGCTCCACTGGAACACAGATTAAAGGAAACATTTGTGACGGTGTCATTAAGATGAAGCCACATTTTGTGCAGAATTATCTCAATATATGGCCCCTTAGACCAACAGGAATCTTGACATTTTAACCCAAATTCTACTAAAACAATGTAATCTCACATAGAAAGAACGTGAAAGCCATAGAGATAAATGTTCCTAAGAAAGATGAAATTGCGGACACATCGGGCACTCAGTTTTATGTTACTCCTTAGTTATTTTCAAAATACGACAATTCTCCTTAACCAGATTACGTATATAATTTATTCCTTATATAATTCTATGCGGAGTCAATGACCTGACGGCACAATGTGACTTTTAATGGTTAATTTCTTGAAAGGACACCCATAGGTCATTACAGCAGCAAACACTGGAAATCAGCAAATATGAGATTCTTTATTGTTATGGAAATCTCCATTCCCCTTGTCTTTACGGGCTCCTTTAGGCTATAGTAATAAACAGAGTAATTAGAATGCTAAAGACAGATGTAAATAAAAGAAACGACACTGTGCTGATAGATGAGTCGCTGGGTCAGGCCCGAATCAAACAGCCCAGTTGGTAGCAAATGATTCTTTCCATGCCAGTGGCCTTGGGCAAAAACAGAGGACAGAGAGAGAGGAATACTGGGCAGAGCTTTCAGGCAATAATTACATCAAAATGTCACCGCATCTGAGCAGCAGGCAGAAGCGCAACCAGACGCGGTCACAAACGGGCTCTATAATGTTATTTATTATTTTGACAGGATTTTCACCTCTTGTAACTCACATTCGCCTCTTACCCGCTCACTAATTGGTCCGGAAAATATCTCTGTAAACGGCTTTCACTTATTATCCTGAAACGTGTCGCCACTATTTATTACTGCCTTGACAATTCCATTCACTGGAACCCCATTTGTTTTTGGTCTTATCTGATAAACAGATTTTGTACTATCCGCTACTTTTATTCAACACAGTGTGCTGATGGTCAATCATGCTTTATTGTCATGTTCTCGTCGGACCCATCTTTAATGCAAATATTGATTATCTCTCTAGTTGAACGAGGTGATCAAACTACCCAAATCACCGCAGTGAGAAATGATCAGACTTGCTTAATAATGCCCCCCCCCCCCCCCCCCTGATCTCTACGGATAAGTATTCCATTGGAACGTGGCCCCGATACTGGGGCAATGTTAGGGGTGCACAATGTGACATAATTAGATTGATTTACAAGGTTCAAGCTATTTTCTAATCATCGCTTGGGCTGGTTTAATAATTTTCAGCACGTAAGAAGTTGACAAGATAATCAGCATCAGTCAGACTTGTTCATACTGCATAAGTGCAACCACTTAAAACTTCCTTTAAAAGTTGGAGAGAGTTCTGTTCTACGAGCTAAAGCTTACCTAACGGTTCCAAGAAGTTGTGTGGACTCCGTAGAACCAGTCGCACGAACTTAATATCCTAACCTCCAGCTCGTATATGTTGTTAAAAACTGTTACAGGAAACGAACTCCATCGGGGCACTGAGCCTGTCAATTAAAACTTCCAAGGCCTTTTCCATGTTATTTAATTAATAGCCGATGGTAACGTTTTTCTTTAAACAGATCCATGCGAACAACCCACCTTACAATTCTACCTATTTGAAATGGTGTATTTTAAAGGATTCATCAAAGAGCATACTTTGAAGAAATTAACTTGAATTGCAATGTTAGTGTTAAAAAATACTGCTTCCATGACATGTGAGCAAATTGATGTATTGATAACAATTTATTTTTGCTATGTTGGCCTTTCGGATTACTCGTTTTAAGTGCAAATCTCAGCGTTGTTTCTTCTAGTTCACATCACACGTAAAAAGTGCGTAACTTTAATTTAACCGGTTTTGACCTCCTATCTATACTTCCAGAATGGCACTAGAACCATAGGCAATAAAGCAGTCTTAACTTTTCAGTAAAATAGTTGCAAATGAATATAGATATGAACAGATACTATATTTTGAAATACAGTGGATCTTCTACCAAAGTCTTCCTTAGTTTTGCATACATATCGAACTCTTGACTTTTAATTTTATATCACATTAGAAAGGAGTATAAAGTATGCAGCTAAAGTTTGCCACAAAGCTTTGGAATGACGACATAACAGTCGCATGTTACCAGATATTGTTACCAGATAGCAAACGGAGAAAGAATTAAAAACTGATGATGTGCCGGCACTGAACTGGGTACCCAGTTATGAAAACCCCATGGTGTCAATACTTTACCAAATCACCAGCACACCCACAATTAGCGACTTTGTGTCAGTGGACTGTGAATTAATTCCTCCAATTATATACGAAAATAAGATATGAGATCCCATTACTGACTAACGGGCAGCACGGTAGCATAGTGGATAGCACAATTGCTTCACAGCTCCAGGGTCCCAGGTTCGATTCCTGGCTTGGGTCACTGTCTGTGCGGAGTCTGCACGTCCTCCCCATGTGTGCGTGGGTTTCCTCCGGGTGCTCCGGTTTCCTCCCACAGTCCAAAGATGTGCAGGTTAGGTGGATTGGCCATGTTAAATTGTCCTTAGTGTCCAAAATTGCGCTTAGTGTTGGGTGTGGTTACTGGGTTAAGGGGTTATGGGGATAGGGTGGAGGTGTGGGCCCCGGTAGGGTGCTCTTTCCAAGAGCCGGTGCAGACTCGATGGGCCGAATGGCCTCCTTCTGCACTGTAAATTCTATGAAATCTACTGACATTCTCGATATTTTAATATTGTACTTGCTATGAGCTTAAAAAAAGACACTTACTGTACATCCGCTTTTCTATCCCGAATGGATTTTTTTTGCCAGCCCTAATGTCAGAGCAAGTTTTATTCTTGGATATCCCAGAAGATAGGTCCACTGAAAGAATTGTCAATCTTTCGGTTGTAAAGGTATTCCAATGTTAGAATTGGTAATCCGCCAACAAACGCCCATTTAACCTATTTACACTGTCTTAGCTATCTATAAACCTCATTATGTTCATAAAACCACACAAGACAGTGCAGAATTCGCTATCATGATTGAACATTTTGCTTTCAATTTACTCAATTTGGCAATATGTAAAATCCTTTTGCTGAAAAGGCGACATTCATGTTCGGGTTTTGCACTCTATTTACACTGCAATATTTTATTCAGTTTATTAAGTTGAAGCTATTTTCACAGTAATTCTAAAATCACACGTTGTAAAATCATGTTTATTACAAGTAATTGGACATCACGTCTCCGAAAATTCTAGAGTTGTTTTTAAAAAATCATGATTTCCTTTGGTGCGTTGTGCATTTGACAGGGTCAAAAGATCATGGCCAAAGGTCTTGGCTGGTCAATACTTTTTAAGTGAGCCGACTGCAGTGATGGGGCTACGTGACCTTGTAGAAATCAAGCACCTTGAAATTCATGAAGAAACTCATCAGTAAATGTTTAAAATACGTAGGTGGTTTTATCTTGTACTGAATCCACATAATCATGTATCCTCCAATTATATTGCAGAATTACAATACAGCATGGACAGGAAAGGCTATCAGTGGCAGCAACCTTTGCCTAGATGTGATGTAAACGGAGAAAGAAGCATTGCTGCAAATGTGTAATAATGCAAGTCGAAAAGACAACTTCATGGTCAAAGGATGAAATGATGCGGAATCTCATTAATATAACTTAAAATTATCTTTGGTGAACCTTATATTCTAATGAGCACACTTGATTGGCCAGCAACACAGCATCCGGGTTAAACCCTGACCAGCACTGAATGAAAGAAACAAACAATTGAAACAAATTAAAATAACTGAAAAATAAAGGTAAAATGCTAAAGCAATTGGAGGGAAGAACATGTAAGGAAATAAGACATTAAGTGAAGGGACATAAAGACCCAGGATGAAGGAAACTGAAAAGCAGAGAAATTGAGGTTGAAAGTTGAATACAAGTGAAAAAAGAATAACCAGGAGCAATGTGACAGTTTCTATGAAATTCATGTGAAACACTGCCTTTGCTTTCCAAATGAGAGCAGCTAGGGCTTCTCTTCCCATTTGTTTCATCACACCTGACTCTGATTCTGCGGGGAAAAACAAAGGACGTGCCAGCATTACAGAGACATAACTTCAAATTCAAAAAGATCTGCAGCCTGAGCTATTTGCCTAGGAATTTAAATCTTTGACTTCCCATCGCTTTGAATTTCGACTACAGTCTGATGATTTCTGTTGTAGGTTGGGATTTTAGCGCCTCTGATAACAAGGCATCTGGCAATGAAATCCGCATTGGACTGGTGGGCGTGATTACGGGACGCGCGATGTTGCCATTGCAAGCCCCGAACTTTGGTAATTTCTGTCCGTTTTCCAAGTATAATTCCCTTCGTACTGACAAGTAGAAATACACGAAGATGTTCTGGTCTTGGGGGACTGGGGCGGATTTTAGTCTTTTGCAGTTCTCCCGCCATTGACGATCTCCAAAGAATAAATACGTTTCTGAAAATCTGAAGTTCAGCAGGTCCACCTAGTTATTCGGCCAGCTTCTTGGTAAATTCCAGAGGCACCATAGCTGCTCCTGTGCACTACTACTCTTTGTCATCAGGGTATAAACACCCAGCCGTACCCACCCATCTTCGGATCCACTGACTGTGTCTGCTGTTAACAACGGCAGTAAAAATGTACATGCAAATACAATGGGCCAACCCTGAATAGGAGTCATTCAGAGTGTTTGTAGGCTAAAATACCACTCGGGTTAAAATGATCCCATGAGCTTTGTGGCTGCAGGATGTGAGCCTCCATCTTCCACCGAAAGCATCATGGACATGGGCAAAGTATGAGTTCATGTTTTTGAAACATCATCTCGAATGGACATTGCTGGCTCAGGGATAGAGGTTATTATGGGCGAGCAACGTATTGAGCTCCTTTGAGATCTCAGAGCCTTGCATTCCGGAATCCCAACGGAAATGTTTCTTTCCCACAATGTTCATCCCTTCCGTTAAGCGTGCAAGTGTATGGGCCTTGACAGAACTCCCGGTTCTGCGTCAAGATGTTAGGAGAGAAAATCCCATTGCAGACATTTCATCCTGTATTCTAGGCTGGCACTTGTGTAGAAGTGAGATAATGTTGCAATGTCGGAAGCGCTGTTCGACAAGACATTAAATCGAAGTCCGACTGCCCTCTCAAGTGGACACAAAAATCCCGCTTCACTATTTCGAAGTTTCGCCAGTGTTAGGGCCAACATTGATTTCACAACCAACGTTGCTAAAACCGCTATTATCATATTGCTGTTTGTGAGAGCGCCTTGTGCAGACATTGTGGGCAGGATTTTCGTTTCTGAGACTAAGTGTTGATGCCAACGCAGGAGAATCCGTGGACATTTACGACAGAAAAACCGGCACTGCCTCTGGACCGATTCCGCTACCGTGGAGGGGCTAGCACCCGTGACACGTGGAACACAATCGATTCCAATGAAAAATGGTGTGACATTTGCCTGGTCTGTGATTGATACTCAGGAGGCTGACAAGCTGCAGCCGCATATACACATTACAATCCCCACAGACACCATCCCAGCCAAGGAGATGACACTGGTTGTGCTGGAGCACGCCCATACAGCTGATGGGTTGGCTACGGCCAGAGGGCACCGGGGGGTGCCCCGGGGGGACACCTATATGACCCGTGGCACTAAGTTCAAAGGAAGCTGTTAGCGGTGCGCATAGCTGCAGTCATGGTGTTCCCTGCCCGCCCACCCCTGCCCGTCCACCCCGACCCCACAGTCCACTTCCTGGCCACCCCCCACTACTCCCCCTGGCCCTGGTAGAAGCCCCCCGGCCAGTGGCACCACAGTCAGCAAACTACGGCGATATTGGACACTTTCCGACCCCCTCTCTCTCCGTCAGCAGCCGCCACGCTGGTTTCACACTTTTTAAAAGCAGAAGTGAACCACGTCATCGGCAACCCGGTCCATTGGAGGCAGAGAATCACAGAAACCCCAGAGAATACAGGGTCGGGCCCTCTAATGATATGCAAATGATGTTCACTGTATGCGCGTTCCGGACTGCATTGACACTGCTGTCGAGGTGCTGCGGCATTGCGGTGCCTGCCACGATTTTGGTGTTAGAACCAATTCTCCACCCAATAGCTTTTCCCAATTTCAGCGTTGGCTAATGATGAATCCCGCCCTGGATGTTACATTTCCTGCATTACAACAGTGAATCAACTTCAAAACTACTTAACTGGCTGTGAAGCACTTTTGGAAATCTTAAAATTAGTTCCATAAATTTTGGTTTTCCTTCGCTTGCATCAGCACGGCCACTGGTCTGCACTTGACTTCCTGTCATTTCACCCGCACTTTTTGGTTTTAACATTTTTCATGATAAATTCTGATGTCCACATTTTTAATGAAAAATACTCTTGTATTTTCACGATTCTCAGGCAGGGTTTATGGACCAGCTCATTGATTTCCTATGCGCTTTTGCTCATTTTTGGTTGCCTAATCTGATCTTGGGTTTGGGTGGTTGATTTAAGGTCTAGACTCGGTGGTGCATGACCAGCACATGTCTGAAGCAGGGTCTCATTTGCAGATTTGTCATTGGGCCTATTTCAACTCGCAACTTAAAGTCATCAATTGTTGGGCCATTTGCCTCCCTGATGGAGGCCCTCAGGTAAGTCCCCGGGATGGGGAATAGGGGTGGATGACAAGAACGAAGGCTTGGCAGTGAAGTCAGTGAAACACCACTGTGGAATATATCTGCCATTGATGGTTGCTGGTGCTGCCAAACTATTTTAAATGATGCAGGCCCCCACGTCATTCACCATTTTTGGCCCATTACTCACACATTAAAAGGGTCGAATGTTTGTTTTTGCCACCTATGATGACCGGAAGCAGGGTCTCATGAATATAACAATTGGACTAATGTCTGCACAGATCGGCTGAAGGCTGCCAAAAAAATCATCACGAAGCCTACCAATTCCTATCCCAGTGTTCCCACAATTCTCTGAACATGCTTCATTTTTCTTTCAGGGTCTCAAATTTATGGGGCGGGATTCTCCATTTGTGAGACCTAAGCGGTCATCTGGAAAGGTTTCCAAGTGTTGTAGCGAGCGGGAGTTGTCGCGGATTTCCCGGCGCTCAGCCCAGCGAAACCGGAAAAGTAATTCAATGTTAATTGGCCCACGTAAGGAGGCCTCACAGGCTTCTCGATGCTAATAATGCCTCACCAGCCAATTCACCGGGACCGCGCTCGCCAAACCCTCATTAACAGGGTTGAGCAGCACTTAAACTACACTTGCTCAGCCAACCCCAGCCAGCTAGCAATAATGGCTCTGAGGAGACCAGCCCTAAGATTTGGGGATGCTGACTTTGGGAGGCTCCTGGATGCGGTGGAGATCAGGAGGGATGTTCTGTTCCCCGGGGGTCCTGGAGGGTGAGCCACAAGGCAGCCAGTGCTGCCTGGGATGAGGTGTGATTGCACTGTATGATGAAGAGGACTGGCCAGCAGTGCAGGAAGAAGGTCAATGACCCGGGCAGCATGTGTGAGTAGGCACCAATGCTCCCCATGGCCCCCAAGGGAGCACCCACCCCCCAACTCTCCAAGTGACCCCCAGTCCTCCCTCCCCCTTCCCCCCCAACCATGCATTCACACCCCTTCTCCCATCACTGAACCACACGTGTGGCTAATGATGCTCTCTCTGTGTATCCTCAGGAAAAGCTCTCCCACAATCGGCGGGGGAGGTCTCAAACTGGCGGACGGGTGCCGGACTTGAGAATCCTCACCTCCTTCGAGGAGCGGGCACTGGAGGTGACTGGTGTGGCTGAGGACAGCGCGGTCAATGACAGGGAGGCTAGCAGACACCATAGAGATGAGAAACCACCAGGATCCACCCGGAGGATCTGTGAAATGTGAATTGTTATTGCCTCACTGATTGACCCATCCCTCCCACTGACCACATGTCGATTCTCCTGCAGGTCCTCCAGCTGACGACGCCGGCCCATCTCGGGTGGCCCCTTCTCCTGACTCTGAGGAGAATACCTTGGAAGGGAACACCGAGGATGCACCAATTATCGTCGTGGCACAGCTGTCAACCCACTCTCCACCAGTGCAGACACATACATCTCGGTGGGACATGTTAGTGGTCAGGCTCCTGGGGCACAATTGGTGATGGTGTACATCAGGGGGAGGAAGGAACTCCAGGCGAGACAGCAGTCAGAGGTCTGCTGGATCCCAGGAGCCAGCTGTGTCCCAGCCTGACGCTGAGCCTCTGGAAGTGGGTTATCCGGAGCTATGGAGATGATAGGGAGTGGCAGGGACAGTCAGAGGCAGATGGCAGCGTCACTCCAGCAGATCCATAGTCACTTAGAGGAGTCCCAGAGACTACCGGTGCAGGAGATGGTGCAGGCAATGAGTGGCACTGAGGCCAACACTGCTAGGGTGGTGACCGCAGTGTAGGACCACTCTTTGTCAATTCATCATCTGAGCCTGCTTCTCAAAGGTCAATGATTCATATCCTGGCCACCATATAGATGCACAGTCCTTACTTCACATTCTGCCCTGGTAAGACCTACACCAGCCTTGTCCCACACAACATGACCGAGTGGCTACAGCTTTGGCGACTCTACTGCGTCCTGAGCTCTCATCTCATGTTCAGGCATTGTCCAATGCTTCACTCCAAAGCCTTGCGCTCAACCTGGTCTATGGGGGCACTTGTCTACACACCTCAGCATGCAGCCAAGGAATCATGAAGACTCTCCTCAGGCAATGTGCCATTGCCAACTCTCTCAGGGGATATAGTTGCTTGCCCAGTCAGCTATTGGTACAGGCACACCATGGCAGTCAGAGATTTTGGAAGTCAGTGCACCAGTGGCTCGATGCTGAGGGCAATCAATGATACTCACACACAAAAGTGCTGCTTTAATGTGCATAATTGTGTGACTACTTGACTTCAGGCATATACATTGAGTTACAGTTGAACAATCTCAGCTGCAATGGGGTAAAGATCACTGACATGCCTTTCCATTAGCCTTAAGGTCAATCACATCTCATCTCCAGCAGCAACCCCCCCCCCACCCCCCCCATCCCCCAGTTTCAGTGTAACCACCAATCCATGATGATTCCCACCCACCCACCCACCCACAGCATTGCCTCAGGCTTTGTTTTCCTCTGTGAGGTCATTCCAAGATGCCCGTGGCAGCCTCAGGAAATGCAATTTTTACACTTGCCAGTTTTCTCCCGGTATTCCCCCCGCCAGCCCAACCTCCCAGTACCCCCGAGTCTACCACGCAGGCCAATCCCCTGGCACCGCCTGAGTCAACACCCCACCCCACCCCCCTGGTACACTGGACTAGCACCCGGGAGTCAACCGGTCACTCTCAAGACCCCAATCGTCCCCGAGACAGGCCTGTGACCCCTGGATCAAAGTCTGGTCACCCCTAAGTCAGAGCCGGTATCCTTGGGCCAAAGGCTGGTCACCCCGAGTCAAAGGTTGGTTTCCCCCATCAGAGCCGTACCCCCGAGTCAGAATCACAGAATAATACAGTGCAGAAGTGACCCTTCAGCCAATCAAATCTGCACTAATGCCTGAAACGCTCCTGACTTGCCTACGCTAATCCCATTTGCCAGCACTTGGCCCATACCTTTGAATGTTATGACGTGCCAAGTGCTCAAATAGTTACTTTTTAAAGGATGTGAGGCAACCCCTCTCTACCACTTTCCCAGGCAGTGCATTCCAGACCGTCACCAACCTCTGGGTAAAATAGTTTTTCGTCAAATCCCGCTTGAACCTCCTACCCCTCAGCTTGAACTTGTATCCCCTTGTAACTGACCCTTCAACTAAGGGGAAGAGCTGCTCCCTATCCACCCTGTCCATGCCACTCATAATCTTGTACACCTCGACCAGGTCGCCCCTCAGTCTACTCTGTGCCAACGAAAACAACCCAAGCCTATCCAACCACTCTTCATAACTTAAATGTTCCAGCGCAGGGAACTTCCTGGTGAATCACCTCTGCACCTCCTCCTCTGCACCTCCTCCAGTGCAATCACATCCTTCCAATATTGTGGGGACCAGAATTGCACACAGTACTCCAGCTGTGGCCTCGTCAAAGGCCGATACAACTCCAACATGAGTCAGAGCCGGGAACCCTGGTGCCTGGTCACACCCGAGTCAGAGCCGGAACCACCGAGTCAGAGCCGGTACCCCCGGGCCAGAGCCTGGTCACCCCCGAGTCAGAGCCGGTATCCCCGAGTCAGAGACGGGACCCCCGGGTCAGAGCCTGGTCACCTCCGAGTCAGAGACGGTACCCCTGGGTCAGAGCCGGTACCCCCGGGTCAGAACCGGTACCCCCGAGTCAGAGCCTGGTTACCCCCGGGTCAGAGCCTGGTCACCCCCGGGTCAGAGCCGGTACCCCTGGGTCAGAGCCTGGTCACCCCCGGGTCAGAGCCGGTACCCCCGGGTCAGAGCCTGGTCAATCCCGGGTCAGAGCTGGTACCCCCGGGTCAAAGCCGATACCCCCGAGTCAGAGCCTGGTCACCCGCGGGTCAGAGCCTGGTCACCCCTGGATCAGAGCCGGTACCCCCGGGTCAGAGCCGGTACCCCCGGGTCAGAGCCGGTACCCCCGAGTCAGAGCTGGTATCCCTGAGTCAGAGCCGGTACCTCCGGGTCAGAGCCGGTACATCCGAGTCAGAGCCGGTACCCCCGGGTCAGAGCCGGTACCCCCGAGTCAGAGCCTGATCAACCCCGGGTCAGAGCCGGTACCCCCGAGTCAGAGTCGGTACCCCCGAGTCAGAGCCGGTACTCCCGAGTCAGAGCCGGTACCCCTGGGTCAGAGCCTGTACACCCGGGTCAGAGCCGGTACCCCCAAGTCAGAACCTGATCAACCCCGGGTCAGAGCCGGTATCCCCGAGTCAGAGCCGGTACCCCCGGGTCAGAGCCGGTACTCCCGAGTCAGAGCCGGTACCCCTGGGTCAGAGCCTGTACCCCGGATCAGAGCTGGTACCCCCGAGTCAGAGCTGGTACCCCCGAGTCAGAGTCGGTACCCCCGGGTCAGAGCCGGTACCCCCGGGTCAGAGCCGGTAACCCCGGGTCAGAGCCGGTATCCCCAAGTCAGAGCCGGTACCCCCGAGTCAGAGCCGGTACCCCCGAGTCAGAGCCTGGCCACCCCGGGTCAGAGTCGGTACCCCCGGGTCAGAGCCAGGTCACCCCGGGTCAGAGCCGGTACCCCCGGTTCAGTGCCTGGTCACCCCCGGGTCAGAGCCTGGTCACCCCGGGTCAGAGCCGGCACACCCGGGTCAGAGCCGGTACCCCCGGGTCAGAGCCGGTACCCCCGGGTCAGAGCCGGTACCCCCGGGTCAGAGCCGGTACCCCCGGGTCAGAGCCAGTACCCCTTGAGCCAAGCCTGGTGAACCCAGAGTGAATCTGTTTAATACGCAGAGCCGCTCTGAGAGTGCTGGACCCACCTGCAAACTCCTCTTGGAGGTGTGTTAATCAGGTACATATCGTTTGAAATTTGTCATGATTCGTTAAGACATGTTGACTTGGGCATTTGATTCTGGCGTATGGGCCCGGTAATGAAATGCAAATGTATTATAATGATGTTCCTAATGTTGAATGGCATGAAACGCAGCCCGGCCCCCGATGGGAGGAGGGCTCGATCGCGGCAAGCTTTCATGCCAACTTTGGACTTCTGGTGATATTTTCCGTTCTTGTCGCTGAGCCCACCTGCTGAGAACTCATGTGGAAAATCCCAGCCACTGTTTCCTTTTCTGGGTGAATCTGCAATAAATTTCCACCTATGGTGCCATCTGTGATTCTGCTTATGGGAGTGGGTTCAGAGGGTCGATGTGCAAACAAACAACTAGACTTCATGCACTAAACGTCATGTTGGCTTGGGTCATGTTGGCTCGGATTGTGTTAACTCAGTTGAGGGACTTTCTGTGCTGAAGGTCATGATGTTCAAAAGAAAAGTTGTTTTTGGTTGTGTTTGGTTTCATGGATAAAGGATATTTGACCTGTAAGGGCAGAGTACAAAAGCAAGGTGTTTAGGTTAAACTTGTATAAACCACCGTTTTAGCCTCAAATGGATTATTGCATCAGGTTCTGGGTACAACACTTCAGGAAAGTTGTGAAGGCATTCTAGAGATTGCAGAAAGGACAGGGCACAGGTTTAAGGTAATTGTCAAAAGAAGCAACAGAGACACGAGGAGAAATGTTTTTAATGTAGCGAATGGTTAAGATTTGCAATGTGCTGCCTGAAAGTGTGGTGGAGGCAAGTTCAATCAAGGCATTCGAGAATTAATTGGATTACATTCTGCAAAGGAAGATTGTGGAGGGTTATCGGGAGATCATGAGAAAATGACACTCGATGCACTGCTCATTCGGAGAGTTGGTTCAGATACAACGGACCGATGGCCTCCTTACAATGCTGCAACAATTTTATGATTCAGTGATAATTACTCTTGACTTAGGGAGGCACGGTAGCACAGTTGTTTCACAGCTCCAGGGTCCCAGGTTCGATTCCCGGCTTGGGTCACTGTCTGTGTAGAGTCTGCCCATTCTCCCCGTGTCTGCGTGGGTTTACTCCGGTTTCCTCCCACAGTCCAAAGATGTGCAGGTTAGGTGGATTGGCCATGCTAAATTGCCCTTAGGTTAGGTGGGATTACTGGGTAGTGGGGATGGAGTGGAGGTGTGAGCTTAGTTCAGGTGCTCTTTCCAAGGGTCGGTGCAGACACGATGGGCTGAATGGCCTCCTTCTGCACTGTAAATTCTATGATTCTATGATGATTCTATGAACAAGCTAGCTGGCCCTGAAAAACTAAGTTCATTTTTGGGGAATGACAATTTTCTCCATCATTTTAAAATATTCTGCATATTTTAAAGTAATCATTTTTTAAATGTTGGTTTATAATATTTGAGCTTCAAATTTGATCCCATGTGTATGTTCATTCTGTAAAATTATATTAAAAAGTGAAGGATAATCACTGTTTTAACTTGGAATACTTGGGGCGGCACGGTGGCACAGTGGTTAGCACTGCGTCCTCACAGCTCCATGGACCCGGGTTCTATTCCAACTTGGGGTCTGTCTAGGTGGAGTTCACATGTTTCCCTGCCTCCGTGTAGGCTTCCTTCAGGTGCTCCGGTTTTCTCCCACAGTTCAAAGATGCGCAGGATAGGTGGGGTTACAGGGATAGGGCAGGGGAGTGGGCCTAGGTAGGGTGTTCTTTTGTCTTCTGGTTAGGAACATGGAATCCTTTGATCAAAATCTTATAAGGATGAAATTAGTCTTACTGAATTTGGTATACTGAATTTACTGTCACAAAAGACCAACTTTATCTCATTCTGTACATTTTAGGGGACTCATTCGGCAAAGATAAATGTTAAAGACCCTATGAAAATATATACTTGTAGGAAATCCTTGAGTGTATCTACTTTTAACACAGGAATCAGGTCATACATAATTAGAAGACCTGCAAGTTGGAGCTATCTGAAACAGTGTTTCACAAACTTTTTTTCCCAGGACCCACTTTTGCCAACTTGTCGACCTTCAGGACACTCGCTGTCCGATCTTCACAACACATGCCACATTCACTTACTTTTAATGCGACAGATGAACGTACTTGGTCCTCACTATCTCACTCTAAACAGGTTCACAGGAGGAGAGGGCAATGTGCATATCAGGTGCAGAGTTCAGCCGGTTCCTTTGTGCCGTCTTCAACTTTGTGAGAACGGAAAATTCAACCTTGCACATGTAGGTCACCCTGAAGCAACAAAATGCTTGTTTTACTCAGCATAGATACTCCTGGGAGATGCTACTCCAGAATGCTGACAACCTCATGGACTTGTGGCGTGTTCTTAATATGCTGTCACAAGTCAGGTGCAGTAGCTCAGTCTCCTTATTTGGAGTCAGCTGTAAATTAATAACCAACTCTGGGGTGTCAAATTTAAAGGGATTTATTTTTCACTTACCTCTTCTCTATCAAAATCTGAAACTTCTCGTCTGGAAAGTAGTGACAAAACTTGTCATTCAGCACAGCCAGATGTGACCGAATGAGGTTTGCCAGTCTATTGACAGTTCCTTTCCTAACACTATTTTCTTTGATGTGCTGTAGCAGTGTGGGGAACATGTAGTAGTTTTAGTTTTGTACTCGCATTTGCCAAACTTCTTTGTAGGCTGTTCACCAGAGGCCCTGGAGCTGGGTACACTCACAGAGCTAACACTAGCACTGCTCTGTCCTGCCATGGACTCTCCTGAGCATGCTCTCCCCAGCAGATTCAGATGAGAGATCCTGGCCAGTAAGTACTTTGCCTATTTCTGGCCATTTATTTCATTTAACAAAATGGTCCATCTTCACAGTTGTCTTGCGTTGTTTGCTAGCAGCTAGAAAATGGAAGCTCAACTCCATGATATTGCACAAAAAGCCTGGGCAGGACTCTCTGATCCTGAGGCAAAGTATTGATGCTGTCGTAAATGCCGTCGGGAAACGCGGCCTCAGGATCAGCAATTCTGGCCCTTACAAGGGGCCAGCATGGCACTGGAGTGATCCACACCGCTCCAGCTGCCGATCCCGGCGTCAACTGGGTGCCAAGGGGTCCGCGCATGCGCAGTGGCTCCCTTCTCCATGCCAGCCCTGACGCAACATGGCATAGGGCTACAGGGGCTGGTGCGGAAGAAAGGAGGCCCCCAGCCCGAGAGGCCGGCCCGCCAATCGGTGGGCCCCAATCACAGGCCAGGCCACAGCGGAGGCCCCCCTGGGGTCGGACCACCCCACCCCCCACAGGCCGCCCCTGGACCCTTCCACGCCGAGGTCCCGCCGGATACGACCAGGTTAGAACAGCGCCGGCGAGACTCAGGTTTTTTGGTACGGCCGCTCGGCCCATCCTGGGCCGAGAATTGCTGGGGGGGGCCCATAGAGCGGCCCCCGACTGGCACCGTGCTGACCACGCCGGCGCCAATGGTGCCGATTCTCTGCTCTGCGGAGAATCACATCTCAGCATCGGGGCGGTGTGGCGCGATTCGTGCTGGTCCCGGCGATTCTCCGGCCCGGCCCCGTACCTACAGTGCACTTGGCCTAAAGTGTACATACAAGGCACATGACCTGCTCACTGTTGTCTTATAGTTGGAAGACTGCATGGCTGATAATGCAACAATTTAAAATGCTAGTAGCGGCGGTTGGACGCTTCTTTTGGGACTGGGAACACCACCACCAATTGCTCCGCGACCCTTCCGACTCCTGCCCGTGACCCACCTGTGC
Source organism: Scyliorhinus torazame (assembly GCF_047496885.1). Lineage (NCBI taxonomy): Eukaryota > Metazoa > Chordata > Chondrichthyes > Carcharhiniformes > Scyliorhinidae > Scyliorhinus > Scyliorhinus torazame. Next base: position 109,259,828 of record NC_092709.1, on the reverse strand, counting down.
GTCGTGACCCACCCGTGGGTCGTGACCCACATTTTGAAAAACCCTGATCTAAAACTACAAGGGATGGGAGGGGGAGAAAGTGAAACAGCAAGAAAATAAGGGAGGGACTACCAGGGAGAAAGTGAAACAAATAATTTGAAGATGGTCTACTCTCCCTTAGAACAAAAAAGAGTCATGAAACCAACATTTCAATTATGAACAATGGATTGAGGAAAATAACCTGGAGAGGATTGGTAATGAAGGAAGGTCCTCAGATTGGAGCCTAGTAATATACATTCACACAGGTGATGATTTCTGGATTTAGCCCTTTTGACAAACAGTGTGTTTTATGAAAGATAATCCCGAGGGCATTGTAGCACTGTAGATCACATACAAATACTCATATTTCTTTACCAGCTCCATGTGCTTATATTAAGGAAACCTAATTTCTTTACTGGCAAATTGTTTCCTTTTCTATTGATGATGAAAAAAGTATGACAGAGAGAACATGAAATTAATAGATTTGACAGACATATTTTTCTGGGGATGTATGCTGTGTTATCAAATCTATGTTCACATTTTCTTTAAGGGTAATTTAGATGTGCTTAGTAATTTAGTAAAATGTAATTCCTGATCCTGGGACATCGGTCCAAAGTCCTAACATATGGCCAGTATTCTGATATGAGAAATGAATAGGCACACAATAAATGTATAGTAACATAAAAAAATATATGGCAGGCACAATACTTTAGGATACCAGATAATCCTCCAGAAACAAGAGTTCAAATCCTATCACTGGCATCTGGGGGAATTTAAATTCAATTAATTAATAAAATAGGGAATAAAAATGCTAGTTGCATTCATAATGATCTTGAAGCTACCAGATTGTTATAATGGTTCACTAATGTTCTTCAGTGAAGGAAGCTTGCTGTACTAATCTGGTCCTACATATGACCCAGAGCACTGTGGTTGATTCTTAACTGCCCTCTGAAATTTTCTAGCAAGCTACTCAGTCGTATTCAACCATTACAGAAAAGTTTAAAAAGAATAAAATTGGATGGACCATTAGGCAATGACATAGGCACCGGAAACAACGGGCAGCACGGTAGCATTGTGGATAGCACAATTGCTTCACAGCTCCAGGGTCCTGGGTTCGATTCCAGCTTGGGTCACTGTCTGTGCGGAGTCTGCACATCCTCCCCGTGTATGCGTGGGTTTCCTCCGGGTGCTCCGGTTTCCTCCCACAGTCCAAAGATGTGCAGGTTAGGTGGATTGTACATGATAAATTGCCATAAGTGTCCAAAATTGCCCTTAGTGGTGGGTTGGGTTATGGGGTTATGGGGATAGGGTGGAGGTGTGGACCTTGGGTAGGGTGCTCTATCCAAGAGCCGGTGCAGACTCGATGGGCCGAATGGCCTCCTTCTGCACTGTAAATTCTATGATCTATGATCAAACGCACACCCTGGCCAGCTGACTCTGCAACGCTTTCCTCACGGACATCTGGTGACTTGTGCCATAATTGGGGGAGCTATTCCACAGTCTAGTCAAGCAACAGCCCGGAGACGGTCATAGGGCAGAATATTATGCCCTCCCCCATGGTGAGTTTGGTGGCGGTGGCGGGGGGGGCATATAATCAGGCACGAGGACAGCACCCGGAGATCCCGTTACTTCCCACGTCTACCCTGTTAAAGTCTGGGACAGGAAGGCCTGCTAATGATTTTTCCATCCCGCTGCCAATAAATGCAAACGGTGTTTACTGTACGTGCATTCCGGAACGCATTGAAGCCACTGTCGAGGTGCTGGAGCATTGCAATTTGGCATCAAATCAGTGCCAGCTGCGATTTAGGCGTCGGAACCAAATCTCCACCCAATCTCCTTTCCCGATTTTGCCATCGGCAATGGAGAATCCCGCCATGGTGTTCAGCATTCTTTAAAAAAAAATTTTTTTTTTAGAATATCCAATTAATTTTTTTCAATTAAGGGACAATTTAGCATGGCCAATCCACCTACCTTGCACACCTTTGGGTTGTGGGGGTGAAACCCATGCAAACATGAGGAGAATGTGCAAACTCCACACGGACAGTGATCCAGAGCCGGGATCGAACCTTGGACCTCGGCGCCATGAGGCAGCTGTGCTAACCACTGCGCCGCCGTGTTGCCCTGTGTTCAGCATTCTGAATGTGAAAAGTGAGTTTTCGCAGATCCTGTCAGGTGAGGAATCTTCAAAACTAACGACATTTATGTTTCCGGTCGGCATATATAATATTCTTTATATGACCTATAGGATCTCCACTGCCAGAATGATTTCCCAGTGGTGTATGGAGCAACTCTTTGCAGGCCAACCCTGAAAAATCATTGTTGATGACATTCTGGTTCGGGGTGTACTGTGCAAGAACATGATGTATGATTTTGTTTCATCCTCGACAGAATCAGGACCATCCAATTAAAGGTTAACTCTGCAAAATGCAGCTTCCGTGTCAACCAGATCCCTTATGTGGCTCCATTTACTCACAGCTGATATTGTAAAGCCCGATCTAGACAAGACAAAGACTATACAATAGATGGCCATCCTCGTGGACAAGCACACCTTTCAGTGCTTTCTGGTGTGAGAAATTATCTTTCTAAATTTATAGTGAGGTCACTGGACCTCTTCATATAATTCTCCACCAGGATGTCAAATGGCATTGGCAAGAGCACTACACAATGGTCTTCAACAGACTCAAACAAGCGCTTGCAGCCACACCGGTATGTAAATACTTTTACGTTCGAGCACACATACTCATATCAGCAGATGCCTCCCAGCATGGACCGCATCTGCACCCAGAATGGCAGACCAATAGCCTTTGCATCAAGGGCCCTCTCTGACACCGAGATCCATTAGGTTCAGATCGAAAAGGAACTCCTCGCTTGAGTTTTTGTGTGCCATAAATCCCATTACTTCATATATGGTTGTTCTGTAAGTATTAAAAGTGATCATCAGCCAATCATAACTGTCCTAAAAAGCCTCTTCACACTGCGTCTGCACAACTGCAGTGCGTGATGTTGAAGCTACAATGCTACAATCTCAGTGTCCACAACAAACATGGTGAGGAGTTGTACTCCAGAACCTTCCTACCCACTGCAGACCAGCAGATTGTGAGGAAGACAAGAATGTTATGGCAACAGTGCTGTCCTCTCAGAGAATTCAGGAACTCAAACATGTGATATCAAATGCAGAATTGCACACTATCATCAGGTGGGGCTGGCCAGAGTCCTCAAGGGAGCATACCATGAGCTCCACATATTCTTCGCCATTAGAGATGAACTGACCGTACAGGATAGACTAATACTGCGTGGCCAATGATTCGTCATCCCTACTGCCCTCTGGAGGTACTACACATAACAGTACCAAAGGCACCCTGGGTTGGAAGCAATCAGATAGAGGGCCAAGGTATCACTGTACTGGCCCTCTATGTACGCAGACATGGAAAGGGAAATCTCCAGATGTGCACCATGCAATGCACTCAAGCTGCATCAAGCAAAGGAACCATTACATTACATAAGGTCCCTGACCTCCCATGGTCATTCACAGCAGCTAACATCTTCGAGTGGAATGGCAAACAACGTTTGGTCTTAGTCGACTTGTATTCTGGATGTTTGATCTTGACTAACCCAACATTCAAGACAAAGCATGAACATGTTTGATTGGCACCCCATCCGCCACCTTCAAAATTCAGTCCTTCTACCCGACACACAGTGCGGGCAGTTTGTACCATATACAAGATGCAGCAATTTGCCAGCCTCCTTCAACAGAAACCTCCAAACTCATGACCTCTACCACCTACTGGGACAAGAGCAAAAGGTGCATGGAAAGACTATCACTTACAAGTTCTGCTCCAAGTCATTCACCTTCCTGACTTGAAACTATGGGGTTAATTTTACAAGGGAATGGATTATCTGCTCCCCCAACCTCACTGTTCAAAAAGCCCGTCAGCATCTCACTGACCTTCAATCTATTGCCCTGCAGTGATAATACACTGGGTGTGGCCTGGCCTTCATTAGTTGAGTGATGGACTTCTACCTCTCACAAACAGGAGGTCTGATTGGCTGGCAGCTCTGTAAACACAGCAGTGCCCGAAGACACTGCTGGCCACTGCAGAGACTAGAAGCAGTCCCCAGGAAGGAAGATGTCTCCTGAACTTGAAGATAAGCCTGGAATTTTGGAATAGCAGGGATTGCAGACCCCAGCGAAAAGGGGGAGCGGGGTGGTGGGTCAGGTTTTAGAGACCGGGGCAGAAGCACAAGGAGGGGGAAGGGGGGTACCAACTTGAGGTGGATGCCCCTCCAGCCGCTGGATCATTGGAGACCTGGAGTACGATTAAGATTCACTTCAGGATCCTGTGGAAGTCCTGATGCACTGACGTATGTGGAAATGAAATGAATTGAAATGAAAATCACTTATTGTCACAAGTAGGCTTCAAATTAAGTTACTGTGAAAAGCCCCTAGTCGCCACATTCTGCCACCTGTTCAGGGAGGCTGGTACGGGAATTGAACCGTGCTGCTGACCTGCCTTGGTCTGCTGTCAAAGCCAGCAATTTAGCCCAGTGTGCTAAACCAGCCCACCAGGAAGTTGCCCAGGAAGTTTCAATTTTTGATGGGCAATTCCCCTGCTCCTGGGAACTCTGTACGAATGTCTTCATTTCTGAGCTAGAGACGTTTTGTAGAACTTACCTGGATAGTTAGTCAGGAAATGTTAGACAGATTAAAACCCAGGCCTGAATTTTTAAGATCTGTGGGCTCGGCCCCCACCCTCCAAAGAGGCAGCAGGGAACACATCCCCGCCGATTCCTACAGCCTTACTGCCATTTTAAACTCCAAATGTTGATTGGCACAAGGTAGGACTTGCGCCTCTCAGGAAGTTTCACCTTGGAGAGCTGACAGCCAATCAGATCAGTAATAACCCTCCATTGTCTTTAAGAACAGCACAGCAGGAGTACTGCATGGGGCTTCCTGACTCTGCGCCTCTAAGATTTTCAAAAACGTAAATGTAAGCCTTCTGGGCAGGGGGGATAGGGAAGGCATGGTTGGTCGCCGGTGGGATGATAGGGGTCACAGGGCATCAGCCGGAGAGGGAGGTTTAGGAGGTCACCAGACCTTAAGCGGAGGGCACCCCCTGTCAGAAGTGAGGTCCTGCCTGCTCCAGCATAAAATCTATGTCAGATCAGGATAGGCAAGAGGGAATCCCATCTGTGCAATTTCATGCTCCCCCTCCTGCCTCAGAAACTGCTGGAGGGAGGGGGTTGTCATGGGAGGGGGAGCATAAAATTCAGACCCGAGATTAACTTCTGGGTAACTACAGAACTGACCCTTCCACTCACTCACACTGACCACCGAGTACCCCTGACCTGACCCAACCCAACTCAACCACCCTCTCCCGGTAACTTTACCTGATGATCCCTCTGACCATCCAACTAACATTTAGACCCAACTACATGCCTGATCTGACTCCCCCCTGACCCGCCTACGCCCTGGCCACCTGACTGGTCCCCTGAACCAACCCACATACCTCCCAAGCCACCTGACTACCCGACCACCCCCAACATAATACTACCTCACCCACCTACCACCTCACCCATCTGCCACCTTACCCAGCTACTCCGTATCCACTTATCCACTTACTCACCCCTCCTACTTACCCAGCTCACCAATCCTACCCAGCTACCCACTTACCTCAGTCACCCCATCCACATCTAACTTATCTCACCCACCTCTCCACCCTACTCATTCACTCATTCAACCCCTTCACCCATTAACAAACATTCAAACTGGACGTTTAAAATTACCAGCTGGTGCATAAAAAGGGAGTGTCCTGTCTTCCTTCGACTGTACTCTGCTGCAACAGAGCTCTCCAAGGGATGCTGTATTCTGCATTACATTCTGCAGGATCTCCCCCATCAGAAAAATAACATTAGCAAATATGCCCTGTAAGTTGAACTCTGCATATTCCTAAATTCCTATATTGGTAAATTATTTAACTTATTAAATATTTAAAACATTTAAAATATGGAAAAAATATGCCACTCACTTTCTTTTTTGAAAGGCACTTTTATTGTTTTCATTATAAACAGTATAATATAAAACAGATGCTTCAAGTTACAATTTAAAAAGTACACAATCATCAATCAAGGACACACCCAATCTTATCCCCCAACATTAAACTAAAACCCGCTTAACAACTGACAGTGACTAACTCTTTGAAATAGGAAATGAATGGCTACCATCTTAGGTAGAATCCTTCTACCAACCCCCTAGTGGTGTACTTGACCTTCTCCAAATGTAGGAACTCCATGAGGTCACCCAACCAGGCCAAGGCACTGGCAGGAGTAGGAGACCTCCACCCAAGCACAACTCGTCTCTGGGCTATTGACGAGGCAAAAGTGAGGACATCCGTCTTCACCCCTGTCTGCAGCACCAGCGAGTCTGACACTCAGAAAATGGCCACCAGTGGACATGGCTCCAGTTTGACATTCAGTATCTCTGACATGGTGCTGAAGAAAGAGACCCAAAAGCTTATTAACTTAGGGCAAGACCAGAACATCTGAGTGTGGTTAGCTGGCTCCAAGAATAATGGTCACACCCGAGCTCCACCCCAGAAAAAAAAAGCACTCAACCCCCGCCTTGTTCAGGTGAGCCCTGTGCACCACCTTGAATTGGTCCAAATAAAGCTGAACACAAGAGCACGTGGAGTTGACCCTGCGAATTGCCTCGCTTCACACTTCATCATCCTGAATAGAACCTAATTCACCCTCCCATTTCATCTTTACATCATTCAATGGAGCAGACTCCGCATCTGGCCATAAATACACAAAATGCTTCCCACACCAGACCCAGCCAAAGGCACAACTCTCTTCACCAGGGAGGGTGGTGGTGCCAAGGGAAAGCCTTATGCAAAAAAATCACAACCCTGAAAATATCTAAACAGGTTGGTCCCAGGGAGGTGGAATTTTTCTGACAGGTCTTAAATACTGGCAAACCTTCCCTCCATGAACAAGTCCCTAAACCTCTCCAAGCCCTTCTCCCCCCATGACCTAAACCTCGAATCTCAACCCACTGGCAAAAAGAAATGGTTACTACAGACTACCAGAGATATGGAGCTAAATTTTAAATGCTGCCTGAACTGCTTCCAGATTCTCAGGGTGCACAACACTCCCGGGTTTCAAGGAAGTATTACAGAAGAGAACGGCAGCGAGGCAGTTACTAAAGCGTCCAGGCTAGAACCCCGACAAGAACTCGCCTCCATTTGCCCCCGTGTGGAACTCGGATTGTTAAACCACCACCACTTTCCCAATATTGGCTGCCCAATAATAAAATAACAAAGCTAGCCCGCCTGACTGTCTCTCTGAAGGAACACCCTACGGATCCTTGCAGTCTTACCTGCCCAAATGAAAGAGAACACTAATTTGTTAACTCTGACAAAGAAAGATTCGGGGAGAAAAGTGGGGAGACACTGAAAACGAAATGTCCTCTGGGGGACATTAATTTTAATAGTCTGCAGCCTGCCGCCAAGGACACGGGAGGTTATCCCACTTCTGCAAGTCAGGTTTGACCCTATTAACCAGACTAGCATAATTGAGCGCAGCCCAATCGTGGGCCATCTTGATTCCCAGATAATGAAAGCTACAGCAGGCAAGGCGAATAGGTAATATCCCCAGATTGGCTTTCCTCCTTGGGGGGGGGGGGGGTTAACTGGAAAATATTCGCTCTGATCCAAATTCAACTTATATCCAGAGAAGGAGCCAAAACTGCTAAGTAGCTTCATTATCTCATCCATAGTGGATACTGGGTCCGTAATATAAAGCAGATCATCTGCGCACAAGGACTCCCTATGCTCCCTCCCTCCTGATTTATCCCCTTCCACTTACTGGAAGATCTTACCACTATGGTTCAGTTGCTAAAGCGAATAGAAACAGAGACAATGGACATCGCTGCCTCATGCACCTATTCAGTGGAAAATAGCCCCAGCTCAAGGTATTCGTGCAAACCAGCAGCTGGGGGCCGGGGTGGGGGGGGCTATGCAGTAAACAAATCCAGGATACAAACTTTTGCCTAAAACCAAACGTCCCAAGAATCTCAAGGAGATATCCCCACTCCACCCTATCATAGACTTTTTCAGTATCCATGGAAACAATCATCTCCGGTTTGGACACTGGAGAGGGGGGAAAGGACAATATTTAATAGCCGATATAATTGTCCGACAATTGCTGACCCTTGAGGACGTCTGGCTGATCTTCTGAGTTCAACTCTGTGAGGCAGGGCTCCAACTGCAGTGCCAGCACTTTTTTGAGTAATTTAGCATCTGCATTCAAAAGCGAAATAGGTCGAAATGACCCACATTCCATAGGGTCCTTGTCCTTCTTTAGGATCAGGGCAATAGAGGCCTGCGCAAGTGCACTGGGCAATAAACTCGGGGACATGGAGTCATTAAACATAGCTAAGATTAGAAGGATCAATTGTCCTGCAAACTTCTCAGAACTCAATGGGCAATCTATCAGGGCCAGAAGCTTTACCCATCTGCATCAACCCAATGCATTTCATAATTTCTTCGGCACCTAAAGGGGATTGCAACTCCTTCTGCCTCTACCCATCTGTACCAACCACCCCACCGTCCCCCCACCCCCTACCAATGAGATAGATAACCCATCCAAATACTCCAAAATGGATGACCTCTCCTCCGGGGCTCCGATCTACAGAGATCCCAATAAAATGCTTAGAAACTGCATTGACCTGAGGCAGGGTGGATACAAAACTGCCACTCAAATACCGTATCTGCACAATCTCCCGGGAGGCAGCCTGTCGCCTCAGCTGATGAGCTAAAAGGCGACTGGCCTTCTTCCTGTGTTCATAAAATACCCTCGCCTAACGTCACAGCTGGCTGACCATCTTATTGCTATTGGTAGTAATTAAAATTGCATCTGCAGCTTTTTACTACTTGCCAGCAACTCCAGGGTAGGGACAAGTGAGTACTGATGGTCCACCTCAAGGATGGAGTCCACCAGCCTCTGCCACTCCCTTTCGCAGTCCTTTCCATGTGCACTTTGTAGGAAATGATGTCCCCCCAATAACCACTTTAAGTGCTTCCCAAAACATAGAAGGTGAGATATACTCACTCTTATTAACTTTAGGATACTCCCCAATGGCGGAGGACATATGTTCCGAAAAGCTTTTGTCCACTAACAATACCGTATCCAATCTCCATGGTGGAGATGGCTGATATTTTCTCATCCCCATTCTCCTGCCTTCTCCCCATAACTCCGATCCCCTTATTAATCAAGAATATGTCTATTTCTGTCTTAGAGACACTCAGTGATTTGGCCTCCACAGCCTTCTGAGGCAAAGAGTTCCACAGATTCACCACCCTCTGGCTGAAGAAATTCCTCCTCATCTCAGTTTTAACTGATTGTCCCTTCAGTCTGAGGCTGTGGCCTCGGGTTTTAGATTTTCCTACTAATGGAAACATCCTTTCCACGTCCACTCTATCCAGGCCTTTCAGTATCCTGCAAGTTTCAATAAGACGTCCCCTTATTCTTCTAAACTCCAATGAATACAGATCCAGAGTCCTCAACTGCTCCTCATATGACAAGCTCTTCATTCCTGGGATCATTCTTGTGAACCTTCTCTGAACCTTTCCAAGGCCAGCACCAGAGCCTTATACAACCTCAGAAGTACATCCCTGCTCTTGTATTCTAGCCCTCTCGACATAAATGCTAACATTGCTTTTACCTTCCTAACTGCTGACTGAGCCTGCACATTAACCTTAAGAGAATCTTGAACTAGGACTGCTAAGTCCCTTTGTGTTTCTGAGTTCTTGATTTAGAAAATTGCCTATGCCTCCATTCTTCCCACCAAAGTGCATAACTTCACACTTTTCCACACTGTATTCCATCTGCTACTTCTTTGCCCACTCTCCTAGCCTGTCCAAGTCCTTCTGCTTCCTCAATACTACCTGTCCCTCTGGATATTTTGGGGTCATCTGCAAACTTAGTGTGGTGGTCACCACTGTTGTATTATATTGTATATATGGGTATTCCAGGAAGGCCCAGTACTACAGGTACAGGGGTAGATCCCTGCCCGCTGGCTCCGCCCAGTAGGCGGAGTATAAATGTGTGTGCTCTCTGAACTGCAGCCATTTCGTAAGCTGCTGTAGGAGGCCACACATCTCTGTGTAATAAAGCCTTGATTACATTCTACTCTCGTCTCGTTGTAATTTATAGTGCGTCAAATTATTACACAGAGATTTATCAGAGATGGGCCTCCGCATCAAGCCAAATCGCCTGCAGCTGCATCCTCAAGCAGACAACGCCAAAAAGGACTTCCAACATTGGCTACCTTGCTTTGAAGCATATATCGGGTCTGCGCCAGACCCAATCTCAGAAGCACAGAAGCTCCAGATTTTGTACACGTGGCTGAGCTCCAACGTTTTTCCCCTCGTCCAGGACGTGCCTACCTACGCAGAGGCCATGGCGCTACTGAAGGAGAATTACGCTCAGCAGACCAACAAGATCTACGCCAGGCACCTCCTATCCACGTGGCACCAACTTCCCGGTGAGTCTGTGGAAGATTTCTGGCGTGCCCTGATCGCCCTGGTGAGAGACTGTGACTGCCAGGCCGTTTCGGCCACTGAACATTCGAACCTGCTAATGAAAGACGCGTTCGTTATGGCCATAGGGTCTGACTACAGCTGCCAGCGCCTCTTAGAAGGGGCCACGCTTGACCTCGCAGCGACCAAGAAACTAGCGCTCTCGCTCACGGTCGCCTCACGCAACGTACAGGCTTATGCCCCCGACCGCACAGCCCACTCCTCCTGTGCATTGTGGACCCCGCCAGCGGCCACCCCATCATGGACCCCATCAGCGACCGCCCTCAGCCAACCCCACGCCTGCCCCGCGTGGCAGCCAACCAACCCCGGGGGACCCGCTACTTCTGCGGACAGACAAACACCCCCGGCAACGCTGCCCGGCGCGGAGCGCACTCTGCAAGGCCTGTGGCAAGAAGGGACATTTTGCTGCAGTGTGCCAGGCCCGCTCAATCACCGCTATTGTCCCGGAACCCCCCAGGTGCGGCCAGTGGGCGCCGCCATCTTGCTTGCCTCAGAACCAATGGGCACCACCATCTTGCCTGCCCCAGGACACGTGCGGCCCAAGGGCACCGCCATCTTGCCTGCCCCAGGACACGTGCAGCCCGTGGGTGCCGCCATCTTACTCGCCTCAGGACCCCTGCCCGTCGGGCACGTCATCGGGCAGCTCATCGCCTGCATCCGCCGACAACCAGCCGCGTCTCGCCTCGGTCACGATCGACCAGTCTCGACCGCACAACCTCGCGACCGCTTTGACAAAGGTGACGGTCGACGGGCATGAGATATCCTGCCTTCTGGACTCCGGGAGCACTGAGAGCTTCATCCACCCCGATATGGTAAGGCGCTGCTCCCTCGCGGTACACCCCGCTAAGCAAAGAATCTCCCTGGCCTCCGGATCCCACTCCGTGGCGATCCGGGGGTACTGCATCGCCACCCTCACCGTCCAGGGTGTAGAGTTCAGCGGCTTCTGGCTCTACGTCCTCCCCAGCCTCTGGTCCAGGGGGTAATCGATGGGGTGCATGTCGCCCTGCGGCCACCTGTTCACCAAAGGTAGGGCTACCACTCCATGAACATTCAGGTGGTTTGTGACCATCAGATGAGGATCCTGCACGTCTGCGCCTGATACCCAGGCAGTGTACATGACTCCTTCATACTGGCACAATCTGTGATCCCCGGCATATTCGAGGGTCACCCCCTGGCTGCAGGGCTGGTTGCTGGGCGACAGGGGTTTCCCTTTGCGGTCGCCCATTGTGCGACCAGGGATGTGGTAGAGAGGTGCTTCGGGGTGCTGAAGATGCCCTTCAGGTGCCTGGACCGCTCTAGAGGGGCCCTCCAGTACGAGGCAAGTAGGGTCGGCCGCATCGTGGTGGTCTGCTGCGTCCTCCACAATATAGTCCAGCAGAGGAGAGATGTGCTGGAGGAGGATGAGGAACAAGGGCAGGCCTCGTCAGATGAGGGGGAGGGGTACAATGAGCAGGACATGGGGGCTGGCCAGGCACGGGAGGCCGCACTACACTATTGCCAGGGCCAGCAGGCATGGGACACATTAGTCGACACACGTTTCACCAATTAGGGGGTGGAGTTGCCCGGCAGGGGCATGAACACCAGAATACCACACCCCTTCATCACCGAACACCCTCACCACCCACTGCACCGAACACCCTCACATCCAACACCACCAAACACCCTCACCTCCCACACCACCTCACCACCCACATACACACCTCACCCCATTATTTATACCTGCGGCACCAAGAGCCGGGGCACTGGGTTGACAGTGACAGCGGGTCTGGTCCATGGGATGGAGGATGATGACAGCCCGCTCTGCGATGAGCTCCATGCTCCACATCGTTAGACAATGTCTGACTCATGCCCACAGTAGCACCTTCCACCTGTGTGATCCCTGCATGTGAGCTGGCCAGTCCATCACACGGTCCTGTCGAATCGCTGGGGACAGGGTGATATGGATGGTCGGGGTAGGGGGTGGCTGCACGGTCCAGCCACTGGGCCTCACTCGTCCACCACCCCTCACCCCCAGTGGCCATCACTGCCCGCCTCACCCCCCCACACCCATCAGACAGAGCACAGAGGCAGGTTTCAATGGTTTTAACTCGTGTTTATTGTGGAGAGGTATATACAGTCTGTGCCCTGCACCCAATCCAACTTAACTAGTGTCTCACTTTCAGGCTTTACGGGCCCTACCACTACGTCTTTCTGGTTCCCCAGACGGTGCAGCAGGAGTGGAGGCGGACTTCTGAGACTCCTGCCCTGCGACTAGGGTCCCCATTGGCGCATGTCTCCTGGGGCGCAAGAATGAGTGGGCCCTGCTGCGCCTCGGGCATCGCAGCTGGTGTGGTGCTGCCCTGTTCATTCTCGCTGCCCACCAGATGCACCAGGACAGTAGGGCGGAGTCCAAGGTACTGCGGTGTTCTGGGTTAGGGTTAGGGTTAGCCCCTGCAGGAGTCACCGGCACGGGCCCCAGCACCTCCTCCTCCCTCGGGGTGCCCGATGGCGCCCGGGCCTCTCCATGGGACGGGGGTACGAACGGAGCCAAACTCCGAGACCCCCACCGACACCTGGCAGTGCCAGTCCTGGATGCCAGCTCTGGTATCGACAAGGGTCTGAAAGTTAGCGGCTATGGAGCACAGGGAGTGGGCCACCTCCCTCTGGGACTGGGCCATCTCCCTCTGGACTGGCCCATCACCCTCTGGGACTGGGCCACCTCCCTCTGGGACTGGGCCATCTCCCTCTGGACTGGCCCATCACCCTCTGGGACTGGGCCATCTCCCTCTGGGACTGGGCCATCTCCCTCTGGGACTGGGCAATCTCCCTCTGGGACTGGGCAATCTCCCTCTGGGACTGGGCCATCTCCCTCTGGGACTGGGCCATCTCTCTCTGGGACTGGGCCATCTCCCTCTGGGACTGGGCCATCTCCCTCTGGGACTGGGCCATCTCCCTCTGGGACTGGGCCATCTCCCTCTGGACTGGGCCATCTCCCTCTGGACTGGGCCATCTCCCTCTGGGACTGGGCCATCTCCCTCTGGGACTGTGCAACTCGGCCAGCACCTGGGCAATGCCACCGATGCTCTCAGCAATGGCCTCCTGTGACTCGGCCACACTGAAGAGTGCCGCTGCAATCCCCAGATGGCTCTGGCAGATGGTTGGATGTGAGAGGGCAGCCCTGTCCTCGGCCACGGCCCCCAGCTGCACAGAATGCCCCAGGCATTGCACAACCTGATCCATGTCCGACATCGCCGCCCCCATTGCCTCCACCGTGGACGCCACCCGTGTGGTTTTTGCCTGGGTGGCACGTATGACCAGCACCATCCCCTGCATCTGCAGGGTGACGGACTCCTCCACCTGCCCCTGCAAGTTCTGGAAGCCGGCCCATCTCCTCCTCTAGTCCATGGGTCTCTGCCTGCACTATGGGTGGGACTGGATATTCCAGGTGCCCAGGACCCTTCTGGGCGGCAGCTGGTTGCTGGGGCCGGGCTGCCCTCCGACCGTCCAGCCCTTGGCTGCTTCTACCTCCACCTGCTGTACCGGAACGCCTGTGTGGTGCGCACCCGTGAGTGTCCCAGAATGCTCCTCACTAATTTGCCCAACTGAGTCTCTGAGATGGTGTGTGTTTGCCCCCTGTGTGTTTGTCTTCTGTGTGTTTGTCTTCTGTGTGTTTGCCCCCTGTGTGCCTGTCTCCTGTGCGTCTGTCCCGTGTGTCTGTCCTCTGGGTCGTGGTCCCCTGTGTGTCTGTCCCCTGTGTCTTTCCCGTGTGCCTGTCCCCTGTGTGTCTGTCCCCTGTGTGTCTATCCCCTGTGAGTCTGACCCCTGAGTGTCTGTCCCCTGGGTGGTGGACTCCTGGCTCGTCTCGGGCAGAGAGCTGGTTTCTGGCTGCTCTCCCCATTGGTGCTTGAATTTCTGGGAGGCCCTGGCACTCGCTGGGGGCGCGGGCCCCGGACATCGCCGGCTGGTCCTGTAATACACAAGACAGCATGTATGGTTAGACAGCGGGACGTTGGTGAGGCGAGAGATTGTGAGAGCTGTTGGGGTGGGGGGGATGAGGGGGGTGTGGGTTGAGGGGGGTTGGAGTGGGCACGTATTTGTTGTGAGGACCAGGCAGGGGGTCTCACTTCGTGGGGCGCCGCCGACCTCCGCATCGGCGACCTTCCTGTCCTCCGGACCGCCGACAATGTCGAATGCCCTCTGCTTGGGCATGGTGAGGGGACGTAGGTCTTCCAGTCCCCCTCCAGTCTTCTCCTGCATTGGTCTGAAGTCCGGGCCACCTCTGCCCAGGCACGGCGAACGATGGCACCTGCTGAACTCTGTCCCGACGCGGGGTACAACACCAGTCTCCTCTCCTCCATGGTGTCCAGGAGGGTCTCCAGTTCGGTGTCCCAGAATCTTTGTGGCCATCTTGCCTGCGACGCTGTGTGTGAGGGGAGAGGATGATGAAGTGCAGCCGCAGCGTCGCGTCAATGGCGGAACCGGCGAAGCGGCTGACGGGCCGTCGGGCGTTTCACGATCTGCCCGTGCTAGCCTCTTGGGAGCGGTTGAATCTCACCACCTGTGGACCCGATGACACCGTCGTGAAACTCCCACGTTTTTACAACGGTGTCAACACTTCGCCTCAGGAATGGAGAATTCAGCCCATTGTGCATTTTAATGGTGTAGCTCAAAAAACACAATTAATAATACAAAATATTTGGAGCACATATCAATAAATATGGGTGTTGACAGTTTAATGTATGCATCAAACTCCTGAAAAATGCTAGGGGCAATTTTAATTCCATCCAATTGGCTGAAACTGGGTTGCAGTTATATTCAACTACAGGACAGATCTAATGAGGTCCTGCTGCCTTCTCGCAGGCCCCAATCTGAACCTGACCTTCTGAGCCGGTAAGAGGAGCGAGACATCCACCAGAAGCAGGCAGGAGCCTTCTTTAAATATGCAGATCGACTTCTGATTAATGTCATTGGGACCTGACTGTTATTTAATCCAGACACCTGCACGGCGAAGCCTGTGCAGAAGAGGAAACCTGTTGCATGTTTTGTCCCTTGGCACCGGCCCACAACACTGCCGCCCCAGTTAAAACCAAGGCTGTTATTAATGGTGATAACATTGAACAAAAATGTTATGAATATTTCAATTAGGAGGTCTGGGTGGAGATAAAGAGATTCCTTCAATTTGATAACATTCCATTAGTTCAAAGAAAAAACTTGTTCAGTTCAGTCCCAACACAAATCGGACAAGTTGCCAACTGGTACATTAGAACTAATTTGCATTAATATTTTTACTGAAGCTGTTGAAAGTGTAGTCTTGGCACTGCACTCACTCTGGGCGCAGGTACAGATTCTAATAACAGGTAGAACAATAACAGTTCAGTAGATAATACACTGAAGTCAAATGGCAGTTGGAAATACTTTACCCTGAGGGGAGAAAACTGTATTTTTTAAACAATTGTATTTCCCTTTCTCTGTCCTTGGCAAGTACTAAATGTGGTGATACTCATCAGACACTGTCCACATTGGTAGGAGAAATAGCCCATCCCTAAAACACTGGAGAGCAGGATGGCTGCACCTGGCAGCATTGACATATAATCTGAGACAAGAAGGGCATTAAATTCAATTGTGCAGCAATACTAGAAGCAAACTTTAATTTCATTAATTTCATCAGGTGACAGGCAATACCATGGGCCACTACTTGTACGTTCTGCATAGCATCCATCATTAGGAGCTTGCTGTGTGTGCGCAATATGTGAAAATGGCAGAATCCTCACGCCACATTACCCAACTGGCTGATGTGATGCCAGGTTACCAGATTTGGACATTGAAAGCCCTGGCACCACCTGCATTGTTCAATGTTAAAATAAGTAGCGTTAGGCTGGACACCCTGATTGCAGGTCAGTATAATTTATTGAATTTCTTCACTGGAATGTGTCTGAAAGTATTGGGGAATGTTTGTAGAGGAGGTTGATATTTTTGTCATTCATTCATGCCATGTGGGCATCACTGGCTGGGCAAGCATTTGCTGATTGCCTTGCCAGGCCATTTAAGATCCAACCACATTGTTGTGGGTGTGGAGTCACATGCAGCCCAGACCAGGCAAGGATGGCAGTTTTCCTCTGCTAAATGGCATGAGTGAATTGGATCAGGGGGTCTTTACAACAATGGTTTCATGGTCATCATCAGACCTTTAATTCTAGATTCTCATTGAATTCACATTTTATCATCTGCCACAGTAGTATTCAAACACGGTCCCCTGGAATATTACGCTGGGTCTCTGGATTATGAGTCCAGTGACAATACCACTACACCACTGTCTTCCCTGAGACCGTTGGAGACTATTACAGCATCCTCACAGGGTCAGCAGAGGGGTAGGTGACCCGTCCTCAAGAAGGCTGTAAATGATTTGGGGGGCAGCCTGAGATTTTCCAGTGCTGTTCACAGTGGGCAGGAGTAGAAGGTATCGAGAGAAGTCCTAAAATTGGTTTTAGTTGCCTTAAAACCAGTTTGTGATTGTGGCCTTCAGCCATCAATGGCGGACCGAAGTTCCCTCCACTGCGTGTTGGGAATGTGATTACAATACACTTGCATCTCATTATAAGGGCTCCTGGTTGGGGTCAACCCCACCCACACGTTGGATCATCTGGGCATGTCAGCGTGCTATTAAGCGATGAGCTCCTCATGACCTGCACTTTGCCTGTGACTTCGAGGTCAGTTCGCTACCTTGCATCGCACAGCATATTGTGGTCGCAACATCATGCTTTTGGGCCATTGCGCTTCTGTCATCATAATGGGTTACAGCTGGCACACTCAGTTTGGTGAAGCACCTGCAGCCCTTCAGATGGGGAAAAGGCATTTTTGGGGTATCTGAGGGCATGGGGGGTACATATTTAATTGTGTAAGTAGGCTCAAGATGGGGAGTGGCGAGGCCCAAAATGGGCAGAGGCACATCGACGCCTAATGTTCAGGGGCTAATAAATGGGCATGCTGCACAAACACAATGAGATCAAGGAATACAGGGGGAGAATCAGAGGTCCATGAGGGAGGGAAACCTAAACATTAAGCTCATTTGGGATGATGGGAGGGATTTCCACACTCACACAGCAAGGGTTTAAGCTGGTCTAGCAGTGAGAGTTCCGCGTCACCATCTTCCAAGATGTAGATAGAGCCCAGTACAAAATTAAAATGAGGAGAAGCTCTTTTGAGGGCTCTGAGAGCAGACTTGTACGCACCAGTTACAGTTTACAAAAACCCAACATCCGAGTCAGCCTCCTAACTCCAACTCCCCCTACTTCCCCGCGATCCCCTCCCCTATAGCGACACCTAAGTTACATTGGGGGTGGGGGGGGGGGGGGGGTGCTCGGGGTTGGTTCATTTTTCTTGAGTGGGTGTGTATATTTGCTTTTGTGTTGATGAAGGCTGTTAATTTATTATTTATGTATACGGGGGAAGGGGGGAGTTTGCTCTTTTCTTTCTGTATTTTGTGAAAATTTAAATAAAAATTATGAAAAAAAAATGGTAGGTTGTTCTTATTTAGTTGCTTGTATTTACAAACTTTCAGTGCGAGGGGGGGGGGGGGCGCGGCATGGGGTGTGGTTGGTTTATGTGCCTCCCTATTCTCTCCCCTCTCCCTGCCTCTCCCTCTCCCTTTTTTTGGTATTTGTGGTCCCTCTGTGGGCCCCACCTCTCCTTGGTCTATTGGCTGTTGGCTGTAAACAGATCCTGGAACCTAGAACAGATTGGTGAATTGCCTCCACATCTTGTGGAAGCCTTCTTCCGACCCCCGGATGGTGAATTTGATTTTATTTAGTAGGAGAATTTCCGACAGGCCCGCCAGCCAGCCTGCAGCTTCAGGTGGTGCTGCTGATCGGCAGCTGAACAGAATCTTTGGGTGGACGATTAGGGAGGCAAAGGCTAGGGCGTCAGCCCTCCTCTCCATGAAGCTATGGCTGGTCTGATACCCCGAAGACCACCACTTTCGGGCGCAGCTCCATCCTCATCCCTACAACCTTGGACATTGCCTCGAAGAAGATGATCCAGAACCCGACAAGTCTGGGCCAAGCCCAGAACATGTGGTTGTGGTTGGCTGGGCCTCCCTGGCACCTTTCACATTTGTCCTCATTCTCCGAGAAGAACCTGCTCATTCGGGTTCTGGTTAGGTGTGCTCTATGTACCACTTTCAGCTACATTAGCAATCTCCTAGTTTTAACCCCTTGTTCACAGCTTGGAAATTCCTCAGAGTAATAACAAGCTCCAGGGCAATTGGGCGACTGGATGAGTTTCAGAAGCCTTTTAGAAAGTTTGCACGACATGGTTCACAGAAGAGAAGCTTCAAGACCCCTCAAATAATATAATTTTCTGACTAAACATTTACCCTCATATTTATTCCAAGGAGTGTAGTATTAGAGTGCAGTGAATGAGGGTCACGGCGTTTGGGCAGAAAGCAGCACTTCCAAATGCCTGGCCAAAGAAATGTTGTAGCAGTCAGTAATGTCTGGAGAGACCTTGATACACAACCATTACTGACCATCCTTTCAAGGGTGTGTGCCTTCCAACATGTGAATAAAGCCCTTGAGCCCACATTCACTGACAAGTCATTGACAGATCTATACCAAGGGCATTAAAAGGTATCGACCTGCCCTGCTACCATAAGGGATCGATGTACATACACACCAAGGTCCCTCTGATCCTCGGTGCTTCCCAGGATCTTGCTGTTCATCATGTGTTCCCTTGCCTTGTTTGTCCTGCCCAAGTGCAGCACCTTACACTTATCCGGATTGAATTCCATTTGTCACTGATCAGCCCGTCTTTATCCTCCTATAATCGAAGGCTATCCTTCCCACTGTTTATCACCCCACCAATTTTCATATCATCCATGAACTTGCAGATCTACCCTCCTACATTCTTGTACAAATCTTGATGATGCCTAATTCTTCTAACTGCTTGAGGTCAGAATTAATTTTCTCATGTAAGGCATAGGGGACAGGTCGGGCTCTGTAAAACTTAGGTATGGCCTCAGGATCCACACGATTCTTTGCTTAAAGGCCCTGTATCTTGTCCAACTCATCTTGGAAAACCTGGGGCGGGATCCTCCGACCCCGGGTTGTGTGGGAGAATCGCTGGTGGTGGGGGGCGCGATTCACGCGACGACGCCCCGACACCGGTCCGCTGCTTCTCCAGTCACCGGAGAATCGGCGCCGGTGCGGCGCCGGTCGGGGGCTGCTCTACACGCCCCCCCCCAGCAATTCTCCGCGCGCGATGGGCCGAGTGCCCGCTCAGTTAGGCCGAGTCCTGCCGGCACCATTCATATGTGGTCCTACCCGCCGGGACCCCGACGTTCATGTTGTGAGGGGTGGCCTGGTGGGAGGAGAGGGGATCCGACCCCGGTGGGGGGGGCCCTCCACTGTGGCCTGAACCGCAATCAGGGCCTACCGATTAGTGGGCGGGCTTCTCCTGGTGGGGGCAGATATGTTCCTCCGTGCCGGGCCCATGTAGCTCTCCGCCATGTTGCGTCGGGGCCGGCACGGAGGAGGCAACTAGCGAGCAGGCGTGATTTTGTGCCGGCTGTAGCGCGCATGCGCGGACCTGCGGTGCCCATTCTGATGCCCCCGTATCGGTAGCTGGAGCAGCATGGAGCACTCCAGTGCCGTGCTGGCCCCCTGTGCGGTGCAGGATCGCTGCTCCTAGGAGCCTGTTGACGCCATCGTAAAACGCGAAGGCTTTTACGATGGCGTCAACACTTAGCCTCAGGATCAGAGAATTCCGCCCCTGGTATTTTTTTAAGATGTTGTGAAAGTCTCCTTAGCTAATTTTGAAGATTTCTAGCCAATTTAATGTAATTTGGCACAGCCAATCTCAGCCCATCAGACATGACCCTTGGCCCCCTATTATGTGAGAGTACCTTCACACCTGGAGAGTATGCCGTGTGCTTCCCACACCACAATCTATTACAAGTTGCGGTCGGTTGAACTCCATGAAACGCTTTGGAGTTCTGTAAACCCGGACCCATAACAATTGGGGGCTTGTCCGGGATAAAAGTCTATCTATTGGATTGGATTAGTGAACTTAAAGACAGTGAGGGGTGAGCATATTGTGGTTGCTTTTCAGGTGTGGTATTAAGTGGGGAGTGTGTTGTGGACAATGGCTCTTTCAGAGGCTCAGAAGTTTTTGGGGGTGGAGACGGTCACACGCAGTACCTTACGGACAGAGACTAAAAGCAGGCTGTTAGATTTGGCAAAAACATTGCAGTTAACATTACCTGACAAAATGTGAAAAGATGAGGTAATTATGGCGGTGGATAAGCATTTAAAGTTGCCTGAGATACAGTTTCATTCATTGGAAATGGCAAAAATTCAGTTGCAAATTAAACAAATGGAACATGAGAAAGAATTAAAGCAGCTTGAATAAGAAAGAGAGAAAGAGGAAAAAGAAAAGGAGAGAGAAGAAAGGAGAAAAGAAAGAATAGCCCTAGCAGAACAAAAAGAAAGAGAAAGGGAGATACAGATCAGGGAAAAAGATAAAGAGAGAGAGTTTGAACTTCAGAAAATGGCCATGAAACATGACAGTCAGTTAAAATTGGCAGACGTAAAGGGAAACGTACAGTTGGACGATAGTGATGAGGATAGTGAGAAAGAGCGTCCAAGTCGAAGGCTTGGTGGGGATCTATTTAAATATGTCCAAGCATTGCCAAGGTTTGACGAGATGAAACTGGAAGCTTTTTCATTTCATTTGAGAAGGTAGCTAAACAAATGAAATGGCCACAGGACATGTGGGTGTTACTGATTCAAACAAAGCTGGTAGGTAGGGCTAGTGAAGTGTTTGCGTCACTACCGGAGGAGGTATCTGGGACGAATGAGGAGGTGAAAAAATCCATCTTAGGTGCATATGAACTAGTGCCTGAAGCCTGCAGACAAAGGTTTAGAAATTTAAGGAAAGAATTTGGTCAAACATACATGGAGTTTGAAAGGCTCAAACAGAGTAATTTTGATAGGTGGATAAGGGCTTTGAAAATAAATCAAACGTATGAAGCTCTCAGAGAAATTATACTTCTGGAGGAGTTTAAAAATTCAATTCCTGATGTAGTGAGAACTCATGTGGAAGAGCAGAGGGTTAAAACTGTGAGATTAGCAGCAGAAATGGCAGATGATAATGAATCAGTTTCAGCCTGTGAGGGATAGAAACTGGGGACATGAGAAATACTCAAGTGGTAAAGGTAAAGGTGATCTGATGGGAGATAATAAAGAGAGTGTACCTCAGATTAAAAAAGAGATCCAGGACGGTGGAAAAGAAATGAAAAGTTTCAAATGTTTTCACTGTAATAAACTAAGCCATGTAAAGTCACAGTGTTGGTGGTTGAAGAAAAGCACTGGGAAGGCTGATGTGGTAAAACAGGATAAGACAATGGGCTTTGTTAAAGTGGTGAAGGAAAGCCCAAGTGAAGCGAAGGAGGTGCAAACGACTGTACAGCCTGTTCAAGAGGTAATTGAAAAGAAGGTGCCAGATGTCTTTAAAGAATTTACTTGTGTGGGTAAAGTTTACTCATGTGTATCAGGAGGAGCAGGTAAAGAAGTCCCAATTTTAAGAGATACCGGAGCTAGTCAATCTTTAATGGCAAGAGATGAGGAACTATGTAGTTTGGGAAGAATGTTGCCAGAAAAGGTGGTAATATGTGGAATTCAGGGTGAGAGGAGTAGCGTTCCATTATATAAGGTAAGGTTGGAAAATCCAGTGAAGAGTGGTGAAGTGGTAGTAGGAGTAATAGAGAAACTATCTTGTCCAGGAATACAGTTTATCTTGGGTAATGATATAGCTGAATCGCAGGTGGGAGTGATGCCTACTGTGGTTGATAAGCCAGTGCAAAATCAGACAACTGAAGTGTTGAAGGACGAATATCCTGGGATTTTTCCGGATTGTGTAGTAACAATATCGCAAAGTCACAGGTTAAGACAAGAGGAGCAATCAAAGAGTGAAGATGAAGTTGAAGTGCAATTATCAGAAATGATTTTTGATCAGATGGTTGAAAAAGAACAAGAACAGGTGGAGGATGAGGCGGATATTTTTAGTTCAGGAAAATTGGCGGAGTTACAACAGAAAGATGTAGAAATAAAACGGATACATCAGAAAGCATATACGGAAGAGGAATCTGAGAGTATACCAGAGTGCTATTGCCGTAAAGTGATGTCTTGATGAGAAAATGGAGACCTGTACCTATGCAGGTGGATGAAAAGTGGGCAGAAGTTCAAGTAGTATTGCCGGTAGGGTATAGAAAGGAGGTGTTGCGAGTGGCACATGAGGTATCAGTGGGAGGTCATTTGGGGATAAGGAAAACTCAAGCTAAAATCCAGAAACATTTTTATTGGCCTGGACTACATAAAGATGTAGTTAAATTTTGTCAATCATGTCACACATGTCAAGTGATAGGGAAACCTCAGGCAGTGATAAAACCAGTGCCCTTAATACCCAGTCCAGCAATTGAGGAACCTTTTACAAGGGTCCTAATTGATTGTGTAGGACCGCTTCCTAAAACAAAAAGGGGGAATCAATATCTTTTGACTATAATGGATGTGTCTACTAGGTTTCCAGAGGCCATTCCAGTCCATAATATTACAGCTAAAAGGATTGTGGAGGAGTTACTTAAATTCTTTACTAGATATGGACTACCCACAGAAATACAATCGGATCAAGGATCAAATTTGACCTCGAGGTTATTCAAAGAAGTAATGGATAGCTTAGGAATAAAACAATTTAAATCAGCATACCATCCAGAATCGCAGGGAGCGTTAGAAAGGTGACCTCAGATATTAAAGATAATGTTGAGGGCTTATTGTCACGATTATCCAGAGGATTGGGATTGTACTGTACCATTCGTACTGATTGTAATTAGGGATGTACCTAATGAGTCAACCAAATTTAGTCCTTTTGAACTAATTTTTGGTCATGAGGTAAGAGGACCACTTAAATTGATTAAAGAAAAATTGGTGTGTGAGAAATCGGAAATTACACTATTGGATTACGTGTCAAATTTTAGGGAACGATTAAATAGAGCAGGTGAATTGGCTAGACAACATTTGAAAGTTGCAAAAAATGTGATGAAACGGGTAATGGACAAGAACTCCAAAGTTCGTAGTTTTGCCAGTGGAGATAAAGTTTTAGTGTTGTTACCAGTGGTAGGTCAACCTTTAAAAGCTAGGTTTTGTGGACCGTATCAGATTGAAAGGAAATTAAGTGAGGTGAATTATGTGGTAAAAACACCAGATAGAAGGAAGACTCACCGAGTGTGTCATGTGAATATGCTTAAAAGGTTCTTTGAAAGGGAAGGAGAGAAAAAGGAGGTTTTAATGATTCTAACTCAAAGTGACAAATCAAATCCAGATGACTGTGAATTTGACATACCTCAAATTAAATTGGAAAATGAGGATGTTCTTAAAAATTGGGATAAATTGTTGAGTTATCTTCCAGAGGAAAAACAAACTGACCTGAAAGGGTTATTGATATCACATGGGCAAGTTTGTAGAGATAAATTGGGAAGTACTAAAATGGCTATACATGATGTAGATATGGGAGATGCTGTTCCAATCAAACAACATCCATATAGACTAAACCCTTTAAAATTGGCACAGGTTAACAAAGAGATTGAGAGTATGCTTAAAAATGGCATTATTGAAGTGGGTTGCAGCCAATGGAGCTCACCCATAGTGATGGTACCTAGGCCAGACGGTACCCAACAGTTGTGTGTGGATTATAGAAAGGTGAATGCAGTTACAAGAAAGGACTCTTATCCTATCACACGTTTGGAAGATTGCATTCAGAAAGTGGGACAATCCGCTTTTATTTCCAAATTGGATTTACTTAAAGGTTACTGGCAGGTACCTTTATCCGAAAGGGCGAAGGAGATTTCAGCTTTTGTGACTCCAGATGGTATATACCAATTCAAAGTTATGCCATTTGGCATGAAAAACGCCCCAGTCACATTTCAACAGTTAACAAATACAGTCGTTCAGGATTACCGAATTGTGCGGTACACATCGACGATCTGGTAGTTTTCAGCCAGACATGGAAAGAACATTTAAAACATCTTATGGAGTTATTCGATCAACTTCAGGAGGCGGGTTTGGTGATAAACCTAGCCAAAAGTGAATTTGGAAAAGCCCAAGTCACTTTCCTTGGCCATACAATCGGACAGGGTCGATTGGTCCCACGGGATGTGAAACAAAAGTTCGACGGGAAATAATTCGATTTTGTGGCATAAATGGATTTGATTGAACATTTGTGCAAGAGTTTTGTAGCGTGATTGCTCCACTGACGGACTTGCTGAAGAAACGTATTAAAAAATTTCAATGTACAGCGGAGTTTCAACATGCATTTGACTGTCTGAAAGCTGTGGTAACCAATACTCCTGTATTGGAGAATTACAAGGGACTCTGTGATCAGATTGAATTGAAGTATCTAACTTTAAAGAGAAATGCCGAGGCGTAGAGGAATGGATGGATCGTGCAGAGACGTTCTTGTTCAAAGAGACTATCAATCGAGAAGGATTTCGGTTGGAGGAAGAAGAACGAAAAAAAAATTAAAATGGACTATATTATTATACCTGTTTGCGTGTGTTGTTTTTTGAACCGGTAAAGTGTTTTTACTGTGTGCATTTCTTAATTGATGGTGCAAAGGTGAAAAATGAAACCATCTTGAAGTTGATGGTTTATTTATTTTTTCTTGGGGGGCGGTGTCATGTGAGAGTACCTTTAAGAAATGGATGGTTAAGCAATGTACCTTTAAGAAATGGAGCTGAACATATTACTGAAGTGACGTCAGAGGGTAGGGGAGATGAGCTCGCTTCTGCTTTTGGTTTCAGTTTGAGGAGAAAGCTGGGAGTGTCTGTGTGTTTTGCTGAGAGCTGCAGGAAGAAACACAGAGCTGGTCTGTTGATGTCTGAAAATCCAAAGACTATAAATATATTGAAAATAACCTTGTGTCTGTTTTTGAAGGTTTGAAGTCCTTTGGATGTTTAAAGGAACAGTTTGAAGGATTATTTAGTGTTGTAGTTCATGGAGTTATTTTTGAAGTAACGGTGTTAAGATATTCAATGTTTGTTTTTAAAAGGTTAACTTGATTTCATAGAATAAACATTGTTTTGTTTTAAAAACCATTTGTCCAAAATTGCTGTATCACACCTGGAGAGTACGCCGTGTGCTTCCCACACCACAATCTATTACAAGTTGTGGGTCGGTTGAACTCCATGAAACACTTTGGGGTTCTGTAAACCCGGACCCATAACACCCCACCACTATTAGAGGCAGCTGAGCTGACTGGTGCCGTTGGTTAACGGGCATTGTGGTTGTTCCCAGGTTATTAAAGCTTCCCCAGTACACCTGATTAGCCTGGTCATCGTGCTTCATAACTTCAGGGCTGAGCCCCACCTTGTACAAAATGATACATGTGCTCACCTACAACTGTAGCGGAGGCGCCGGTGTCCACCTCCATTCTAAGTGGGCTGACCGTTTACCATTAACACAATTATAATCGGGCTGTCTTGCCCACCTTAATGTTGTTTAAACTGTGTACTTCAGATCTGTTTTCAGGGTTATTTTCAACACTGTACTGGAGTCACAGTTTTTGTTGTTGGCCCCCTGTAAGCTCCGTCTAGCCTTGCACTTTCTCTTAATGTGCGCACTCCTACTGCATGTAGCTTCCCTGAATTTACATCTCTCCGGGGGATGATCTCTCCAATTCCGGTTGCTTTGTTCACAACTCTTGGTCTGTGGGCCAAACTCCCCATACCTCTGCAGTCACTTTTCTCCGAGCCTCTTTGCTCATTATTTCTTATGCATTCATCCCTGGCATCACGACTGCCAGTAGCTTCCCACCAAACTTGGTGGGCATCGGCTGCTTGCACGCTTTGCATTTCCATTGTCCCCCCCTTTTAGCACTTCCAAGGCCTGGGTGAGATCTAATGCCTTCTTTAAGGTAGTCTCTGCCTCTGCTACAAATTTATTTTGTATGGCTGTGTCATTAATACCACAGACTAGCCTGTCTCCCAACCTGGTGTTGAGTTAGTCCCGAACCCGCAATCCTCAGCTGTTTGAATTAGGTGTGCCATCTCTTGTAATCAAATTACATTTGTATCCTTGCATTATCACTGAGGGCTTTGGGTGATAATGTCCCTTGACTAATTCCACAAGCTCCTCAAATGTTTTGGAGTTGGGGCATCTGGAGAAGTCAGTCTCCCACTCAGGTATAGGTCAGGGCCCCGCAGGCTATTAATAGGATTACCCGCTGCTTCTCTTTCCTTCCAATTTCATTAGCCTTTAAGAAATAGCTCAGGCTTTCAACATATAACACTCACGGCTCTGTATTAGGATCGAATGGCTCAGGTTTCCCAAAAAGGGGCATTTTGTCACTCACAGACATCTGAATGAGATTGCTTCAAAGGAAAGGCTTCCACATGAGGTCTGCTCTCCTGATTTCTGTAGCAGTAGGAAGGCAATCCAATTGATCATCGTCGCCAAATGTAGTATCTTGAAAGACTGGCGACCACCAAGTAGATTAATGAATATATGGTTCATTAAAGCAAATAACTGGCGGCACGGTGGCACAGTGGTTAGCACTGCTGCCTCATGGTGCCGAGGTCCCAGGTTCGATACTGGCCCTGGGTCACTGTCCGTGTGGTGTTTGCACATTCTCGCCATGTCTGCCTGAGTTTCACCCCCACAACCCCAAAGATGTGCTGGTTAGGTGGATTGGCCACTCTAAATTGCCCCTTAATTGGAAAAAAAATAATTGGATACTCTAAATTTATAAAAAAAACAATATTAAAGCAAATAACTATTTACAGACAGTGAGATAAAGGCGACCATACTCCCCGACTCCAAACTCCTAACTACCAGTAAAACCCGCGCTCAGCCCCAGGATCCACGCAGTCCGGCCTGATTGGTTCTACAGTGTCACATGACCCTCTGAGTCCTCGCCCCTTAAAGGGGCATGCTACCATAGTAACTTTTACTTTTTTGTTGAAGACGGGGAAGAACAGAGTCACAGGACCACTAATTGGTTTTAATAAAGAAAAAAACATTTATTAATCAGGACAAAAGTTGGATTATGATACAATCCTCCTTTACTCACCCTTATCTTAACAAAGATTAACATGATTACAAAGTATATTTTAAGCTACAATGGTCTCAGTAACACGACATCCCTTTAAGTGCACAAGACAATTGTCGTCACACGCACTTTGTTCTGAACCCAAGTTAGTGTCCATGGATTTCTCAGAATCCTTCCAGATGATTATTACGAGAGAACTTCCAAATTCCATCCCCAAAAACATGCTTTAAAATTCTTTTTCACAATAATACTTTCCATTAACGGTTTGCATTCTAAAGTTAATAGCTCTTTTGAACAAAGCTTCTGTTGCACTTTTAACAACAAATCCAATATCCAGGTTTTACAGCTCCTCCTTCAGACTTTTTTTGTCTTGACTGTGTCCAGAATGACTTTAACTCTCGATTCCAACACTGTATTAAGATGGTATAAAACGTTTGATTTACTTCTGACATTTGCTTCCCCACTTTAAATCTGGTTACTGTAATTGTCCCTTTAACTGAGAACACTTTGTTTACTCTTCCTTGAATTCTCCTGAACAATACCTTGGTCTCTGTTCTCTTACTTTCAGTCACCTTAGGACATTATTTCTGTCCCAATTCCCTGGTTATCTGGACCGTAACTGGTTCTTCGGGAAGCATGCCTCTTTGCAGCAGCCACCCTGTCCAGTCTTTCCTCTGGCAGAGTTGAGAGATAGTGGGGGTGCTATTTGGTAAGTGAGTCAAGTCTTGCAAATTAGCCAGCCCTCTGCCCACATGAATTGAGAACTATTCCCATTGTCACTGGCGTCCGGAGTTGGCTGGGGTCAGAATAAGCACTGGAGAGCCTGACAAGCTAGAGTTGCTTATAATTACTCCATGCCACACACTCATTCCAGCCAGGAATATGGCTCCCAGAATACCTGCTCCCTGCTTTCTGGAAAGAGAGCCAACCTGGATGCTGGATGCAGTGGAGGAGAGGAGGGCCACCATCTTCCCAGAGGGGGCCGCAGACTCAAGCCAGCTCGATTCAGCTGCACCTGGCAGGAGGCGGTAGAAGCGGTCAGTGCTGCCAGCCTGATGAGGAGGACTGGAACCCAGTGTCGAAAAAAGATGAGTGACCTCCTGAGGGCAGCTTGGGTGAGTCACCACCTCTATGCCCCTGGCATCGTTTCCATCCTTCAGTCCTCACATCTGCCTCCAATTCCTTAGAGGACGACAACACCCCACCTGCCTGCATTCCCATCAAATTCCACCCTTCACCAAACCCTAACACCTGTACTGCCCTCTTTGGCCAGGTGCTTTGCACACACATGCCAACAGCAAAAGACAGCCCGCAATAGAACTCACCTCCATGTATCTCACCATATCCTTTCTGTCGCCCCTTGGATAAGGTGGCCCATAACAGATGAGAGCGGCAAAATCCGGAGGGGACACCCCTGACCTGTGTGTCCAAACCCCTGTAGAGGAGAGGGCAATACAACTAACGGTCGAGGCTGAGGAAGTGGCAGTGGCTGACATGGGGGTCAGTGTGTGTCAACCAAGCGAGAACCCAATGCAATGCTGATGTCCCAATAGCGAGTGAGTCACCCCTCTCCCACTGACCAGTCCATCCCAAGATCTCACCCTCTTTTGTCTTGCAGGATCACCATCAGAAGAGGCGGGGCCGTCCGGGGTCTGCCGCCGCAGCCACATCTCCAGCGCACCCCACAGCACCAATCCAGGGAAGACACCGACTTCTCATCACTGCTGACACCTACACCCTCCACCATTGCAGAGACTTTCATCTCGGTGGGTATTTTAATGAAGAGGCTCCTGGGTCTCCTTTTGGTGCACTTCACAAATGCTGCAGCACATCAGGTGGAGGCAGAGATACCTGAGGAAGTGGGCGGTCGGAGGGCTGCCCGATCCCAGGAAACCGGGCAGGCATCGCGCTTCTGGAAAGTATGATCCCATCACTGGTAGAGATGCCTACACAGAGCCAGGATTTACAGGAGGGGTTGTCAGCAACTTTCTAGTGCCTTTGGGTTGAGCCGGAGGAGTCCTACTGCCTTCAGGTGCAGGAGATGGTGTCTCAATGCGTGGTACCCAGACCAACACTGAACGGGTGGCGTCTGCAGTGGAAGGCTTGGGATAAGAAGTCAGAGCCATGGGTCAAGATGTCCAAGGCTTTGGACACATTGTGCAGTTGATGGCTGAGGTGCAGAAAGGGGAGCCCAGTCACAGACAGGCATGCACCAGGCCCACATGGACATTGCTGCGGTGCTCCAGAACTTGGCTCATTCACAACGGGTCATGTTAGAGGGCATCGAGAGCATTTACCATTCCGACTGACCTTAACCAGTCACAGAAGGACATGACACAGGCACAGAGTGAAGCAATAAAAGAGATGACAGAGGCAGTGAGGGTGGTATGATGGCACAGTGGTTAGCACTGCCTCCTCAGCACCAGGGACCCGGATTCAATTCCGGCCTTGGGTGACTATGTAGAGTTTGAACTTCTCCCAGTATCTGTGTAGTTTTCCTCCGGGCGCTCCAGTTTCCTCCCACATACAAAGATGTGCCGGCTAGATGGATTGGCCATGCTAAATTGCCCCTTAATGTCCAAAGATGTGCAGGTTAGGTGGGGTTATGGGGATAGGGTGGGGGTGTGAGTCTCGGCAGGGTACTTTTTCGGAAGGTCGGTGCAGACTTGATGGGACTAATAGTCTCCTTCTGCACTGAAGAGATTCCATGATTCTATGTCTCACCTGCTGAGGGACATGTCCCAGTCTCACTGCTCCATGGCTGAGGGAATCGAGACCATGGCTCACATGAGCTCAAATGAGAGCAGGCCTCCAGGACTGGCAGTGCCAGGTGACAGTGGTGCTTCCGGAGTTCACTCTGGCCTCCCCTCCATCCCATGAGGTAGCCCACTGGCCATTGAGCACCCTGAGGAGGGAGGAAGGGAAGGGGCCCATTCCTGTGCCTCCTGCAGGGCAGGTGCTGGAACACCTTAGCCCTTTGAATCCCCCTGCCTGACACTGGTGCATCTGACAGGCAGCAAGCAGAACAGGGTGGCAGGTCATCACCTGTGACACTTGAAGGTCAACCGGGCCCATCGAAGCCTAGGCCCTCCAAAGTACGGCCGCCAAGTCATCACAGGTCAGAGGACGAGACAGGCAGCAGACCGCCTCCACTTCCGATGCGCTGACTGGGGTTACACCCAGAACGAGCGATAGGCCAAGTAAACTAAGGAAGTTAGAGACACTTGAGTTGGCACGGGTGTAGCACATAGGTGTTAGTTAGGGGTTACATGAACGTCCCACATGGTGCCACTCTCAGAGAGAAGTGGCAGGCCATGGGGCAGAGGTCTGAGCCCTCCTTGTATGACAGCTTACCCAGTGAGTGAGCCCTAACTGTTTATCGTCTCCCGAATCCCCCCCACCCATTCCATGAGATGGAGTGGCCATCTCACATACAGCGATCACCCGGCATGTGATCCTAAAGGCAGGAGCCAGACTTTGTCAGACAATGAGGAGCACCAGAGCTCATCTCACAGCAAATCATCATCACCTCTGTCCTGTGGACATGACCCGCTGATACTGCCAACCCGGGGCCAACACCCGTGGTGGTGTTGGTAAGACCCTTGGAGGGTGAGCTGTGGTAGTGGGAAGGAGTGGCATGCTAGGGGGAAGGTGAGTGAAAGTTGAGGGACAGGGAAGGTGGAGTGAAGGACTGAGGGACATATAAGGGGTGAGCGTTTGTGGGGAAGGGGGTTTCATTTTAAAGTGGGGAAGGGGTAAGGGGGAATGGAGGGGTTGTATAGGCCAGTGGAACTGCAGGTGACCAGGCCCCTCAGTTGGCAAATCAGGATGTGATGAGGCTGTCCCATGTGTCTGGGGGGCCTGGATCACATGTTGGCAGCCATACCCTGCCAGCCCGGGCTGCATACTCGGTTCATTCTGGACACCCTCCTCACCCTCCTTGTCAGATGAGGCCTTGCGCTCTTCCTCCTCCTCCACCATTTCACCCGCCTGCTGTGTGATGTTCTGCAGGATGCAATAGGCCAGCACAATGCTCGAGTCCCTCTTGGGGCTATATTGGAGAGCCCCACCAGAGTGGTCCAGGTATCGGAAGCGCATCTTCAGTAAGTTGCTGCACCGCTCAATGACTCGCCTGGTTGATGCATGGGCATCGTTATAAAGGGTCTCTGCACCGGTCTGGGGCCTCCGCACAGGGGCCATTAGCCATGACTTGAGTGGGTAACCCTTTTAAATGAAGAGAAAGGGGTGCATAGAATTTGAGGAAGAAAATTCAGTAATTAAAGGCACATATCTTCCCATGTGCCTGTAATCCGATGACTAGTGGTGTGCCTCAGGGGTTGATGTTGAGACCACAACTATTCACAATATATTTTAATGATCGGGAAGAAGGAACTGAAGACACTGTTGCTAAGTTTGCAGATGATACAAAGATCTGTAGAGGGACAGTAGTGTTGGGACTTGGTGATGCACAATCAATTACGACGAGACGAGAGTAGCGAGTAATCGAGGCTTTATTACACAGAGATATGTGGCCTCCTACAGCTGTTGCTGAAATGGCTGCAGCTTGGAGAGCACACACATTTATACTCCGCCTACTGGGCGGAGCCAGCAGACAGGGATCTACCCCTGTACCTGTAGTACAGGGGCCTTACCGTAATACCCTTGTATGCAGTGCAGTATATGCAATATAATACAACAGTGGTGACTACCACACTTGTGCAGGCTAGGAGAGTGGCAGATGGAATACAATGTGGAAAAGAACAAAGAACAAAGAATAAAGAAAAGTACAGAACAGGATCAGGCCCTTCGGTCCTCCAAGCTGTGCCGACCATGCTGCCCATCTAAACTAAAATCTTCTACACTTCTGGGGTCTGTATCCCTCTATTCCCATCCTTTTCATGTATTTGTCAAGATGCCCCTTAAATGTCACTATTGTCCCTGCTCCCACCACCTCCTCCGGCAGCGGGTTCCAGGCACACACTACCCCCTGTGTAAAAAACATGCCTCGTCCATCTCCTCTAAACCTTGCCTCTGCACCTTAAACCCATGCCCCCTAGTAATTGACCCCTCTACCCTGGGAAAGTCTCTGACTATCCACCCTGTCTCTGCCCCTCATAATTTTGTAGACCTCTATCAGGTCGCCCCTCAACCTCCGTCGTTCCAGTGACAACAAATTGAGTTTATTCAACCTCTCCTCATAGCTAATGCCCTCCATACCAGGCAACATCCTGGTAAATCTCTTCTGCACCCTCTCTAAAGCCTCCACATCCTTCTGGTAGTGTGGCAACCAGAATTGAACACTATACTCCAAGTGTGGCCTAACTATGGTTCTATACAGCTGCAACATGACTTGCCAATTCTTATACTCAATGCCCCGGCCAATGAAGGCAAGCATGCCGTATGCCTTCTTGACTACCTTCTCCACCTGTGTTGCCCCTTTCAGTGACCTGGGGACCTGTACACCTAGATCTCTCTGACTGTCAATATTCTTGAGGGTTCTACCATTCACTGTATAGTCACTACCTGCATTAGACCTTCCAAAATGCATTACCTCACATTTGTCCGGATTAAACTCCATCTGCCATCCCTCCGCCCAAGTCTCCAAATGATCTAAATCCTGCTGTATCCTCTGACAGTCCTCATTGCTATCCGCAATTCCACCAACCTTTGTGTTGTCCGCAAACTTACTGATCAGACCAGTTACATTTTCCTCCAAGTCATTTATATATACTACAAACAGCAAAGGTCCCAGCACTGATCCCTGTGGAACATCACTGGTCACAGCCCTCCAATTAGAAAAGCATCCTTCTATTGCTACTCTCTGCCTTCTATGACCTAGCCAGTTCTGTATCCATCTTGCCATCTCAACGCTGATCCCGTGTGACTTCACCAGTCTGCATGAGGGACCTTGTCAAAGGCCTTACTGAAGTCCAGATAGGCAACATCCACTGCCCTACCTGCATCAATTGTCTTTGTGACCTCCTCAAAAAACTCTATCAAGTTAGTGAGACATGACTTCCCCTTCACAAAACCATGCTGCCTCTCGCTAATACGTCCATTTGCTTCCAAATGGGAGTAGATCCTGGCTCGAAGAATTCTCTACAGTAATTTCCCTACCACTGACGTAAGGCTCACCGGCCTGTAGTTCCCTGGATTATCCATGCTACCCTTCTTAAACAAAGGAACAACATTGGCCCTTGTCGCCCAAGGGCCAACCCCTTACAAGAGGGAGCGCCTCAAAGGTGCCGGGAACCTCAGAATGCATCAGGATGTATGCGATGTGCACACTTCCTGGGTATCGGCACAGACGTGCATGATGTGCAGTTGGTGGTCGCACACCAATTGCACATTCAGGGAGTGGAACCCCTTCTTATTGATGAAAGGCACCCCTTGATAAACTGGTGCTCAGAGCGGGGGAATGCATTCCATCAATCACCTCCAGACACGGGTAATGCCAGTGATGGCGGCGAATCCTGCTGCCCGAGCATCCTGGTGGGCTTGGTCCAGATTGCATGTTATATAGTCCGATGCACGAGTTGCATGGGGCATTTGTCACATCACAGGTGCACCGGTGTGCAGACGTCGGTGAGATCCCAGACAGGTCCCGCTGGGATGATCCAGAGGCATTAAGGTTCAGGGCGATCGGCCACCGGGAGTGGGTGTCCTCCTCCAAATCCCCGCGGCGCAGGTGCGCCACCATCTGGCACAGGTGGCACACAATTCCCACTGGTTAGTGGAAGTCATTGGCAGCGCATGCTGTCCGGCAGCTCTTCGAAGGACAGGCATCAACAGTGTATATGTGACTTAACGCAGTGCCTGCTTCGTATCTCCTCCTCAGCCTGTTGGATGGCCAGTTCCTGAGCCTGACCAGTTGGCCCCTGCTCTTCTGGGATAGGCTCCTCTTGTGCAAGGTCTTCCCTGAGCTGGCCCTGCTCCTCCAGCCTTCATGCATCTGCAACGGCAGCTGCAGCCAGGTGGCTAGCAAGCATTGCTGGCTGTACTCTAAAATTCATTCTCTGCAGGAGTGGGGGGGTGGGGGGGGGGGGAACGAGACAGAAATGTTAGCAAGGTGAGTATTCCCTTGCCCAGCCTGAGTTGTATTGCAGTGCCACAGTCAACACATCCACCCCTCACCTGGCCCCCTCAATACATTGCACCTCTGTCCCCATCAGTGAGTGGCACCAGGCCTGTGTGGGGAGCCTCTGTGCGGGGAATCACACATCCCTGTCAACAGGGGTACCGGTGGCTGCCACAACCTGCCTTGTATCCTCCAGTGGGGTCTACTGTGGGTCTCCTCACTGGGTGGACGGCTGTTATCCCACCAGCAGGGTGGCAACTGGTTGTGTGGTGGAAAAGATCACTGTGCGCCACCAATCACCTCCATGCTTAGAGGCTTGTGCATGGACAGGTCCTACAGATGGAGGTGAATGAGAGAAGTATGCATCTGCTGGGAGCTTAGGAGCAGTGTGATGTGGGCCTGGGTGTGACACACAAGTTGTGAACCTGACCGGGGGCAGGGTGGATGGGAGCAGGGGCTTGGTGGGCAGGCAGGGCTTGGAGACAGCTGGTGGTCTTGAGGGGTGGGCTAGCTGATAGTGTCACTGGTGAGGCCTCTGCCCGAAGAGGGGCATTGTGCCAGTGAGGGTGTTAAAGACCATGCAGCATCACTACCTTGTTACATAATCCATTCAGCTCATTTAAATATGTCTGCACAGAATTTTCCTGGCGTGCAGAACCTACCGGCCATGCCTGAGAGACCTCGCCAGGACACCGATTAGTACACAAAGTGGACCAGTCATAACGGCGTCTGTAGAGATCTCCCAGGCCACTGGAAACCCCCAGGTGGTCGGGCATTGGGCAGAGTTGCACACCGGCACTCACGCTGGCACCTGCACACTGCCAGGGTGCCCAGGCTACCTCCCCGTCACGAGCATAATGCAGCCCAGAGTTCCCGGTGTGGACTTCCGAAACAGTGCCTTCTGTGTGATTCTTTCACATATCCACTTAGCTTTCTACTCCGAAAGCCTCCGTTAAATTCCACCCTAAGTGTTTGGCTCTCAATGCATGCAGAGCAACAAGATATGTCCCAAATCCATTGCTTCGCCACATCTCAAGAACAAATAATTTCAACCCGGCTCAACTACCTCACCGCGGCATCCAGACCCCCCCTCCCCACTGTACCCAACTTATCTCTTCCGGGGTCCTCGAGCCCCCCTCACCCCACCTCTTATGGGAAAGGCACCCTGGGCCTAACCCCTGGCATGGGCAACCTGGGCACTGCCAGCCTGGCACCCTGGCAGTGCCCATGTCAGTCTGACAGTGCCCCTGCCAGCCTGGCAGTGCCACCTGGGCACCCTGGTAGTGTGCAGGTGCCAGCGTGAGTGCCGGTGTGCAACTCTGCCCAATGCCCAACCACTTGGGGGTCTCCAGTGGCCTGGGAGATCTCTACAGACGCCGTTATGTCTGGCCCACATTTGTGTACTAATCGGTGTCCTGGCGAGGTCTCAGGCATGGCCGGTAGGTTCTGGGCGCCAGGAGAATTCAGTACAGACATATTTAAATGAGCTGAATGGATTATGTTAAGAATGTAGAGGTCAGAACAACTATGGTGTATCTGGCAATATATTCATGTTTGTTTTCAGGACAAGAGCGCTCAAGCTCTACAGCACCAGTTCAAAGCAGAGTTATTTTCATGGAGTTCTTAATTTATTTCTATTCCAAGCATGAAAACTCTTTTTCAGATCTATACTTATTGATTGAGACATCAGCTGATTAACAATACACATTATTTTCACTAACAACACCAGAGTAGTTCAAATTCTAAACTGATTTGAAAACAGATATTTTAACAGCATATATGGATTATCAAATATGGCAAGAGAGAGCCACACACATCATATTGCAATTGGTTAGAAATACAGATAACTGTGGTTGAAAAATATCTAAGGAGGAACCGGTTCCTAAACTTATTCGTACAACTCATTACTTTTGGATGTGTAATCAATTTGAAGGTTCTCTTTGCATAACTCATCTCAAAATTATTCTGGAGCAATTTGTTAACAATGATGCATGATGTTTAATTTATGATTCATATATGGAAAACATTTAAGATTGCTGCATTGATAAAAGAAATTTTCAACAATAATCTGTGCAAGTTAGAACACCATAAGACATTAATTGAAAACAAGTACATACACAAGGTTAAAACAGAAATATTTGGGTATATCAGTCATGATTTCACTTGGTAAAAACTTTAGAATATAAGACAACATTTGAGCACATTCATTACCATGAATACAATTGCTGGTAAAATTAAAGAATCCTTATAGTTGTTTCGGTTCTCCTAAGGATACTTTAACTGATTCCTTATGAATTCCGTCTGAAAAAGAGTGTTGCTACTGAGAAAAACATGAATTTGTTTTATAGTTTTTGCAGGTTTTCCTTTATTTAGGGCTGATTTTCATCACTGTTTATCTCCACGTCCACAGTTGGTTCTTTGGAAATTTTCTTGACTGTTGCAACATCTGCTGAGAAAATCAATATAGTTCAGAATCACTTCATGGTGCTTGAACACAAACAAAGATTCTAACATTGTACACATAAGAGGCAACTTCAACCCTTGAAAGCAGATCGGCTTGGGTTGGGTGGAATGCAAGAATAGAAAAAAAACCTGAAACCAAATCCCAGCCTGCCTCATCCTGCCCACTTCCAGTTTCAATAGAGGCAGGGCGGGGTGTGGGCAGCCAGTCATATTCAGGAGGCGAGTTGGCCATTTAAATAGAATAATGATGCTGCATGGCTCAGATTATGTCTCTTCAAAACCAACAATTCTAGCCAGCTGAGTTTCCCAGCCTCAGGAAATCTGGACCGAAAGGGAAGCCAAGACTACCACATGGAAGAGATGAGTGCCTTTCTAGCACTGCTTATGGGGGCCGGGGAAGTAAGAGTGTTTCTCTATGATCTCCAACCTCGCAAAGCAAATCTACTTCCCAACATCCATATTGTCTTCCTCACCCCCAGGTTCACTCACTTGCCACTGCTCCAGGATCATTCCTTTTCCCTCTTCAGGATCATCAACCTCCCAACTCCAGGATCACCAATCTCCTCACTCCTGGATCACTGACCTGCTCTCAATCCAGATCACCAACCTCCCCACTCCTGGATCACCAACTTCCTCACTCCAGGACTACTGACCTGTTCTCACCCCAGGACCACTAATCTCCTCACTCCTGGATCAAAATCTCCTCACTCCAGGATCACTATCCTGCTCTCACTCCAGGATCGCCAATCTCCTCACTCCCAGATCACCAATCTCCTCACTCCTGGATCACCAAACTCCTCACTCCAAGATCGCCAATCGCCTCACTCCTGGATCACCAATCTCCTCACTCCTGGATTACCAAACTCCTCACTCCAGGATTGCCAATCTCCTCACTCCAGGATCACCAAACTCCTCACTCCCAGATCACCAATCTCCTCACTCCAGGATCACCAATCTCCTCACTCCAGGATCACCAATCTCCTCACTCCAGGATCACCAAACTCCTCACTCCCAGATCACCAATCTCATCACACAAGGATCACCAATCTCCTCACTCCAGGATCACCAATCTGCTCACTCCAGGATCACCAAACTCCTCACTCCCAGATCACCAATCTCCTCACTCCTGGATCACCAATCTCCTCACTCCAGGATCACCAATCTCCTCACTCCAGGATCACTATCCTGCTCTCACTCCAGGATCGCCAATCTCCTCACTCCCAGATCACCAATCTCCTCACTCCTATATCACCAAACTCCTCACTCCAGGATCGTCAATCTCCTCACTCCAGGATAGCCAATCTCCTCACTCCTGGATCACCAAACTCCTCACTCCTGGATCACCAAACTCCTCACTCCAGGATCACCAAACTCCTCACTCCAGGATCGCCAATCTCCTCACTCCAGGATCACCAATCTCCTCACTCCAGGATCACCAATCTCCTCACTCCAGGATCACTATCCTGCTCTCACTCCAGGATCGCCAATCTCCTCACTCCCAGATCACCAATCTCCTCACTCCAGGATCACCAAACTCCTCACTCGAGGATCACCAATCTCCTCACTCCAGGATCACCAATCCCCTCACTCCAGGATCACTATCCTGCTCTCACTCCAGGATCGCCAATCTACTCACTCCTGGATCACCAAACTCCTCACTCCAGGATCGTCAATCTCCTCACTCCAGGATCACCAACCTCCTCACTCCAGGATCGTCAATCTCCTCACTCCAGGATCACCAACCTCCTCATTCCAGGATCGGCAATCTCCTCACTCCAGGATCACCAATCACCTCACTCCAGGATCACTATCCTGCTCTCACTCCAGGATCGCCAATCTCCTCACTCCCAGATCACCAATCTCCTCACTCATGAATCACCAATCTCCTCACTCCAGGATCACCAATCTCCTTACTCCAGGATCACCAATCTCCTCACTCCCAGATCACTAATCTTCTCACTCCAGGATCACCAATCTCCTCACTCCCAGATCACCAATCTCCTCACTCCAGGATCACCAAACTCCTCACTCCAGGATCGCCAATCTCCTCACTCCAGGATCACCAATCTCCTCGCTCCAGGATCACCAATCTCCTCACTCCAGGATCACTATCCAGCTCTCACTCCAGGATCGCCAATCTCCTCACTCCCAGATCACCAATCTCCTCACTCCTGAATCACCAATCTCCTCACTCCCAGATCACTAATCTTCTCACTCCAGGATCACCAATCTCCTCACTCCTAGATCACCAATCTCCTCACTACAGGATCACTATCCTGCTCTCACTCCAGGATCGCCAATCTCCTCACTCCCAGATCACCAATCTGCTCACTCCTGAATCACCAATCTCCTCACTCCCAGATCACTAATTTTCTCACTCCAGGATCGCCAATCTCCTCACTCCCAGATCACCAATCTCCTCACTCCAGGATCACTATCCTGCTCTCACTCCAGGATCGCCAATCTCCTCACTCCCAGATCACCAATCTCCTCACTCCAGGATCACCAATCTCCTCACTCCAGGATCGCCAATCTCCTCACTCCCAGATCACCAATCTCCTCACTCCTGGATCACCAAACTCCTCACTCCAGGATCGCCAATCTCCTCACTCCAGGATCACCAATCTCCCCACTCCAGGATCACTATCCTGCTCTCACTCCAGGATTGCCAAACTCCTCACTCCCAGATCACCAATCACCTCACTCCTGGATCACCAAATTCCTCACTCCAGGATCACCAATCTCCTCACTCCCAGATCACCAATCTCCTCACTCCATGATCATCAATCTCCTCACTCCAGGATCACCAATTTCCTCACTCCAGGATCACCAATCTCCTCACACCATGATCATCAATCTCCTCACTCCAGGATCACCAATCTCCTCACTCCCAGATCACCAATCTCCTCACTCCATGATCATCAATCTCCTCACTCCAGGATCACCAATTTCCTCACTCCAGGATCACCAATCTCCTCACACCATGATCATCAATCTCCTCACTCCAGGATCACCAATCTCCTCACTCCCAGATCACCAATCTCCTCACTCCATGATCATCAATCTCCTCACTCCAGGATCACCAATCTCCTCACTCCAGGGTCACCAATCTCCTCACTCCTGAATCACTGACCTGCTCTCACTTCAAGATCACCAATCTCCTCACTCCAGGGTCACCAATATCCTCACTCCAAGATCACCAACCTCCTCACTCCAGGATCACCAATCTCCTCACTCCTGGATCACTATCCTGCTCTCACTCCAGGATCGCCAATCGCCTCACTCCCAGATCACCAATCTCCTCACTCATGAATCACCAATCTCCTCACTCCAGGATCACCAATCTCCTCACTCCAGGATCACCAATCTCCTCACTCCCAGATCACTAATCTTCTCACTCCAGGATCACCAATCTCCTCACTCCCAGATCACCAATCTCCTCACTCCAGGATCACTAAACTCCTCACTCCAGGATCGGCAATCTCCTCACTCCAGGATCACCAATCTCCTCGCTCCAGGATCACCAATCTCCTCACTCCAGGATCACTATCCTGCTCTCACTCCAGGATCGCCAATCTCCTCACTCCCAGATCACCAATCTCCTCACTCCTGAATCACCAATCTCCTCACTCCCAGATCACTAATCTTCTCACTCCAGGATCACCAATCTCCTCACTCCTAGATCACCAATCTCCTCACTACAGGATCACTATCCTGCTCTCACTCCAGGATCGCCAATCTCCTCACTCCCAGATCACCAATCTCCTCACTCCTGAATCACCAATCTCCTCACTCCCAGATCACTAATTTTCTCACTCCAGGATCGCCAATCTCCTCACTCCCAGATCACCAATCTCCTCACTCCAGGATCACTATCCTGCTCTCACTCCAGGATCGCCAATCTCCTCACTCCCAGATCACCAATCTCCTCACTCCAGGATCACCAATCTCCTCACTCCAGGATCGCCAATCTCCTCACTCCCAGATCACCAATCTCCTGACTCCTGGATCACCAAACTCCTCACTCCAGGATCGCCAATCTCCTCACTCCAGGATCACCAATCTCCCCACTCCAGGATCACTATCCTGCTCTCACTCCAGGATTGCCAAACTTCTCACTCCCAGATCACCAATCACCTCACTCCTGGATCACCAAATTCCTCACTCCAGGATCACCAATCTCCTCACTCCCAGATCACCAATCTCCTCACTCCATGATCATCAATCTCCTCACTCCAGGATCACCAATTTCCTCACTCCAGGATCACCAATCTCCTCACACCATGATCATCAATCTCCTCACTCCAGGATCACCAATCTCCTCACTGCATGATCATCAATCTCCTCACTCCAGGATCACCAATTTCCTCACTCCAGGATCACCAATCTCCTCACACCATGATCATCAATCTCCTCACTCCAGGATCACCAATCTCCTCACTCCCAGATCACCAATCTCCTCACTCCATGATCAACAATCTCCTCACTCCAGGATCACCAATCTCCTCACTCCAGGATCACCAATCTCCTCACTCCTGGATCACCAATTTTCTCACTACAGGATCACCAATCTCCTCACTCCAGGATCACCAATCTCCTCACTCCAGGATCACCAATCTCCTCACTCCCAGATCACCAATCTCCTCACTCCAGGGTCACCAATCTCCTCACTCCTGAATCACTGACCTGCTCTCACTTCAAGATCACCAATCTCCTCACTCCAGGGTCACCAATATCCTCACTCCAAGATCACCAACCTCCTCACTCCAGGATCACCAATCTCCTCACTCCTGGATCACCAATTTTCTCACTACAGGATCACCAATCTCCTCACTCCAGGATCACCAATCTCCTCACTCCAGGATCACCAATCTCCTCATTCCAGAGTCACCAATCTCCTCACTCCAGGATCACTAATCTTCCCACTCCAGGATCACCAATCTCCTCATTCCAGGATCACCAATCTCCTCACTCCAGGATCACTAATCTTCTCACTCCAGGATCACCAATCTCCTCACTCCAGAGTCACCAATCTCCTCACTCCAGGATCTCCAATCTCCTCAATCCAGGATCACTAATCTTCCCACTCCAGGATCACCAATCTCCTCATTCCAGGATCACCAATCTCCTCACTCCAGGATCACTAATCTTCTCACTCCAGGATCACCAATCTCCTCACTACAGAGTCACCAATCTCCTCACTCCAGGGTCACTAATCTTCTCACTCCAGGATCACCAATCTCCTCACTCCAGGATCACCAATCTCCTCACTCCAGAGTCACCAATCTCCTCACTCCAGGATCACCAATCTCCTCTCTCCAGGATCACTGGCTTTCCCCCATTCCTGGGTCATCCATGTTTCCACTCAAGGATCATTGAGCAGCTCCCAGTGGTGGCAGGAGGAGGCCCTTAAATGGCCGAAAATAGGTAATTTGGTTGCTGCATACCCTCCCTGCTGTGGGTAAATGTGGGAGTGGGTAGATGACATGTATAATGCTGCTGACTTGGTGCCCAATTTTACACTGCCACTTGCCAACCCACCCCTTGAGGGGAGAGTAAAATTTGAGTTATAGAAAACGCCCTTCAGCCCATCGTGTCTGCGCCGGTCAAAAAAAGCCACCTAAGTATTCTAATCCCATTTTCCAACAGTGGGCCCATCATCTTGTATGCCTTGGCATCACAATGTTATGAGGGTCTCTATCTCCACCACTCTTTCAGGCAGCAAGTTCCAGACTCCCAACACTCTCTGGGTAAAAAGGTTTTTCCTCAATTTCCCTCTAAACCTCCTGCCCTTACCTTAAATCTATGTCCTTGGTCATTGATCTCTCCACCAAAGGGAAAAGTTTCTTCCTGTCTACTGTATCTATGCATCTCATAATTTTATACATCTCAATCATTTCCACCTCAGTTTCCTCTGCTCCAAGGAAACAACCTCAGTTTATCCAATCTCTCCTCATAACTAAAACTTACCAGTCCAGGAAACATCCTGGTAAATCTCCTCTGCACCCTTTCAAGTGCTATCATATCCTTCCTATAATGTCGATTCCAGAACTGTACACAATATTCTAACTGTGGCCTAACCAATGTTTTATACAGTACAAGCATAACCTCCCTGCCCTTAAACTCCATGCCTCAGCTAGTAAAGCAAGTACACCATATACCTTCTTAATCACTGTATCTATCTGCTCTACTACCTTAAGGGACCGGTGAACATGCACACCATGGTTCCTCTGATCCTCAGTGCTTCCCAAAGTCCTGCCGATTATTGTGTGTTGCCTTGTCTTGTTTGTCCTGCCCAAGTGCATCACCTCACACTTATCCAGATTGAATTCCATTTGCCACTGATCAGCCCATCTGACCAGTCCATCTAAATCCTCCAGTAATCTAAGGCTATCCTCACTATTTATCACCCCACCAATTATTGTATCATCCACAAACTTACTGATCAACCCTCCTGCATTCATGTCTGAATCATCTATACAAAGCACAAGCAGCAAGGTCCCAGCACTGATCCCTGTGGGACCTCAGTGGACATAGGCTTCCAATCAGAAAAACACACCTTGACCCTCACCCTCTGCTTCTTGCCACTCAGCCAATTCTGCATCCAATTAGCCAAATTTCCTTGGATCCCCTGGGCTCTTGCCTTTGCTATCGGTCTCTCATGTGGAACCTTATCAAAAGCCTTGCTGAAGTCTCAATAGAGTATGTCGAATGTATTGCCCTCATCTGCACACCTGGTCACCTCTTCGAAAAATTCAATCAAGTTGGTCAGACATGACCTCCCCTTAACAAAACCATGCTGAC
The DNA here is from genome assembly GCF_047496885.1 of Scyliorhinus torazame. Lineage (NCBI taxonomy): Eukaryota > Metazoa > Chordata > Chondrichthyes > Carcharhiniformes > Scyliorhinidae > Scyliorhinus > Scyliorhinus torazame. The sequence continues at coordinate 109,215,797 of NC_092709.1, read as the reverse complement.
TGTTCTTGATTAATCCCTGCCTCTCCAAATGACTCGCAGAATTGCTTCAAATAATTTCTCCACCAGTGAGGTTAGACTGACTGGCCTGTAGTTTCCTGGTTTCTCCTTTCCTCCCTTCTTGAATAATGGGACCACATTGGCTATCCTCCAGTCCTCCGGCCCCTCCTGTGGCCAGAGAGGGATTGAAAATTATTGCCAGCACCTCTGCTATTTCCTCCCTTGCCTTACTCATCAGCCTGGGATATACTTCATCTGGCCCTGGCAGCTTGTCTACTTTTAAGCATAACAGATCATTCAGAACCTCGTCTCTGACTATGTTAATTTCTTTAATTTTATCACAGCCCTTCTCCCTGATTTCTATACCCACACTGTCCCTCTCACTAGTGAACACTGACACAAAGTATTCACTTAGAACCCTACCTATGTCCTCCAGCTCTACACCCAAATTCCCACTGTGGTCCTAAATGGGTCCTACTCTTTCTCTAGTTATCCTCTTATCCCTAATGTACTTGTAAAATAATTTAGGATTTTCCTTTATTTTGCCTGCCAGCATCCCTTCATGTCTCCTTTATTTTTTCTAATTTCCTTTTTGAGTTTCCTCTTGCACATTCTCTGCGCCTCTAGGGCTTTTTGCTGTTTTGAACCCTCGATATGTGCCACAAGTCTCCCTTTTTCTCCTTATCCAATGCTGTATATTCCTCGATATCCAGGGTTCACTAGATTTATTGGTCCCACCCTTTTTCTTGATTGGAACATGTTGGCCCTGTAATCTCCCTATTTCCTTCTTGAATGAGTCTCACTGTTCCATCACAGGTTAACCTAAAAGTGACTGCTTCCAGTCCACTCTGGCCAATTTATATCTGATCTTATTAAAATTGGCCTTCCCCCAGTTTAGAACTTGGATTTCAGGCCCATCCTTGTCGTTTTCCATAACAATCTTGAATCTAATGGTTATGATCACTGTCTGCAAATTGCTTCCCCACTGATATTTCAACCACCTGCCTGACTTTGTTAACCACAATTAAGTCCAGGACCTCTTTTATAGGACCTTTTCATTACTGGTTTAAACATTTATCCTGAATGCATTTTAAGAATTCCACTCCCTCCAAACCTTTCACAGTATGATTACTCCAATTAATGTTGGGCAAGTTGAAATCCCCACTATCACTACCCTATTACTTTTACACTTCTCTGCAATTTGCCCACATACCTGCTGTTCTATTCTTCTCGGAATGTTAGAGGGCCTATAGAACTCTCCCAGCAATGTGATTGCTCCTTTTTGATTTTTTAGTTTGATCCATATGGCTTTATTTGAAGAGCCTTCAAAGATGTCGTACCTCCTTACTGCTATAATTGATCCCTTGATCAAAATTGCAACACCCCCTCCTCTTTTACCTCCTTCCCTGACGATCCTATATCCTGGAATATTGAGCTGCCAATCTTGCCCCTCTCTCAACCATGTCCCCAGTGACAGCAATGGAATCGTACTTCCATGTTTCAATTTGTGCCCTCAACGCATCTGCCTTGTTCGTCAGACTCCTTGCATTAAACTAAATACCATCCAATCTTCCCAAACTCCCTTGTGACTTTATTGGTCGAGAGATTCTATGCTTTCCTGACTCACTTGATGTCTTCTAGTTTTGACTGTGCATCTCTCCCTGCTGAACCTTCTTTCAGGATCTCAGCCCCCTGCCAAGTTAGTTTAAACTCTCCCCAACAGCACTAGCAAACCTCTCTGCAAGGACACTGATCCCATTTCGGTTCAGGTGCAAACTGTCTGCCTTATAGAGGTTTCACCGTCCCCAAAACTGGTCCCAATGTCCCAGAAAAAAGCCCTCCCCCCCTGCACCATTTCTCCAGCCATGGACTAACCTCCTATTTCTATACACACTAGCAATTGGCACCAGAAATAATCCAAAGATTGCTAACTTCTGGGTCATGTTTTTTAATCTACTTCCTAGCTCCCTAAATTCTGCTTCCTGGACCTCATCCCTTTTTCTTCCGATATCATTGGTACCAATGTGTACCACCAGAGGAAGCTTCAGTGGGTATTTTGGTGGCCATTACTTCATTCATAACTACTACTACTATTTTATGGACCCACTTGAGGAACTGAAATCATGCCCTGCAGATAGGCATAAATGTGGCTCGAAAACGTCATTGAATGCATCAGATTATCAGTTCCAAATACAACCATCACAGTCTTTGGATGGCTCACAAGCAATTTCATTGACAGAATCTAAGGGTATTTTATGTAAAAACAACAATAATAGCAACAGAACCAAAGTCTTTAGCATGTTAATGCTATATTTTAATTTATCAACAACTTATATTCGCCGCCGCCATGCAATCAGAGAGGCGAAGGCCACAACATCGGCCTTCCTCCACTCCATGAGCTCCGGCTTCTCTGAAAACCCAAATATCGGCACCAAAGGGTCCGGGTCCACATCCTCCTCCACTATCCTGGCTAAGACCGCGAACACTCACGGCCAGAATCTTCCCAATTTTTTGCATCCCCAAAACATGTGCGAGTGATTCGCTGGCCCCCTGCCCATACCTCTCACACTCTTCTGCTAACCTCTGAAAGAACCCACTCATTCTCGCCCGAGTCATATGCACCCTGTGCATCACCTTAAACTGTATCAGGCTCATCCTTGCACAAGAGGAGGTCCCGTTTACCCTACGCAGTGCCTCACTCCATACTCCCCAATTGATCTCCTCTCCCACCTCCGCTTCCTATTTCTCTTTGATTTTCACCACCCGCTTGCCTCCCCGCTCTCCCAGCCACTTGTATATATCCCCAATTCCTCCCTCCCCTTCCACATCCGGAAGCATCAGTCGCTCCTGCAGGGTGTATCCTGGAAACCTAGGAACCCCTTCCAGACCTTTCGTGCAAAGTCCATAACCTGTAGATACCTGAACTCACTCCCCCTCGGCAGCTCTACCCTCTCCCTTAGCTCCTCCAGACTGGCGAACCCTTCCTCCAAATACAGGTCACTCACCTTGACCGGCCCCACTTCCCGGCACCTCTTGTATACACTGTCCACCCCCCCGGCACAAACCCATGATTCTCGTACAATGGAATTAGCACCAACATCCCTTCCACCCTAAAATGCCTCCTCAACTGATTCCATGGGCTGGATTCTCCACATCCAGACGCCAAAATCGCGTTCAGCGACAGGGCGGAGAATCCAGTTTCCCGCATGAAATCGGGACTGGCACCGGTTCAGTGATTCACCGCCCCCCGAAAAGCGGGGTACGTGCCGATTATCCACCACCTAAGGCCATTGCCCGAGGTCCGCCCTGCTATTCTCCGCCCCTGACTGGGCGAATTCCCAACGGCGTAGATCATGGTCCCACCGTTCGTGATACCCGCGTGGCGACTGCGGACTCAGTTTGGGGCCGCACAGCCGGGGGAGGGTCGATTGGAAGGCGGGGGGGGGGGGGGGGGGGGGCGGCTCATTCGGGACCGGGATTTTTTTGTGTGGGCAGTCCGGGTCGGGCGAGCGGCTGATCGAGGGCACGGCCTCTGATCCGGAGGCGCGGCAGGCCGTAGCTGCAGCTGAGCTGCGAGCTCCACGACAGCTGCCTGATAGCCACCTGCAAGGCTCTGAATCTGTGGCCTTTTGACGGCAGTTTTCCTGGTGTAAAATACCAGTTTTCATAATGGCGTGGGGATGTAGCTCCTGAAATGGAGAATCCTGCCCCATATCTTCACCATGGACTGCACCACCGGGCTCCCTGAATACCTACTCGGAGCCATTGGCAACGCTGCCATCACCATAACCCTCAAACTAGACACCGTACAAGATTCTTCCTCCATCTTAGCCCATTCTACCCCTTCTCCTTCCCACCACCGCCGCCCCTTGTCCACATTCGTCACCCAATAATAATGAAGCAGGGTTGGCGTTGCCGACCCTGCTGCCTCTACCATGAAACAAGCATCTCACTGGCGAGCTCTCATTCTCTGATTTTGCCCACCCCTCTCGGGGGACATAGCGAGGTTCCCTCCCAGAAAAGGCGGGGGCCCCATTTAAATCCATTTCCATCTACTTAAGGGGCTTCCTTGCCATATGTTCACCCCACATTAAGAATTCCCCTCTTGCCGAATGATGTCACATCGGTGAGGTTTACAACTGCTTTTGTAAAACATGAAGCAGTTAAGTGGAACCCGTCAAGGCGCAAAGGTAAGCATAGCCCCAGGGGAAGAGGGCCATACCTGGGCAGTACTCTGGCACTGCTCCCTGGCACCCTAGTGCCAATCCAGCAGTGCCAACTTGGCACTGCCCTATGGAGAGCTCCGTTCTGGGGTGGGTTCCCCTTATGTGTGGGTGGGGAAGTTGCTTATTGGGGGGGGGGGGATTGCCCTTGTGCTTATGGGGACAGGGTTTCCTGGTACTTTTAGGAGTATCAGTGGAGGGAGTGAAAAGGGTACCCTGATCTCTATGAGGTCCCACCCCACCCCGCCCCCGCCAGCATGACGGGAAAAAACATGCATCCATATTTTCTCTGCAGAGTGCCAGAATATCTGGAGATAACACCCAGCTATGCAGCTGGAGAACTGCACGCAGGCTTTCTCGTCTCAGCCAGCACTCTGTGCACATAGTACAAAATTCAGTCCAACAAGTTGAATGACCTCCATCTGTGCTGCCACTATGCTACAATTTTACAAGAGAACTTATGAGGGCCTCACAAAGAAGACTTATCCTCCCTTGCAGCAGGCTACCTATACCTGCCCATCTTTGATAAATCCTGTGCCCCATCCTCATCCCTACTGCTGGGGGCTAGCTGCAAAACCCCCTCTCACATCCCGTCACCAATCCCTGCCAGGGTCTTCCATCCTCCACTGACTTTTCAGGAGTGTTCACACAAATCCTGCCACGAGATGCTCACATTCGCTCACTGGTCAGGCAGTTACTTGGATTCATTGTCAGGAGGACTCTGTAAAGATTCATTTAAATTACGCCATTTCTTTAAGATCGGTAGAGTATTTACATCCCTGGTCCTGCTAGGTTTGCCATCCACTACCATACATCCTTCCAGCCCCTGCCTGTAATATCAAGGCCATTGATTCATTTTAGACACAACCACATCTGAAATGTTATATATCAGCACAAAGACAAAAAAGCATGGCATTGAAAGGGATGTATTAACCAATTTCTCTATTGATGATTTAGACCTATCAATAATATTTATCCGCACATATATGCAAATAATATTTTAACTAAAGCATTAGAGTTAAATATAACCAATGAGATTTATAAAGAAAAGATTATTCCACATTCTATTCAACTTCTCCCTTTAGGGCCTAAGGCAGTATTTATTTGGTTTCTACTGTACCCTGCCTGAGGCATTGCGTGGCGAAATCCAATCTCACATTTCCCACTGGGAGAAAGTGGCTAATAAGTGAGATAAGCTATACTCTCATTCATCAATGTACTCGGGACCTGCAGCTCAACAGAATCTTTCTAAGTGCAAAAAACTTGAAAATAAGACAGAACACCAGAAATCGCACATCCATTTTTTAAAGGACTGCATGCAAATTATTCTTAATGTCATAGCAGTACACTGAACATTAATATAAAAATGTCAAATTAGGAAGTTCTCTTTAAAAATGTTGCCACAATTGTGATTCTGAATCGTACAAAAAGTAGTAATCACTGTCGGATTGACACTCCACTTCTATTTTCTTACCTTGCACCAGACCTCTGCATTTATGCCTCTGGACTTGCAAACTGGGCCTCTACAGCAATGCATGTTCTGAGAGTTCTTCCTTCATATTGCAGGATCGTCGGGGAAAGCTCAAGCACACCCCCTTTCTATGGCATGAGCTGCCTTATTCTGCTATGTAGAGTTTTATGGTCCCAAAGCCACTTTGAGAAGCTACAGGCAAAAGGTAAATAGATCCTCGACTTCCTGACCCATAGATGACAATCAGTAAAGATAAACAACACACCTCCTCTACGATAATCTTCAACACCGGGGCCCCACAAGGCTGCATACTTAGCCCCTTATTATAGTTCCTACACACACAACTGTGTGGCAAAATTCAACTCCAACGACAAGTTTGCTGATGACACGACCATAGTGGGTCGGATCTCGAACAACAGTGAGCACAAAAGAGAAGTAGAGAACCTAGTGGAGAGGTGCAATGAAAACAATCTCTCCCTCAATGTCAGCAAAACTAAGGAGCTGGTCATTGACTTCAGGAAGTGAAATGTCGTAAACACCTCTGTCTACAACAATGGTGCTGAGGTTCTTTACTCAGAGAGTGGTTGGGGTGTGGAACGCACTCCCAGCTATGGTAGTGGAGTTGGACACTTTAGGAACTTTCAAGTGGTTATTGGATAGACATATGGAGTGCACTAGAATGATTGGGAGTAGGTTAATTTGATCTTAGTTTCAGACTACTTCGGCACAACATCGTGGGCCGAAGGGCCTGTACTGTGCTGTACAGTTCTATGTTCTATGTGGAGATGGTTGACAGCTTCAAATTCCGAGGTGTGCACATCACCAACAATCTGTCCTGGTCCACCCACGTTGACACTACGACCAAGAAAGCACAACAGTGCCTATTCTGCCTCAGGAAACTAAGGAAATTGGGCATGTTCACATTGACTCTTACCAATTTTTACAGATGGACTATAGAAAGTATCCTATCTGGCTGCATCACGGCCTGGTATGGCAACTGCTTGGCCCAAGAGCGTAAGAAACTACAGAGAGTAGCGACCATAGCCCAGTCCATCACATGAAACCGCCTCCCATCCATTGACTCTGTCTATATCTCCCGCTGCCTTGGGAAAGCGGGCAGCATAATCAAATTCCCCACCCATCCAGGTTACTATCTGACTGGACTGTATGCAAAACAATACTTTTCACTATACCTCAGTACACATGACGATAAATCTTAATTTGTATGGTGGTGGGTGAAACAGTAGGGTGGCAGGTGGATGAGGAGGTAGGGTAGAAGGTGGGTAGGCGCCAGTGGCAGATGGGTGGGTGAAACGGTAGGGTGGCAGGTGGATGAGGGGGTAGGGCAGAAGGTGGGTGGGGGACATTGGCAGGTGGGTGGGTGAGGGGATAGAGTGGCAAATAGGTGTATAATGGGATTGGATAGAAGGTAGATGGTTGAGGTGTTAGTGTGGCAAGTGGGTGGGTGAGGGGATGGGGTGGAAGGTGGGTGAAGGAGCAGCGTGCTGAGTGGGAGAGGGGATAGAGTAGAATGTGGGTGGGTGAGGGGGTAAGCTGACAGTGGGTAGGGGGTTGGGGGTAAGGTGAGGATACAGTAGCTGGTGAGTGGGTAGTGACGCAGATGGGTGGGTGAGGGGATAGAGTATCATAGAATCCCAGCATTGCAGAAGGAGGCCATTCGGCCCAACAAGTCTGTACCAAGTCTCTGAAAGAGCAGCCTACCTAGGTCCACCCCAGCCCTATTCCCATAACCCCACCTAACTTGCACATCTTTGGACACTAACGTTATTTCTCCAAATGTTCTTGTCTCTCTTCCTGATGATGCCGGGTCATGGGGGTAATCTTCAACTTTGCTGCCTGTGTGGTAATCTGGTGGAGCAGATCACCCACCCATTGTAAAGCCTGCCTTATTTTCATGTCACTGAAATCAATAGTGTGAAAACTGGATACGCTCCATAAAGGCCATGTGGTATACTCCACCAAGTTATCGCACAGTTAACAAAGTTGAAATTACCTTTCATTGTTGGCACAGTTTCATAGCTGGCAAAAATATATATGTATATCTTCCAAGTGATCATTCTTCATGTGTAAACCTAAGCAGTGAGCGCTGGTACGCTATTTGACCATTAAAGGATTCAAGGCAAAACACAATCCTATCCTCATTTGACGACCAGATATAAACAATTTATATTTGCGTTGCAAACCATCCTATCTTATTTTTCCCTTCTTTGCCCAGCGGGACTTTTAGTGATCCAATTGTTGCCTCTGTCTAAAACAGAAGAAAAAGGACATGGAATAGACCATTCGGCCCCTTGAACCAGCTCCTCTTTTCAATAAGATCATGGCAGATATGGTATGGTCTTAACTCTATTTTCCTGCCTGCCCCATGTAACCCTTGACCCTCTTGTCAATCAAAAATCTCTCTCAGCATTGAATAACTTAGCAAAGATATTAGGTCAAACTTGATATTTTCTGGTTTGTATGTTTAATACAGGTACGATTCTGTGTGGTATTTTTACTCAATAAGCTAATGTGGGAACTATTTACATCAATTTTAATGGTGTAGGTAATATACAGTATTGCAAACCCTGGAAATAAGATTTGTTGATAGCTCACTTTGTGCTGCAGCTGTAATGAATGAAAACAATAAAAGCAAGAGGCCAAATTATCTGCAACTGACGTTCAATAAAACGCAATCAAGAGTCAGTCACAATATCGGTATCAACTTAGCCAACATTACACCATCAATATCTGTCACATAGCATAATACACTGCACAAAGACTAATGCTGTAAAACTTACTAAACACATTTTTGTTGAATACCAGAACATTGGAGTAATAAAAGTTAACATTAGACTATCAGTATCAATTCATAGAAACAGGAGATTTATTACATACAAATACTTATTGTATTCAACATGTTATCCTTAACTGTCAATTGCACACGTCCAGATTTTCTGTCACCAGCAGCTCAATAAGCAAAGGCCATGAGCAAATAATCTGTTGAAATAATTATTTCCTCTATGGGCATTCATGAGAAAAGGGACATCTTGCAATACATAACTGAAATGTTGTTACCTCGATATTTGACATAATGGCCCCGGAATTCTCCATTCTCCGCTGCTGCGATTGGGCATCCCTATCGGGGGGGGGAGGGAATGGAGTGTCGGCAGAAAAACTGGATTGGCACCAGGCGCCAGATCCGTTCCTATTCTCTGCTCATCTGCCGCTGGCTGAAGCACGCTAACCACCCCGTGTCAACGGGAAAATACAAAATGGTGATCTCAGGCAGCCTTCTGCTCTATAGCATCCTCTTGGTCTGTCTTTTTTTCAACTCTGAAGTGACCTCCTCACCCTGAACTGCTCTGCCTGATAGCTGATGAGCAGTCCCGGCAGTTCAGTAAAGAATCAATGCAGGAACACTTTCCTTTTCCTCACATCTGCTCCCTCAGACAAATGCCTTTAAATCTCCAGCTTTTCCAAATGTCAGAGGCTTTCTCAGAAGCCCACAACACTGGGAAAGGCTTCAAATCCCCTGGCACCCTTTGAAATGCGAAACATTCACTCAATTTTGCAGAGCAATACCTTCTCCAGTGATTCCACTCACCTGAGGAAGGAGCTGCGCTCCGAAAGCTAGTGATTCCAAGCAAACCTGTTGGACTTTAACCTGGTGTTGTAAGAATTCTTACTGTGCCCACCCCAGTCCAACGCCGGCATCTCCACATCAGGTTCTCATGTGATTGACAACTTAATGGTTCAGACACAGCTGCTTAAGCTGGTTGTTTATTATCTTTCTCTTCACACTTGAATGGATCTCAGGTACTCTACTTTGATGCCAACCACAATGTTTATAAACACACTTTCTATGATTGACAGCTCCTGACCACATCAAGGCAGCTAAGTGCTTTCTTCTGTTAGAAAAGAGGAAGTGAAACCATGGACTGACCCCCTTAACCCGCCTCGGCATCCACCATGCCAGGCATGGGTGTTACTGCCTGGAAGCAGGTGCCATGGTGCTAAAGGCATGCGCCATTTGCAATGCTGGAGGTGGGGACTGAAGGCGGTGGCTGAAGGGGCCCTGGCTGAAAGGGTGGCTGATGATGTGGCTGAAGGCGATGATGATGGGAGGGCTGAAGGGCTGGTTGAGACGGGACGCTGGGGGAGGTCGGGTGGGGGTGGGGTGGCGTCACCCTCATGTGTGCGTGGTGTATGTGGGGAGTGTCCGTGATTTCCCTCCTTGATGAGGAGTTGGAGGTGCCTTTCTTGTCAGCAAGGGTTCAAGATTTGCAAAGTGTGAGGTGGGGGGCTTGCTGCTGAATGTGGGTATCGGGCTGCCCGCTGAAAATGGTGGCCCGCTACCGGAATTTGAATAGACTCCGATGTAGTTTCCACCATGCATAAATATGCAAGGCCAAGGACTGAGACTAAGACCTGGGCGGCGCTCCTAGCGCAAACGGAGACCGGTCCTGATTTTCCGCTGGCAGGGGCACTTAGACTCCGGAATCCGAGCCCCCGCCCGCCCCCACCCTTGCCAGTGAGAACAGAGAATTTGATGCTCAGCCAAAACCCGATTCACTCCAGCGGGACCAGAGAATCCTGTTGGCGTGAGCGGATGGAGAATTCCAGCCAATATCTATCGCAGTATTTTCTGTCTTTGTAACAAGAGCTTTTCACTATTTCTCTTTTCTGTAAGATGAACGTCCCATGTTTCTTGCAGTGCCCTCTCTCATTTTGTTCACATCAGTTTTTTCCTGCAGCTTTTGCAGTAAATGTTGGTGTCAAAAGCTGTTCTTTCTTCCTGTCTTTACTTGTTTCTTCCTGTCTTGTGTAATGCCTTTTTGTTTGTTCTTACAAATGCCAAGAGCAAAACTTCCATTGTTAACAATGATAATAGATGCTAACCTCGAAATAGTCTGTTCCTGCTAGCACTATAAAGCTTAAACTGTTCTGAGTTGTGATAGATTAAATCATTCTCTCCGCATACCTTTTTAACTTAGAATCCTTTGCAGGCATGCTATATAAATTGTTAGAACAGCACTGTTAACCTGATCTTGAAGAATTAATCAGCTTTGCGTATTCTGTACATGATTTATTTTAGTGGATCAGGAACAGCTTCTCGAAACTTTCATGAATGGGAAACGGAAATCATTTAATTTAATGCTTTTAAGATCTCGACTGATACTTTAAACATGAGTGAACATGAATCAAATATTGCTGATAGTTGTATCTTTCTTTCTTTCTGCAGACAGATAAAAACAAATATAAAATATGCCTCATTTTTCACCATTCTCGGCAACTATTAACTGGATGGACAATTATTGCTTTCATGGTTAGAATGATGCTAGAGTTGCAACATAAATGACATATATTCAGATAGTTGGGAAGTATTGTAAGATATCATATCGGGATAAAAATATGTTGGTTAGTGTAAGCAGTTTGGTTAAAATTTAATTAACAAGATCAGATCTTGCTCGTTCAACTATGAGTGTTGCTCAAACTATTGCATTATGCATGAGATGAGAGCCTATTCTTGAGATGTACCTGTTCATTATTCAAAGGATTTGTATGCAATGATTGCCACTGTTTTCCTTTGCAGAAAAAAGACTGCTAAACAAATGGGAGAGTCAAATGTGTTGACTGTGACAAGCAGCAATTCAAAGTATTGATACACCATCAATAATAGACGACGAGTGATAAACGTAACTGAGGCTTTAATACACTAAACAGCAAGCCTCCTGCCTCTGGACCCGAACTGGGTCCGGAGGCGGAGACTTGCTACTTTTATACAGAACCCCGAGGGGAGGAACCACAGGCGGAGCCAGCCTGGACAAGCTCAGACATGTACAACACAGCACAGTGAATATAATACAATGAACACAATAATGTGGTTTACCACATTCACCCCCTGTTTAAAAAACGTCCGGCGGGGGTGAAGTGGTGATAAAGGTCAAGTCTGTCGGGGGCCTTGACCTTCTGCTGTGACTGCCTCAGTCCCGGCTGTGGTGTTGACGCTGGCGTCGAGACCTGCGCGTCCGGGAGCGTGTTGTCATCTTCTTCACCCAGATGTTGAGTCGGCGAAGGGGGGGGGGGGGCGGTGTATGGGCAGGGGTGGTGGTGCTTGTCCTCGGTGGGCCTGCGGGAGTCAGTTCGTGAGGGAGATGGGCGGAGGTGGGGGGAGACGGTTTAGGATAGGGTGTGGTGGTGATTGTCGCCGGGGAGCCTGCAGGAGCCAAATCCCGAAGGGAGACCGTGTCCTGCCGCCCGTCCTGATGTGTCACGTAGGCATATTGTGGGTTTGCATGGAGCAGCAGGACCTTCTCGATGAGGGGGTCAGTTTTATGGCTCCTCACATGCTTGCGGAGAAGAACGGGCCCCGGGACTGTCAGCCAGGACGGAAGCGAAACCCCGGAGGTGGACTTCCTGGGGAAGGCGAACATACGCTCATGAGGAGTCTGGTTAGTGGCCGTACATAGAAGCGACCGGATGGAGTGGAGCGCATTGGGAGGACCTCCTGCCAGCGGGAGACTGGGAGGTTTCTAGACCATAGGGCCAGGAGGACGGCCTTCCAGACCGTCGTGTTCTCCCTCTCCACCTGTCCGTTTTCCCGGGGGTTATAGCTGGTTGTCCTGCTGGAGGCGATGCCTTTGTTGAGCAGGAACTGACGCAACTTGTCGCTCATAAAGGAGGAGCCCCGATCACTGTGGATATAGGCGGGGAACCCGAACAGGGTGAAAAGGCTGTGCAGGGCCTTGATAACGGAGGCAGAGGTCATGTTAGAGCAGGGGATGGCGAAAGGGAATCTGGAGTACTCGTCAACGATGTTGAGGAAGTACAAGTTACGGTCAGTGGAGGGGAGGGGCCATTGGAAGTCCATGCTGAGGCGCTCAAAAGGGCGGGAGGCCTTTACCAGATGTGCTCTGTCTGGCCGATAGAAGTGCGGTTTGCACTCCGCGCAGACCTGGCAGTCCCTGGTCACGGACCTGACCTCCTCGATGGTGTAAGGCAGGTTGCGAGCCTTGATAAAGTGGAAAAAGCGGGTGACCCCCGGGTGACAGAGGTCGTTGTGGAGGGCCCTGAGTCGGTCTTCTTGTGTGCTGGCACATGTACTGCGGGAGAGGGCATCTGGTGGCTCATTGAGCTTCCCGGGCTGATATAAGATATCATAGCTGTAGGTGGAGAGCTCAATCCTCCACCTCAGGCTCTTGTCGTTCTTGTTTTTGCCCCGCTGTGTGCTGTTAAGCATGAAGGCAACCGACATTGGTCAGTGAGGAGAGTGAATCGCCTGCCGGCCAGGTAATCCTTCAATGTCTCACAGCTTCTACTATGGCTTGGGTCTCTTTTTCGACTGAGGATTGTCGAATTTCGGAGGCATGGATGGTACGGGAGAAGAAAGCCACGGGCATGCCCGCCTGGTTGAGTGTAGCAGCCAGAGCAAAGTCCGACGCATCGCTCTCCACTTGAAAAGGGATGGACTCATCCACAGCGTGCATCGCGGCTTTGGCGATGTCTGCTTTGATGCGATCGAAGGCCAGTCGGGCCTCAGTCGCCAGGGGAAACGTGGTGGACTTGATCAGTGGGCGGGCCTTGTCCGCGTAGTTGGGGACCCACTGGGCATAGTAAGAGAAGAACCCCAGGCATCTCTTCAGGGCCTTGGGGCAGTGGGGAAGGGGGAGTTCCAGGAGGGTGCGCATGCGGTTGGGGTCGGGTCCTAGGACTCCGTGTTCCACAACATAGCCGAGGATGGCCAGGCGCGTTGTGCGAAAGACGTATTTCTCTCTATTATAAGTGAGGTTCAGGAGTTTCGCGGTGTGGAGGAAGTGCGAGAGGTTCTCGTCATGGTCCTGCTGTTCACGGCCGCAGATGGTGACGTTGTCTAGATACGGGAACGTGGCCCGCAGCCCGTACTTGTCAACCATTCGGTCCATTTCCCTTTGAAAGACCGAGACCCCGTTGGTGACGCCGAAGGGAACTCTGAGGAAGTGATAGAGGCGGCCGTCTACCTCGAAGGCAGTGTATTGGTAGTCCTCCGGCCGATAGGGAGCTGGTGGTACGCAGACATCAAGTCAACTGCAGAGAAGACTCGATACTGCGCAATCTGATTCACCATGTCAGATATGCGGGGGAGGGGGTACGCATCAAGCTGCGTGTACCGGTTGATGGTCTGGCTATAATCGATGACCATCTGGTGCTTCTTCCCAGTCTTGACGACCACCATTTGGGCTCTTCAGGGGCTGTTACTAGCCTCAATGATCCCCTCTTGCAGGAGTCGCTGGACCTCTGACCTGATAAAGGTCCTGTCCCGGGCACTGTAGCACCTGCTTCTGGTAGCGACGGGCTTACAGTCCGGGGTGAGGTTTGTGAAGAGGGAGGGTGGGGCGACCTTAAGGGTCGCGAGGCTACAGACGGTGAGGGGGGCAGGGGTCCGTTGAACTTTAGGGTAAGGCTCTGGAGGTGGCACTGGAAGTCGAGCCCCAGTAATAGGGTAAGCGCAGAGATGAGGGAGGACGTAGAGCCTACAGTTGATGTACTCTATGCCTTGCACAGTGAGGGTTGCGACACAGTATCCCCGGATCTCCACTGCGTGGGATCCGGAAGCCAGGGAGATTTTCTGGGTCGCGGGTAGGATGGGGAGGGAGCAGCGCCTTACCGTATCTGGGTGTATGAAGCTGTCCGTGCTCCCGGAGTCAAAAAGGCAGGCTGTCTCGAGCCCGTTGATCTGGACGGTCATTGTAGACTTCGCGAGGTGGTGCAGTCGGGACTGGTCCAGTGTGACGGAGGCGAATGTCGGAAGACGGTCGGTGAACCGGTTGGCGGTAGCGGCGGCCAGCATACGGTCGGGCGAGCTGGGTTCCCGGGAGGTAGCGGAGGGGTCCCAAGATGGCGGCCCCCATGAGTCGCACATGGCGGGCGAGGTGCAAGATGGCGTCCAAGATGGCGGCCCCCATGGGTCGCACGTGGCAGGCGAGGTGCAAGATGGCGTCCAAGATGGCAGCCCATGGGTCGCACATGGCGAGTGGTGGGGCAGCTGGGGGTGACCCCGACTGGCAGCAGGCAGCGCTGCTGGGCCTAGAAGATTTAGGGGGGGGGTCGGGCCTGGCAGGCTTCTGCGAAGTGGCCCTTCTTCCCACAGCCGTTACAAGTAGCGTTCCGTGCCGGGCAGCGTTGTCGGGGGTGAGTACCTGGGCAGCGCGGCACAGGCTTGCGTTGCGCCCGGGTCAGTTGATGGCTGCACCTACGAGGCCCACGAGGGTGCCACGCGGTCGGAGGTGTAGGCCCCCATGTTCTGGGGGGCCACCTCCAGTGAGTTGGAGAACTGGACAGTCTCTGGGAGGCTGAGTGTCCCTCCTTCTAATAAATGCTGGCGGATATAGTTCGAGTGCATGCCCGCGACATAGGTGTCCCTGATCAGCAGCTCCGCGTGCTGGGTTGCCGATGTCACCCGGCAGTCACAATTTCGACAGAGTGAGCAAGGCGCACAGGAATTCCGTGGGTGATTCCCAGGGCATTGGCGTCTCATGGCGAGGAGGTGCCTAACATATACCTGGTTGACGGATTTCACACAATGTCCTTAGCAGCGTTATCGCCTCCGCGTACAAGGGGGCGTCCCTGATGAGGTTAAAGACTCTTGGGCTCACCCATGCGTGGAGGACTGCTTCTTCTGGAGGTCCATGAAGTCTTCGTTGAAAGATACCAGGTAGGCCTCGAAGCAGCTTAGCCAGTGTTCAAAAGTCTCTGTAGCATCAGCTACTTGTGAGTCTAGGTGCAAGCAATCAGGCTTGAGTGAGGAATTCATCTTGAGTGAAGAGTCCATCTTTAGAAGTTTAGTGTATTAAATTGATATACCATCAATAATAGATGACGAGTGACAAACGTAACTGAGGCTTTAATACACGAAACAGCAAGCCTCCTGGCTCTGGATCCGAACTGGGTCTGGAGGCGGAGACTTGCCACTTTTATACAGAAGCCCCGAGGGGAGGAGCCAGCCTGGACAAGCCCAGGCATGTACAACACAGCACAGTGAATATAATACAATGAACACAATAACGTGGTTTACCACAAAAGTATTTACCAATTACAAGAATCGCCAGGAAAGGAGAACATAAAGAGCCGATTTCAGAGAGCTTGATGGGACCTCTAGCTTGTACAACTGTGCGACCATAGTGTGAGTGAGGCTAAATTAGCATGTTAAGCAGCTTAGAAAGTGTTTGTATCGCATCAAAATATAACATATAAACTCAAGGGGGAAGAAATTGGAGCTTATTTTGTCCGGTTTCCAGGTGCCAAATGGGGGATAAAATAGACAGATTTTGCCTTGCACCCCAGTGACACCTGCAAGACATATGACTCCATATTGAGTTAGGTAATGTCTCATGGGCTCATGGTGGCTGCCTAAAACAGAGAAAAAAAGACTTGCATTTACATAGAGCTTTTCACAACAAAAGGACACTTCAAAGCACTTTACAGCCATTGGAGTACCTTTGAAGTGCAGTCAATGTTGTAATGTAGGAACACATCAGCCAATCTGTGCACAGCAAGCCTCCGCAAACAGAAATGCGATAATGACATGGCCAGGTAATCTGTGATGTTGATTAAGGGATAAACATTGGCCAGGACACCAGGGATAACTCCCCTATTGAAATAGTGCCATTAGAGCTTCCACGTCCATCTGAGAGGGCAGATAGGGCCTCAGATTAATGCCTCATCCAAAAGATGGCAGCTTTGATTGTGGAACAGGGAGGGGCAAGACCAATTTTGTCTGGCTTCTGTGCTGCCTTCTTCTGGCATGTGCAGGAATTCAGCAGGGAGCAGGATCAAACAAATCTGTCTTCCAACATTCCACGGATACTCCAAACAGTAACCAAGTGTCACTTTTCATACAGCAAGTTACATGTAGCAAGTGTGAGCTCAGAGATACCCACTTCAGAGAAACTGGTAGTGAGGGCTTTAAACTAAATAAAGGGGGGATGGTTCTGGAGAGGGAATACATAAGCTTACAAAGCAAACGGATATGGCAGATTTAAAAGGCAGTTATTTAGGTAATGACACCCAGAGTGTGATAGGAAGGGATTGAATGTACAAGCATTTCAAAAAAACAGTACAAAACAGGGTCAAAAAAGGAACAAAATGGTAACAAGGCAAAATGAATGTCTTTTACTTAAATGCACTGTATTCAGCACAAAATAAATGAATTAACGGCACAAATTGAGGTTAATAGGTTGATCTCATAGCCATTACAGAGATGTGGTTACAAGATCAAAACTGGGAATGTGACCTTTTTGTAAGGACAGGCAAGAAGGGAAGGGTGGTGGGGTAGGTTTGTTAGTAAGAGATGGAGTAGGGTACGATTCAAAAAATGAACTTGGATTGGAAGATGTAGAATACCTATGAGTGGAGGTAAGAAATAAAAAGGGGAAGAAGTCATTGGTAGGAATTGTCTATAGGCCCTAACTGCAGCTATACTGTAGGACGGAGAATAAATCAGGAGATAATGATGGCATGTAAAAAAAGGCAGTATTTTAATCATGGGTGAGTTTAATTTTCATATGGATTGGGAAAATCAAATTGGTAGAGGTAGCCATGAGGAAGAATTTGGAGAGTATGTTCAGGACAGTTTCCCAGAACAATATATTGTTGATCTAACGGAGGAAACATTACAGAGTAACATTTCGCATTCAGTTTGAGAGTGAGAAACTTGGGTCAGAAACAATAGTACTAAACTTAAATAGGTTAATTATAAAGGACTGAAGGTAGAGTTGGCTGTAGTGGACGGAGAAAGTTTAGAAGAAAAGATGGCTGATCAGCAATGGCATACATTTAAGAAAACAGTTCATGACTCTCAAAAAAGATACATCCCAGTGAGGAATAAGGATTCTTGGAGGGGATAAATCAACAATGATTAACCAAAGAAGTTAAAGATAGTATTGAACTGAAATAAAAAAACATACAATTTGGCAAAGATTTGTGGTAAACCAGAGGATTGGGAAAGTTTTAAAAAACAACAAAAAATTATCAAAAGAAAGAGGAAGATAAACTCTGAGGATGAACTAGCAAATAATATAAAAATGGAGAGCAAGAGCTTCCTTAAATATAGAGACCAAAGTGAACATAGGCCTCTTAGAGAATGAGACTGGGGAAATAATAATGGAGAACCAGGAAATGACAGGGGAGTTAAACAAAAACTTTGCATCAGTCACTAATAACATTCCAGAAGTACTATAAATAAGCAAGGGAAAAAATGGGGGGTGAAAATATACATCCCCTGGACCTGATGGGTTGCATTCTAGGGTATTAAAGGAAGTAATTACAGAGAAAGTAGATGCATTGGTAGTAATCGTACAAGAATCCTTAAATTCTGGAAAAATCCCAGAAGATTTGAAAAATGCCAAAGTAGCACTCATTCAAAAAGGGAGGAAAACACACAAACAGGTAACTATAGGCCAATTACCTTCAAAGGATGTAATAGCAGAGCATTTAGAAATACCTAATATAAGAAAGCAGAGTCAGCATAGCTTCATGAAGGGGAAACCATCCTTAACAAATGTATTAGAATTCTCTGAGCTGTAATGAGAAGGATAAAGGGGAACTAGTAGATGTAATGTACTTGGATTTCCAAAAAGCATTCGATAGGGTACCGCTCAAAAGGCTACTTAATAAGATAAGAGCCCATGGTGCTGGTGGTAGTATATTAGCATGGATAGAGGATTAGCTACCTGATAGAAGACAGAGAGTTGGGATAAGAGGGGCATTTAAAAATAGATGGCAACCTGTAACTAGTGGGGTGCCACAGGGATCAGTGCCCGGGCCACAATTATTTACAATATATATTAATGACTTGGACTATAGCAAATGTACTATTGCGAAGTTTGTGGATGACACAAAAATGGATGGGAAGGCAAGTGGTGAGGATGACACAAAGAGTCTGTAGTGGGATATAGACAGGTTAAGTGAGTGGGCAAAACTTGGAAAATGGAAAATGAAGTCGAAAAATGAGAAGTTATGCACTTTGGTAGGAAGAATAAAGAAGCTGAATATTATTTAAATGGAGAAAGAATGCAAAAAGCTGCAGCACAGAGGGATTTGGGTGTCCTCGTGCTTAAAACATAAAAAGGTAGCATGCAAGTTCAGCAGGTAATAGGGAAGGCAAAGGAAATTCTGGCCTTTATTTAAAAGGGAATGGAATATAAAAGTAGGGAGGTCCTGCTAAAACTAGAAAAGGTCTGGTTAGTCCACCTTGAATATTATGAACAATTCTGGTCCCCCATCTAAGAAAAGATATACTGGCATTGGAGGCAGCCCAGAGAAGCTTCACTAGGTTGATCCTGGGCATGGAGGGCTTTTCTAATGAGGAGAGGTTATGTAGATTGGACTGGTACTCACTGAAATTTAGAAGAATGTGAGGCAAGATTGTTGAAACATGTAGGACTCTCAAGGGGCTTGACAAGGTCGATGCCGAGAGGTTGTTTCCCCTTGTGGGAGAGTCTAGGACCAGGGGCATAATCTCAGAGTAAGGGGTCACCCACTGAAGACAGAGATGAGGAGGAACTTCTGTCAGAAGGTAGTGACTCTGCGGAATTTTCAACCTAATAGGACTGTAGAGACCGGTCGACTTCAGAGAGTCATGAACACCTCCTAGTTCACCACATGAACCCGCCTGTCATCCATTGACGCTATCTACACCTCCCGCTGCCTTGGGAAAGCGGGCAGCATAATCAAAGACACCTCTCACCCGTCTTATTCACTCATCCAACTTCTTCCATCGGGCAGTAGATACAAAAGTCTGGGAATACGCACAAACAGATTCAAAAATAGCTTCTTCCCGCTGTTACCAGATTCCTAAACGACCCTCTTATGGACTGACCTGATTAACACTACACCCTTGTATGCTTCACCCGATGCCGGTGTCTATGTATTTACATTGTGTACTTTGTGTTGCCCTATTATGTATTTTCTTTTCATATACTAAATGATCTGTTTGAGCTGCTCGCAGAAAAATACTTTTCACTGTACCTTGGTACACGTGATAATAAACAAGTTCAATTAAGTACATTTAAGGTTGAGATGGACATATGTTTAATCACTAAGGGAATCAAGGGTTATGGAATAAGGTGGGAAAGTGGAATTGAGGATTATTATATTAGATCAGTCATGATCTCATTGAATGGCAGAGCAGACTAGGTGGCCAAAGGCCTACTTCTGTTCCTACGTCTTATGAACTTATATGGTGAATAAAGAACATAGAACATTACAGCGCAGTACAGGCTCTTCGGCCCTCGATGTTGCGTCGACCTGTGAAACCAATCAAAAGCCCATCTACACTATTCCATTATCATCCATATGTTTATCCAATGACCATTTAAATGCCCTTAATATTGGCGAGTTGTTTCTCTTCAGCTGCTATACTAAGATGATTGTCAATTGTAGATATTTCAGTTCTGAAAACATACTGGGACTTGGGGTATATGTATTGTTATGGGCGAGGCATTTTCAGAACCCCAAAATGTGTCATGGAGTTCAACCAACCTCTCCCTTTAATGTATTGTTTGCTTTTCCTAGCACATGGCTTGTTCCCCAGGTGTGGGATTACAATTATGGACACGTGGGTTTTTCAACACAAAACAATGTTTATTCCATGAACTCAACTTAACATCTTAACTAAACATTGGCTCTCTTAACACCAGCAACAGGATTGTTGCTTTTCCGGTGTGGTATTTTAGTTTAAGTGGGGAGAGGGTTGTGAACAATGGCTCTTTCAGAGGCTCAGAAGTTTTTGGGGCAGGAGAATGTCACACGTAGTACTTTACGGGCAGAAACAAAACACAGACTGTTAGATTTGGCAAAAACATTTGGCAAAAACCTTACCTGATAAAATGCAAAAAGGTGAGGTAATTAGGCGGTGGTTAAGCATTTAAAGTTGCCTGAGATAGAGTTTGACTCATTGGAAATGGCAAAAATTCAGTTGCAAATTAAACAAATGGAACATCAGAAAGAATTAAAGCGGCTGGAATACGAGAGTGAGAGGAAAAAGAAAGAGAAAGAGAGAGATAGGGAAAAAAAAGAGAAAGAGAGAGAGGAAAAAGAAAAGGCGAGAGAAGAAAGGAGAAAAGAAAGAATAGCCCTGGCAGAACAACAAGAAAAAGAGAGGGAGTTTGAAATTCAGAAAATGGCCATGAAACATGACAATCAGTTAAAATTGGCAGACGTAAAGGGAAACGTACAGTTGGATGATAGTGATGAGGATAGTGAGAAAGAGTGTCATAGTCGAAGGCTTGGTAGGAATCTATTTAAATATGTCCAAGCATTGCCAAGGTTTGACGAGAAGGAAGTGGAAGCCTTTTTCGTTTCATTTGAGAAGGTAGCTAAATAAATGAAATGGCCACGGGACATGTGGGTGTTACTGATTCAAACAAAGCTGGTAGGTAGAGCTAGTGAAGTGTTTGCATCACTATCGGAGGAGGTATCTGGAACGCATTTTCTTAAAGGTACATTGCGTAAACATCCATTTCTTAAAGGCACTCTCACATGACAGTATTTAGCCAGGATCTTCATGCTGATAAGGGCAATACTTGTGAATATTTTCCCATGATACTCAGCAGAGAGCTGCCTCCACACTTGCTGCAGTTGTCCTTGTTCGCATATCTAACGCAAAGGTGTGCCAAGTTCTCATCAGAGAGGTGCTCTCTGCCTATGATACTGCACTAGCAGTCCTTCTCTAAAACATCTTCAGTGGCAAATGTACAGACACTCTAATGCCCACAAAGCGTTTAGTTGGAGCATCAGGAAGAGAAATGTCATGGCTCAGGATGTTGTTCACTGGAGGTTTCTTTTTATTCGCTCATGGGACATGGGCTTCACAGGCTGGGCCAGAATTTATTGCCCATTCCTAATTGCCCTTGAGGGGGCAGTTAAGAGTCTGTGGATCTGGAGTCACATATAGGCCAGGCAAGGACAGCAGATTTCCTTAGTGAAGCAGCTGGGTTTTTACGACAATCGACAATGGTTTCATGGTCATCATTAGACTTTTAATTCCAGGTTTTTATTGAATTAAAATGTCACCATCTGCAGTGGCGGGATTTGAACCTCGGTTCCCAGAGCATTTCTCTGGTTTAGTAGCCCAGTGACAATACCACTACGCCACCACCTCCTCTGTTAATAGCTTCACATAACTAGGCTCCACATTCATCAGCAACCGGTTATTTGATGCAGAAATGAACACAAGAGGGCCCAGAGGCCAGCGAAGCATGCACCTTCTCAGCCCATTGTCTTTCTCAGCAGTAAATGCAGCAGACTGCCATGCCAGAGTGGGCCACACCAGGCAATGCGGAGCAGAGTTGCGCACCACAGCACAAACTATTTTTTTTCGATATAGAAGGCTGCCGTAGACTTGGAACAACAATCCCTTGATCCATTTCTTTCTAAAATTCGCATAATTGCAAAAAAAATAAATCAAACATGTGTACATCACACTTTCTTGGACACTGGGCCCTCCCTCAAGAGACAGAAAAGTCTGTCCTGATGATGCAGGAATGTGGATTTCCCAAGCTTGAGTTCAGGTGGTGTAGCATGGCCCATGGCAAGTGATTCAGGAGCTTTGCTGAACTCCTTCATTTTGGGTTATGCCAAGACAAGCAGGCTTTCTATAGTGTCTGGAGCTTCATCGATTGCAGTAATCTCCCTAGAATACAACTCCAAGCAGAGACACATCATGGGTGAGGAAAGGTTGAAACGGATGGTTAATGAAGGAGGAGTGTGCTGCTACATAAAGGTAGCATGCTAAACGACCCTGCTGAATCTCTTTTGGATTTAGAACTCATGGGGGGAGGGGGAGCGGTGGTCAGGGTGGTGTTGCATGGTGGCGGCAGTTGCATAGTGGGGAGAGTGTTTCATTGTGGTGGTGGTGGGGGAGGGGAAGTTCTGTGTGGAAACTGGTGGGTGGGAGGGAGGGTGGGTATTTATTGTGGAGGGTTTACCTGGGTGGGGGTGGTGGTGGCAGGGACCCTCCCATAGTCCTTTCAGGCTGTGGGGGAGGTCGGGGATTAATTCGGGGGTCTCGGAGATCGGGACGCCATTTCTCGCTACAATGGTGAGTTCCGCCGAGCAGAGCTTCCCACTGTACAAAACAGGGCTATGTGCGGTCTCAGCTGTGCATTCCCCATTCAGGCCCCTTAGTCAACTCGATTCATGTTAAATAGCCATGCATTTCCCGGCACTGTGAGTGCCGGGAAACACCCGGCTAAACACGCTCGCTCGGGAACTTTGTTCCCTTTTGGGAGAATCGCACCCACTGTCCTTTAACCTTGTATTTGATTTACTCATGCACCCTGAGCAAGTAATTGTGCCAGTTAGCATCCTCTCGGGTGAGTATCCTCAGTGTGGAAAGTAGCAGCATCCTTTTGGTGTACCCAGTGGCTGCAGGACTTGCTGCGTTGGCCTCTGGAGAGACTCCATTCCATTGGCATGAGGGCAGGATTGGAAGCTGGAGAAAAGGGATACTGTGGTTGTTGATGGTGCTGGTTCAGATACCTGCAATAGGTGACGCCAGTTTCATATGTATAGACCATAAGACATAGGAGCAGGATTAGGCCACTCGGCCCATCGGGTCCGCTCCACCATTCAATCATGGCTGATATTTTTCTCATCCCCATTCTCCTACCTTCTCCCCATAACCCCTGATCCCCTTATTAATCAAGAACCTATCTAACTCTGTCTTAAAGACACTCAATGATTTGGCCTCCACAGCCTTCTGCGGTAAAGAGTTCCACAGATTGACCACCCTGTGGCTGAAGAACGTCCTCCTCATCTTAGTTTTAAAGGATCGTATCTTTAGTCTGAGATGGTGTCCTCTGGTTCTAGTTTTTCCTACACGTGGAAACATCCTCCCCACATCCACTCTATCCAGTCCCCGCAGTATCCTGTAAGTTTCAATAAGATCCCCCCTCATCCTTCTAAACTCCAACGGGTACAGGCCCAGAGTCCTCAACCGTTCCTCATATGACAAGTTCTTCATTCCAGGGATCATTCCCGTGAACCTCCTCTGGACCCTTGCCAAGGCCAGCACATCCTTCCTTAGATATGGGCCCAAAGCTGCTCACAATACTCCAAATAGGGTCTGACCAGAGCCTTATACAGCCCTAGAAGTACATCCCTGGTCTTGTATTCTAGCCCTCTTGACATGAATGCTAACATTGCATTTGCCTTCTTAACTGAAGACTGAACCTGCACATTAACCTTAAGAGAATCATGAACAAGGACCCTCAAGTCCTTTGTGCTTCTGATATCCTAAGCATTTCCCCATTGAGAAAATAGTCTATGCCTAAATTCCTCATTCAAAAGTGCATAACCTCACACTTTTCCACATTGTATTTCATCTGCCACTCATTGCCCACTTTCCTAGCTTGTCCAAATCCTTCTGCAGCCCCCTTGCTCCCTCAATACTACCTGTCCCTCTACAGATCTTTTATCATCTGCAAACTTAGCAACAGTGCCTTCAGTTCCTTTTTCCAGATCATTTATGTATATTGTGGAAAGTTGTGGTCCCAGCACAGACCCCTGAGGCACACCACTAGTCACTGGCTGCCATCCTGAAAATGGCATATAGAGCGCGCATATAAAGCACAGGCTGAGGCAACGATATAGCTGTTTAGCTGCGGGATGGCTGTGTGCCACTGCCAGTTTGCCATGACTGCATGTGGTCTGGATCCTGCCCATCTGACCAAGTTCTAAAGGGCAGCGTGTGTGAGCATTTTGATCGTAATACCTCTTTCTCCTTTGTCACTGCTTCACAAGGGCATGTTGGTTTTGGCATCAGTTGCAAGAGAGCCTTGGCGATAGGCATTGTGGTCCTGGTGTGCCTGGAGAACAGCCGCTGTGCCGATGAGGGTAAACCATGTCTCGTCAAATTTTTCAGGCTGAGGAGTGCGGCATAGAAATCTGTGCGGTCTCTGGCACATTTCACAAGTAGATACTTAGCTGAGCATACTGTCCATTCAGCTAGGCCATTGGACTGTGGGTACAGGGGACCACTTGAAATGTGGTCCAAGTCTGTACTGGGACGCACCTACTGATAGGAATACAGGTGCTTGAACGCTGAAGTATTGTAGCCATGGTGGGGCTTAGAGTGCTTGCTTGAGTTTGTTGAATGCAACAATATGGTGCTCCTGCCAACACCATTCGACATCTTGGTGGAGGAGCTGACAAAGGGACCTCACTGTAGAAAGGAATAAACTTGGGAACATAATTCGTCACCCCAAGGAAGCACTGTAAAGTGTGATTGTCCTCAGGAATGGACATCTGTCGTATAGCCGTTGTCTTGTCTGGATCAGGCTTCACACCATTGGCTGTGAGCAAGTGACCTATGTGGGGAATCTGGTTGATCCTGAGTCTGCGTTTAGCAGGGCTGAGTTTTAACTGTATGCTCCTGATTCTGTCAAGGCCTAAACAAAGGCGTGCATCATGTTCTTGCATTGTACGATCCCAGACTAGGATGTCATTGACTACGATTTTGCAGGCTTATCCTGAAAAGAGTTATTCCATGCACCTTTGTAAGATTTTACTACCAGTGAAGATCCTATAGGGCATGCGAAGGAAACTGTATCTGCCCACTGGAGACATGAATATAGTATGTTTCAAGGATTCGCCATACAATGGGATTAATCAGAACCCACACTTTGAATCCAAGATGCCGAAAACGTTGGCACTGAACATGTCAGCTATAAACTGTTCAACCGTCTTCATAAGGTAATGAGGTCTGAGCAGTGCCTTGTTTAAGTTAAGTAGGTTGAAGCAAGCTCTAACCATACATCTTTCTTTACTGCAGCCACCATTGCTGAAACCCACTCTGTAACTCTGTAGCCTCGTCTATGGGGACTAGGACACCAGTGTTGTCATCCATTCCAACTCATCAACCATTTTCTGCTTCATCGCCAGGAGTACTCTTCCCGAAGCACAGACTATTGGTGGTACCGAGTCATCTAGCCTTGTGTGGTATATTACAGGTAGCTTACCAATGATGTCACAGTTGACTAGGTCTTTATATTTGATTAGTTTTAGGGCCTGGTGCTGCAGAACGTGTAAATCTGGACCAAGATGGATTTGCCCCAGTGTGATTAGCCTCTGACAACCACAACCATCTTCCTTTGTGCAAGGCATGACTCCAACCAGTCGAGAGTTTTCCCCTTGATTCTCATTGACTTCAATTTTGCTAGACTCCTTGATGCCATACGCATTCAAATGCTGCCTTGATGTCAAAGGAAGCATTTCCCTCACATCTGCAATTCAGCTCTTTTGCCCATATTGTAACCAATGCCTTAATGAAGTCTACAGCTGAGAAGTTTGGAAGAAACCAAATTGATCATTTGTCTATGATCAATTCTAGCAATCACAGTTCTTATTGTTACTAGACTTATTTCATTCTCAAATGTTCTGTGCTCTACCTTTGTCATGGGCTCAACCTAATAACCTAGCCGCCTAGCAATGCTAGGTGACAAGCAAATTTTACAGCAAGTAGTTCTGGGATTATAATTCAACATCATTTGGCTCAAGTGTCAGAAATGCAATCTTTGTTGGTTGGGTTCGGTTGGACTATAAGATGGTAAAATTGACTTTTTTTTGCTCAAAATTTGATTGAACTCCAGCGACTCCTATGTAAATCTTATTCATTAATTCCATTGTAATATGTTCATAAGCACCTGCAGTGGCAGTAAAAGGAGGATTTTTTAATATAGATTTTTCTTGTTAAAATATCTGCTGTGGTTGAATGCCAAAGGGATTACTTTTGAATAGTCATCACAAAGGTTGATTATATTCGTATATCATTTAGTTTTTGCACTGAAGGTTATTATATTGTGTATTCAGGCATGTACTGTCAAACACTAGTCATGTGATTTTGTAATGACAGTTTTCTGTTAACCTCCACAAAATGATTCAAAAGGACATTTCAGCAGCTTATTTACAATATTTATTCCTAAATGGGATATCATTTAATGCTGCCAGCTAGGTGTATTTGATTTTTTGCCAAAAATTAAAAATCTCCCTGTTTGTGAAAGTTTACTCATCCAGGTATTGTGAAAATGCAAACTATATTTCATATTATTTTCTCATTTTAGATGCAGTGGCTGGAATTCTACGATTTACGGCGGGATGCCGTTCGCTGGCTGTGGGAACCACTCTTCCCATTGTTTATCAATGGGATTTTCCATTGAAGCCACTCCACCCCGCCGGGAAGCCCATGGGTGGGGGTGTGCTACCAGCAGGAAAAGTGAATCACAAAAGCGGCACGGTGGCGCAGTGGTTAGCACTGCTGTCTCACGGCTCCGAGGACCCGGGTTCGATCCTAACCCCGGCTCCCTGTCCGGGAGGAGTTTTCATATTCTCCCTGTGTCTGTGTGGGTCTCAGTCCCCACAACCCAAAGAGATGTGCAGGGTAGGTGAATTGGTCATGCTAAATTGTCCCTTAATTGGAAAAAAAAGAATTGGGTACTCAAAATTTTAAAAAGAAAAGAAAAAAAAGGAAAAGTGAATCCCAACAGCTGGAGAATTCTGGCCTTTATGTTTCTATAACACTTTGCATAATAGTTGCAACTAAAGTATTATCAGCAAGATAACAACAAACTCAAAGTGGTGGATTTTCTGTCGCTGTTTTCAACGGAGGGCAATGGTGGCAGGGGTGGAGAATTGAGGAGGTGGTCCAAAGTGGCTTTCACGCCAGTGGGATTTCCCCGCTCGATTGTCCTCACCTCAGCCAATCATGTAATGGGATTCCCGTCATGAAACCCAGTAACCCCATTACCATATATTTAAATCATTAGTGGACTTTGCCGCTGTATTACCCCCCACATAAGGATTTCACCACCTCCGCCAGCGTGACATCATGTCAGCGGGGTTTACAACAGGGTTTGACAGACAGGGACCTGCCAAATACTGGTGCCACCAGGAGCACACACTGTTAAGTATAGGGGTGGGGTTAGAGTCATGCCCCAGATGGGCATTTCTGGCAGCAGCGCCAGGGGACATTGCTGGAGGGGATGAGGGGGGTGGGTCAATTAGACAGGCTTGGGATGGGGAGGGTTCCCAAGTGTGTGGGAGGTTCGGGGTGGGGAGGGTTCCCGAGTGTGTGGGAGGGTGGGTCCCAGGGTGGGTCCCATGTCTGTGGGAGGGTTTTCCCTGAGGGAGGTGGGGTCACACGTCAGGGGAGGGGGAGGGGGTTAATTTATTAAGATGAGACACATGCGAACAGTTATACACAGGTATATATATATTCTTTTTAATGATACTTTCCTTCCTTACTTCCAACGAAATATAACTATAGTACATGTTCATGTTTAGTTACCATTACAGAAGCATATAGAACTAATGAAATTGTGGGTGGGATTTTTGCTGTATGCACGCTTTTAGACTTTCTGTGCGGCATTTATCTCCCTGGGATCGTAAAATTGCAATGTTGATGGTTCTGATAATGACTGTTTCTGTACTTGAAAGAGTTATTGGTGGTCTTCATGCCACAGGAAAGGCACATCCTTTCTCAACAATTCCCTTTGTGATTAAGATTTTTGAGAAAAATTAGGAATGTCCGGAGACAAGAAATTAAAGAGACCTCAACATCTTCGAAGATCGTCCTTATCTTGAGTTGTTGGCGTGGCTTTAATAACCTTAATTTCCTTTGGATTGGGACATATGCCAGCAATGGACCAAATAGAACTGAAGAACATAGAACATAGAACGATACAGCGCAGTACAGGCCCTTCGGCCCACGATGTTGCACCGAAACAAAAGCCCTCTAACCTACACTATGCCATTATCATCCATATGCTTATCCAATAAACTTTTAAATGCCCTCAATGTTGGCGAGTTCACTACTGTAGCAGGTAGGGCATTCCACGGCCTCACCACTCTTTGCGTAAAGAACCTACCTCTGACCTCTATCCTATATCTATTACCCCTCAGTTTAAAGCTATGTCCCCTCGTGCCAGCCATTTCCATCCGCGGGAGAAGGCTCTCACTGTCCACCCTATCTAACCCCCTGATCATTTTGTATGCCTCTATTAAGTCTCCTCTTAACCTTCTTCTCTCCATCAAAAACAACCTCAAGTCCATCAGCCTTTCCTCATAAGATTTTCCCTCCATACCAGGCAACATCCTGGTAAATCTCCTCTGCACCCGCTCCAAAGCCTCCACGTCCTTCCTATAATGCGGTGACCAGAACTGTACGCAATACTCCAAATGCGGCCGTACCAGAGTTTTGTACAGCTGCAACATGACCTCATGACTCCGGAACTCAATCCCTCTACCAATAAAGGCCAACACTCCATAGGCCTTCTTCACAACCCTATCAACCTGGGTGGCAACTTTCAGGGATCTATGTACATGGACACCTAGATCCCTCTGCTCATCCACACTTCCAAGAACTTTACCATTAGCCAAATATTCTGCATTCCTGTTATTCCTTCCAAAGTGAATCACCTCACACTTCTCTACATTAAACTCCATTTGCCACCTCTCAGCCCAGCTCTGCAGCTTATCTATGTCCCTCTGTAACCTGCTACATCCTTCCACACTGTCGACAACACCACCGACTTTAGTGTCGTCTGCAAATTTACTCACCCACCCTTCTGCGCCTTCCTCTAGGTCATTGATAAAAATGACAAACAGCAACGGCCCCAGAACAGATCCTTGTGGTACGCCACTTGTAACTGAACTCCATTCTGAACATTTCCCATCAACCACCACCCTCTGTCTTCTTTCAGCTAGCCAATTTCTGATCCACATCTCTAAATCACCCTCAATCCCCAGCCTCCGTATTTTCTGCAATAGCCTACCGTGGGGAACCTTATCAAACGCTTTACTGAAATCCATATACACCACATCAACTGCTTTACCCTCGTCTACCTGTTCAGTCACCTTCTCAAAGAACTCGATAAGGTTTGTGAGGCATGACCTACCCTTCACAAAGCCATGCTGACTATCCCTGACCATATTATTCCTATCTAGATGATTATAAATCTTGTCTCTTATAATTCCGTCCAAGACTTTACCCACTACAGACGTGAGGCTCACCGGTCTATAGTTGCCGGGGTTGTCTCTGCTCCCCTTTTTTAACAAAGGGACCACATTTGCTATCCTCCAGTCCTCTGGCACTATTCCTGTAGCCAATGATGACATAAAAATCAAAGCCAAAGGTCCAGCAATCTCTTCCCTGGCCTCCCAGAGAATCCTAGGATAAATCCCATCAGGCCCCGGGGACTTATCTATTTTCAGCCTGTCCAGAATTGCCAACACCTCTTCCCTACGTACCTCAATGCCATCTATTCTAATAGCCTGGGTCTCAGCATTCTCCTCCACAACATTATCTTTTTCCTGAGTGAATACTGACGAAAAATATTCATTTAGTATCTCGCCTATCTCTTCAGACTCCACACACAACTTCCCATCCCTGTCCTTGACTGGTCCTACTCTTACCCTAGTCATTCGCTTATTCCTGACATACCTATAGAAAGCTTTTGGGTTTTCCTTGATCCTACCTGCCAAATACTTCTCATGTCCCCTCCTTGCTCGTCTTAGCTCTCTCTTTAGATCCTTCCTCGCTACCTTGTAACTATCCATCGCCCCAACTGAAACTTCACACCTCATCTTCACATAGGCCTCCTTCTTCCTCTTAACAAGAGATTCCACTTCTTTGGTAAACCACGGTTCCCTCGCTCTACGCCTTCCTCCCTGCCTGACCGGTACGTACTTATCAAGAACACGCAGTAGCTGATCCTTGAACAAGCTCCACTTATCCAGTCTGCCCAACACTTGCAGCCTACTTCTCCAACCTATCCCCCCCAAGTCACGTCTAATGGCATCATAATTGCCCTTCCCCCAGCTATAACTCTTGCCCTGCGGTGTATACTTATCCCTTTCCATCATTAACGTAAACGTCACCGAATTGTGGTCACTGTCCCCAAAGTGCTCTCCTACCTCCAAATCCAACACCTGGCCTGGTTCATTACCCAAAACCAAATCCAACGTGGCCTCGCCTCTTGTTGGCCTGTCAACATATTGTGTCAGGAAACCCTCCTGCACACACTGTACAAAAAAACAACCCATCTAATGTACTTGAACTATATCTTTTCCAGTCAATATTTGGAAAGTTAAAGTCTCCCATAATAACTACCCTGTTACTTTCGCTCTTATCCAGGATCATCTTCGCCATCCTTTCCTCTACATCCCTAGAACTATTTGGAGGCCGATAGAAAACTCCCAACAGGGTGACCTCTCCTTTCCTGTTTCTAACCTCAGCCCATACTACCTTGGAAGATGAGTCCCCATCTAGCATCCTCTCCGCCACTGTAATACTGCTCTTGACTAGCAGCGCCACACCTCCCCCTCTTCTGCCTCCTTCTCTGAGCTTACTAAAACACCTAAGCCCCGGAACATGCAACATCCATTCCTGTCCCTGCTCTATCCATGTCTCCGAAATGGCCACAACATCGAAGTCCCAGGTACCAACCCATGCTGCCAGTTCCCCTACCTTATTTTGTATACTCCTGGCATTGAAGTAGACACACTTTAAACCACCTACCTGAACACTGGCCCCCTCCTGCGACGTCAAATCTGTGCTCCTGACCTCTATACTCTCATTCTCCCGTACCCTAAAACTACAATCCAGGTTCCCATGCACCTGCTGCATTAGTTTAAACCCCCCCAAAGAGCACTAACAAATCTCCCCCCCAGGATATTTGTGCCCCTCAGGTTCAGATGTAGACCATCCTGTCTGTAGAGGTCCCACCTTCCCCAGAAAGAGCCCCAGTTATCCAGAAATCTGAATCCCTCCCACCTGCACCATCCCTGTAGCCACGTGTTTAATTGCTCTCTCTCCCTATTCCTCATCTCATTATCACGTGGCACGGGCAACAACCCAGAGATAACAATTCTGTTTGTTCTAGTTCTGAGCTTCCATCCTAGCTCCCTGAAAGCCTGCCTGACATCCTTGTCCCCTCTCCTACCTATGTCGTTAGTGCCAATGTGGACCACGACTTGGGGCTGCCCCCCCTCCCCTTAAGGACCCAGAAAACACGATCCGAGACATCACGTACCCTTGCACCTGGGAGGCAACATACCAAACGTGAGTCTCTCACGCTCCCACAAAATCTCCTATCTGTGCCCCTGACTATCGAGTCCCCAATTACTAATGCTCTGCTCCTCTTCCCCCTTCCCTTCTGAGCAACAGGGACAGACTCCGTGCCAGAGGCCCGTACCCCATGGCTTACCCCTGGTAAGTCCCCCCCCCCCACAAGTATCCAAAGCGGTATACTTGTTTCTCAGGGGAACGACCGCAGGGGATCCCTGCACTGACTGCTTCTTCCCAGTCCCCCTTACAGTTACCCATCTATCTCCAATCTTTGGTGTAACTAATTCCCTGAAGCTGCTCTCTATGACCCCCTCTGCCTCCCGAATGATCCGAATTTCTTCCAACTCCAGCTCCAGTTCCCTAACTCGGTCTTGGAGGAGCTGGAGATGGCAGCACTTCCTGCAGGTAAAATCAGCAGGGACACTAACGGCATCCCTCACCTCAAACATCCTGCAGGAGGAACATTGCACTCCCTTCCCTGCCATCCCTCTAACTTTCAACCAAGATCTGGCTGACAAATAAATTAAAAAAAAAAAAAATAATAATAATAATACAATATGGTACTTACCTCACACCAATGGGTTTTATTATTAGGTTAGAGGAGGAGGGCGGGTGGGAGACACTACACGTGTAGTGTCTCGGGTTTCCTCTCCACCAGAATTTATTGGTGAGGGACTTCCCAGAAGTCCGTGGGTCGAACCTCCTGTTCCCGCCTTAAAAAATTAAAAAAAAAAAAAAAAATACAACAGCAAAGAGGAACAGAAACAGGACCAGGTAAGTGTTTACTTAAATAAGAAATTGATGTGTTGCATGTTGATGTCACATTTCAGACTGTTGAACACCAATCCTTCATTACATGCCACTTGCATCAATAATGCAGATTATTTTCTTGCTTTGTTCTTCCCACAATGGCTATGTCATCTGTGAT
This sequence comes from Scyliorhinus torazame, assembly GCF_047496885.1. Lineage (NCBI taxonomy): Eukaryota > Metazoa > Chordata > Chondrichthyes > Carcharhiniformes > Scyliorhinidae > Scyliorhinus > Scyliorhinus torazame. The sequence goes on along the minus strand of NC_092709.1, from coordinate 109,183,074 downwards.
ACAGATATATCCAAGTACAGTGCATATAATGTGGTGCTTGCAAGCTTGAAAGAGATCTTAGCTAACAGAAAGCCCAAAAGGAAATCATTAAAAAAGGTATGGTCTGAGAGAGGTATGAAATGTCTGCGAGATGTACTGATCAGTAACCATGCTTGACATCAAGCTTCAAGAAGAATTTTGTACCTGCAAATCTCAGATTTAACTCTTCTAATGTGGGTAATTTGTCCACTCCTGCAAGTCTTATGTTGCAGCTCGCTTGACGCTGCCAATTTTGTCGAAAGATTCTGGATATTTAAATGTTTGGTCATGAACTGAGGTGATAGAAGTAATTTCTGAGGTTGATCTGCCTTGTGATGTCTGACTGATTCCATAGATTGTTATTAGTGTGAGATCCCAAAATGTCAGTAGACCTGCAATCGCTGGAGCTTTACTTTCCACTGTGCAGAACATCTGTCACACCCAGGAAGATTGATTATATTAGTACTCCAGGAGCATGTAAGCTTCACATGGAATTAGTGAACCATTCAATGATGAATGTTTCATGGCAGTTGATTTCACCATAGCCTTCCACGTTTGTGGATACATATCTTTTAGAATTCATGGAGGTTGTATGTTGGCACTTACCCAGTGTCAATCTTGGCAAATAATGAATAGTTACCAACTTTCTTAGCCAAATAATTTGAATCTTGGAAACACATTGGAAGGTGTGATAGCATCTATGTTTTCCACAAGATTATTGGTGTGAAACATGTTCACTGCTCTTGGTCCCGCCTTGCACATCATTATCATTTTCTGGTTTGCCAGTCACCTCATTTATATGTTTCTGATGGGGTACCAGATGGCCATTCTTATTGCTTGAAGGTAGCCATTGTGTGTGACTCCTTGTAGTTGCAGCAGCCTTTGCTCGAGTGCACCACTGCTACCAAAGGCCCATTCTGCCACATGCCTTGCAGAATTGCTGAAAAGCTGGGCATTTCCTTGGTGCAAGCAGAAGGCTACACCTTTTACATGTCTTGCTAGGTTTGGGTGTTCTAGTGAGTGCTTCAGCAGTTGGGGTTGCAGTTAGGACCTGTAAACTTTGTCGAGCTGTGAGGGTTGCTTTGTACTTATGTCCGTCCTTGAGTAGTTCTTTGATGCTATACATGTTGGGCTTGTCTAGTAGATTTTCAGGAATGCTTCCATGAGAGTGGATGCGATCATCAACTCAACAATTCTATCCGCTAGCTCTGCGATTGAAAATTATCACAATTTGTACCCTTTTCTCTGCATTTGCTGACAAAATGGCCTATGAATTCTGTCAAAATTACACACACCCTAGTTGATGAATAAGGATGTTCAACCTGATTCCGAACAATCCTCCAATGTAGTCCATATCCTTTTGGGATTCTTTAGCTCTTCTTATGTTAATCAGGTGTTGAGCCTGTGTAAACCTATATTCCCAATTGCTAGTATCATGGATCTGCCCAGCAACAGGTCTGTCGGCAACAAGTGGACATCTGCCTAGTAACAGCAGTAAAACAAATGTAACAAGGCGTGAAGGGATGTGATTTTAAAAGTAACTAAATGCCGGTGTCCAGACAAATGATATGTAGTTGCTAGCACCCTCAGAAGCAGAGAGGCAGTTTACACCCAGCAGCCAGAGAGGCGAGTTTGAAATCTAACAGCCAGGACTCTAGGCCTAAGTCTTAGAGGCCAAGGTCATGCAGAAACCTTTGTACAGGCAGTTTAAATATCATTGCTGGGAAGACAAATTTCCCAGACTTGGCTATCAACACTGTATTGTGTGGTAATTATAAGATGGAATTACTTATATATTTACTTACATTTGGATGTTGTTTGGGAAAAGGGAAGTCTTAAGGAGTTCAGGGATCGTAGATATAGTTTGGAACAAGGGATATGCTTTATATAAACTGTGAGTGTGTTTAGTGATTCATATACTTGATTGTCCTAGAGTATGGTAGTCCCGTTCCTGTATATTTGTTTTTTCTTTAACTTAATAAATAGTGGTTAATAATTGCTACATGGTGACTGGGCTATTATTCTCACTGATGCTTCACTTGACTCCTCACACAATTAAAAACATCAAAAATGTCTTCCGGTGGCGGCCATGGAGTGAATTGTCACTCATTTGGTGGCTCCCGCTCAAGGCACATTTTTTTGGTCTTTTACCCGCTCGAAGGGCAAAGTCCCAGGAGGTACAGGAGTGCCTGGGGAAGGTAGTGCTCCACTGGTGTGGCTGGTGCATGGATCAGCGGACGAGGAGCGCCATGAGAAAGAAAGGGCTGTTGGAGCAGGAGCGTTTTCGTGGTGCGCCACAGGGAAAGAAGGCGGAGGGGAAGGGGGCTGCGCTACCTGCTCAGTCAGTGGAACAGTTGGTGGAGTTCCTGAATGATGAGTTTCAGCAGCAGAGGAAAGAGGCCCCGGAAGACCTAGCCAAAGTGGTGGAACCGCTGAGTTCTGGGATCGAGCATGTGGGGCAGAGGTTGGAGTCTCAGGGCCTGGCAATCTAGAAAGTGGAGGGAGGTGATGGGGGAGTATGAGGAGCAGTTTGCCTCATTGGTGGCTGAGGTGAGAGTGATACGGGAGAGCCAGAAAAGGCTGAGGGAGAAAGTGGAAGATTTGGAGAATTGTTCCAGAAGGCAAAACCGAAGGATCGTCGGGATGCCTGTAGGTGCGAAGGCCATGGCATACGTGGCAAAGATGTTGGAGAAAGGGGGCCTTTGATTGGACCCTGGGCGCACAGGGCGCTGAGGAGGAGGCCGCAGGCAGGAGAGCCGCCGAGGGCAATGGTGGTGTGGCTACACCGCCTTCTGGACAATGGGCGAGGCAGACCAGGAAGTATACCTGGGAATGGAATGAGCTGCGGGTGTACCAGGGCTTAGGTGCGACAGTGGTGAAGATCAAGGCTAGGTTTAACCGGACTAAGGCTGCCCTCTTTAAAAAGGGGGTGAAGTTTGGGATACTGTACCTGGCCCTCCTATGGGTGACATTCGAGAAGCGAGAGTCGTATTTTGGCACACCAGAGGAGGTGGTGGAATTTAAGAGGGACAATGAACTGGGAGGAGTGTGAGGACATTGAATTTTGGAGGAGTTTTTGGGTGTTTGTTAAAGTGGTTGGCAGTGGGTATTTTAGGGGCAGGTTTTGACAGGGGAGCCTTTTGTTACTCTTGAGGGATAGATGGTTGGGTTGGTTGGTGGGGAGGGGAATTGAAGGGAGGTAGTGTGGTTGAAGACCTTGGATGGGGGCCACCATGCTAGCGGGGCGGGCTAGTTAACAAGAGTGAAGTTGGGGGTTGCCAGGAGGAAGGCATGGGGGAGGGGGATGGAGTTGTTTTTTTGTTTGAGGGTGGGGATGGTTCTGACATTGTGTGGTTGGTGTGGCCCAGTTTGCCAAAGAGATCAATAAAAGTGGAGATCTGAGGGCGGCCTGGTGGGTCACATGATGTGAGCCGGGGGCTGGACCTAAAAGGGATATGGTTGAGCTGCAGGGGAAGGTGTCGGGGAGCTCCCCGACCAGGCTGGTCATGTACAATGCGAGGGGTTGAATGAGCTGGTTAAATGGTCACGTGTGTTCACACATCTGAGGAGTCTGAAGGCGGACTGTTGCTAACTTTTGATTGGTTCAATTGGCTCTGTTTTATAACCTTTGCTCTCGAGTCGCCAGGTATCTTTATGATACCGCCACGAGGTTCAAGTTCAAGTAATGAGCAATAACTCAATACACCAATTAGTAAGATTCAAATCAAAGCACATTTGTTATGCACAGTAATCACTACTCATGCACAAATTCTACGTCTAAGCTACTTCTACAACTAACAGGCCTATACTTAGCTTCAGACTGGCCCACCAGGTCAGGGGAACAAGTGGCCTTTCGTTCGGGTTCTGAGTCTGCAGGATTCAAAAGTTGGTACGGACTGGTAGCTAGGAGCGTCTATCTTGTAGCGTGCGTTGACTTAAGACTTACGGGCTCTTGGCGGCAGCTGAACCGGTCACTGTCAAGGGTTGGTTCATGTTGCTGCGTGACCAGGTCAAGAAGGACGATTTGAACTTGGGGGCTTAACTTTATAGTCCCCAGGGGCTTCCCGCCTTTCGGGGCGGACCCTGTACCTGGTTCCAAGTGATTGCACTTCGTTCCAATCACTTGGTTCAATTTCTCCAATACTGGAGCGGTTCCTTGATCGATGGGCGGTCTTGAGGTGTCCGTTAACCTCTTTTGTGTTGACTCCTGCTGGCGCCGAGGAGTCTGGCTTGGCCTTGTTTATCCCAAATGTTTCGATTGTTCCCGGGGATCGTTCATTAGTATGTAGATGGCTGCTACATTATTATGCAGATGGCTGCTTGTATCAATGCTGTCTGGGCTTTTGCAGAGTTTAATACACAGTAAACTTGCACCTGCTAGTTTCTGCCTGTGTTGGCTGAATTTCCGTTCAGCCTTTGCTGTTCTCCATTTTACGTCGGGAGTTGGCCAACCCAGGTGGCTACACACCCTCCTTGTGATCCTAACGCGAAACGTGAAGGATCACATAACTGCGTTGTTCTTCATTCCCTGACCTGGCAAGCACTCTTCTATGGCCTCTACACTGACCATAACTATACACAAAAATGTTTAACTGACAATTCTGAGGGGCGCTATGTCAAACAGGGACATGCATTACAAAATAAGAAAATCAGAACCTCTAACTATCCTTAATAAACTACACTCACTCAAACATTCCATCACACTAACTTCCTAAACAATACAAACAAAATCATAGCAGCACTATACACATTTTTCTGGCTTGGCAGTCAAGCTCAGGATTGTACAATCGCTCATGAAACATGTATTTATTCACAACAAAAAACGCAAACGAATGTTCTTTATTATAGATCGTGGGGGTCGGGGGTCTGGTCACATCTGAAAATAGGGGATCTTATCCTATATACCGGGGTGCGAGCGCGGTAGGCTCTCCTTCTCCATTTTCTCAGACGAATAGTCTGCACGATGCAGCAGAGTATCGCCAATACTAGTAGGGATTCTATCAAGTAGGACAGGGAGTACCAGGTTATAAACCTGTCACACCAAGATGCTGTGGTGTCGCTTGTGACTGGGCTCTGGGTACTGTGGGGAAGTGAATCATTAATGGCTGGGGGAGGTGAGGTCAGGGGGTTCATGTTCGCGCGCAACCAAATGTCCATTATACTGATGAGCGACGCGGAGGATGTCCTCATGGTTCTTCTTCTTTCACTTCTCTTCTCTTCTCTTCCCTGGTCCTGGAGCTTCTGGAGTTCTGTGGGATTAAGCATAGTGTCTGTTACTATCTTGGTTTAATATCTCGTATGATAGCCTGCCTGTCCTTTAGTGCCAATTACTCCCTTTATAATTGGTCACTATGTGTGACTCCCTCATTTTGTTTTCCAAAAACCGAATTTCAGGACAAGACACACTTACAAATACTGAACCAGTGCGAGCCGTCTCGCAGACTGTGCGGTTTACCATCCAACTGTTTGAGGATGTAAATAGCAGAGGGTTGGCAACCTAAGGGTTACCTGAAAACAAAACAAAACTTTTTGAACAAAACTTGCCGAAATGAGGTGCGTATGGGCCGCGACGGGTAAGATTTGGATGGAATCCCCGGGTAGGACGGCGACCAATGCCATGTGTGCCCTACCCGAGCATAGCTGACCAGAGGGGGGTTCCCAGGCAGGACGGGTCCCAATGCCGTTTCTCCACTGCCTGAGCAACCAACAAGAACGGGCAAGAAATGTAGTCATCGTGGGGGGTTGCCGTATTGGTTCTTCCTTCGAACCAGAAGGGCAGTTATGAACGGGGTTCTGTGTTTCTGTCGACAGACGAGTTCCGCTGAACTGGCGTCTGGGACATTAACAAGTCTCTGCGGCCAAACTAGTTCCTCTGAACTAGCGTCCGGGACAAACTAATTTTTCTGACTGCCAGTGGGCATCAGAAGGGTGGTGGCGTGGACATTTTTTTTCCGGTCTAACATACAACATTTAACAATACAACTACAAACAACATTAACCATGCTGCAGGTTCCATCAGAAAGGACACCGTTTTCTCCCAAGCGGTTCCTTTTAAAACATCATCTGGACACCTCATTATCGGTTGCGAACAGGGTCGCAAAGGGGTTCTCATTTTGGGAGTCAGACTCAAAGTCGTCATCTTCTCCCGGATGTCAAACTCTCGAGTGTATCAGGGCGGATAGGGCTGCATGGTGTGGTCTGGGAATGCTCTCGTCATTCCGGACGAGTCTGTACAAATTATCTCGGTGCCAAAAGGTGGTGTCTAGTTCTGTGGGGACGGAATCGGGGTCGTCATTGTAGGTCGGTGGTCGGTGGTGGGGTTTGTTTAGGAAAGTGATCGTGAAGGGATCACTCAAAACGTGGTCAGATTCGCTGGGTGTGGGTTCTGTTGCATGGGGATAGTAGGGAGGCTGTGGCTATTGTCTGAGTCACAGTCGCTGCTGCTGCTGTCTGTGGGCGCTCCGGGGTGGAGTGTATATTTCGGGGGTGGAGTCAAGGTTGAGTCAGTGGCTGGGCTGGACGTGTTGGGGGAGGGTAGGGTTACGTTGGCTGTGGGCGGGGCGTGGTCTGCTGCTTCGAGCATGACGTGGTGTCCGTGGTTAGACTGTGTTCCATATGCCTTCAGCTGGTTGATATGGAACCACGTAGTCTTTCCATTGGGGTACTTTATTTTGTAGACGGAAGGGCTTACTTTGTCCGCAATGAAGTACGGACCCGAATACTTTGGTGACAGGAATGTGCTGGGGTTGTATACGGAGAGCATGACTTGCTGTCCTACACTGAACTCAGTCGCGTGCACTGTCTTATCGAAACAGGCCTTGCTCTGTTTCTTTCTTGTGCCCAATTTCACTGCGGCTGCTAGCTGAGCCGTTTTAACATTCACCACTAATTGTTCTACTGCTTTCTCTTGTGTGAGGGCCGTCACTTCGGGGCTGGTCAAGTCCAATCCTAATAAAAATTCTGTGCCTTTCATGGGGCGTCCGGTCATGAGGGTGTGTGGGGTGTAACCTGTGGATGTGGAAACCGTATTTCGCAGAAACATCAGCGCAAAAGGGAGGACTGAATCCCAAGTGGTGTTGGTTTGCTGGACCATTTTCTGAGGGTGGATTTTAGGGTCCGATTCATGCGCTCCACGATACCACTTGACTGGGGGTGGTACGCAATGTGGAATTTTTGGGTAATGCCAAATATCGTGAGGATGTTCTTCATGACACGACCCGTAAAATGGGAACCTTGGTCGGATTCAATGCTGCGGGGGAGTTCCCATCTCGTAAAGATGTGGTGGGTTAGGATCTTGGCTGTGGTCTTTGCCGTGTTCCTTCTGGATGGGAATGCTTCCACCCATTTGGTAAATGTGTCTATCACCACGAGTACATATTTATAACCATTCCTGCAAGGGGGCAATGGTCCAACATAATCAATCTGGAGGTTAGTCCAGGGGCCATTAACGGGTCGGGTGTGACTGAGCTGAGCCTGTTTGGCGTATCTGTCCAGGTTGTTCTGGGCACAGATAAGGCAATTCTCAACGTAGTGAGTTACATCTTCTTTCAAACTCGGCCACCAACAGAGCTGCCTGAGGTGGGCTGTAGTGGGATCAATTCCCTGATGTCCATGACTGTCATGGAACAAACAAATGAGCTGATTCCTGTCCTGTTCAGGAACCATATAAAGGGTGTCTTTTAACACCACACCACCATGTGTGGTCAGAGCATTTTTGAATCTATCATAGGGTGCTGGATAGTTTCCTTTTAAAATCTCCCTGAGATTGCTGTCTTGCTTCTGGGCCTGCACTAAATCCTCGATATTAGCCTGCGAGACCTGAACTGCATTCACTGGTGCGCTTTCGGAGGGTGTCCAAAAATAGCCATGCCTGGAACCTGCTTTTGCCAGTGCGTCGGCTTTTACATTTCCAGGGGGGGAGGAACGATGGTGACTTCGAACTTTAACTATTCCAAAAGTCCTGTTCTGTGCTCGCTCTAAAATGTGATGGAGTAATGGGGCTGAGGGTAGGGGTTTTCCGTCTGCGGAAACAAATCCTCTTGCTTTCCACAGGAGTAGGAATTCCGTAAGGCTGTTGCAGACATAGAGGCTGTCCGAATATATGTCTGCTGGGCTGGGGAAGGAATCTGGGTGTTCCACTATGTATGCGATGGCCGCAAGTTCTGCCGCCTGCGCGCCTAAGTGTCCTGGAAGTTTTAGTGCTATTTCTTCTAGGGCACGTCCCTGCACGTCCTCGACGTAAATGCCGCATCCTGTTATGCGCTTCCCTTCTAATACTGTGGAAGATCCATCCACATATATCCTTATGGGTTCACATGTCTCTGTGTGCTTGGGGCTCTGGGTTGAACTACCTATCTTTCTGGGGGTGTTTTAGCAATAGAGGGGCCTGTGTTGTGGTGTGGAGAGATAATTTCACATTCATGGGGGGTTCCGGGGTACTGTAGGGTATCGTCTAAAAATGTGTGGGTCTTTGTCCTTTTAACAGTGATGTCCCGTCCCTGCAAAAGAAGGGTCCACCTGGCTGCTCTTATCTGACTAACTGTACCATCCTTGAGTCGTCCGTCCAGTAAAAGTTGTGAGGATTGTGATGGGGTTCAGTCTAGTTATGTAAGAAAAATACTGCACTGCCCAAAATACTGCGAGCAGGTGCCTTTCACAGGCTGAAAATCCCTGCTCCACAGCATCTAAAACTCTGGAGGCGTAAGCCGTGGGCCTGAACTGTTTGTGCCGTTCCTGAAGGAGCACGGCCGAAAGGGTGCGGTCTGTGCATGCTACCTCTATCGCATAGGGGGAAAGCGGGTCTGGAACTTGTAGTGCGGGGGCTGCTATGAGTGCTCTTTTCAACAAGTCCACAGCATCCGTATGCTGCGGAAGCCATTCCCAGGGGGCTCCTTTCTTTAGGAAGTCTGAGAAGGGTGCTGCCTTGCTGGCGAAACCGTCAATGTGGTTTCGGCAGTAGCCAACCAGTCCTAAAAACGACCGGAGGGCTGAAATGTTCTGGGGAAGGGGCAATTTAGCAATTGAGTCAATCCTTTTGTGCTCGATCTCGCGTTTACCGTGCGTGATAACTGTACCCAAATATATCACTTTGTTTTCCAAAATCAGGGCCTTTTTGGGGTTAACTTTACATCCAATTGCTTGTAGGAGTTCCAGGAGTTCGGACAGAAGCTCGATGTGCTCTTCCTTGGTGTCTGTCTGCAGTAGTTGGTCGTCTACGTACTGGACCAGACATTCGGGGCGAGAAAATTTGGCTAAACCATTTGCCAGCTGTCGGTGGAAAATGGAGGGGGAGTTGTGGAATCCTTGTGGAAGGCATGTCCACGTGTACTGTTGATTTTTAAAGGTGAAGGCAAATTCGTACTGGCACGCCTTTGCCAATGGAATGGACCAGAATCCATTACTGATATCCAAAACCGTAAAGTATCGGGAATTGAGTCCCTGCTTGAGCATGGTCTTGGGACTTGTTGCGACTGTGGGATGCCCTACCTGCTACAGTAGTGAACTCGCCAACATTGAGGGCATTTAAAAGTTTATTGGATAAACATATGGATGATAATGGCATAGTGTAGGTCAGATGGCTTTTGTTTCGGTGCAACATCGTGGGCCGAAGGGCCTGTACTGCGCTGTATTGTTCTATGTTCTATGTTCGATGCGGTGGGTGGTGGCTGGGTTCATTGGAGCCTGAACTATCTGCTCTATGGGGGGTTGGGGCGCTTTCCTCTTCTGGGGCTTTCCCTGCGCACATGTTCCCTGAACATATCTCTGCGCTGTCTCATTTAACTCTTCCCAATCAGGGCCGTCTTCCTCATCTAACTTTGATCCAAAGGTTTCCTGGAATCCTTTTTGAACTGAAAGCAGAGATTGCAGTTCTGCAATCTGCTTCTGCCACTTTCCGTGGTCTAGTGAGCTTTGTCTTTGCTCCGTGGTGGCAGCATGGAGTGCTCTTAACGCTGCCTTCAAGTCACTACACTGTCTCTGCAATGCCTCTACCTGCTTCTCGGTTTCCTCTCGTACCAGGACTGCACGATGCGTGTCCTGATAGGCCTTTTCGTACTGGGACTGGAAGCTGCTTAAGTGCGCCAGACAAGACTGGTGTGCCCTCTTGGCATCATCCACCTCTCCGTCCTTTGCTGCCAACTTCCTCCTTAACTCTATGTTCTCTCTTTCTACCTCACTGACATCGACCTTACTCATTCGATGTATGCCTTCTATCTCTTTCTAGAGCGTCCTATCGACCACCTCTGTGCCTCGCAATTGTGCCAAGCAGGACACGATTGCCATCGGCTTGGAAGATTTTCCTAAGCTCTTCTTGTGAATCTCGCTCAGGTTCTCCCACCAAGTATGTCCTATACTCCTGGGACCTGTTTCCTCATTGTTACAGAATTCGCTCCAAAGAGGCCATCCTTTCCCTTTGAGGTACTTCCTAATTTCTTCTTCCCAAACGGGACATTGTCCTACTCTACTGCTGCTGGTCGCTGCGACCACAAATTCTTCTGGGTTCATGAGGCGTTGCATTGCCTGCATTGCCATCTTTCTTCTCTGAATGCTTTCTTAAAATTTGGAACAAGGAGTATTATGGCGGTGCTGTAATTATGGGTACGGCTTTCGCTATTTTCCGAAATGCAAACTCCCGACAGTTTTGTTGCAACAAAAAAATCTATCAGTTTACCTTATAGCCCTGTTAGTTACGCATGCATTTAACATACTTCCGAATTATGAGGATTGATCAGGACTGCTTGAACACTTGTGGTTTTCTGTTCCCAATTAGATCTCTAATTCAAATTTTTGGGTTCTCCCGGAGTGGTTAAGCCACTTCTAGATCGGGTCCCATCAGGATGTCGCCAGTAATATGTTGCTAACTTTTGGTTGGTTCAATTGGCTCTGTTTTATAACCTTTGCTCTCGAGTCGCCAGGTATCTTTATGATACCGCCACGAGGTTCAAGTTCAAGTAATGATCAATAACTCAATACACCAATTAGTAAGATTCAAATCAAAGCACATTTATTATACACAGTAATCGCTACTCATGCATAAATTCTACTTCTAAGCTATTTCTACAACTAACAGGCCTATACTTAGCTTCGGACTGGCCCACCAGGTCAGGGGAACAAATGGCCTTTCGTTCGGGTTCTGAGTCTGCGGGATTCAAAAGTTGGTATGGACTGGTAGCTAGGAGCGCCTATCTCGTAGCGAGCGTTGACCTAAGACTTACGGGCTCTTGGCGGCAGCTGAACTGTCAAGGGTTGGTTCGCGTTGCTGAGTGACCCGGTCAAGAAGAACGATTTGAACTTGGGGGCTTAACTATATAGTCCCCAGGGACTTCCCGCCTTTCGTGGCGGACCCTGTACCTGGTTCCAAGTGATTGCACTTCGTTCCAATCGCTTGGTTCGATTTCTCCAATACTGGAGCGGTTCCCTGATCGATGGGCGGTCTTGAGGTGTCCGTTAACCTCTTTTGTGTTGGCTCCTGCTGGTGCCGAGGAGTCTGGCTTGGCCTTGTTTATCCCAAATGTTTCGATTGTTCGCGGGGATCGTTCATTAGTATGTAGATGGCTGCTACATTATTATGCAGATGGCTGCTTGTATCAATGCTGTCTGGGCTTTTGCAGAGTTTAATACACAGTAAACTTGCACCTGCTAGTTTCTGCGTGTGCTGTTCTCCATTTTACGTCGGGAGTTGGCCAACCCAGGTGGCTACAGGACGTGGCCTTTTTGCAGGAGATGTACCTGAAGGTAGGGGGTCAGAGTAGGCTGAGAAAGGAATGGGTGGGGCAGGTGCTTCATTCAGGGCTGGATATGAAGAAGAGGGGGGTGGCGGTGCTAGTGAATAAGCGGGTAGTGTTCGAAATGGGAAGTATTGCGGCCAAACCCAGGGGGTGATGGTGAGTGGAAAGTTGGAGGGAATGCCGGTGTTTCTGGTAAATGTCAGTGCCCGAATTGGGATGACGTGGACTTTATGAGGTGGGCGTTGGGAAGATTGCAGACTTGGACCCTCATCGGCTAGTTAATGGGGGGGATTTTAACACTGTCATAGATCTGAACTTGGACCGGTTGAGTCCCAAGTTGTCAAAGGTGTCGGCAGTGGCAAAGGAGCTGAGGGGGTTTATGGAGCGCACGGTGATGGAGGGGGGGGGACCCGTGGAGGTTTGGGAGGCTGTGGTCGAAGGAGTTTTCATACCTCTCTGTTGTGCACCGGTGTACTCCCGCATTGATTCTTTCGTGTTCGAGAAGGCGCTGCCGGGCCAGGTGGCCGACTCGGAATATACGGCGATTGTGGTTTCTGACAAAGCACCACACTGGGTGGATTTGTGGGTGGCCTGAGAGGGGGGGAGGTCCCTTTGCCTGTAATGGAGGCTGGTTGTGGGGTTGTTGGCAGATGAGGAGGTGCGCGAGCGGGTGCGGGCTGCCATTCGGGGATACGTGGACCTAAATGATACAGGGAGGCCACAGCCACCACGCTGTGGGAAGTACTCAAGGTGGTGGTTGGGCGAGAGTTTCGGATGCATAGGGAGAAAATGGAGTTGGTAGAGAGGGCAAGGCTGGTGGACGGGATTTTGAGGGTGGCAGGAGGTACTCGGAGGTGCTGGAGGCAGGTCTGTTGAAGGAGAGGCAGAGGCTTCTGATGGAGTTTGGACTAGTTTCTATGAGGAAGGTGGTGGGGGCAGTTATGGAGGACCAGAGGGGCAGTGTATGAGGATGGGGAGAAGGTGAGTAGAATTTTGGCCCATCAGTGGAGAAAGCAAAAGTTAGTGAGGGAGATTGGCAGAGTGAGGGATGGCAATGTGGTGATGGACCCTGAGGGGGTGAAATGGGTGTTTGAGACATTTGATAGAAGGTTATAACGAGTTGGAGCCCCCAATCGGGGAGGAGGGAATGTGGCGGTTTCTGCACGGGCTGGAGTTTCCCAACGTAGAGGAGGAGCTGATTCAGGGACTGGGGGCCCCAATTGGGTTGAGGAAGGTGATGGAGAGTATGGGGGTGATGCAGGCAGGGTAGGCCCTGGTGCCGGATGGGTTCCTGGTAGAGGTCTATAAAACGTTTGGGGCAGACCTGGGGCCACTACTGGTGAGGGCGCACAATGAAGCAAGGGGGAGGGGGGATTTCCCCCCTACTTTGTCGCAGGCATCCATCTACCTGATATTAACGAGTGATAAGGATCCGGAGCAGTGCGTGTCATACCGCCCGATATAACTACTGAAAGTAGACGCCAAGCGGTTGGCGAAGGTGTTGGCCGTGTGAATCAAGGACTGCGTCCCGGGGGTGATAGGTAAATATCAAACAGATTTTATGAAGGGGAGGCAGTTGTCGGCAAACCTGAGGAGGTTGATTAATGTATTCATGATGCCTTTGGAGGGGCAGGAGGATGAAGTACTGGTGGTGATGGTCACGGGGAAGGCGTTTGATCAGGTGGAGTGTGCGTATCTGCTGGAGTTGCTGGGGCGGTTCGGGTTCGGGAAGGAGCTTGTGGACTGGGTCCGGCTGCTTTATAAGATGCCGGTTACAAGCGTGCAGGTGAACCGAGTGAGTTTGGGGTACTTCGGGCTGCATCGTGGGGGCGAGGCTTCGTTGCCTGTTCTCCCCATTGCTCTTCGCCTTGGCGGCGCATCATGGACGTCTGCACCCGATACTCGGGCAGTGTGCACGTCTTCATCCTGGCACATTCAATGATTCCTGACATGTTTGAGACATCCCCCAGACTAGGGGGGGGGGGGGGGTTTGACTCCTGGGTGATAAGGGTTATCCTCTGCGGTCATGGCTGATGATGTCTATCCGGAGGCCACAGACCGATGCGGAGACCCGCTACAACGACACCGATGCAGCGACGAGGTCTGTGATCAAGCGGTGCTTTGGCCTCCTGAAGATGAAGATAGGGGGAGTCCAAGGTGCTGTGGTGTTCCGGCACCTTCCCTGTGGGGGCCCCATCACCTCTTGGGAATCCTGATGGCCCCAGGGCTGCTCCATGGGATGGGGGTGCGAGCGAAACCATCCCCTGAGGTTCCCCCGCCCTCTGCCAGCCCTGGAGGCCCGCTCTGGTCTCGACCAAGGTCTGCACGCTCACGGCCATGGGGCACAGGAGTATGGGATTGCGCCATATCACCCATTGACTGTGCCACCACCTTCTGGATCTGTGTCACATCAGCCAGTGACTGCGTCATCTCCTTTTGGTTCTGGGCCATTTCCCTCTGTGTCTGCACCACATCAGCCAGAGCCTGGGCAATGCCGCCGACGTTCCCAGCCAAGGCCTGGAGTGCTGCTGCAATATCCAGGTGGCTCTGGGACATGGTTGCCTGTAAGACGGCAACCCTGTCCTGGGACTCGGCCAGTGCCTGATCAGAATACCTCAGGCCTTGGACATGCTCCATAGTCATGATCATTGCAACTGTGCGGGGTCTCACCTCCTCGCCCATGGCTGAGCTACACCTCGGCAATCTCCCTTTCCTCTGGGTCGCCGATTATATCCAGGGCCCTCTGCTCAGCCATGGTGAGGGGCTGCAAGTGGGGTCGCCCCCCCTACTCTCTTCTCCAGCTCCTGCCGGTTGTGCGTGGCCTTCTCCGGGGGGGGGGGGGGGGGGGGGGGCAGTGTAGGGGGGGGGGGTAGGGGAAACAGCACAGAAGGCAACAGTATTAGACAGTCCAATGCATGCAGCCCAGGGGGTGGACAGCTGGTGACCTCAGTGGCCAGGGCTCCTGGCCATGGTGGTCGGTATGGGTACCGGCATGTGGTGCAGGGTGAGTGATCGGCTTCCCTCCGGGTGGGGGGGGGGGCAGGGTTCGGGTTACGGGTGTGTGGGACAGGGCAGCACAGTCCTGCCTTCTCACCGTGGCTGCCCTGAGGAGGTCATGCAGTTTTTTGTCTGCTGGCTGGTCCAGACAACATTGCCCACGGTGCTGACCGGCTCTGACACCTGTGCCCAGGCGCGACTAACGGTGCCGACTGGCAGCCTCCTTCCCAGGCCAGCGTATAGGGTCACCCTCCTCTCCTTCACGGCCTCCATAAGGGTCTCCAGCTCGGTTTTCTAAAGCTCTGCCTGCAAAGATGAGATATGGTCGCATATCTGGCACTACAGGGTAATGGTATCTTTGCTCTTTATTCAACTTTCTGTTTAGTAACACGTCAAGCCACCCGTTATAATCGCAACATTCTCTGGCCCAGTTTTTATGACTTGTTTTTGGTAGACCCTCCCTTACTCACTATCAATCCCACCCATGCCCTGGTCATTCACCTTTGCTGATTAAGCTAACTGGCACTAGTCCTCTTGGCACACTGTCCCACTCACTGAACTGACAGCCTATGTTCTACAATTGCACCATGTCTGATCCATCTGCTTTATTTGAGCACTCTCTTGGCACTCTGTCTTCAAAGCGTTTCTTCACAGTCACCAACTGTGCTTCAGCACTCTCCAAGTTGCGACTTGGTCTGACCAAAATGTCAAGGGTCTGCTGATGCATGCAGCATGATGTAAGGCTGTTCACCAGGTCATACCTGTAATTAATATTGCTGCCATTGGTCTTTCCACCACTGATCACCATGTTGAGTTACCAGAATGATATGGGCACCAATTGCTCATACAGGATTGAGTGGACAGGTTGTGGGTTCATTTATTAAGACGAGGCACATAAGAACAGTTATACATAGATATAAGGCTTGAAGATATCAGAGCTGTGGGTTGTGCCCTGCTCAAAGCAAAAGTGAAACTATAACTGAATCTTATAGCACATTTCCCTTCTAGTGATGTAATGCAGCTGTCTCTGAAAGGCATATGACAACTGTCACTACTTTAAAATACATGCTTCTATGGAGTGATTTTCATGATACATACTGGAGAATGCCGGCACTTGCTATTTAATGAACATCAGACGAAACTAAAAGGCTGTGACCTTTGAGCACCAGGGAAGTGTATCTGGGGGAAACTCAAAGATTTCCTTGGATTTTTCCAGGTGTGAATTGCGCAGTAATTGCCCGGGAAGTTCAAATTTCCTTTGGACAATTGCCCTGCCCTGGGAACCATCTGAAAATGTGATTTAAATCGCAAGCTTCAGGTGGTTCCGACTGTCCTCCAGCAGGAGTTACCCAGAAAAAGAGAGAAGAATTAAACCCACTTCTCGCTTCTAGGTAACCATAATAATGAGCAGCACGGATTCCGCCACCCCTCCATGGGACTTCCCCCACAAACCTCCGCACCACCCCCATTACCACCCTCACTCCTTCCTCACCACGGGACTCAGCCCATCCTCAGAACCCGCACGTGACTCCACCCACCACCCCGAGGACTCCTCCACCCGCTCAACCCCATCCCAATACTCTCCTCAACCCTCACTAACATGTCCTCAACACTACTCCTCAACATCCCAGAATACCCTCCACCCAGATCCAACTCGACCTGAATCCACCCCTCCCCCAGGGTCAACCCAACTAGACCAACCCTCGGGCTTGAGCCAACATGACCCCCCCCCCCCCCCATCCCAACCAAAACCCATCCCTGGCCTAACGCAACCCCACATCCTCCCAATCTTACCCCAATCATATCGGATCTTACCTTCTTCATGGCTTGTCAAAGTGGGAATATGCTGCACATGATGGCGGTCTGAAATAAAACAGAAAATACTGAAGAAACTTGTAATGATGCACGCTCTCAAACTCTTTAGAAACACAAAAGGTATTTATGAATAAGAGAACTTGTACGGCGGCCAGCAGCCACATGTCTGCCCTGAAGCTGCCCACACCTGGCTGCCCCAGTCTTTACAAGTCTTCTGCCTAAGAGAGGCCTCCAGCCCAACAGGTGACTATGCACTCACAGTCCATCAATGCCAAGTGACCTGCTTCTGCTGTGTTGCCCCTAAAGGGACAGTCAGCACAAAATTTTGCAGGGGAGTGGGGGTGGGGGGGGGGTCGTGGGTGGCGGGGGGTGGGGTGGGGTCTGCGGAGGAGAGGAGGGCAGTACAATGGTTAGCCAGAAACCAGAAAGGTGGCATGCTGGCACAGTAGTAAGCACTGCTGTCTCACAGCACCAGGGGCCAGGGTTTGATTCCGGCCTTGGGTGACTGTGTGGAATTTGCATATTCTCCCCATGTCTCTGTGGGTTTTGTTGCTAACTTTGGTTGGCTCTTAATTTGTTGCTTGTTGTGTCTTTACTTAATTTGCTCTGTTTCTATAACCTTGGCTCTAGAGTCGCCAGGTATCTTTATACCGCCACGAAGTTCAAGTTCAAGTGCTGATCAATAACTCAACACACCAATTAGTAAGATTCAAATCAAAACACATTTATTATACACAGTCAATCACTACTCATGCATAAAACTCTACTTACTAGACTATCTCTAACACTAAAAGGCCTATACTTAGCTTTGGAACTGGCCCACCAGGTCAGGGGAACAAATGGCCTTTCGTTTGATTCTGAGTCTGCAGGATTCAAAGCTGGTATGGACTGGTAGCTAGGAGCACCTATCTCGTAGCGTGCGTTGACTGGAGACTTACTTGGTTGATGCGGCAGCTAGGCAGGTCACTGTCAAGGGTTGTTTCGAGCTGCTGAGTGACCCTGCCAAGAAGGATGAATTGAACTTGGGGACTCTACTTTATAGTCCCCAGGGGCTTCGTGCCGTTCGGGGCGGACCCCGTATCTGGTTCCAAGTGATTGGACTAGGTTCTGATCACTTGGATCGATTTATCCAATACTGGAGCCGTTTCCTGATCGCTGGGTGGTTCCTGAGTGTCCGTTGGCCTTCCTTTGTCTTGGCTCCTGCTGGTGCCGAGGAGTCTGGCTTGGCCTTATTCACCTTAAATGTTTCCAATTGTTCCCAGGGATCGCTCATTAAAATGCGGATGGTTGCTAGTTTCAGTGCTGTCTGAGTTTCTGCAAGTTCTAATACACAGGAAACGTTGCACCTGCTAGTTTTTCCTGGTTTGACTGAATTTCCCTGCATTCTTTGCGGATCTCCATTTTAAGTCGGGAAGTGGCCAACCCAGGTGGCTACACACCCTCCTTGTGATCCCTAACGCGAAGCCTGAAAGATCACATAACTGCGTCGTCTTCACTTCCTGACCCAGCGAGCACTCTTCCATGGCCTCTACACTGACCATGACTATGTAAGAAATTTTTAACTCACAATTCTAAGTGGCGCTATGTCACAACAGGGACATGCAGTACAACATATGAAAAAAAACGGTACCTCTAACTATCTTCGATAAACTACACTCACTTAAACATCCAATCATACTAACTTCCTAACAATACAAAAATAAGAGCAGCATTCACATTTCCCTCTGGCTTGGCGGTCAAGCTCAGAGTTGTACAATCTCTCAGTTGTCTTTATTCACAAAATGACGTTGAACAAATGCCCTTTATTGTTAATCAAGGGGTTCGGGAGCCTGGTGAAAACCGAAAATAAGGGATCTCATCCTGTATACAGGGGTGCGAGAGCGGTAGGCTCTCCTTCGCCATTTTCTCATGCGGATAGTCTGCACGATGCTGCAGAATGTCGTTAATACTAAAGGGGATTCAATTACGTATGACAGGGAGTACCACGTTATAAACTTATCACACCATGGTGGTGTGTTGTTACTTGCCACTGGGCACTGGGTGCTATGGGAATGTGAATCATTGACAGTCGAGGGGGGTTGGGGTCAAGGGGTTCGCATTCGCGCGTAACCGAATACAAATTACAATGATGACGAAAAACACGTATGATGTCTTCATTGTTCTCTTCTTTCTTCTCTTCTCTTCCTTTTTGTCTCTTCTCTCTTCCTGAATCTTCAGGAATTCTGTAAATCAAGCATAGTTTCCGTTACTATCTTGTTTAATATCTTGTACGTTAGAATGTCTGTCTTTTAGTGCCAATTTCCCTTTATAATTGGTCACCATGTGCGACTCCCTCATTTTTTTTGTGTTTTAAACCAAATATTTGGACAAGACATCTAAGAAAATACTGTAATCGAGCCAAAATGGGGTGCGTATGGGCCGCGCGGCGGGTAAGATTTGGATGTAATCCCCGGGTAGGATGGCGACCAATGCCGTGTGTGCTCTACCCGAGCGTAGCTGACCAGAGGGGGGGTCCTCAGGCAGGGCGGAGACCAATGCCGTTTCTCCACTGCCTGAGCAACCGAACGGGTAAGAATGTGGTCATCGTGGGGGCTGCCTCTCGTGTTTACCTTCGAATCAGGAGAGTAGTTATGATTGTTGTCTGCCGACAGACTAGTTCCTCTGAGCTGTTGTCTGGGACAAACTAGATCCTCTAACAATTTTCTGTCGACAGACTAGTTCCTCTGAACTGTTGTCTGGGACAAACTACACTTAACGATAACATTAACGAACAAACATTGAACAAACGTGCTGCAGGTTCCATCAGAAAGGACACCGTTTCTCCCAAGCGGTTCCTTTTTAAAACATCATCAGGACACCTCAGTTATCATTTGCGAACAGGGTCGCAAAGGGGTTCTCGTTTTGGGAGTCAGACTCAATGTAATCATCTTCTCCCGGATGCCATGCTCTTGCGTGGATGAGGGTTGCTAAAGCTGCATGGTGTGACTTAGGGTCCATCTCGTCGTTTCGGAGAATTGTCATGGATCCAAATAGTTGTGTCTAATTCTGTGGGGACGGAGTCGGGGTAGTCATCGTAGGGCAGTGGTCTTTGGTGAGGTTTGTTAAGCAATGTGATCAGGAAGGGATCACTCGAATCATGATCAGATTCGCTGGGTGTGGGTCCTGTTGCATGGGGATAGTAGGGAGGCGTGCTGTGGCTATTGCCTGTGTCACAGTCGCTGTCGCTGCTTCTGCTGTCTGTGGGCGTTCCACGGCGGAGTCTAGGGTTCGGGGGTGGAGTCGAGGTCTAGTCTGTGGATGGGGTGGGCATGTTGGGGGAGGGTGGGGATACGTTGGCTGTGGGCGGGGTGTGTTCTGTTGCGTCGAGCATTACATCATGTCCGTGGTCAGACTGCGAGCCATATGCCTTGAGCTGGTTAATATGAAACCACGCGGTCTTCCCACTGGGGTACCTAATCTTATAAACGGAGGGGCTTACATTGTCCGCAACGGAGTACGGACCCGAATATTTAGATGACAGGAACGTGCTGGGGTTGTAAATGGAGGGCATGACCTGCTGTCCTACTTCAAACTCAGTTGCATGTACTGTTTTGTCAAAACAGGCCTTGCTCTGTTTCTTCCTGGTGCCTAATTTTACTGCGGCTGCTAGCTGAGCCGTTTTTACATTCTCTATTAATTGTTTTACTGCGTTCTCGTGTGTGAGGGCCGTCACTTCGGGGCTGGTCAAGTCAAGTCCTAATAAAAATTCTGTGCCATTCATGGGGCGTCCGGTCATGAGAGTGTGTGGGGTGTATCCTGTGGATGTCGAAACAGTGTTACGCAAAAACATTAGTGCAAAAGGGAGGACTGAATCCCAAGTGGTGCTGTTTTGTTGGACCATTTTTATGAGGGTTGCCTTTAGGGTCCGATTCATTCCCTCCACGATACCACTTGACTGGGGGTGGTATGCGATGTGGAATTTTTGGGTAATGCCAAATATCGTGAGGATGTTCTTCATGACACGTTCTGTAAAATGGGAACCTTGGTCGGATTCGATGCTACGGGGGAGTCCCCATCTCGTAAAGATGTGGTGAGTTAAAATCTTAGCGGTAGTCTTTGCCGTGTTTGTTCTAGATGGGAATGCTTCTACCCATTTCATAAACGTGTCTATCACAACTAACACATACTTGTGACCATTCCTGCTCGGGGGCAATGGTCCTATAAAATCAATCTGGAGGTTAGTCCAGGGGCCATTAACGGGGCGGGTGTGGCTAAGCTGAACTTTCTTCACATATCTGTCCGGATTGTTTTGGGCACAGATAAGGCAATTTTCAACATAGTGCGAGATGTCTTCCTTTAAATTCGGCCACCAACAGAGCTGCCTGAGGTGGGCTGTAGTGGGGTCAATTCCCTGATGCCCATGATTATCATGGAACAAACAAATAAGCTGATTCCTGTCCTGTTCAGGAACCACATAAAGGGTGTATTTTAGGACCACACCGTCATGTGTGGTCAATGCATTTTTAAATCTATCGTATGGGGCTGGAATTTTCCTTTTAAAGTATCCCTGAGATTACTATCTTGCTTCTGGGCCTGCACTAAATCCTCGATATTTGTCTGTGAGACCTGAACTGCATTCACTGGGCGCTTTCGGGGGGTTCCAAAAATGTCCATGTCTGGAACCTGCTTTAGCCAGTATGTCGGCTTTTACATTTCCAGGTGGGGAGGAACGGTGGTGATTTCGGACTTTAATAATGCCAAAAATCCTGTCCTGTGCTTTGTCAAAAATGTGCCGGAGCAATGGGGTTGAAGGGAGGGGTTTTCCGTCCGCGGAAACAAATCCTCTTGCTTTCCACAGGGGTAGGAACTCTGTGAGGCTGTTACAGACATAGAGGCTGTCCGAGTATATGTCTGCTGGGCCGGGGAAGGAATCTGGGTGATCTACAATGTATGCAATGGCTGCGAGTTCTGCCGCCTCTGCGCCTAAGTGTCCTGGCAGTTTTAAGGAGATTTCTTCTAGGGCGCAACATAGATGCCGCATTCTGTAATGCGCCTCCCGTTTAATATAGTGGCAGAACCATCCACATATATTCTCAAAGGTGCGCACGTGTCTGTGTGCTGGGGGCTCTGGGGTGAACTACCTAGCTTTTTGGGGGGTGTTTTCGCGATACAGGGGCCTGTGTTGTGGTGCGGTGAGATGATTTCACATTCATGGGGGGGTGCCTGGGTGCTGAAGGTTGTCGGCTAGGAAAGTGTGGGTCTTGGTCCTTTTAACAGTGATGTCCCGTCCCTGCAAAAGAAGGGTCCATCTGGCTGCTCTGATCTGGCTTACTCTACCGTCCTTAAGTCGTCCGTCTAGTAAAACTTGTGTGGGGGTGTGTTCCGTGAGGATTGTGATGGGGTTTAGTCTGGTGTTATATGAAATGTATTGAACTGCCCAGAAAACTGCGAGCAGGTGCCTTTCACAGGCCGAAAAACCCTGCTCCACAGGATCTAAAACTCTGGATCTAAAACTCTGGACTTTCTTGGAGTTCACTTTGCATCCAATTTGCTGTAGGAGTTCCAGGAGTTCGGACAGAAGCGCGATGTGCTCTGCCTTGGTGTCTGTCTGCAGTAGTAGGTCGTCTACATTCTGGACCAGACATTCGGGGTGAGGACATTTTGATAAACTATTGGCCAGCTGTCGGTGGAAAATGGAGGGGGAGTTGTAGAATCCTTGTGGAAGGCATGTCCACGTGTACTGCTGACTTTTAAAAGTGAAGGCAAAATTTGTACTGGCACGCCTTTGCCAATAGAATGGACCAGAATCCGTTACTGATGTCCAAAACTGAAAAATATCGTGAGTTGAGTCCCTGTTTGAGCATGGTCTCGGGACTTGTGGCTACCGTGGGGGCTGCTGCGAGGGTGACTTTGTTGAGTTCCCGATAATCGATGGTCAGTCGCCATGATCCATTGGGCTTTTTCACTGGCCAAATCGGGGCATTATTAGTAGAGGCTACTGATCTAAGTACGCCTTGTTCTAATAAGCTATCGATAACTTTTGAGATTTCTCCCTCTGCCTCTTGGGGAAATCCATATTGCTTCCGGGGTCTAGGGTCAGGTCCTGTTATTTGAACTGAACCAACCATCCTGCCACAGTCATGTTCATGACTTGCAAATGCGGTCCTGTTTTTCTGAAGAACTGCCCTAACCTGTTTGTCTGCACTAATCGTGGTCGAGTCAAATCAAAAATCGCCGACTGCACTAATCTTATTAGCATACTCACCTACTGTGAGCATTGCGGGGGCTCTTGCTGACTTTGTCATTTTCCAGACACATTGATTTACTGGGTCAAATGAAAGGTTGTGGGGTTCATGAAATCAATGCCCAAAATGTGTTCTGCTGTGTGGTCCAAATCGACCAAAACTAGGGGGTGTTTTGTTGTAATGTTGCCAATTTGAATGGGTACAGGGGCTGTGATGTGTCCCTGTTGTGAGTGGCCTGTGAAGCCGCTGAGGGTGATTGTGGCTGCAGTGGGCCACGTGTCTTTTTGGAACATGGTGGAGGAATTAATTGTGGTGCGGGACCCTCCTGTGTCCCAGAGAAATTCGATGGGCTGTCCCCATATTTTCCCTGCAACGACTGGTCGGCCGAACCTATCCCAAAGGGTGTCGCAGACCCAAGTGGGGAAGCCCGAACACTGTCAGTCAGTTCCGTTCATGTCTGTCTGGTCTGAACGGGTGCTTACACTATGTATGGGCTTTGTCCTGTTATTCAGGGTGCCTGCCTGCTGGGCTCTCTGTGGCTTTCATGGGGCATTGCACTCTCGTGCAAAGTGACCTAATTGTCCACAGTTGCAACACTCCTGTGGTTTCTGTGGAGGGCTGTTCATGCCTTCGTTCACCCATGCGGGGTTCTGGTGCGCTTTAACTGCTTGGATGTCTGCCTCTGCCTGCTGTTCTTCGGGTTTTCTAATCGCGGGTTTGTTGTGGACAGATTGCTCCCAAGAGCGGGACAACCTTTTTAAGACCCACTTTTCGTTGTGCGCTTCTTCCGTGGGGTCATAATTGGTACAAGCTTTTTGTTCTGCCTCTGTGGCATGGGAGATGCGGGTCCATTTGGCCATGTTGTCTGGGGACAAATGGGCGCGGTCTAAGTTTCCGAAAAGGCTGTAAAATGGATCCACAGGCATCCAGCAAACGCTGTGGGGTGCTCTGTTTTCTTCTGCCTGCACTTATTCAGGCCTTCTACTGGGTCACCTCTGTTATAACCGATCGCGTCTAGGATCGCCGTGTGTATCTCTGCAAGGGTGCCAACTCCTACATTCTGTGGGTCGGGAAGGGCTGCTACAACAGAAGGGTCTAAGATTAAAACTGTGAGCTTCACTTGCTCACGCTCATCCAGGCCGTACATGGTTGCCTGCTGCTTCACTCTAGCAAAGAAGTGGTGGGGGTCTGAGGTGGGGAGGAACGGTGTGATCTTTTCGCACGCGTCCCGTAATTGGGTCACGGTTAAGGGGGTGGTGTAAAGGAATTCCGCGTCTCCTTCCATTGTGACTGTGCGGTGGGTAGTCACTGGATTCATGGGTGCCTGATCTATCTGCTCTATGGGGGGTTGGGGTGCTTTTCTCCTTTGGGGCTTTCCTCCCACACATGTTCCCTGTACATATCTATGCGCGGTTTTGTTTAGTTCTTGCTAATCAGGGCAGTCTTCTTCATTTAATTGGGATCCAAAGGTGCTTTGAAGCCTATTTTGCACTGAAAGCAAAGACTGCAGTTCCACAATCTGCTTCTGGCATTTTGCATGATCCACTGAGCTTTGTCTGTGCTCCGTGGTGGTGGAGTGCTCTTAACGCTGCTTTTAGATCGCTGCACTGCCTTTGCAATGCCTCTACCTGTTTCTCTGTCTCTTCTCTTACCAGGACTGCACGTTGCGTGTCCTGATAGGCCTTATCGTATTGGGTTTGGAAGCTGCTCAGCTGCGCTAGACAAGACTGGTATGCCCACTTGGCATCATCCACCTCTCCGTCCTTTGCTGCCAACTTCCTTCTCAAATCTATATTCTCTCTCTCGATCTCACTAACATCGACCTTGCTCATTCGATGTCTCTCTTCTATCTCTTTGCGGAGCGTCCGAACGACCTCCTCCGTGCCTCGCAATTGTGCCAGACAGGACACGATTGCCATCGGCTTGTGAGCTTTTCCCAAGCTCTTCTTATGGATCTCTGACAGGTTCTCCCACCAAGTATGTCCTATACGTTCGGGTCCTGTTTCCTCATTATCACAGAATTCACTCCAAAGGGGCCATCCTTTCCCTTTGAGATATTTCCTGATCTCTTCTTCCCAAATGGGACACTGTCCTACTCTACTGGTCGCTGCGACCTCAAATTCCTGGGGGTTCATAAGGCGCTCCATTGCCTTTTTTCCTATCTGAATGCTCTCTTTTAAAATTTGGAACGAGGGATACTAAGGCGGTGCTGTAAACACAGGTATGGCGTTCGCTACTTTGCGGAATGTTGCCTGGAATGGAGAGTAGGTCTTACGAGGAAAGGTTGAGGTTGCTAGGCCTTTTCTCATTAGAATGGAGAAGGATGAGGGGCGTCTTGATAGAGGTTTATAAGATGATCAGGGGAATAGATAGAGGAGACAGTCAGAGACCTTTTCCCTGGGTGGAACAAACCATTACAAGGGGACATAAATTTAAGGTGAATGGTGGAAGATATAGGGGGGATGTCAGAGGTAGGTTCTTTACCCAGAGAGTAGTGGGGGCATGGAATGCACTGCCTGTGGAAGTAGTTGAGTCGGAAACATTAGGGACCTTCAAGCAGCTATTGGATAGGTACATGGATTACGGTAAAATGATATAGTGTAGATTTATTTGTTCTTAAGGGCAGCACGGTGGCATTGTGGATAGCACAATTGCTTCACAGCTCCAGGGTCCCAGGTTCGATTCCGGCTTGGGTCATTGTCTGTGCGGAGTCTGCACGTTCTCCCCGTGTGTGCGTGGGTTTCCTCCGTGTGCTCCGGTTTCCCCCCACAGTCCAAAGATGTGCAGGTTAGGTGGATTGGCCATGATAAATTGCCCTTAGTGTCCAAAATTGCCCTTAGTGTTGGGTGGAGGTGTTGACTTTGGGTAGGGTGCTCTTTCCAAGAGCCGGTGCAGACTCAATGGGCCGAATGGACTCCTTCTGCACTGTAAATTCAATGATAATCTATGATTAATCTAGGACAAAGGTTCGGCACAACATCGTGGCCCGAAGGGCCTGTTCTGTGCTGTATTTTTCTATGTTCTATGTTCTAATACAAACTCCCGACAGTTTTTCGCAACAAAAATCTATCAGTTTTACCTTATAGCCTTGTTAGTTACGCATGCATTAACACGCTTCCGAATTATAAGGATTGATCAGAACTGCTTGAACACATGTGGTTTTTCTGTTCCCAATTGAATTCTCAATTCAAATTTTGGGTTCTCCCAGAGTGGTGAGGCCACTTCTAAATCGGGTCCCATCAGATGTCGCCAGTAAATGTTGCTAACTTTGGTTGGCTCTTAATTTGTTGCTCATTGTGTCTTTAATTAATTTGCTCTGTTTCTATAACCTTTGCTCTAGAGTCGCCAGGTATCTTTATGATACCGCCACGAAGTTCAAGTTCAAGTGCTGATCAATAACTCAATACACCAATTAGTAAGATTCAAATCAAAACACATTTATTATACACAGTCAATCACTACTCATGCATAAAACTCTACTGACTAGACTATCTCTAACACTAAAAGGCCTATACTTAGCTTTGGAACTGGCCCACCAGGTCAGGGGAACAAATGGCCTTTCGTTCGATTCTGAGTCTGCTGGATTCAAAGCTGGTATGGACTGGTAGCTAGGAGCACCTATCTCGTAGCGTGCGTTGACTGGAGACTTACTTGGTTGATGCGGCAGCTAGGCAGGTCACTGTAAAGGGTTGTTTCGAGCTGCTGAGTGACCCTGCCAAGAAGGACGAATTGAACTTCGGGACTCTATCTTATAGTCCCCAGGGGCTTCGCGCCGTTCGGGGTGGACCCAGTATCTGGTTCCAAGTGATTGGACTAGCTTCCGATCACTTGGATCGATTGCTCCAATACTGGAGCCGTGCCCTGATTGTTGGGTGGTTCCTGAGTGTCCATTGGCCTTCCTTTGTCTTGGCTCCTGCTGGCGCCGAGGAGTCTGGCTTAGCCTTATTCACCTTAAATGTTTCCAATTGTTCCTGGGGATCGCTCATTAATATGCGGATGGTTGCTAGTTTCAGTGCTGTCTGGGTTTCTGCAAGTTCTAATACACAGGAAACTTTGCACCTGCTAGTTTTTCCTGACTTGACTGAATTTCCCTGAATTCTTTGCGGATCTCCATTTTAAGTCGGGGAGTGGCCAACTCAGGTGGCTACAGTTTCCTCTGTGTGCTCCGGTTTCTTCGCACAGTCCAAAAATGTACAGATTAGGTGGACTGACCATGATCAATGAGTAGCGTAACGGGGATAATAATAATCATAACAATAATCGCTTAGTGTCATAAGTAGGCTTCAATGAAGTTACTGTGAAAAGCTCCTAGTAGCCACATTCTGGCGCCTGTTCGGGGAGGCCGGTACGGGAATTGAACCGTGCTGCTGGCCTTGTTGTGCATTACAAGCCAGCTGTTTAGCTCATTGTGCTAAACCAGACCCATAGGGCAGGGGAGTGGGCCGAGGTAGAGTGTTCTTTCGGAGGGTCAGTGCAGATTTGAAGTGTTGAATGGCCGCCTACTGCACGGTAGGGATTCTATGGATTTAATGGAAGTGGATTAAATTCTTCTAACTTTTTCTGCACTGCTGGCCGGTCCGGACTACATTGCCCACGGTGCTGACCGCCTCTGCCACCTGCGCCCAGGCGCGACTAACAGCACCGGCTGACAGCCTCCTTCCTGGGCCAGGGTACAGGGTCACCCTCCTCTCCTCCATGGCATTAAGAAGGGTCTCCAGCTCGGCATCTGCCAAATGTGGGGCTGCGTGTCTTGCTGCCATGTTGTTGACTGGGATGGTGTGTGTGGGGAGTGAAATGTGTCTCTGCGGGTGTAGCTTGTCAGCCTCCTGAGTGTCAATCGCGAAACCGGCGAATCCGGCACCGTTTCTCATTAGACCCTAGCCCCTTAACAGTACCGGAATCGGTCCAGGTGCGGCACCAGTTTTCCTGTCGGGGAACTCCACAAATTCTGCATCGGCATTAACACTAGTTTCAGACATGGAGAATTCCGCCGCCTCGCTCTGTATGCTGCATAAACATTTTGAAGTTGGATAGTATGTCAGCTGCATCCCAATTCAAATATGGGAATTTGTGGACATTCTGACAACATCTTTGACCTTGCTTCTTCGGTTCTGCCTGGAATGAGTGTCGCTGTCGCCTCTTTTGAATGTTTTTCTAAAGCTCTGCCTGCAAATACAAGATATGGTCGGATATCTCGCACTACAGGGTAATGGTGTCTTTGCTTCAACTATCTGTTCAGTAACGCCACAAGCCACCCGTTATAATCGCAACATTCTCTGGCCCAGTTTTTATGACTTGTTTTTGGTAGACCCTCCCTTACTCACTATCAATCCCACCCATGCCCTGGTCATTCACCTTTGCTGATTAAGCTAACTGGCACTAGTCCTCTTGGCACACTGTCCCACTCACTGAACTGACAGCCTATGTTCTACAATTGCACCATGTCTGATCCATCTGCTTTATTTGAGCACTCTCTTGGCACTCTGTCTTCAAAGCGTTTCTTCGCAGTCACCAACTGTGCTTCAGCACTCTCCAAGTTGCGACTTGGTCTGACCAAAATGTCAAGGGCCTGCTGATGCATGCAGCATGATGTAAGGCTGTTCACCGGGTCATACCTGTAATTAATATTGCTGCCATTGGTCTTTCCACCACTGATCACCATGTTGAGTTACCATAATGATATGGGCACCAATTGCTCATACGGGATTGAGTGGACAGGTTGTGGGTTCATTTATTAAGACGAGGCACATAAGAACAGTTATACATAGATATAAGACTTGAAGATATCAGAGCTGTGGGTTGTGCCCTGCTCAAAGCAAAAGTGAAACTATAACTGAATCTTATAGCACATTTCCCTTCTAGTGATGTAATGCAGCTGTCTCTGAAAGGCATATGACAACTGTCACTACTTTAAAATACATGCTTCTATGGAGTGATTTTCATGATACATACTGGAGAATGCCGGCACTTGCTATTTAATGAACATCAGACGAAACTAAAAGGCTGTGACCTTTGAGCACCAGGGAAATGTATCTGGGGGAAACTCAAAGATTTCCTTGGATTTTTCCAGGTGTGAATTGCGCAGTAATTGCCCGGGAAGTTCAAATTTCCTTTGGACAATTGCCCTGCCCTGGGAACCATCTGAAAATGTGATTTAAATCGCAAGCTTCAGGTGGTTTCGACTGTCCTCCAGCAGTAGTTATCCAGAAAAAGATAGAAGAATTAAACCCACTTCTAGCTTCTAGGTAACCATAATACTGACCAGCACGGATTCCCCCACCCCTCCATGGGACTTCCCCCACAAACTTCCCCATCACCCCCATTACCACCCTCACTCCTTCCTCACCACGCGTCTCAGTCCATCCCGAGAACTCACGGTAGGGGCAGCACGGTAGCACAGTGGTTAGCACAGTTGCTTCACAGCTCCAGGGTCCCAGGTTTGATTCCCGGCTTGGTTCACTGTCTGTGCGGAGTCTGCACATCCTCCCCATGTCTGCGTGGGTTTCCTTTGGGGCTTCTGTTTCCTCCCACAGTCTAAAGATGTGCAGGTTAGATGGATTCGCCATGATAAATTGCCCTTAGTGACCAAAAAGGTTAGATAGGGTTCCTGCGTTACGGGAATAGGGTGGTGGTGTGGGCTTAAGTGGGGTGCTTAATGGCCAGTGCAGAATTGATGGGCCGAATGGCCTCCTTCTGCACTGTAAATTCAATGATTCTATGATTCTATATGAATCCACCCACCACCCCGAGAACTCCTCCACCCCCTCAAACCCCTACCAATATTCCCCTCAACCCTCACTGACATGAAATGAAAAATGAAATGAAAATCGCTTATTGTCACAAGTAGGCTTCAAATGAAGTTACTGTGAAAAGCCCCTAGTCGCCACATTCCGGCGCCTGTTCGGGGAGGCTGGTACGTGAATTGAACCGTGCTGCTGGCCTGCCTTGGTCTGCTTTCAAAGCCAGCGATTTAGCCCTGTGCTAAACAGCCCCCTGAGGTTGATCTGCCTTGATTCCATGGATTATGAGGTTCTGATATGCCAGTAGATCTGCAATTGCCAGGCGTTTAGTTTCATGATGTAGAACATCTGTGATACCCAAAAGGTTTCCTCCTCAACATCCCAGAATACCCTCCACTTAGATCTAACTCGACCTGAATCCACCCCTCCCTCAGGGTCAACCCAACCAGACCAACCTTCGGGCTTGAACCAACATGACCCCACCCCCCTCATCCCGACCAAAACCCTTCCCTGGCCTAATGCTACCCCACATCCTCCCAATCGTATCCCAATCTTATCTTATAGACTTACCTCCTTCATGGCTTGTCAAAGAGGAAATATGCTGCAGATGATGGAGATCTGAAATAAAGCAGAAAATACTGAAGAAACGTGTAATGATGCACGCTCTCAAATGCTTTAGAAACACGAAAGGTATTTATGAATAAGAAAAGCTGTACGGAGGCCAGCAGCCACAAATCTTCTACATGTCTTCTGCCTAAGGGAGGCCTCCAGCCCAACAGGTGACTATGCACTCACAGTCCGTCAATGCCAAGTGACCTGCTTCTGCTGTGTTGCCCCTAAAGGGACAGTCAGCACAAAGGTTTGCTGGGGAGTGGGGGCGGGGGAGGGGTGCGGTTTGGATGGTGCGGAGGCGAGGAGGTGAGTACAATGGTTAGCCATAAACCAGAAAGGCGGCATGCTGGCACAGTAGTTAGCACTGCTGTCTCACAGCACCAGGGACCAGGGTTCGATTCCGGCCTTGGGTGACTGTGTGGAATGTGCATATTCTCCCCGTGTCTCTGTGGGTTTCCTCTGGGTGCTCCTGTTTCCTCCCACAGTCCAAAAATGTACAGATTAGGTGAACTGACCATGATCAATGCGCAGTGTTATGGGGATAGGGCGGGGGAGTGGGCCTAGGTAGAGCATTCTTTCGGCGGGTCAGTGCAGATTTTGTACTGTAGGGATTCTATGGAGTTGATGGAAGTAACTAATACTGTAGGACAGTCAGAACTATCATAAGTTTGTAATTTAAATGGCATTTTCAGATGGTTCCCAGTGCAGGGAAATGGTC
Organism: Scyliorhinus torazame; assembly: GCF_047496885.1. Taxonomy (NCBI): domain Eukaryota; kingdom Metazoa; phylum Chordata; class Chondrichthyes; order Carcharhiniformes; family Scyliorhinidae; genus Scyliorhinus; species Scyliorhinus torazame. Next base: position 109,152,224 of record NC_092709.1, on the reverse strand, counting down.
CAAAGGAAGTTTGAATATCCTGTGCAATTGTATGCCCTGGGCAATTGTTGTGCAATCTGTAGACCGAGTGGCCATGTGATGACGCGGCTAATTGAAGGGGTCACACGACAGAAGCGCAGTGCTTCTCCCTGGAGTGCGGGCAGAGATACAGCATGTACGAGCTGCTCAGAGTACTGGATAAACTAATGTTGTTAGAAGTCCTTGGGTCGCCCGTCATTGAAACCCTGCATTTCTACATGATGTCAGGAGTTGGCAGTATGGCACAAGGCCTTAGATGCATTGACCCACTCGTGTTCGATGAGAACAATGCGGACAACTGAGCCAAGTTTGAAAAGGGGTGGTGCATCCACTGCGGTGCCAGATTATTGGACTAATCAAAATAGGTACAAGCTTACAGTGAAATTTTAATTGTTTGTCTTTCAAATGGAGGAGAAAAAATCTTTAAAAAGTTTGAAAACATTTGCTTGCCCGTGAAGAATACAATACTCGACAGGCATGCGTTTAACTGTACAAACCAAAGTTCTGATGAATCGATTCAATCATATATGGGCACCTTGAAAATCTCAGAGAAAATGTGCGTTTGACACCCTTACCGATTAGTTAATCAGGGATCGGCTACGCTCTGGGGTCCACTGTGATCTTGCCCACAAGCAGCTGCTGCGGGAGAACACCGAGCCCCCGACAGAGCACTGAGCCTCCGACAGAGCACTGAGCCCCCGACAGAGCACTGAGCCCCCGACAGAGCACTGAGCCTCCGACAGAGCACTGAGCCTCTGACAGAGCACTGAGCCTCCGACAGAGCCTCCGACAGAGCACTGAGCCTCCGACAGAGCCTCCGACAGAGCACTGAGCCTCTGACAGAGCACTGAGCCTCTGACAGAGCAACTGACAGAGCACTGAGCCTCTGACAGAGCCTCTGACAGAGCACTGAGCCTCTGACAGAGCACTGAGCGTCTGACAGAGCCTCTGACAGAGCACTGAGCCTCTGACAGAGCACTGAGCGTCTGACAGAGCCTCTGACAGAGCACTGAGCCTCTGACAGAGCCGCTGACAGAGCACTAAGCCTCCGACAGAGCCTCTGACAGAGCCTCCGACAGAGCACTGAGCCTCAGAGAGAGCACTGAGCCTCCGACAGAGCACTGAGCCTCCGACGCAGCACTGAGCCTCAGAGAGAGCACTGAGCCTCCGACGGAGCACTGAGCCTCAGACAGAGCACTGAGCCTCCGACGGAGCACTGAGCCTCAGACAGAGCACTGAGCCTCCGACGGAGCACTGAGCCTCCGACAGAGCACTGGGCCTCAGAGAGAGCACTGAGCCTCCGAGAGAGCACTGAGCCTCCGAGAGAGCACTGAGCCTCCGACAGAGCACTGAGCCTCAGAGAGAACACTGAGCCTCAGACAGAACACTGAGCCTCAGAGAGAGCACTGAGCCTCAGACAGAACACTGAGCCTCAGAGAGAGCACTGAGCCTCAGAGAGAACACTGGGGCTCAGAGAGAGCACTGAGCCTCCGACAGAGCACTGAGCCTCAGACAGAACACTGAGCCTCCGACAGAACACTGAGCCTCAGAGAGAACACCGAGCCTCAGACAGAACACTGAGCCTCAGAGAGAGCACTGAGCCTCCGTCAGAGCACCGAGCCTCAGAGAGAGCACTGAGCCTCAGAGAGAGCAGTGAGCCTCCGACAGAGCACTGAGCCTCAGAGAGAGCACTGACCCTCAGAGAGAACACTGAGCCTCAGAGAAAACACTGAGCCTCAGACAGAGCACTGAGCCTCAGAGAGAGCACTGAGCCTCCGACAGAGCACTGAGCCTCAGAGAGAGCACTGAGCTTCCGACAGAGCACTGAGCCTCCGACAGAGCACTGAGCGTCAGACAGAGCACTGAGCCTCCGACAGAGCACTGGGCCTCAGAGAGAGCACTGAGCCTCCGAGAGAGCACTGAGCCCCAGACCGCGCACTGAGCCTCAGAGAGAGCACTGAGCCTCCGACAGAGCACTGAGCCTCCGACAGAGCACTGGGCCTCAGAGAGAGCACTGAGCCTCCGAGAGAGCACTCAGCCTCCGACAGAGCCCTGAGCCTCAGAGAGAACACTGAGCCTCAGAGAGAACACTGAGCCTCAGACAGAGCACTGAGCCTCAGAGAGAGCATTCAGCCTCAGAGAGAACACTGAGCCTCAGACCGCGCACTGAGCCTCAGAGAGAGCACTGAGCCTCCGACAGAGCACTGAGCCTCCGACAGAGCACTGAGCCTCAGAGAGAACACCGAGCCTCAGACAGAACACTGAGCGTCAGAGAGAGCACTGAGCCTCCGACAGAGCACTGAGCCTCAGAGAGAGCACTGGGCCTCCGACAGAGTACTGAGCCACAGAGAGGGCACTGAGCCTCAGAGAGAACACTGAGCCTCAGAGAGAGCACTGAGCCTCCGACAGAGCACTGAGCCTCCGACAGAGCACTGAGCCTCCGACAGAACACTGAGCGTCAGAGCACTAAGCCTCAGACAGAGCACTGAGCCTCCGACAGAGCACTGAGCCTCCGACAGAGCACTGAGCCTCAGAGAGAGCACTGAGCCTCAGACAGAGCACTGAGCCTCAGACCGCGCACTGAGCCTCAGAGAGAGCACTGAGCCTCAGAGAGAGCACTGAGCCTCCGACAGAGCACTGGGCCTCAGAGAGAGCACTGAGCCTCCGACAGAGCACTGAGCCTCAGAGAGAATACTGAGCCTCAGACAGAACACTGAGCCTCAGAGAGAGCACTGAGCCTCAGGCAGAGCACTCAGCCTCCGACAGAGCCCTGAGCCTCAGACAGAGCACTGAGCCTCAGAGAGAGCATTCAGCCTGAGAGAGAACACTGAGCCTCAGACCGCGCACTGAGCCTCAGCGAGAGCACTGAGCCTCCGACAGAGCACTGAGCCTCAGAAGAGCACTGAGCCTCAGAGAGAGCATTCAGGCTCAGAGAGAACACTGAGCCTCAAAGAGAGCACTGAGACTCAGAGAGAGCACTGAGCATCCGACAGAGCACAGAGCCGCAGAGAGAACTGAGCCTCCGACAGAGCACTGAGCCTCAGAGAGAACACTGAGCCTCAGACAGAACACTGAGCCTCAGAGAGAGGACTGAGCCTCAGACAGAGCACTCAGCCTCCGACAGAGCCCTGAGCCTCAGACAGAGCACTGAGCCTCCGACAGAGCACTGAGCCTCAGAGAGAGCACTGAGCCTCAGACAGACCACTGAGCCTCCGACAGAGCACTGAGCCTCCGAGAGGACACTGAGCCTCAGAGAGAGCACTGAGCCTCCGACAGAGCACTGAGCCTCAGAGAGAGCACTGTGCCTCAAAGAGAGCACTGAGCCTCAAAGAGAGAGCACTGAGCCTCAAAGAGAGCACTGAGCCTCAAAGAGAGAGCACCGAGCCTTAGACAGAGCACTGAGCCTCCGACAGAGCACTGAGCCTCAGAGAGACAACTGAGCCGCAGACAGAGCACTGAGCCTCAGACAGAGCACTGAGCCTCAGACCGCGCACTGAGCCTCAGAGAGAGTACTAAGCCGCAGACAGAGCACTGAGCCTCAGACAGAGCACTGAGCCTCAGAGAGAGCATTCAGCCTCAGAGAGAACACTGAGCCTCAGACCGCGCACTGTGCCTCAGAGAGAGCACTGAGCCTCCGACAGAGCACTGAGCCTCAGAGAGAGCATTGAGCCTCAGACAGAGCACTGAGCCTCAGAGAGAGCATTCAGCCTCAGAGAGAACACTGAGCCTCAGAGAGAGCACTGAGCCTCCGAGAGAGCACTGAGCCTCCGACAGAGCACTGAGCCTCAGAGAGAACACTGAGCCTCAGAGAGAACACTGAGCCTCAGAGAGAGCACTGAGCCTCCGACAGAGCACTGAGCCTCCGACAGAGCACTGAGCCTCAGAGAGAGCATTCAGCCTCAGAGTGAACACTGAGCCTCAGACCGCGCACTGACTGAGCCTCAGACAGAGCACTGAGCCTCAGAGAGAGCACTGAGCCTCAGACAGAACACTGAGCCTCCGACAGAACACTGAGCCTCAGAGAGAACACCGAGCCTCAGACAGAACACTGAGCCTCAGAGAGAGCACTGAGCCTCAGAGAGAGCACTGAGCCTCAGACAGAGCAATGAGCCTCAGACAGAGCACTCAGCCTCAGAGAGAGCATTCAGCCTCTGAGAGAGCACTGAGCCTCAGACCGCGCACTGAGCCTCAGAGAGAGCACTGAGCCTCCGACAGAGCACTGAGCCTCCGACAGAGCACTGAGCCTCAGAGAGAGCATTCAGCCTCAGAGAGAACACTGAGCCTCAAAGAGAGAGCACTGAGCCTCAGACAGAACACTGAGCCTCAGAGAGAACACTGAGCCTCAGAGAGAGCACTGAGCCTCCGACAGAGCATTGAGCCTCCGACAGAGCACTGAGCCTCCAACAGAGCACTGAGCCTCAGAGAGAACACTGAGCCTCAGAGAGAGCACTGAGCCTCAGAGACAGCACTGAGCCTCCGACAGAGCACTGAGCCTCAGACAGAGCACTGAGCCTCAGACAGAGCACTGAGCCTCAGACCGCGCACTGAGCCTCAGAGAGAGCACTGAGCCTCAGGCAGAGCACTTAGCCTCAGAGAGAGCACTGAGCCTCAGAGAGAGCACTGAGCCTCAGACAGAGCACTGAGCCTCAGACCGCGCACTGAGCCTCAGAGAGAGCATTCAGCCTCAGAGAGAACAGTGAGCCTCAGACCGCGTACTGAGCATCCGATAGAGCACTGAGCCTCCGACAGAGCACTAAGCCTCAGAGAGAGCATTCAGCCTCAGAGAGAACACTGAGCCTCAAAGAGAGAGCACTGCGCCTCAGACAGAGCACTGAGCCTCAGAGAGAGCACTGAGCCTCAGAGAGAACACTGAGCCTCAGACGGCGCACTGAGCCTCAGAGAGAGCACTGAGCCTCCGACAGAGCACTGAGCCTCAGATAGAACACTGAGCCTCAGAGAGAGCACTGAGCCTCAGACAGAGCACTCAGCCTCCGACAGAGCCCTGAGCCTCAGAGAGAGCACTGAGCCTCAGAGAGAGCACTGAGCCTCAGACAGAGCACTGAGCCTCCGACAGGGCACTGAGCATCCGACAGAGCACAGAGCCTCCGACAGAGCACTGAGCCTCCGAGAGAACACTGAGCATCAGAGAGAGCACTGAGCCTCCGACAGAGCATTGAGCCTCAGAGAGAAATCTGAGCCTCAGAGAGAAATTTGAGCCTCTGAGAGAGCACTGAGCCTCAAAGAGATCACTGAGCCTCGAAGAGAGAGCACTGAGCCTCAAAGAGAGTACTGAGCCTCAAAGAGAGAGCACTGAGCCTCAGACAGAGCACTGAGCCTCAGAGAGAACACTGAGCCTCAGAGAGAGCACTGAGCCTCCGACAGAGCATTGAGCCTCCGACAGAACACTGAGACTCCGACAGAGCACTGAGCCTCAGAGAGAACACTGAGCCTCAGAGAGAGCACTGAGCCTCAGAGAGAGCACTGAGCCTCCGACAGAGCACTGAGCCTCCGACAGAGCACTGAGCCTCAGGGAGAGCATTGAGCCTCAGACAGAGCACTGAGCCTCCGACAGAGCACTGAGCCTCAGAGAGAGCACTGAGCCTCAGAGAGAGCACTGAGCCTCCGACAGAGCACTGAGCCTCAGAGAGAGCATTGAGCCTCAGACAGAGCACTGAGCCTCCGACAGAGCACTGAGCCTCCGACAGAGCACTGGGCCTCAGAGAGAGCACTGAGCCTCCGAGAGAGCACTGAGCCTCCGACAGAGCACTGAGCCTCCGACAGAGCACTGAGCCTCAGAGAGAACACTGAGCCTCAGAGAGAACACTGAGCCTCAGACAGAACACTGAGCCTCAGACAGAACACTGAGCCTCAGAGAGAGCACTGAGCCTCAGACAGAACACTGAGCCTCAGAGAGAGCACTGAGCCTCCGACAGGGCACTGAGCCTCCGACAGAGCACTGAGCCTCAGAGAGAGCATTCAGCCTCAGAGAGAACACAGAGCCTCAGACCGCGCACTGAGCCTCAGAGAGAGCACTGAGCCTCCGACAGAGCACTGAGCCTCCGACAGAACACTGAGCCTCAGACAGAACACTGAGCCTCAGAGAGAGCACTGAGCCTCCGACAGAGCACTGAGCCTCAGAGAGAGCACTGGGCCTCCGACAGAGCACTGAGCCTCAGAGAGAACACTTAGCCTCAGAGAGAGCACTGAGCCTCCGACAGAGCACTGAGCCTCAGACAGAGCACTGAGCCTCCGACAGAGCACTGAGCCTCCGACAGAGCACTGAGCCTCAGAGAGAGCACTGATCCTCCGACAGAGCACTGAGCCTCAGACAGAGCACTGAGCCTCAGAGAGAGCATTCAGCCTCAGAGAGAACAGTGAGCCTCAGACCGCGTACTGAGCCTCCGACAGAGCACTGAGCCTCCGACAGAGCACTGAGCCTCAGAGAGAGCATTCAGCCTCAGAGAGAACACTGAGCCTCAAAGAGAGAGCACTGCGCCTCAGACGGCGCACTGAGCCTCAGAGAGAGCACTGAGCCTCCGACAGAGCACTGAGCCTCAGATAGAACACTGAGCCTCAGAGAGAGCACTGAGCCTCAGACAGAGCACTCAGCCTCCGACAAAGCCCTGAGCCTCAGAGAGAGCACTGAGCCTCAGAGAGAGCACTGAGCCTCAGACAGAGCACTGAGCCTCCGACAGGGCACTGAGCCTCCGACAGAACACAGAGCCTCCGACAGAGCACTGAGCCTCCGAGAGAACACTGAGCATCAGAGAGAGCACTGAGCCTCCGACAGAGCACTGAGCCTCAGAGAGAAATCTGAGCCTCAGAGAGAAATCTGAGCCTCAGAGAGAGCACTGAGCCTCAAAGAGATCACTGAGCCTCGAAGAGAGAGCACTGAGCCTCAAAGAGAGTACTGAGCCTCAAAGAGAGAGCACTGAGCCTCAGACAGAGCACTGAGCCTCAGAGAGAACACTGAGCCTCCGACAGAGCACTGAGCCTCCGACAGAGCACTGAGCCTCAGGGAGAGCATTGAGCCTCAGACAGAGCACTGAGCCTCCGACAGAGCACTGAGCCTCAGAGAGAGCACTGGGCCTCAGAGAGAGCACTGAGCCTCCGAGAGAGCACTGAGCCTCCGACAGAGCACTGAGCCTCCGACAGAGCACTGAGCCTCAGAGAGAACACTGAGCCTCAGAGAGAACACTGAGCCTCAGACAGAACACTGAGCCTCAGACAGAACACTGAGCCTCAGAGAGAGCACTGAGCCTCAGACAGAACACTGAGCCTCAGAGAGAGCACTGAGCCTCCGACAGGGCACTGAGCCTCCGACAGAGCACTGAGCCTCAGAGAGAGCATTCAGCCTCAGAGAGAACACTGAGCCTCAGACTGCGCACTGAGCCTCAGAGAGAGCACTGAGCCTCCGACAGAGCACTGAGCCTCCGACAGAACACTGAGCCTCAGACAGAACACTGAGCCTCAGAGAGAGCACTGAGCCTCCGACAGAGCACTGAGCCTCAGAGAGAGCACTGGGCCTCCGACAGAGCACTGAGCCTCAGAGAGAACACTTAGCCTCAGAGAGAGCACTGAGCCTCCGACAGAGCACTGAGCCTCAGACAGAGCACTGAGCCTCCGACAGAGCACTGAGCCTCCGACAGAGCACTGAGCCTCAGAGAGAGCACTGATCCTCCGACAGAGCACTGAGCCTCAGACAGAGCACTGAGCCTCAGAGAGAGCATTCAGCCTCAGAGAGAACAGTGAGCCTCAGACCGCGCACTGAGCCTCCGACAGAGCACTGAGCCTCCGACAGAGCACTGAGCCTCAGAGAGAGCATTCAGCCTCAGAGAGAACACTGAGCCTCAAAGAGAGAGCACTGCGCCTCAGACGGCGCACTGAGCCTCAGAGAGAGCACTGAGCCTCCGACAGAGCACTGAGCCTCAGATAGAACACTGAGCCTCAGAGAGAGCACTGAGCCTCAGACAGAGCACTCAGCCTCCGACAGAGCCCTGAGCCTCAGAGAGAGCACTGGGCCTCAGAGAGAGCACTGAGCCTCAGACAGAGCACTGAGCCTCCGACAGGGCATTGAGCCTCCGACAGAACACAGAGCCTCCGACAGAGCACTGAGCCTCCGAGAGAACACTGAGCATCAGAGAGAGCACTGAGCCTCCGACAGAGCACTGAGCCTCAGAGAGAAATCTGAGCCTCAGAGAGAAATCTGAGCCTCAGAGAGAGCACTGAGCCTCAAAGAGATCACTGAGCCTCGAAGAGAGAGCACTGAGCCTCAAAGAGAGTACTGAGCCTCAAAGAGAGAGCACTGAGCCTCAGACAGAGCACTGAGCCTCAGAGAGAACACTGAGCCTCCGACAGAGCATTGAGCCTCCGACAGAACACTGAGCCTCCGACAGAGCACTGAGCCTCAGAGAGAACACTGAGCCTCAGAGAGAGCACTGAGCCTCAGAGAGAGCACTGAGCCTCCGACAGAGCACTGAGCCTCCGACAGAGCACTGAGCCTCAGGGAGAGCATTGAGCCTCAGACAGAGCACTGAGCCTCCGACAGAGCACTGAGCCTCAGAGAGAGCACTGAGCCTCAGAGAGAGCACTGAGCCACCGACAGAGCACTGAGCCTCAGAGAGAGCATTGAGCCTCAGACAGAGCACTGAGCCTCCGACAGAGCACTGAGCCTCCGACAGAGCACTGGGCCTCAGAGAGAGCACTGAGCCTCCGACAGAGCACTGAGCCTCCGACAGAGCACTGAGCCTCCGACAGAGCACTGAGCCTCAGAGAGAACACTGAGCCTCAGAGAGAACACTGAGCCTCAGACAGAACATTGAGCCTCAGACAGAACACTGAGCCTCAGAGAGAGCACTGAGCCTCAGACAGAACACTGAGCCTCAGAGAGAGCACTGAGCCTCCGACAGGGCACTGAGCCTCCGACAGAGCACTGAGCCTCAGAGAGAGCATTCAGCCTCAGAGAGAACACTGAGCCTCAGACCGCGCACTGAGCCTCAGAGAGAGCACTGAGCCTCCGACAGAGCACTGAGCCTCAGAGAGAGCACTGGGCCTCCGACAGAGCACTGAGCCTCAGAGAGAACACTTAGCCTCAGAGAGAGCACTGAGCCTCCGACAGAGCACTGAGCCTCCGACAGAGCACTGAGCCTCAGAGAGAGCACTGATCCTCCGACAGAGCACTGAGCCACAGAGAGAGCACTGAGCCTCCGACAGAGCACTGAGCGTCGGACAGAGCAATGAGCCTCCGACAGAGCACTGAGCCTCCGACAGAGCACTGAGCCTCAGAGAGAACACTGAGCCTCAGACAGAGCACTGAGCCTCAGAGAGAGCATTCAGCCTCAGAGAGAACACTGAGCCTCAGACCGCGCACTGAGCCTCCGACAGAGCACTGGGCCTCAGAGAGAGCACTGAGCCTCCGAGAGAGCACTCAGCCTCCGACAGAGCCCTGAGCCTCAGAGAGAACACTGAGCCTCAGAGAGAACACTGAGCCTCAGAGAGAGAGCACTGAGCCTCAGAGAGAGAGCACTGAGCCTCCGACAGAGCACTGAGCCTCAGAGAGAGCATTCAGCCTCAGAGAGAACACTGAGCCTCAGACCGCGCACTGAGCCTCACAGAGAGCACTGAGCCTCCGACAGAGCACTGAGCCTCCGACAGAGCACTGAGCCTCAGAGAGAACACCGAGCCTCAGACAGAACACTGAGCGTCAGAGAGAGCACTGAGCCTCCGACAGAGCACTGAGCCTCAGAGAGAGCGCTGGGCCTCCGACAGAGTACTGAGCCTCAGAGAGGGCACTGAGCCTCAGAGAGAACACTGAGCCTCAGAGAGAGCACTGAGCCTCCGACAGAGCACGGAGCCTCCGACAGAGCACTGAGCGTCAGACAGAGCACTGAGCCTCAGACAGAGCACTGAGCCTCCGACAGAGCACTGAGCCTCAGACAGAGCACTGAGCCTCCGACAGAGCACTGAGCCTCAGAGAGAGCACTGAGCCTCAGACAGAGCACTGAGCCTCAGACCGCGCACCGAGCCTCAGAGAGAGCACTGAGCCTCCGACAGAGCACTGAGCCTCCGACAGAGCACTGAGTCTCAGAGAGAGCATTCAGCCTCAGAGAGAACACTGAGCCTCAGAGAGAGCACTGAGCCTCAGAGAGAGCACTGAGCCTCCGACAGAGCACTGGGCCTCAGAGAGAGCACTGAGCCTCCGACAGAGCACTGAGCCTCAGAGAGAATACTGAGCCTCAGACAGAACACTGAGCCTCAGAGAGAGCACTGAGCCTCAGGCAGAGCACTCAGCCTCCGACAGAGCCCTGAGCCTCAGACAGAGCACTGAGCCTCAGAGAGAGCATTCAGCCTCAGAGAGAACACTGAGCCTCAGACCGCGCACTGAGCCTCAGCGAGAGCACTGAGCCTCCGACAGAGCACTGAGCCTCCGAAGAGCACTGAGCCTCAGAGAGAGCATTCAGCCTCAGAGAGAACACTGAGCCTCAAAGAGAGCACTGAGCCTCAGAGAGAGCACTGAGCATCCGACAGAGCACTGAGCCGCAGAGAGAACTGAGCCTCCGACAGAGCACTGAGCCTCAGAGAGAACACTGAGCCTCAGATAGAACACTGAGCCTCAGAGAGAGGACTGAGCCTCAGACAGAGCACTGAGCCTCCGACAGAGCCCTGAGCCTCCGACAGAGCACTGAGCCTCCGAAGAGCACTGAGCCTCAGAGAGAGCATTCAGCCTCAGAGAGAACACTGAGCCTCAAAGAGAGCACTGAGCCTCAGAGAGAGCACTGAGCATCCGACAGAGCACTGAGCCGCAGAGAGAACTGAGCCTCCGACAGAGCACTGAGCCTCAGAGAGAACACTGAGCCTCAGACAGAACACTGAGCCTCAGAGAGAGGACTGAGCCTCAGACAGAGCACTGAGACTCAGACAGAGCACTCAGCCTCCGACAGAGTCCTGAGCCTCAGACAGAGCACTGAGCCTCCGACAGAGCACTGAGCCTCAGAGAGAGCACTGAGCCTCAGACAGAGCACTGAGCCTCCGACAGAGCAAAGAGCCTCCGAGAGGACACTGAGCCTCAGAGAGAGCACTGAGCCTCCGACAGAGCACTGAGCCTCAGACCACGCACTGAGCCTCAGAGAGAGCACTGAGCCTCAGACAGAGCACTGAGCCTCAGACCGCGCACTGAGCCTCAGAGAGAGCACTGAGCCTCAGACAGAGCACTGAGCCTCAGACAGAGCACTGAGCCTCAGACCGCGCACTGAGCCTCAGAGAGAGCACTGAGCCTCAGACAGGGCACTGAGCCTCAGACCGCGCACTGAGCCTCAGAGAGAGCACTGAGCCTCAGACAGAGCACTGAGCCTCAGACTGAGCACTGAGCCTCAGAGAGAGCATTCAGCCTCAGAGAGAACAGTGAGCCTCAGACCGCGTACTGAGCCTCCGACAGAGCACTGAGCCTCCGACAGAGCACTGAGCCTCAGAGAGAGCATTCAGCCTCAGAGAGAACACTGAGCCTCAAAGAGAGAGCACTGCGCCTCAGACAGAGCACTGAGCCTCAGAGAGAGCACTGAGCCTCAGAGAGAACACTGAGCCTCAGACGGCGCACTGAGCCTCAGAGAGAGCACTGAGCCTCCGACAGAGCACTGAGCCTCAGATAGAACACTGAGCCTCAGAGAGAGCACTGAGCCTCAGACAGAGGACTCAGCCTCCGACAGAGCCCTGAGCCTCAGAGAGAGCACTGAGCCTCAGAGAGAGCACTGAGCCTCAGAGAGAGCACTGAGCCTCAGACAGAGCACTGAGCCTCCGACAGGGCACTGAGCCTCCGACAGAGCACAGAGCCTCCGAGAGAACACTGAGCATCAGAGAGAGCACTGAGCCTCCGACAGAGCACTGAGCCTCAGAGGGAAATCTGAGCCTCAGAGAGAAATCTGAGCCTCAGAGAGAGCACTGAGCCTCAAAGAGAGCACTGAGCCTCGAAGAGAGAGCACTGAGCCTCAAAGAGAGTACTGAGCCTCAAAGAGAGAGCACTGAGCCTCAGACAGAGCACTGAGCCTCAGAGAGAACACTGAGCTTCAGAGAGAGCACTGAGCCTCCGACAGAGCATTGAGCCTCCGACAGAACACTGAGCCTCCGACAGAGCACTGAGCCTCAGAGCGAACACTGAGCCTCAGAGAGAGCACTGAGCCTCAGAGAGAGCACTGAGCCTCCGACAGAGCACTGAGCCTCCGACAGAGCACTGAGCCTCAGGGAGAGCATTGAGCCTCCGACAGAGCACTGAGCCTCCGACAGAGCACTGAGCCTCAGAGAGAGCACTGAGCCTCAGAGAGAGCACTGAGCCTCCGACAGAGCACTGAGCCTCAGAGAGAGCATTGAGCCTCAGACAGAGCACTGAGCCTCCGACAGAGCACTGAGCCTCCGACAGAGCACTGGGCCTCAGAGAGAGCACTGAGCCTCCGAGAGAGCACTGAGCCTCCGACAGAGCACTGAGCCTCCGACAGAGCACTGAGCCTCAGAGAGAACACTGAGCCTCAGAGAGAACACTGAGCCTCAGACAGAACACTGAGCCTCAGACAGAACACTGAGCCACAGAGAGAGCACTGAGCCTCAGACAGAACACTGAGCCTCAGAGAGAGCACTGAGCCTCCGACAGGGCACTGAGCCTCCGACAGAGCACTGAGCCTCAGAGAGAGCATTCAGCCTCAGAGAGAACACTGAGCCTCAGACCGCGCACTGAGCCTCAGAGAGAGCACTGAGCCTCCGACAGAGCACTGAGCCTCCGACAGAACACTGAGCCTCAGAGAGAACACCGAGCCTCAGACAGAACACTGAGCCTCAGAGAGAGCACTGAGCCTCCGACAGCGCACTGAGCCTCAGAGAGAGCACTGGGCCTCCGACAGAGCACTGAGCCTCAGAGAGAACACTTAGCCTCAGAGAGAGCACTGAGCCTCCGACAGAGCACTGAGCCTCCGACAGAGCACTGAGCCTCCGACAGAGCACTGAGCCTCAGAGAGAGCACTGATCCTCCGACAGAGCACTGAGCCTCAGAGAGAGCACTGAGCCCCCGACAGAGCACTGAGCGTCGGACAGAGCAATGAGCCTCCGACAGAGCACTGAGCCTCCGACAGAGCACTGAGCCTCAGAGAGAACACTGAGCCTCAGACAGAGCACTGAGCCTCAGAGAGAGCATTCAGCCTCAGAGAGAACACTGAGCCTCAGACCGCGCACTGAGCCTCCGACAGAGCACTGGGCCCCAGAGAGAGCATTGAGCCTCAGAGAGAACACTGAGCCTCAGACCGCGCACTGAGCCTCCGACAGAGCACTGGGCCCCAGAGAGAGCACTGAGCCTCAGACCGCGCACTGAGCCTCAGAGAGAGCACTGAGCCTCAGACAGAGCACTGAGCCTCAGAGAGAGCATTCAGCCTCAGAGAGAACACTGAGCCTCAGACCGCGCACTGAGCGTCAGAGAGAGCACTGAGCCTCCGACAGAGCACTGCGCCTCAGAGAGAGCATTGAGCCTCAGACAGAGCACTGAGCCTCCGACAGAGCACTGAGCCTCCGACAGAGCATAGATTACATATAGATTACATAGAACATACAGTGCAGAAGGAGGCCATTCGGCCCATCGAGTCTGCACCGACCCACATTAATCCCTCACTTCCACCTTATCCCCGCAACCCAAAAACCCCTCCCAACCCTTATGGACACTACGGGTAATTTAGCATGGCCAATCCACCTAACCTGCACGTCTTTGGACTGTGGGAGGAAACCGGAGCACCCGGAGGAAACCCACGCGGACACGGGGAGAACGTGCAAACTCCGCACAGACAGTAACCCAGCGGGGAATCGAACCTGGGACCCTGGCGCTGTGAAGCCACAGTGCTAATCACTTGTGCTACCGTGCTGCCCAAAACTGTGCTACCAGCACTGAGCCTCAGACAGAGCACTGAGCCTCAGAGAGAGAGCACTGAGCCTCAGAGAGAGAGCACTGAGCCTCCGACAGAGCACTGAGCCTCAGAGAGAGCATTCAGCCTCAGAGAGAACACTGAGCCTCAGACCGCGCACTGAGCCTCACAGAGAGCACTGAGCCTCCGACAGAGCACTGAGCCTCCGACAGAGCACTGAGCCTCAGAGAGAACACCGAGCCTCAGACAGAACACTGAGCGTCAGAGAGAGCACTGAGCCTCTGACAGAGCACTGAGCCTCAGAGAGAGCACTGGGCCTCCGACAGAGTACTGAGCCTCAGAGAGGGCACTGAGCCTCAGAGAGAACACTGAGCCTCAGAGAGAGCACTGAGCCTCCGACAGAGCACTGAGCCTCCGACAGAACACTGAGCGTCAGACAGAGCACTGAGCCTCAGACAGAGCACTGAGCCTCCGACAGAGCACTGAGCCTCAGACAGAGCACTGAGCCTCCGACAGAGCACTGAGCCTCAGAGAGAGCACTGAGCCTCAGACAGAGCACTGAGCCTCAGACCGCGCACTGAGCCTCACAGAGAGCACTGAGCCTCCGACAGAGCACTGAGCCTCCGACAGAGCACTGAGTCTCAGAGAGAGCATTCAGCCTCAGAGAGAACACTGAGCCTCAGAGAGAGCACTGAGCCTCAGAGAGAGCACTGAGCCTCCGACAGAGCACTGGGCCTCAGAGAGAGCACTGAGCCTCCGACAGAGCACTGAGCCTCAGAGAGAATACTGAGCCTCAGGCAGAGCACTCAGCCTCCGACAGAGCCCTGAGCCTCAGAGAGAGCATTCAGCCTCAGAGAGAACACTGAGCCTCAGACCGCGCACTGAGCCTCAGCGAGAGCACTGAGCCTCCGACAGAGCACTGAGCCTCCGAAGAGCACTGAGCCTCAGAGAGAGCATTCAGCCTCAGAGAGAACACTGAGCCTCAAAGAGAGCACTGAAACAGAGAGAGCACTGAGCATCCGACAGAGCACTGAGCCGCAGAGAGAACTGAGCCTCCGACAGAGCACTGAGCCTCAGAGAGAACACTGAGCCTCAGACAGAACACTGAGCCTCAGAGAGAGGACTGAGCCTCAGACAGAGCACTCAGCCTCCGACAGAGCCCTGAGCCTCAGAGAGAGCACTGAGCCTCAGACAGAGCACTGAGCCTCCGACAGAGCAAAGAGCCTCCGAGAGGACACTGAGCCTCAGAGAGAGCACTGAGCCTCCGACAGAGCACTGAGCCTCAGAGAGAGCACTGTGCCTCAAAGAGAGCACTGAGCCTCAAAGAGAGAGCACTGAGACTCAAAGAGAGCACTGAGCCTCAAAGAGAGAGCACTGAGCCTTAGACAGAGCACTGAGCCTCCGACAGAGCACTGAGCCTCAGAGAGAGCACTGAGCCGCAGACAGAGCACTGAGCCTCAGACAGAGCACTGAGCCTCAGACCGCGCACTGAGCCTCAGAGAGAGTACTAAGCCTCAGACAGAGCACTGAGCCTCAGACAGAGCACTGAGCCTCCGAGAGAGCATTCAGCCTCAGAGAGAACACTGAGCCTCAGACCGCGCACTGTGCCTCAGAGAAAGCACTGAGCCTCCGACAGAGCACTGAGCCTCAGAGAGAGCATTGAGCCTCAGACAGAGCACTGAGCCTCCGACAGAGCACTGAGCCTCGGACAGAGCACTGGGCCTCAGAGAGAGCACTGAGCCTCCGAGAGAGCACTGAGCCTCCGACTGAGCACTGAGCCTCCGACAGAGCACTGGGCCCCAGAGAGAGCACTGAGCCTCAGACCGTGCACTGAGCCTCAGAGAGAGCACTGAGCCTCAGACAGAGCACTGAGCCTCAGAGAGAGCATTCAGCCTCAGAGAGAACACTGAGCCTCAGACCGCGCACTGAGCGTCAGAGAGAGCACTGAGCCTCCGACAGAGCACTGCGCCTCAGAGAGAGCATTGAGCCTCAGACAGAGCACTGAGCCTCCGACAGAGCACTGAGCCTCCGACAGAGCACTGAGCCTCCGACAGAGCACTGGGCCTCAGAGAGAGCACTGAGCCTCCGAGAGAGCACTGAGCCTCCGACAGAGCACTGAGCCTCCGACAGAGCATAGATTACATATAGATTACATAGAACATACAGTGCAGAAGGAGGCCATTCGGCCCATCGAGTCTGCACCGACCCACATTAATCCCTCACTTCCACCTTATCCCCGCAACCCAAAAACCCCTCCCAACCCTTATGGACACTACGGGTAATTTAGCATGGCCAATCCACCTAACCTGCACGTCTTTGGACTGTGGGAGGAAACCGGAGCACCCGGAGGAAACCCACGCGGACACGGGGAGAACGTGCAAACTCCGCACAGACAGTAACCCAGCGGGGAATCGAACCTGGGACCCTGGCGCTGTGAAGCCACAGTGCTAATCACTTGTGCTACCGTGCTGCCCAAAACTGTGCTACCAGCACTGAGCCTCAGACAGAGCACTGAGCCTCAGAGAGAGAGCACTGAGCCTCAGAGAGAGAGCACTGAGCCTCCGACAGAGCACTGAGCCTCAGAGAGAGCATTCAGCCTCAGAGAGAACACTGAGCCTCAGACCGCGCACTGAGCCTCACAGAGAGCACTGAGCCTCCGACAGAGCACTGAGCCTCCGACAGAGCACTGAGCCTCAGAGAGAACACCGAGCCTCAGACAGAACACTGAGCGTCAGAGAGAGCACTGAGCCTCTGACAGAGCACTGAGCCTCAGAGAGAGCACTGGGCCTCCGACAGAGTACTGAGCCTCAGAGAGGGCACTGAGCCTCAGAGAGAACACTGAGCCTCAGAGAGAGCACTGAGCCTCCGACAGAGCACTGAGCCTCCGACAGAACACTGAGCGTCAGACAGAGCACTGAGCCTCAGACAGAGCACTGAGCCTCCGACAGAGCACTGAGCCTCAGACAGAGCACTGAGCCTCCGACAGAGCACTGAGCCTCAGAGAGAACACTGAGCCTCAGACAGAACACTGAGCCTCAGAGAGAGGACTGAGCCTCAGACAGAGCACTCAGCCTCCGACAGAGCCCTGAGCCTCAGAGAGAGCACTGAGCCTCAGACAGAGCACTGAGCCTCCGACAGAGCAAAGAGCCTCCGAGAGGACACTGAGCCTCAGAGAGAGCACTGAGCCTCCGACAGAGCACTGAGCCTCAGAGAGAGCACTGTGCCTCAAAGAGAGCACTGAGCCTCAAAGAGAGAGCACTGAGACTCAAAGAGAGCACTGAGCCTCAAAGAGAGAGCACTGAGCCTTAGACAGAGCACTGAGCCTCCGACAGAGCACTGAGCCTCAGAGAGAGCACTGAGCCGCAGACAGAGCACTGAGCCTCAGACAGAGCACTGAGCCTCAGACCGCGCACTGAGCCTCAGAGAGAGTACTAAGCCTCAGACAGAGCACTGAGCCTCAGACAGAGCACTGAGCCTCCGAGAGAGCATTCAGCCTCAGAGAGAACACTGAGCCTCAGACCGCGCACTGTGCCTCAGAGAAAGCACTGAGCCTCCGACAGAGCACTGAGCCTCAGAGAGAGCATTGAGCCTCAGACAGAGCACTGAGCCTCCGACAGAGCACTGAGCCTCGGACAGAGCACTGGGCCTCAGAGAGAGCACTGAGCCTCCGAGAGAGCACTGAGCCTCCGACTGAGCACTGAGCCTCCGACAGAGCACTGGGCCCCAGAGAGAGCACTGAGCCTCAGACCGTGCACTGAGCCTCAGAGAGAGCACTGAGCCTCAGACAGAGCACTGAGCCTCAGAGAGAGCATTCAGCCTCAGAGAGAACACTGAGCCTCAGACCGCGCACTGAGCGTCAGAGAGAGCACTGAGCCTCCGACAGAGCACTGCGCCTCAGAGAGAGCATTGAGCCTCAGACAGAGCACTGAGCCTCCGACAGAGCACTGAGCCTCCGACAGAGCACTGAGCCTCCGACAGAGCACTGGGCCTCAGAGAGAGCACTGAGCCTCCGAGAGAGCACTGAGCCTCCGACAGAGCACTGAGCCTCCGACAGAGCATAGATTACATATAGATTACATAGAACATACAGTGCAGAAGGAGGCCATTCGGCCCATCGAGTCTGCACCGACCCACATTAATCCCTCACTTCCACCTTATCCCCGCAACCCAAAAACCCCTCCCAACCCTTATGGACACTACGGGTAATTTAGCATGGCCAATCCACCTAACCTGCACGTCTTTGGACTGTGGGAGGAAACCGGAGCACCCGGAGGAAACCCACGCGGACACGGGGAGAACGTGCAAACTCCGCACAGACAGTAACCCAGCGGGGAATCGAACCTGGGACCCTGGCGCTGTGAAGCCACAGTGCTAATCACTTGTGCTACCGTGCTGCCCAAAACTGTGCTACCAGCACTGAGCCTCAGAGAGAACACTGAGCCTCAGAGAGAACACTGAGCCTCAGACAGAACACTGAGCCTCAGAGAGAGCACTGAGCCTCAGAGAGAGCACTGAGCCTCCGACAGAGCACTGAGCCTCCGACAGAGCACTGAGCCTCAGAGAGAGCATTCAGCCGCAGAGTGAACACTGAGCCTCAGACCGCGCACTGACTGAGTCTCAGACAGAGCACTGAGCCTCAGAGAGAACACCGAGCCTCAGACAGAACACTGAGCCTCAGAGAGAGCACTGAGCCTCAGAGAGAGCACTGAGCCTCAGACAGAGCACTGAGCCTCAGACAGAGCACTCAGCCTCAGAGAGAGCATTCAGCCTCTGAGAGAACACTGAGCCTCAGACCGCGCACTGAGCCTCAGAGAGAGCACTGAGCCTCCGACAGAGCACTGAGCCTCCGACAGAGCACTGAGCCTCAGAGAGAGCATTCAGCCTCAGAGAGAACACTGAGCCTCAAAGAGAGAGCACTGAGCCTCAGACAGAGCACTGTGCCTCAGAGAGAGCACTGAGCCTCAGAGAGAACACTGAGCCTCAGACCGCGCACTGAGCCTCAGAGAGAGCACTGAGCCTCCGACAGAGCACTGAGCCTCAGATAGAACACTGAGCCTCAGAGAGAGCACTGAGCCTTAGACAGAGCACTCAGCCTCCGACCGAGCCCTGCGCCTCAGAGAGAGCACTGAGCCTCAGAGAGAGCACTGAGCCTCAGAGAGAGCACTGAGCCTCCGACAGAGCACTGAGCCTCCGACAGAGCACAGAACTTCCGACAGAGCACTGAGCCTCCGAGAGAACACTGAGCCTCAGAGAGAGCACTGAGCCTCCGACATAGCACTGAGCCTCAAAGAGAGAGCACTGAGCCTCAGACAGAGCACTGAGCCTCAGAGAGAACACTGAGCCTCCGAGAGAGCACTGAGCCTCAGAGAGAGCATTGAGCCTCAGACAGAACACTGAGCCTCAGAGAGAACACTGAGCCTCAGAGAGAGCACTGAGTCTCCGACAGAGCATTGAGCCTCCGACAGAGCACTGAGCCTCCGACAGAGCACTGAGCCTCAGAGAGAACACTGAGCCTCAGAGAGAGCACTGAGCCTCAGAGAGAACAATGAGCCTCCAACAGAGCACTGAGCCTCAGAGAGAACACTGAGCCTCAGAGAGAACACTGAGCCTCAGAGAGAGCACTGAGCCTCAGAGAGAGCACTGAGCCTCCGACAGAGCACTGAGCCTCAGACAGAGCACTGAGCCTCAGACAGAGCACTGAGCCTCAGACGCGCACTGAGCCTCAGAGAGAGCACTGAGCCTCAGACAGAGCACTGAGCCTCAGACCGCGCACTTAGCCTCAGAGAGAGCACTGAGCCTCAGACAGAGCACTGAGCCTCAGACAGAGCACTGAGCCTTAGACCGCGCACTGAGCCTCAGAGAGAGCACTGAGCCTCAGACAGAGCACTGAGCCTCAGACCGCGCACTGAGCCTCAGAGAGAGCACTGAGCCTCAGACAGAGCACTGAGCCTCAGACTGAGCACTGAGCCTCAGAGAGAGCATTCAGCCTCAGAGAGCACAGTGAGCCTCAGACCGCGTACTGAGCCTCCGACAGAGCACTGAGCCTCCGACAGAGCACTGAGCCTCAGAGAGAGCATTCAGCCTCAGAGAGAACACTGAGCCTCAAAGAGAGAGCACTGCGCCTCAGACAGAGCACTGAGCCTCAGAGAGAGCACTGAGCCTCAGAGAGAACACTGAGCCTCCGACAGAGCACTGAGCCTCAGATAGAACACTGAGCCTCAGAGAGAGCACTGAGCCTCAGACAGAGCACTCAGCCTCCGACAGAGCCCTGAGCCTCAGAGAGAGCACTGAGCCTCAGAGAGAGCACTGAGCCTCAGACAGAGCACTGAGCCTCCGACAGGGCACTGAGCCTCCGACAGAGCACAGAGCCTCCGACAGAGCACTGAGCCTCCGAGAGAACACTGAGCATCAGAGAGAGCACTGAGCCTCCGACAGAGCACTGAGCCTCAGAGAGAAATCTGAGCCTCAGAGAGAAATCTGAGCCTCAGAGAGAGCACTGAGCCTCAAAGAGAGCACTGAGCCTCGAAGAGAGAGCACTGAGCCTCAAAGAGAGTACTGAGCCTCATAGAGAGAGCACTGAGCCTCAGACAGAGCACTGAGCCTCAGAGAGAACACTGAGCCTCAGAGAGAGCACTGAGCCTCCGACAGAGCATTGAGCCTCCGACAGAACACTGAGCCTCCGACAGAGCACTGAGCCTCAGAGAGAACACTGAGCCTCAGAGAGAGCACTGAGCCTCAGAGAGAGCACTGAGCCTCCGACAGAGCACTGAGCCTCCGACAGAGCACTGAGCCTCAGGGAGAGCATTGAGCCTCAGACAGAGCACTGAGCCTCCGACAGAGCACTGAGCCTCAGAGAGAACACTGAGCCTCAGAGAGAGCACTGAGCCTCAGACAGAGCACTCAGCCTCCGACAGAGCCCTGAGCCTCAGAGAGAGCACTGAGCCTCAGAGAGAGCACTGAGCCTCAGACAGAGCACTGAGCCTCCGACAGGGCACTGAGCCTCCGACAGAGCACAGAGCCTCCGACAGAGCACTGAGCCTCCGAGAGAACACTGAGCATCAGAGAGAGCACTGAGCCTCCGACAGAGCACTGAGCCTCAGAGAGAAATCTGAGCCTCAGAGAGAAATCTGAGCCTCAGAGAGAGCACTGAGCCTCAAAGAGAGCACTGAGCCTCGAAGAGAGAGCACTGAGCCTCAAAGAGAGTACTGAGCCTCATAGAGAGAGCACTGAGCCTCAGACAGAGCACTGAGCCTCAGAGAGAACACTGAGCCTCAGAGAGAGCACTGAGCCTCAGAGAGAGCACTGAGCCTCCGACAGAGCACTGAGCCTCAGAGAGAGCACTGGGCCTCCGACAGAGCACTGAGCCTCAGAGAGAACACTTAGCCTCAGAGAGAGCACTGAGCCTCCGACAGAGCACTGAGCCTCAGACAGAGCACTGAGCCTCCGACAGAGCACTGAGCCTCCGACAGAGCACTGAGCCTCAGAGAGAGCACTGATCCTCCGACAGAGCACTGAGCCTCAGAGAGAGCACTGAGCCTCCGACAGAGCACTGAGCGTCGGACAGAGCAATGAGCCTCCGACAGAGCACTGAGCCTCCGACAGAGCACTGAGCCTCAGAGAGAACACTGAGCCTCAGACAGAGCACTGAGCCTCAGAGAGAGCATTCAGCCTCAGAGAGAACACTGAGCCTCAGACCGCGCACTGAGCCTCCGACAGAGCACTGGGCCTCAGAGAGAGCACTGAGCCTCAGAGAGAGCACTCAGCCTCCGACAGAGCCCTGAGCCTCAGAGAGAACACTGAGCCTCAGAGAGAACACTGAGCCTCAGACAGAGCACTGAGCCTCAGAGAGAGAGCACTGAGCCTCAGAGAGAGAGCACTGAGCCTCCGACAGAGCACTGAGCCTCAGAGAGAGCATTCAGCCTCAGAGAGAACACTGAGCCTCAGACCGCGCACTGAGCCTCACAGAGAGCACTGAGCCTCCGACAGAGCACTGAGCCTCCGACAGAGCACTGAGCCTCAGAGAGAACACCGAGCCTCAGACAGAACACTGAGCGTCAGAGAGAGCACTGAGCCTCCGACAGAGCACTGAGCCTCAGAGAGAGCACTGGGCCTCCGACAGAGTACTGAGCCTCAGAGAGGGCACTGAGCCTCCGACAGAGCACTGAGCCTCCGACAGAGCACTGAGCGTCAGACAGAGCACTGAGCCTCAGACAGAGCACTGAGCCTCCGACAGAGCACTGAGCCTCAGACAGAGCACTGAGCCTCCGACAGAGCACTGAGCCTCAGAGAGAGCACTGAGTCTCAGAGAGAGCATTCAGCCTCAGAGAGAACACTGAGCCTCAGAGAGAGCACTGAGCCTCAGAGAGAGCACTGAGCCTCCGACAGAGCACTGGGCCTCAGAGAGAGCACTGAGCCTCCGACAGAGCACTGAGCCTCAGAGAGAATACTGAGCCTCAGACAGAACACTGAGCCTCAGAGAGAGCACTGAGCCTCAGGCAGAGCACTCAGCCTCCGACAGAGCCCTGAGCCTCAGAGAGAGCATTCAGCCTCAGAGAGAACACTGAGCCTCAGCGAGAGCACTGAGCCTCCGACAGAGCACTGAGCCTCCGAAGAGCACTGAGCCTCAGAGAGAGCATTCAGCCTCAGAGAGAACACTGAGCCTCAGACAGAACACTGAGCGTCAGAGAGAGGACTGAGCCTCAGACAGAGCACTCAGCCTCCGACAGAGCCCTGAGCCTCAGACAGAGCACTGAGCCTCCGACAGAGCACTGAGCCTCAGAGAGAGCACTGAGCCTCAGACAGAGCACTGAGCCTCCGACAGAGCAAAGAGCCTCCGAGAGGACACTGAGCCTCAGAGAGAGCACTGAGCCTCCGACAGAGCACTGAGCCTCCGACAGAACACTGAGCGTCAGACAGAGCACTGAGCCTCAGACAGAGCACTGAGCCTCCGACAGAGCACTGAGCCTCAGACAGAGCACTGAGCCTCAGAGAGAACACTGAGCCTCAGAGAGAGCACTGAGCCTCCGACAGAGCATTGAGCCTCCGACAGAACACTGAGCCTCCGACAGAGCACTGAGCCTCAGAGAGAACACTGAGCCTCAGAGAGAGCACTGAGCCTCAGAGAGAGCACTGAGCCTCCGACAGAGCACTGAGCCTCCGACAGAGCACTGAGCCTCAGGGAGAGCATTGAGCCTCAGACAGAGCACTGAGCCTCCGACAGAGCACTGAGCCACAGAGAGAGCACTGAGCCTCAGAGAGAGCACTGAGCCTCCGACAGAGCACTGAGCCTCAGAGAGAGCATTGAGCCTCAGACAGAGCACTGAGCCTCCGACAGAGCACTGAGCCTCCGACAGAGCACTGGGCCTCAGAGAGAGCACTGAGCCTCCGAGAGAGCACTGAGCCTCCGACAGAGCACTGAGCCTCCGACAGAGCACTGAGCCTCAGAGAGAACACTGAGCCTCAGAGAGAACACTGAGCCTCAGACAGAACACTGAGCCTCAGACAGAACACTGAGCCTCAGAGAGAGCACTGAGCCTCAGACAGAACACTGAGCCTCAGAGAGAGCACTGAGCCTCCGACAGGGCACTGAGCCTCCGACAGAGCACTGAGCCTCAGAGAGAGCATTCAGCCTCAGAGAGAACACTGAGCCTCAGACCGCGCACTGAGCCTCAGAGAGAGCACTGAGCTTCCGACAGAGCACTGAGCCTCCGACAGAACACTGAGCCTCAGAGAGAACACCGAGCCTCAGACAGAGCACTGAGCCTCAGAGAGAGCACTGAGCCTCCGACAGAGCACTGAGCCTCAGAGAGAGCACTGGGCCTCCGACAGAGCACTGAGCCTCAGAGAAACACTTAGCCTCAGAGAGAGCACTGAGCCTCCGACAGAGCACTGAGCCTCAGACAGAGCACTGAGCCTCAGAGAGAACACTGAGCCTCAGACGGCGCACTGAGCCTCAGAGAGAGCACTGAGCCTCCGACAGAGCACTGAGCCTCAGATAGAACACTGAGCCTCAGAGAGAGCACTGAGCCTCAGACAGAGGACTCAGCCTCCGACAGAGCCCTGAGCCTCAGAGAGAGCACTGAGCCTCAGAGAGAGCACTGAGCCTCAGAGAGAGCACTGAGCCTCAGACAGAGCACTGAGCCTCCGACAGGGCACTGAGCCTCCGACAGAGCACAGAGCCTCCGAGAGAACACTGAGCATCAGAGAGAGCACTGAGCCTCCGACAGAGCACTGAGCCTCAGAGGGAAATCTGAGCCTCAGAGAGAAATCTGAGCCTCAGAGAGAGCACTGAGCCTCAAAGAGAGCACTGAGCCTCGAAGAGAGAGCACTGAGCCTCAAAGAGAGTACTGAGCCTCAAAGAGAGAGCACTGAGCCTCAGACAGAGCACTGAGCCTCAGAGAGAACACTGAGCTTCAGAGAGAGCACTGAGCCTCCGACAGAGCATTGAGCCTCCGACAGAACACTGAGCCTCCGACAGAGCACTGAGCCTCAGAGCGAACACTGAGCCTCAGAGAGAGCACTGAGCCTCAGAGAGAGCACTGAGCCTCCGACAGAGCACTGAGCCTCCGACAGAGCACTGAGCCTCAGGGAGAGCATTGAGCCTCCGACAGAGCACTGAGCCTCCGACAGAGCACTGAGCCTCAGAGAGAGCACTGAGCCTCAGAGAGAGCACTGAGCCTCCGACAGAGCACTGAGCCTCAGAGAGAGCATTGAGCCTCAGACAGAGCACTGAGCCTCCGACAGAGCACTGAGCCTCCGACAGAGCACTGGGCCTCAGAGAGAGCACTGAGCCTCCGAGAGAGCACTGAGCCTCCGACAGAGCACTGAGCCTCCGACAGAGCACTGAGCCTCAGAGAGAACACTGAGCCTCAGAGAGAACACTGAGCCTCAGACAGAACACTGAGCCTCAGACAGAACACTGAGCCACAGAGAGAGCACTGAGCCTCAGACAGAACACTGAGCCTCAGAGAGAGCACTGAGCCTCCGACAGGGCACTGAGCCTCCGACAGAGCACTGAGCCTCAGAGAGAGCATTCAGCCTCAGAGAGAACACTGAGCCTCAGACCGCGCACTGAGCCTCAGAGAGAGCACTGAGCCTCCGACAGAGCACTGAGCCTCCGACAGAACACTGAGCCTCAGAGAGAACACCGAGCCTCAGACAGAACACTGAGCCTCAGAGAGAGCACTGAGCCTCCGACAGCGCACTGAGCCTCAGAGAGAGCACTGGGCCTCCGACAGAGCACTGAGCCTCAGAGAGAACACTTAGCCTCAGAGAGAGCACTGAGCCTCCGACAGAGCACTGAGCCTCCGACAGAGCACTGAGCCTCCGACAGAGCACTGAGCCTCAGAGAGAGCACTGATCCTCCGACAGAGCACTGAGCCTCAGAGAGAGCACTGAGCCTCCGACAGAGCACTGAGCGTCGGACAGAGCAATGAGCCTCCGACAGAGCACTGAGCCTCAGAGAGAACACTGAGCCTCAGACAGAGCACTGAGCCTCAGAGAGAGCATTCAGCCTCAGAGAGAACACTGAGCCTCAGACCGCGCACTGAGCCTCCGACAGAGCACTGGGCCCCAGAGAGAGCATTGAGCCTCAGAGAGAACACTGAGCCTCAGAGAGAACACTGAGCCTCAGACCGCGCACTGAGCGTCAGAGAGAGCACTGAGCCTCCGACAGAGCACTGCGCCTCAGAGAGAGCATTGAGCCTCAGACAGAGCACTGAGCCTCCGACAGAGCACTGAGCCTCCGACAGAGCATAGATTACATATAGATTACATAGAACATACAGTGCAGAAGGAGGCCATTCGGCCCATCGAGTCTGCACCGACCCACATTAATCCCTCACTTCCACCTTATCCCCGCAACCCAAAAACTCCTCCCAACCCTTATGGACACTACGGGTAATTTAGCATGGCCAATCCACCTAACCTGCACGTCTTTGGACTGTGGGAGGAAACCGGAGCACCCGGAGGAAACCCACGCGGACACGGGGAGAACGTGCAAACTCCGCACAGACAGTAACCCAGCGGGGAATCGAACCTGGGACCCTGGCGCTGTGAAGCCACAGTGCTAATCACTTGTGCTACCGTGCTGCCCAAAACTGTGCTACCAGCACTGAGCCTCAGACAGAGCACTGAGCCTCAGAGAGAGAGCACTGAGCCTCAGAGAGAGAGCACTGAGCCTCCGACAGAGCACTGAGCCTCAGAGAGAGCATTCAGCCTCAGAGAGAACACTGAGCCTCAGACCGCGCACTGAGCCTCACAGAGAGCACTGAGCCTCCGACAGAGCACTGAGCCTCCGACAGAGCACTGAGCCTCAGAGAGAACACCGAGCCTCAGACAGAACACTGAGCGTCAGAGAGAGCACTGAGCCTCTGACAGAGCACTGAGCCTCAGAGAGAGCACTGGGCCTCCGACAGAGTACTGAGCCTCAGAGAGGGCACTGAGCCTCAGAGAGAACACTGAGCCTCAGAGAGAGCACTGAGCCTCCGACAGAGCACTGAGCCTCCGACAGAACACTGAGCGTCAGACAGAGCACTGAGCCTCAGACAGAGCACTGAGCCTCCGACAGAGCACTGAGCCTCAGACAGAGCACTGAGCCTCCGACAGAGCACTGAGCCTCAGAGAGAGCACTGAGCCTCAGACAGAGCACTGAGCCTCAGACCGCGCACTGAGCCTCACAGAGAGCACTGAGCCTCCGACAGAGCACTGAGCCTCCGACAGAGCACTGAGTCTCAGAGAGAGCATTCAGCCTCAGAGAGAACACTGAGCCTCAGAGAGAGCACTGAGCCTCAGAGAGAGCACTGAGCCTCCGACAGAGCACTGGGCCTCAGAGAGAGCACTGAGCCTCCGACAGAGCACTGAGCCTCAGAGAGAATACTGAGCCTCAGGCAGAGCACTCAGCCTCCGACAGAGCCCTGAGCCTCAGAGAGAGCATTCAGCCTCAGAGAGAACACTGAGCCTCAGACCGCGCACTGAGCCTCAGCGAGAGCACTGAGCCTCCGACAGAGCACTGAGCCTCCGAAGAGCACTGAGCCTCAGAGAGAGCATTCAGCCTCAGAGAGAACACTGAGCCTCAAAGAGAGCACTGAAACAGAGAGAGCACTGAGCATCCGACAGAGCACTGAGCCGCAGAGAGAACTGAGCCTCCGACAGAGCACTGAGCCTCAGAGAGAACACTGAGCCTCAGACAGAACACTGAGCCTCAGAGAGAGGACTGAGCCTCAGACAGAGCACTCAGCCTCCGACAGAGCCCTGAGCCTCAGAGAGAGCACTGAGCCTCAGACAGAGCACTGAGCCTCCGACAGAGCAAAGAGCCTCCGAGAGGACACTGAGCCTCAGAGAGAGCACTGAGCCTCCGACAGAGCACTGAGCCTCAGAGAGAGCACTGTGCCTCAAAGAGAGCACTGAGCCTCAAAGAGAGAGCACTGAGACTCAAAGAGAGCACTGAGCCTCAAAGAGAGAGCACTGAGCCTTAGACAGAGCACTGAGCCTCCGACAGAGCACTGAGCCTCAGAGAGAGCACTGAGCCGCAGACAGAGCACTGAGCCTCAGACAGAGCACTGAGCCTCAGACCGCGCACTGAGCCTCAGAGAGAGTACTAAGCCTCAGACAGAGCACTGAGCCTCAGACAGAGCACTGAGCCTCCGAGAGAGCATTCAGCCTCAGAGAGAACACTGAGCCTCAGACCGCGCACTGTGCCTCAGAGAAAGCACTGAGCCTCCGACAGAGCACTGAGCCTCAGAGAGAGCATTGAGCCTCAGACAGAGCACTGAGCCTCCGACAGAGCACTGAGCCTCGGACAGAGCACTGGGCCTCAGAGAGAGCACTGAGCCTCCGAGAGAGCACTGAGCCTCCGACTGAGCACTGAGCCTCCGACAGAGCACTGGGCCCCAGAGAGAGCACTGAGCCTCAGACCGCGCACTGAGCCTCAGAGAGAGCACTGAGCCTCAGACAGAGCACTGAGCCTCAGAGAGAGCATTCAGCCTCAGAGAGAACACTGAGCCTCAGACCGCGCACTGAGCGTCAGAGAGAGCACTGAGCCTCCGACAGAGCACTGCGCCTCAGAGAGAGCATTGAGCCTCAGACAGAGCACTGAGCCTCCGACAGAGCACTGAGCCTCCGACAGAGCACTGAGCCTCCGACAGAGCACTGGGCCTCAGAGAGAGCACTGAGCCTCCGAGAGAGCACTGAGCCTCCGACAGAGCACTGAGCCTCCGACAGAGCATAGATTACATATAGATTACATAGAACATACAGTGCAGAAGGAGGCCATTCAGCCCATCGAGTCTGCACCGACCCACATTAATCCCTCACTTCCACCTTATCCCCGCAACCCAAAAACCCCTCCCAACCCTTATGGACACTACGGGTAATTTAGCATGGCCAATCCACCTAACCTGCACGTCTTTGGACTGTGGGAGGAAACCGGAGCACCCGGAGGAAACCCACGCGGACACGGGGAGAACGTGCAAACTCCGCACAGACAGTAACCCAGCGGGGAATCGAACCTGGGACCCTGGCGCTGTGAAGCCACAGTGCTAATCACTTGTGCTACCGTGCTGCCCAAAACTGTGCTACCAGCACTGAGCCTCAGAGAGAACACTGAGCCTCAGAGAGAACACTGAGCCTCAGACAGAACACTGAGCCTCAGAGAGAGCACTGAGCCTCAGAGAGAGCACTGAGCCTCCGACAGAGCACTGAGCCTCCGACAGAGCACTGAGCCTCAGAGAGAGCATTCAGCCGCAGAGTGAACACTGAGCCTCAGACCGCGCACTGACTGAGTCTCAGACAGAGCACTGAGCCTCAGAGAGAACACCGAGCCTCAGACAGAACACTGAGCCTCAGAGAGAGCACTGAGCCTCAGAGAGAGCACTGAGCCTCAGACAGAGCACTGAGCCTCAGACAGAGCACTCAGCCTCAGAGAGAGCATTCAGCCACTGAGAGAACACTGAGCCTCAGACCGCGCACTGAGCCTCAGAGAGAGCACTGAGCCTCCGACAGAGCACTGAGCCTCCGACAGAGCACTGAGCCTCAGAGAGAGCATTCAGCCTCAGAGAGAACACTGAGCCTCAAAGAGAGAGCACTGAGCCTCAGACAGAGCACTGTGCCTCAGAGAGAGCACTGAGCCTCAGAGAGAACACTGAGCCTCAGACCGCGCACTGAGCCTCAGAGAGAGCACTGAGCCTCCGACAGAGCACTGAGCCTCAGATAGAACACTGAGCCTCAGAGAGAGCACTGAGCCTTAGACAGAGCACTCAGCCTCCGACCGAGCCCTGCGCCTCAGAGAGAGCACTGAGCCTCAGAGAGAGCACTGAGCCTCAGAGAGAGCACTGAGCCTCCGACAGAGCACTGAGCCTCCGACAGAGCACAGAACTTCCGACAGAGCACTGAGCCTCCGAGAGAACACTGAGCCTCAGAGAGAGCACTGAGCCTCCGACATAGCACTGAGCCTCAAAGAGAGAGCACTGAGCCTCAGACAGAGCACTGAGCCTCAGAGAGAACACTGAGCCTCCGAGAGAGCACTGAGCCTCAGAGAGAGCATTGAGCCTCAGACAGAACACTGAGCCTCAGAGAGAACACTGAGCCTCAGAGAGAGCACTGAGTCTCCGACAGAGCATTGAGCCTCCGACAGAGCACTGAGCCTCCGACAGAGCACTGAGCCTCAGAGAGAACACTGAGCCTCAGAGAGAGCACTGAGCCTCAGAGAGAACAATGAGCCTCCAACAGAGCACTGAGCCTCAGAGAGAACACTGAGCCTCAGAGAGAACACTGAGCCTCAGAGAGAGCACTGAGCCTCAGAGAGAGCACTGAGCCTCCGACAGAGCACTGAGCCTCAGACAGAGCACTGAGCCTCAGACAGAGCACTGAGCCTCAGACGCGCACTGAGCCTCAGAGAGAGCACTGAGCCTCAGACAGAGCACTGAGCCTCAGACCGCGCACTTAGCCTCAGAGAGAGCACTGAGCCTCAGACAGAGCACTGAGCCTCAGACAGAGCACTGAGCCTTAGACCGCGCACTGAGCCTCAGAGAGAGCACTGAGCCTCAGACAGAGCACTGAGCCTCAGACCGCGCACTGAGCCTCAGAGAGAGCACTGAGCCTCAGACAGAGCACTGAGCCTCAGACTGAGCACTGAGCCTCAGAGAGAGCATTCAGCCTCAGAGAGCACAGTGAGCCTCAGACCGCGTACTGAGCCTCCGACAGAGCACTGAGCCTCCGACAGAGCACTGAGCCTCAGAGAGAGCATTCAGCCTCAGAGAGAACACTGAGCCTCAAAGAGAGAGCACTGCGCCTCAGACAGAGCACTGAGCCTCAGAGAGAGCACTGAGCCTCAGAGAGAACACTGAGCCTCCGACAGAGCACTGAGCCTCAGATAGAACACTGAGCCTCAGAGAGAGCACTGAGCCTCAGACAGAGCACTCAGCCTCCGACAGAGCCCTGAGCCTCAGAGAGAGCACTGAGCCTCAGAGAGAGCACTGAGCCTCAGACAGAGCACTGAGCCTCCGACAGGGCACTGAGCCTCCGACAGAGCACAGAGCCTCCGACAGAGCACTGAGCCTCCGAGAGAACACTGAGCATCAGAGAGAGCACTGAGCCTCCGACAGAGCACTGAGCCTCAGAGAGAAATCTGAGCCTCAGAGAGAAATCTGAGCCTCAGAGAGAGCACTGAGCCTCAAAGAGAGCACTGAGCCTCGAAGAGAGAGCACTGAGCCTCAAAGAGAGTACTGAGCCTCATAGAGAGAGCACTGAGCCTCAGACAGAGCACTGAGCCTCAGAGAGAACACTGAGCCTCAGAGAGAGCACTGAGCCTCCGACAGAGCATTGAGCCTCCGACAGAACACTGAGCCTCCGACAGAGCACTGA
Organism: Scyliorhinus torazame; assembly: GCF_047496885.1. Lineage (NCBI taxonomy): Eukaryota > Metazoa > Chordata > Chondrichthyes > Carcharhiniformes > Scyliorhinidae > Scyliorhinus > Scyliorhinus torazame. Next base: position 109,121,457 of record NC_092709.1, on the reverse strand, counting down.
GCCTCAGAGAGAACACTGAGCCTCAGAGAGAGCACTGAGCCTCAGAGAGAGCACTGAGCCTCCGACAGAGCACTGAGCCTCCGACAGAGCACTGAGCCTCAGGGAGAGCATTGAGCCTCAGACAGAGCACTGAGCCTCCGACAGAGCACTGAGCCTCAGAGAGAACACTGAGCCTCAGAGAGAGCACTGAGCCTCAGACAGAGCACTCAGCCTCCGACAGAGCCCTGAGCCTCAGAGAGAGCACTGAGCCTCAGAGAGAGCACTGAGCCTCAGACAGAGCACTGAGCCTCCGACAGGGCACTGAGCCTCCGACAGAGCACAGAGCCTCCGACAGAGCACTGAGCCTCCGAGAGAACACTGAGCATCAGAGAGAGCACTGAGCCTCCGACAGAGCACTGAGCCTCAGAGAGAAATCTGAGCCTCAGAGAGAAATCTGAGCCTCAGAGAGAGCACTGAGCCTCAAAGAGAGCACTGAGCCTCGAAGAGAGAGCACTGAGCCTCAAAGAGAGTACTGAGCCTCATAGAGAGAGCACTGAGCCTCAGACAGAGCACTGAGCCTCAGAGAGAACACTGAGCCTCAGAGAGAGCACTGAGCCTCAGAGAGAGCACTGAGCCTCCGACAGAGCACTGAGCCTCAGAGAGAGCACTGGGCCTCCGACAGAGCACTGAGCCTCAGAGAGAACACTTAGCCTCAGAGAGAGCACTGAGCCTCCGACAGAGCACTGAGCCTCAGACAGAGCACTGAGCCTCCGACAGAGCACTGAGCCTCCGACAGAGCACTGAGCCTCAGAGAGAGCACTGATCCTCCGACAGAGCACTGAGCCTCAGAGAGAGCACTGAGCCTCCGACAGAGCACTGAGCGTCGGACAGAGCAATGAGCCTCCGACAGAGCACTGAGCCTCCGACAGAGCACTGAGCCTCAGAGAGAACACTGAGCCTCAGACAGAGCACTGAGCCTCAGAGAGAGCATTCAGCCTCAGAGAGAACACTGAGCCTCAGACCGCGCACTGAGCCTCCGACAGAGCACTGGGCCTCAGAGAGAGCACTGAGCCTCAGAGAGAGCACTCAGCCTCCGACAGAGCCCTGAGCCTCAGAGAGAACACTGAGCCTCAGAGAGAACACTGAGCCTCAGACAGAGCACTGAGCCTCAGAGAGAGAGCACTGAGCCTCAGAGAGAGAGCACTGAGCCTCCGACAGAGCACTGAGCCTCAGAGAGAGCATTCAGCCTCAGAGAGAACACTGAGCCTCAGACCGCGCACTGAGCCTCACAGAGAGCACTGAGCCTCCGACAGAGCACTGAGCCTCAGAGAGAACACCGAGCCTCAGACAGAACACTGAGCGTCAGAGAGAGCACTGAGCCTCCGACAGAGCACTGAGCCTCAGAGAGAGCACTGGGCCTCCGACAGAGTACTGAGCCTCAGAGAGGGCACTGAGCCTCCGACAGAGCACTGAGCCTCCGACAGAGCACTGAGCGTCAGACAGAGCACTGAGCCTCAGACAGAGCACTGAGCCTCCGACAGAGCACTGAGCCTCAGACAGAGCACTGAGCCTCCGACAGAGCACTGAGCCTCAGAGAGAGCACTGAGCCTCAGACAGAGCACTGAGCCTCAGACCGCGCACTGAGCCTCAGAGAGAGCACTGAGCCTCCGACAGAGCACTGAGCCTCCGACAGATACTGAGTCTCAGAGAGAGCATTCAGCCTCAGAGAGAACACTGAGCCTCAGAGAGAGCACTGAGCCTCAGAGAGAGCACTGAGCCTCCGACAGAGCACTGGGCCTCAGAGAGAGCACTGAGCCTCCGACAGAGCACTGAGCCTCAGAGAGAATACTGAGCCTCAGACAGAACACTGAGCCTCAGAGAGAGCACTGAGCCTCAGGCAGAGCACTCAGCCTCCGACAGAGCCCTGAGCCTCAGAGAGAGCATTCAGCCTCAGAGAGAACACTGAGCCTCAGCGAGAGCACTGAGCCTCCGACAGAGCACTGAGCCTCCGAAGAGCACTGAGCCTCAGAGAGAGCATTCAGCCTCAGAGAGAACACTGAGCCTCAGACAGAACACTGAGCGTCAGAGAGAGGACTGAGCCTCAGACAGAGCACTCAGCCTCCGACAGAGCCCTGAGCCTCAGACAGAGCACTGAGCCTCCGACAGAGCACTGAGCCTCAGAGAGAGCACTGAGCCTCAGACAGAGCACTGAGCCTCCGACAGAGCAAAGAGCCTCCGAGAGGACACTGAGCCTCAGAGAGAGCACTGAGCCTCCGACAGAGCACTGAGCCTCCGACAGAGCACTGAGCCTCCGACAGAACACTGAGCGTCAGACAGAGCACTGAGCCTCAGACAGAGCACTGAGCCTCCGACAGAGCACTGAGCCTCAGACAGAGCACTGAGCCTCAGAGAGAACACTGAGCCTCAGAGAGAGCACTGAGCCTCCGACAGAGCATTGAGCCTCCGACAGAACACTGAGCCTCCGACAGAGCACTGAGCCTCAGAGAGAACACTGAGCCTCAGAGAGAGCACTGAGCCTCAGAGAGAGCACTGAGCCTCCGACAGAGCACTGAGCCTCCGACAGAGCACTGAGCCTCAGGGAGAGCATTGAGCCTCAGACAGAGCACTGAGCCTCCGACAGAGCACTGAGCCACAGAGAGAGCACTGAGCCTCAGAGAGAGCACTGAGCCTCCGACAGAGCACTGAGCCTCAGAGAGAGCATTGAGCCTCAGACAGAGCACTGAGCCTCCGACAGAGCACTGAGCCTCCGACAGAGCACTGGGCCTCAGAGAGAGCACTGAGCCTCCGAGAGAGCACTGAGCCTCCGACAGAGCACTGAGCCTCCGACAGAGCACTGAGCCTCAGAGAGAACACTGAGCCTCAGAGAGAACACTGAGCCTCAGACAGAACACTGAGCCTCAGACAGAACACTGAGCCTCAGAGAGAGCACTGAGCCTCAGACAGAACACTGAGCCTCAGAGAGAGCACTGAGCCTCCGACAGGGCACTGAGCCTCCGACAGAGCACTGAGCCTCAGAGAGAGCATTCAGCCTCAGAGAGAACACTGAGCCTCAGACCGCGCACTGAGCCTCAGAGAGAGCACTGAGCCTCCGACAGAACACTGAGCCTCAGAGAGAACACCGAGCCTCAGACAGAGCACTGAGCCTCAGAGAGAGCACTGAGCCTCCGACAGAGCACTGAGCCTCAGAGAGAGCACTGGGCCTCCGACAGAGCACTGAGCCTCAGAGAGAACACTTAGCCTCAGAGAGAGCACTGAGCCTCCGACAGAGCACTGAGCCTCAGACAGAGCACTGAGCCTCCGACAGAGCACTGAGCCTCCGACAGAGCACTGAGCCTCAGAGAGAGCACTGATCCTCCGACAGAGCACTGAGCCTCAGAGAGAGCACTGAGCCACCGACAGAGCACTGAGCGTCGGACAGAACAATGAGCCTCCGACAGAGCACTGAGCCTCCGACATAGCACTGAGCCTCAGAGAGAACACTGAGCCTCAGACAGAGCACTGAGCCTCAGAGAGAGCATTCAGCCTCAGAGAGAACACTGAGCCTCAGACCGCGCACTGAGCCTCCGACAGAGCACTGGGCCTCAGAGAGAGCACTGAGCCTCAGAGAGAGCACTCAGCCTCCGACAGAGCCCTGAGCCTCAGAGAGAACACTGAGCCTCAGAGAGAACACTGAGCCTCAGACAGAGCACTGAGCCTCAGAGAGAGAGCACTGAGCCTCAGAGAGAGAGCACTGAGCCTCCGACAGAGCACTGAGCCTCAGAGAGAGCATTCAGCCTCAGAGAGAACACTGAGCCTCAGACCGCGCACTGAGCCTCACAGAGAGCACTGAGCCTCCGACAGAGCACTGAGCCTCCGACAGAGCACTGAGCCTCAGAGAGAACACCGAGCCTCAGACAGAACACTGAGCGTCAGAGAGAGCACTGAGCCTCCGACAGAGCACTGAGCCTCAGAGAGAGCACTGGGCCTCCGACAGAGTACTGAGCCTCAGAGAGGGCACTGAGCCTCCGACAGAGCACTGAGCCTCCGACAGAGCACTGAGCCTCCGACAGAACACTGAGCGTCAGACAGAGCACTGAGCCTCAGACAGAGCACTGAGCCTCCGACAGAGCACTGAGCCTCAGACAGAGCACTGAGCCTCCGACAGAGCACTGAGCCTCAGAGAGAGCACTGAGCCTCAGACAGAGCACTGAGCCTCAGACCGCGCACTGAGCCTCAGAGAGAGCACTGAGCCTCCGACAGAGCACTGAGCCTCCGACAGATACTGAGTCTCAGAGAGAGCATTCAGCCTCAGAGAGAACACTGAGCCTCAGAGAGAGCACTGAGCCTCAGAGAGAGCACTGAGCCTCCGACAGAGCACTGGGCCTTAGAGAGAGCACTGAGCCTCCGACAGAGCACTGAGCCTCAGAGAGAATACTGAGCCTCAGACAGAACACTGAGCCTCAGAGAGAGCACTGAGCCTCAGGCAGAGCACTCAGCCTCCGACAGAGCCCTGAGCCTCAGAGAGAGCATTCAGCCTCAGAGAGAACACTGAGCCTCAGCGAGAGCACTGAGCCTCCGACAGAGCACTGAGCCTCCGAAGAGCACTGAGCCTCAGAGAGAGCATTCAGCCTCAGAGAGAACACTGAGCCTCAGACAGAACACTGAGCCTCAGAGAGAGGACTGAGCCTCAGACAGAGCACTCAGCCTCCGACAGAGCCCTGAGCCTCAGACAGAGCACTGAGCCTCCGACAGAGCACTGAGCCTCAGAGAGAGCACTGAGCCTCAGACAGAGCACTGAGCCTCCGACAGAGCAAAGAGCCTCCGAGAGGACACTGAGCCTCAGAGAGAGCACTGAGCCTCCGACAGAGCACTGAGCCTCCGACAGAGCACTGAGCGTCAGACAGAGCACTGAGCCTCAGACAGAGCACTGAGCCTCCGACAGAGCACTGAGCCTCAGACAGAGCACTGAGCCTCCGACAGAGCACTGAGCCTCAGAGAGAGCACTGAGCCTCAGACAGAGCACTGAGCCTCAGAGAGAGCACTGAGCCTCCGACAGAGCACTGAGCCTCCGACAGATACTGAGTCTCAGAGAGAGCATTCAGCCTCAGAGAGAACACTGAGCCTCAGAGAGAGCACTGAGCCTCAGAGAGAGCACTGAGCCTCCGACAGAGCACTGAGCCTCAGAGAGAATACTGAGCCTCAGACAGAACACTGAGCCTCTGAGAGAGCACTGAGCCTCAGGCAGAGCACTCAGCCTCCGACAGAGCCCTGAGCCTCAGAGAGAGCATTCAGCCTCAGAGAGAACACTGAGCCTCAGACCGCGCACTGAGCCTCAGCGAGAGCACTGAGCCTCCGACAGAGCACTGAGCCGCAGAGAGAACTGAGCCTCCGACAGAGCACTGAGCCTCAGAGAGAACACTGAGCCTCAGACAGAACACTGAGCCTCAGAGAGAGGACTGAGCCTCAGACAGAGCACTCAGCCTCCGACAGAGCCCTGAGCCTCAGACAGAGCACTGAGCCTCCGACAGAGCACTGAGCCTCAGAGAGAGCACTGAGCCTCAGACAGAGCACTGAGCCTCCGACAGAGCACTGAGCCTCCGACAGAGCCCTGAGCCTCAGAGCACTGAGCCTCAGACCGCGCACTGAGCCTCAGAGAGAGCACTGAGCCTCCGACAGAGCACTGAGCCTCCGACAGATACTGAGTCTCAGAGAGAGCATTCAGCCTCAGAGAGAACACTGAGCCTCAGAGAGAGCACTGAGCCTCAGAGAGAGCACTGAGCCTCTGACAGAGCACTGGGCCCCAGAGAGAGCACTGAGCCTCCGACAGAGCACTGAGCCTCAGAGAGAACACTTAGCCTCAGAGAGAGCACTGAGCCTCCGACAGAGCACTGAGCCTCAGACAGAGCACTGAGCCTCCGACAGAGCACTGAGCCTCCGACAGAGCACTGAGCCTCAGAGAGAGCACTGATCCTCCGACAGAGCACTGAGCCTCAGAGAGAGCACTGAGCCTCCGACAGAGCACTGAGCGTCGGACAGAGCAATGAGCCTCCGACAGAGCACTGAGCCTCCGACAGAGCACTGAGCCTCAGAGAGAACACTGAGCCTCAGACAGAGCACTGAGCCTCAGAGAGAGCATTCAGCCTCAGAGAGAACACTGAGCCTCAAACCGCGCACTGAGCCTCAGCGAGAGCACTGAGCCTCCGACAGAGCACTGAGCCTCAGATAGAACACTGAGCCTCAGAGAGAGCACTGAGCCTCAGACAGAGCACTCAGCCTCCGACCGAGCCCTGCGCCTCAGAGAGAGCACTGAGCCTCAGAGAGAGCACTGAGCCTCCGACAGAGCACTGAGCCTCCGACAGAGCACTGGGCCTCAGAGAGAGCACTGAGCCTCCGAGAGAGCACTGAGCCTCCGACAGAGCACTGAGCCTCCGACAGAGCACTGAGCCTCAGAGAGAACACTGAGCCTCAGAGAGAACACTGAGCCTCAGACAGAACACTGAGCCTCAGACAGAACACTGAGCCTCAGAGAGAGCACTGAGCCTCAGACAGAACACTGAGCCTCAGAGAGAGCACTGAGCCTCCGACAGGGCACTGAGCCTCCGACAGAGCACTGAGCCTCAGAGAGAGCATTCAGCCTCAGAGAGAACACTGAGCCTCAGACCGCGCACTGAGCCTCAGAGAGAGCACTGAGCTTCCGACAGAGCACTGAGCCTCCGACAGAGCACTGAGCCTCAGAGAGAACACCGAGCCTCAGACAGAGCACTGAGCCTCAGAGAGAGCACTGAGCCTCCGACAGAGCACTGAGCCTCAGAGAGAGCACTGGGCCTCCGACAGAGCACTGAGCCTCAGAGAGAACACTTAGCCTCAGAGAGAGCACTGAGCCTCCGACAGAGCACTGAGCCTCAGACAGAGCACTGAGCCTCCGACAGAGCACTGAGCCTCCGACAGAGCACTGAGCCTCAGAGAGAGCACTGATCCTCCGACAGAGCACTGAGCCTCAGAGAGAGCACTGAGCCTCCGACAGAGCACTGAGCGTCGGACAGAGCAATGAGCCTCCGACAGAGCACTGAGCCTCCGACATAGCACTGAGCCTCAGAGAGAACACTGAGCCTCAGACAGAGCACTGAGCCTCAGAGAGAGCATTCAGCCTCAGAGAGAACACTGAGCCTCAGACCGCGCACTGAGCCTCCGACAGAGCACTGGGCCTCAGAGAGAGCACTGAGCCTCAGAGAGAGCACTCAGCCTCCGACAGAGCCCTGAGCCTCAGAGAGAACACTGAGCCTCAGAGAGAACACTGAGCCTCAGACAGAGCACTGAGCCTCAGAGAGAGAGCACTGAGCCTCAGAGAGAGAGCACTGAGCCTCCGACAGAGCACTGAGCCTCAGAGAGAGCATTCAGCCTCAGAGAGAACACTGAGCCTCAGACCGCGCACTGAGCCTCACAGAGAGCACTGAGCCTCCGACAGAGCACTGAGCCTCCGACAGAGCACTGAGCCTCAGAGAGAACACCGAGCCTCAGACAGAACACTGAGCGTCAGAGAGAGCACTGAGCCTCCGACAGAGCACTGAGCCTCAGAGAGAGCACTGGGCCTCCGACAGAGTACTGAGCCTCAGAGAGGGCACTTAGCCTCCGACAGAGCACTGAGCCTCCGACAGAGCACTGAGCCTCCGACAGAACACTGAGCGTCAGACAGAGCACTGAGCCTCAGACAGAGCACTGAGCCTCCGACAGAGCACTGAGCCTCAGACAGAGCACTGAGCCTCCGACAGAGCACTGAGCCTCAGAGAGAGCACTGAGCCTCAGACAGAGCACTGAGCCTCAGACCGCGCACTGAGCCTCAGAGAGAGCACTGAGCCTCCGACAGAGCACTGAGCCTCCGACAGATACTGAGTCTCAGAGAGAGCATTCAGCCTCAGAGAGAACACTGAGCCTCAGAGAGAGCACTGAGCCTCAGAGAGAGCACTGAGCCTCCGACAGAGCACTGGGCCTCAGAGAGAGCACTGAGCCTCCGACAGAGCACTGAGCCTCAGAGAGAATACTGAGCCTCAGACAGAACACTGAGCCTCAGAGAGAGCACTGAGCCTCAGGCAGAGCACTCAGCCTCCGACAGAGCCCTGAGCCTCAGAGAGAGCATTCAGCCTCAGAGAGAACACTGAGCCTCAGCGAGAGCACTGAGCCTCCGACAGAGCACTGAGCCTCCGAAGAGCACTGAGCCTCAGAGAGAGCATTCAGCCTCAGAGAGAACACTGAGCCTCAGACAGAACACTGAGCCTCAGAGAGAGGACTGAGCCTCAGACAGAGCACTCAGCCTCCGACAGAGCCCTGAGCCTCAGACAGAGCACTGAGCCTCCGACAGAGCACTGAGCCTCAGAGAGAGCACTGAGCCTCAGACAGAGCACTGAGCCTCCGACAGAGCAAAGAGCCTCCGAGAGGACACTGAGCCTCAGAGAGAGCACTGAGCCTCCGACAGAGCACTGAGCCTCCGACAGAGCACTGAGCCTCCGACAGAACACTGAGCGTCAGACAGAGCACTGAGCCTCAGACAGAGCACTGAGCCTCCGACAGAGCACTGAGCCTCAGACAGAGCACTGAGCCTCCGACAGAGCACTGAGCCTCAGAGAGAGCACTGAGCCTCAGACAGAGCACTGAGCCTCAGACCGCGCACTGAGCCTCAGAGAGAGCACTGAGCCTCCGACAGAGCACTGAGCCTCCGACAGATACTGAGTCTCAGAGAGAGCATTCAGCCTCAGAGAGAACACTGAGCCTCAGAGAGAGCACTGAGCCTCAGAGAGAGCACTGAGCCTCCGACAGAGCACTGAGCCTCAGAGAGAATACTGAGCCTCAGACAGAACACTGAGCCTCTGAGAGAGCACTGAGCCTCAGGCAGAGCACTCAGCCTCCGACAGAGCCCTGAGCCTCAGAGAGAGCATTCAGCCTCAGAGAGAACACTGAGCCTCAGACCGCGCACTGAGCCTCAGCGAGAGCACTGAGCCTCCGACAGAGCACTGAGCCGCAGAGAGAACTGAGCCTCCGACAGAGCACTGAGCCTCAGAGAGAACACTGAGCCTCAGACAGAACACTGAGCCTCAGAGAGAGGACTGAGCCTCAGACAGAGCACTCAGCCTCCGACAGAGCCCTGAGCCTCAGACAGAGCACTGAGCCTCCGACAGAGCACTGAGCCTCAGAGAGAGCACTGAGCCTCAGACAGAGCACTGAGCCTCCGACAGAGCACTGAGCCTCCGACAGAGCCCTGAGCCTCAGAGCACTGAGCCTCAGACCGCGCACTGAGCCTCAGAGAGAGCACTGCGCCTCCGACAGAGCACTGAGCCTCCGACAGATACTGAGTCTCAGAGAGAGCATTCAGCCTCAGAGAGAACACTGAGCCTCAGAGAGAGCACTGAGCCTCAGAGAGAGCACTGAGCCTCTGACAGAGCACTGGGCCCCAGAGAGAGCACTGAGCCTCCGACAGAGCACTGAGCCTCAGAGAGAACACTTAGCCTCAGAGAGAGCACTGAGCCTCCGACAGAGCACTGAGCCTCAGACAGAGCACTGAGCCTCCGACAGAGCACTGAGCCTCCGACAGAGCACTGAGCCTCAGAGAGAGCACTGATCCTCCGACAGAGCACTGAGCCTCAGAGAGAGCACTGAGCCTCCGACAGAGCACTGAGCGTCGGACTGAGCAATGAGCCTCCGACAGAGCACTGAGCCTCCGACAGAGCACTGAGCCTCAGAGAGAACACTGAGCCTCAGACAGAGCACTGAGCCTCAGAGAGAGCATTCAGCCTCAGAGAGAACACTGAGCCTCAAACCGCGCACTGAGCCTCAGCGAGAGCACTGAGCCTCCGACAGAGCACTGAGCCTCAGATAGAACACTGAGCCTCAGAGAGAGCACTGAGCCTCAGACAGAGCACTCAGCCTCCGACCGAGCCCTGCGCCTCAGAGAGAGCACTGAGCCTCAGAGAGAGCACTGAGCCTCAGAGAGAGCACTGAGCCTCCGACAGAGCACTGAGCCTCCGACAGAGCACAGAGCCTCCGACAGAGCACTGAGCCTCCGAGAGAACACTGAGCCTCAGAGAGTGCACTGAGCCTCCGACAGAGCACTGAGCCTCAGAGAGAGCACTGAGCCTCAAAGAGAGCACTGAGCCTCAAAGAGAGAGCACTGAGCCTCAAAGAGAGCACTGAGCCTCAAAGAGAGAGCACTGGGCCTCAGACAGAGCACTGAGCCTCAGAGAGAACACTGAGCCTCAAAGAGAGCACTGAGCCTCAGAGAGAGCATTGAGCCTCAGACAGAACACTGAGCCTCAGAGAGAACACTGAGCCTCAGAGAGAGCACTGAGCCTCCGACAGAGCATTGAGCCTCCGACAGAGCACTGAGCCTCCGACAGAGCACTGAGCCTCAGAGAGAACACTGAGCCTCAGAGAGAGCACTGAGCCTCAGAGAGAGCACTGAGCCTCAGAGAGAGCACTGAGCCTCCGACAGAGCACTGAGCGTCGGACAGAGCAATGAGCCTCCGACAGAGCACTGAGCCTCCGACAGAGCACTGAGCCTCAGAGAGAACACTGAGCCTCAGACAGAGCACTGAGCCTCAGAGAGAGCATTCAGCCTCAGAGAGAACACTGAGCCTCAGACCGCGCACTGAGCCTCCGACAGAGCACTGGGCCTCAGAGAGAGCACTGAGCCTCCGAGAGAGCACTCAGCCTCCGACAGAGCCCTGAGCCTCAGAGAGAACACAGAGCCTCAGAGAGAACACTGAGCCTCAGACAGAGCACTGAGCCTCAGAGAGAGAGCACTGAGCCTCAGAGAGAGAGCACTGAGCCTCCGACAGAGCACTGAGCCTCAGAGAGAGCATTCAGCCTCAGAGAGAACACTGAGCCTCAGACCGCGCACTGAGCCTCACAGAGAGCACTGAGCCTCCGACAGAGCACTGAGCCTCCGACAGAGCACTGAGCCTCAGAGAGAACACCGAGCCTCAGACAGAACACTGAGCGTCAGAGAGAGCACTGAGCCTCCGACAGAGCACTGAGCCTCAGAGAGAGCACTGGGCCTCCGACAGAGTACTGAGCCTCAGAGAGGGCACTGAGCCTCAGAGTGAACACTGAGCCTCAGAGAGAGCACTGAGCTTCCGACAAAGCACTGAGCCTCCGACAGAGCACTGAGCCTCCGACAGAACACAGCGTCAGACAGAGCACTGAGCCTCAGACAGAGCGCTGAGCCTCCGACAGAGCACTGAGCCTCAGACAGAGCACTGAGCCTCCGACAGAGCACTGAGCCTCAGAGAGAGCACTGAGCCTCAGACAGAGCACTGAGCCTCAGACCGCGCACTGAGCCTCAGAGAGAGCACTGAGCCTCCGACAGAGCACTGAGCCTCCGACAGATACTGAGCCTCAGAGAGAGCATTCAGCCTCAGAGAGAACACTGAGCCTCAGAGAGAGCACTGAGCCTCAGAGAGAGCACTGAGCCTCCGACAGAGCACTGGGCCTCAGAGAGAGCACTGAGCCTCCGACAGAGCACTGAGCCTCAGAGAGAATACTGAGCCTCAGACAGAACACTGAGCCTCAGAGAGAGCACTGAGCCTCAGGCAGAGCACTCAGCCTCCGACAGAGCCCTGAGCCTCAGAGAGAGCATTCAGCCTCAGAGAGAACACTGAGCCTCAGACCGCGCAGTGAGCCTCAGCGAGAGCACTGAGCCTCCGACAGAGCACTGAGCCTCCGAAGAGCACTGAGCCTCAGAGAGAGCATTCAGCCTCAGAGAGAACACTGAGCCTCAAAGTGAGCACTGAGCCTCAGAGAGAGCACTGAGCATCCGACAGAGCACTGAGCCGCAGAGAGAACTGAGCCTCCGACAGTGCACTGAGCCTCAGAGAGAACACTGAGCCTCAGACAGAACACTGAGCCTCAGAGAGAGGACTGAGCCTCAGACAGAGCACTCAGCCTCCGACAGAGCCCTGAGCCTCAGACAGAGCACTGAACCTCCGACAGAGCACTGAGCCTCAGAGAGAGCACTGAGCCTCAGACAGAGCACTGAGCCTCCGACAGAGCAAAGAGCCTCCGAGAGGACACTGAGCCTCAGAGAGAGCACTGAGCCTCCGACAGAGCACTGAGCCTCAGAGAGAGCACTGTGCCTCAAAGAGAGCACTGAGCCTCAAAGAGAGAGCACTGAGCCTCAAAGAGAGCACTGAGCCTCAAAGAGAGAGCACTGAGCCTTAGACAGAGCACTGAGCATCAGACAGAGCACTGAGCCTCAGACCGCGCACTGAGCCGCAGAGAGAGTACTAAGCCTCAGACAGAGCACTGAGCCTCAGACAGAGCACTGAGCCTCAGAGAGAGCATTCAGCCTCAGAGAGAACACTGAGCCTCAGACCGCGCACTGTGCCTCAGAGAGAGCACTGAGCCTCCGACAGAGCACTGAGCCTCAGAGAGAGCATTGAGCCTCAGACAGAGCACTGAGCCTCCGACAGAGCACTGAGCCTCGGACAGAGCACTGGGCCTCAGAGAGAGCACTGAGCCTCCGAGAGAGCACTGAGCCTCCGACAGAGCACTGAGCCTCCGACAGAGCACTGGGCCTCAGAGAAAGCACTGAGCCTCAGACCGCGCACTGAGCCTCAGAGAGAGCACTGAGCCTCAGACAGAGCACTGAGCCTCAGAGAGAGCATTCAGCCTCAGAGAGAACACTGAGCCTCAGACCGCGCACTGAGCCTCAGAGAGAGCACTGAGCCTCCGACAGAGCACTGCGCCTCAGAGAGAGCATTGAGCCTCAGACAGAGCACTGAGCCTCCGACAGAGCACTGAGCCTCCGACAGAGCACTGAGCCTCCGACAGAGCACTGGGCCTCAGAGAGAGCACTGAGCCTCCGAGAGAGCACTGAGCCTCCGACAGAGCACTGAGCCTCCGACAGAGCACTGAGCCTCAGAGAGAACACTGAGCCTCAGAGAGAACACTGAGCCTCAGACAGAACACTGAGCCTCAGAGAGAGCACTGAGCCTCAGAGAGAGCACTGAGCCTCCGACAGAGCACTGAGCCTCCGACAGAGCACTGAGCCTCAGAGAGAGCATTCAGCCTCAGAGTGAACACTGAGCCTCAGACCGCGCACTGACTGAGCCTCAGACAGAGCACTGAGCCTCCGACAGAACACTGAGCCTCAGAGAGAACACCGAGCTTCAGACAGAACACTGAGCCTCAGAGAGAGCACTGAGCCTCAGAGAGAGCACTGAGCCTCAGACAGAGCACTGAGCCTCAGACAGAGCACTCAGCCTCAGAGAGAGCATTCAGCCTCTGAGAGAACACTGAGCCTCAGACCGCGCACTGAGCCTCAGAGAGAGCACTGAGCCTCCGACAGAGCACTGAGCCTCCGACAGAGCACTGAGCCTCAGAGAGAGCATTCAGCCTCAGAGAGAACACTGAGCCTCAAAGAGAGAGCACTGAGCCTCAGACAGAGCACTGAGCCTCAGACAGAGCACTCAGCCTCAGAGAGAGCACTGAGCCTCAGAGAGAACACTGAGCCTCAGACCGCGCACTGAGCCTCAGAGAGAGCACTGAGCCTCCGACAGAGCACTGAGCCTCAGATAGAACACTGAGCCTCAGAGAGAGCACTGAGCCTCAGACTGAACACACAGCCTCCGACCGAGCCCTGCGCCTCAGAGAGAGCACTGAGCCTCAGAGAGAGCACTGAGCCTCAGAGAGAGCACTGAGCCTCCGACAGAGCACTGAGCCTCCGACAGAGCACAGAGCCTCCGACAGAGCACAGAGCCTCCGAGAGAAAACTGAGCCTCAGAGAGAGCACTGAGCCTCCGACAGAGCACTGAGCCTCAGAGAGAACACTGAGCCTCAGAGAGAGCACTGAGCCTCAAAGAGAGCACTGAGCCTCAAAGAGAGAGCACTGAGCCTCAAAGAGAGCACTGAGCCTCAAAGAGAGAGCACTGAGCCTCAGACAGAGCACTGAGCCTCAGAGAGAACACTGAGCCTCAAAGAGAGCACTGAGCCTCAGAGAGAGCATTGAGCCTCAGACAGAACACTGAGCCTCAGAGAGAACACTGAGCCTCAGAGAGAGCACTGAGCCTCCGACAGAGCATTGAGCCTCCGACAGAGCACTGAGCCTCCGACAGAGCACTGAGCCTCAGAGAGAACACTGAGCCTCAGAGAGAACACTGAGCCTCAGAGAGAGCACTGAGCCTCAGACAGAGCACTGAGCCTCAGACTGAGCCTCAGAGAGAGCATTCAGCCTCAGAGAGAACAGTGAGCCTCAGACCGCGTACTGAGCCTCCGACAGAGCACTGAGCCTCCGACAGAGCACTGAGCCTCAGAGAGAGCATTCAGCCTCAGAGAGAACACTGAGCCTCAAAGAGAGAGCACTGCGCCTCAGACAGAGCACTGAGCCTCAGAGAGAGCACTGAGCCTCAGAGAGAACACTGAGCCTCAGACGGCGCACTGAGCCTTAGAGAGAGCACTGAGCCTCCGACAGAGCACTGAGCCTCAGATAGAACACTGAGCCTCAGAGAGAGCACTGAGCCTCAGACAGAGCACTCAGCCTCCGACAGAGCCCTGAGCCTCAGAGAGAGCACTGAGCCTCAGAGAGAGCACTGAGCCTCAGACAGAGCACTGAGCCTCCGACAGGGCACTGAGCCTCCGACAGAGCACAGAGCCTCCGACAGAGCACTGAGCCTCAGACAGAGCACTGAGCATCCGACAGAGCACTGAGCCTCTGACAGAGCACTGAGCCTCAGAGAGAGCATTCAGCCTCAGAGAGAAATCTGAGCCTCAGAGAGAGCACTGAGCCTCTAAGAGAGCACTGAGCCTCGAAGAGAGAGCACTGAGCCTCAAAGAGAGTACCGAGCCTCAAAGAGAGAGCACTGAGCCTCAGACAGAGCACTGAGCCTCAGAGAGAACACTGAGCCTCAGAGAGAGCACTGAGCCTCAGAGAGAGCATTGAGCCTCAGACAGAACACTGAGCCTCAGAGAGAACACTGAGCCTCAGAGAGAGCACTGAGCCTCCGACAGAGCATTGAGCCTCCGACAGAACACTGAGCCTCCGACAGAGCACTGAGCCTCAGAGAGAACACTGAGCCTCCGACAGAGCACTGAGCCTCCGACAGAGCACTGGGCCTCAGAGAGAGCACTGAGCCTCAGACCGCGCACTGAGCCTCAGAGAGAGCACTGAGCCTCAGACAGAGCACTGAGCCTCAGAGAGAGCATTCAGCCTCAGAGAGAACACTGAGCCTCAGACCGCGCACTGAGCCTCAGAGAGAGCACTGAGCCTCCGACAGAGCACTGCGCCTCAGAGAGAGCATTGAGCCTCAGACAGAGCACTGAGCCTCCGACAGAGCACTGAGCCTCCGACAGAGCACTGAGCCTCCGACAGAGCACTGGGCCTCAGAGAGAGCACTGAGCCTCCGAGAGAGCACTGAGCCTCCGACAGAGCACTGAGCCTCCGACAGAGCACTGAGCCTCAGAGAGAACACTGAGCCTCAGAGAGAACACTGAGCCTCAGACAGAACACTGAGCCTCAGAGAGAGCACTGAGCCTCAGAGAGAGCACTGAGCCTCCGACAGAGCACTGAGCCTCCGACAGAGCACTGAGCCTCAGAGAGAGCATTCAGCCTCAGAGTGAACACTGAGCCACAGACCGCGCACTGACTGAGCCTCAGACAGCGCACTGAGCCTCAGAGAGAACACTGAGCCTCCGACAGAACACTGAGCCTCCGACAGAACACTGAGCCTCAGAGAGAACACCGAGCCTCAGACAGAACACTGAGCCTCAGAGAGAGCACTGAGCCTCAGAGAGAGCACTGAGCCTCAGACAGAGCACTGAGCCTCAGACAGAGCACTCAGCCTCAGAGAGTGCATTCAGCCTCTGAGAGAACACTGAGCCTCAGACCGCGCACTGAGCCTCAGAGAGAGCACTGAGCCTCCGACAGAGCACTGAGCCTCCGACAGAGCACTGAGCCTCAGAGAGAGCATTCAGCCTCAGAGAGAACACTGAGCCTCAAAGAGAGAGCACTGAGCCTCAGACAGAGCACTGAGCCTCAGAGAGAGCACTGAGCCTCAGAGAGAACACTGAGCCTCAGACCGCGCACTGAGCCTCAGAGAGAGCACTGAGCCTCCGACAGAGCACTGAGCCTCAGATAGAACACTGAGCGTCGGACAGAGCAATGAGCCTCCGACAGAGCACTGAGCCTCCGACAGAGCACTGAGCCTCAGAGAGAACACTGAGCCTCAGACAGTGCACTGAGCCTCAGAGAGAGCATTCAGCCTCAGAGAGAACACTGAGCCTCAGACCGCGCACTGAGCCTCCGACAGAGCACTGAGCCTCCGACAGAGCACTGAGCCTCAGAGAGAGCATTCAGCCTCAGGGAGAACACTGAGCCTCAAAGAGAGAGCACTGCGCCTCAGACAGAGCACTGAGCCTCAGTGAGAGCACTGAGCCTCAGAGAGAAGACTGAGCCTCAGACGGCGCACTGAGCCTCAGAGAGAGCACTGAGCCTCCGACAGAGCACTGAGCCTCAGACAGAACACTGAGCCTCAGAGAGAGCACTGAGCCTCAGACAGAGCACTCAGCCTCCGACAGAGCCCTGAGCCTCAGAGAGAGCACTGAGCCTCAGAGAGAGCACTGAGCCTCAGACAGAGCACTGAGCCTCCGATAGGGCACTGAGCCTCCGACAGAGCACAGAGCCTCCGACAGAGCACTGAGCCTCCGAGAGAACACTGAGCCTCAGAGAGAGCACTGAGCCTCCGACAGAGCACTGAGCCTCAGAGAGAAATCTGAGCCTCAGAGAGAAATCTGAGCCTCAGAGAGAGCATTGAGCCTCAGACAGAGCACTGAGCCTCCGACAGAGCACTGAGCCTCCGACAGAGCACTGAGCCTCCGACAGAGCACTGGGCCTCAGAGAGAGCACTGAGCCTCCGAGAGAGCACTGAGCCTCCGACAGAGCACTGAGCCTCCGACAGAGCACTGAGCCTCAGAGAGAACACTGAGCCTCAGAGAGAACACTGAGCCTCAGACAGAACACTGAGCCTCAGAGAGAGCACTGAGCCTCAGAGAGAGCACTGAGCCTCCGACAGAGCACTGAGCCTCCGACAGAGCACTGAGCCTCAGAGAGAGCATTCAGCCTCAGAGTGAACACTGAGCCTCAGACCGCGCACTGACTGAGCCTCAGACAGAGCACTGAGCCTCAGAGAGAGCACTGAGCCTCAGACAGAACACTGAGCCTCCGACAGAACACTGAGCCTCAGAGAGAACACCGAGCTTCAGACAGAACACTGAGCCTCAGAGAGAGCACTGAGCCTCAGAGAGAGCACTGAGCCTCAGACAGAGCACTGAGCCTCAGACAGAGCACTCAGCCTCAGAGAGAGCATTCAGCCTCTGAGAGAACACTGAGCCTCAGACCGCGCACTGAGCCTCAGAGAGAGCACTGAGCCTCCGACAGAGCACTGAGCCTCCGACAGAGCACTGAGCCTCAGAGAGAGCATTCAGCCTCAGAGAGAACACTGAGCCTCAAAGAGAGAGCACTGAGCCTCAGACAGAGCACTGAGCCTCAGACAGAGCACTCAGCCTCAGAGAGAGCACTGAGCCTCAGAGAGAACACTGAGCCTCAGACCGCGCACTGAGCCTCAGAGAGAGCACTGAGCCTCCGACAGAGCACTGAGCCTCAGATAGAACACTGAGCCTCAGAGAGA
Organism: Scyliorhinus torazame; assembly: GCF_047496885.1. NCBI lineage: Eukaryota > Metazoa > Chordata > Chondrichthyes > Carcharhiniformes > Scyliorhinidae > Scyliorhinus > Scyliorhinus torazame. The sequence goes on along the minus strand of NC_092709.1, from coordinate 109,103,809 downwards.
GCACTGAGCCTCAGACTGAACACACAGCCTCCGACCGAGCCCTGCGCCTCAGAGAGAGCACTGAGCCTCAGAGAGAGCACTGAGCCTCAGAGAGAGCACTGAGCCTCCGACAGAGCACTGAGCCTCCGACAGAGCACAGAGCCTCCGACAGAGCACAGAGCCTCCGAGAGAAAACTGAGCCTCAGAGAGAGCACTGAGCCTCCGACAGAGCACTGAGCCTCAGAGAGAACACTGAGCCTCAGAGAGAGCACTGAGCCTCAAAGAGAGCACTGAGCCTCAAAGAGAGAGCACTGAGCCTCAAAGAGAGCACTGAGCCTCAAAGAGAGAGCACTGAGCCTCAGACAGAGCACTGAGCCTCAGAGAGAACACTGAGCCTCAAAGAGAGCACTGAGCCTCAGAGAGAGCATTGAGCCTCAGACAGAACACTGAGCCTCAGAGAGAACACTGAGCCTCAGAGAGAGCACTGAGCCTCCGACAGAGCATTGAGCCTCCGACAGAGCACTGAGCCTCCGACAGAGCACTGAGCCTCAGAGAGAACACTGAGCCTCAGAGAGAACACTGAGCCTCAGAGAGAGCACTGAGCCTCAGACAGAGCACTGAGCCTCAGACTGAGCCTCAGAGAGAGCATTCAGCCTCAGAGAGAACAGTGAGCCTCAGACCGCGTACTGAGCCTCCGACAGAGCACTGAGCCTCCGACAGAGCACTGAGCCTCAGAGAGAGCATTCAGCCTCAGAGAGAACACTGAGCCTCAAAGAGAGAGCACTGCGCCTCAGACAGAGCACTGAGCCTCAGAGAGAACACCGAGCCTCAGACAGAACACTGAGCCTCAGAGAGAGCACTGAGCCTCAGAGAGAGCACTGAGCCTCAGACAGAGCACTGAGCCTCAGACAGAGCACTCAGCCTCAGAGAGTGCATTCAGCCTCTGAGAGAACACTGAGCCTCAGACCGCGCACTGAGCCTCAGAGAGAGCACTGAGCCTCCGACAGAGCACTGAGCCTCCGACAGAGCACTGAGCCTCAGAGAGAGCATTCAGCCTCAGAGAGAACACTGAGCCTCAAAGAGAGAGCACTGAGCCTCAGACAGAGCACTGAGCCTCAGAGAGAGCACTGAGCCTCAGAGAGAACACTGAGCCTCAGACCGCGCACTGAGCCTCAGAGAGAGCACTGAGCCTCCGACAGAGCACTGAGCCTCAGATAGAACACTGAGCCTCAGAGAGAGCACTGAGCCTCAGACTGAACACTCAGCCTCCGACCGAGCCCTGCGCCTCAGAGAGAGCACTGAGCCTCAGAGAGAGCACTGAGCCTCAGAGAGAGCACTGAGCCTCAGAGAGAGCACTGAGCCTCAAAGAGAGCACTGAGCCTCAAAGAGAGAGCACTGAGCCTCAAAGAGAGCACTGAGCCTCAAAGAGAGAGCACTGAGCCTCCGACAGAGCACTGAGCCTCCGACAGAGCACAGAGCCTCCGACAGAGCACAGAGCCTCCGAGAGAACACTGAGCCTCAGAGAGAGCACTGAGCCTCCGACAGAGCACTGAGCCTCAGAGAGAACACTGAGCCTCAGAGAGAGCACTGAGCCTCAAAGAGAGCACTGAGCCTCAAAGAGAGAGCACTGAGCCTCAAAGAGAGCACTGAGCCTCAAAGAGAGAGCACTGAGCCTCAGACAGAGCACTGAGCCTCAGAGAGAACACTGAGCCTCAAAGAGAGCACTGAGCCTCAGAGAGAGCATTGAGCCTCAGACAGAACACTGAGCCTCAGAGAGAACACTGAGCCTCAGAGAGAGTACTGAGCCTCCGACAGAGCATTGAGCCTCCGACAGAGCACTGAGCCTCCGACAGAGCACTGAGCCTCAGAGAGAACACTGAGCCTCAGAGAGAGCACTGAGCCTCAGAGAGAGCACTGAGCCTCAGACAGAGCACTGAGCCTCAGACCGCGCACTGAGCCTCAGAGAGAGCACTGAGCCTCAGACAGAGCACTGAGCCTCAGACTGAGCACTGAGCCTCAGAGAGAGCATTCAGCCTCAGAGAGAACAGTGAGCCTCAGACCGCGCACTGAGCCTCAGAGAGAGCACTGAGCCTCCGACAGAGCACTGAGCCTCCGACAGAGCACTGAGCCTCAGAGAGAGCATTCAGCCTCAGAGAGAACACTGAGCCTCAAAGAGAGAGCACTGAGCCTCAGACAGAGCACTGAGCCTCAGAGTGAGCACTGAGCCTCAGAGAGAACACTGAGCCTCAGACAGAGCACTGAGCCTCAGACAGAGCACTCAGCCTCAGAGAGTGCATTCAGCCTCTGAGAGAACACTGAGCCTCAGACCGCGCACTGAGCCTCAGAGAGAGCACTGAGCCTCCGACAGAGCACTGAGCCTCCGACAGAGCACTGAGCCTCAGAGAGAGCATTCAGCCTCAGAGAGAACACTGAGCCTCAAAGAGAGAGCACTGAGCCTCAGACAGAGCACTGAGCCTCAGAGAGAGCACTGAGCCTCAGAGAGAACACTGAGCCTCAGACCGCGCACTGAGCCTCAGAGAGAGCACTGAGCCTCCGACAGAGCACTGAGCCTCAGATAGAACACTGAGCCTCAGAGAGAGCACTGAGCCTCAGACTGAACACTCAGCCTCCGACCGAGCCCTGCGCCTCAGAGAGAGCACTGAGCCTCAGAGAGAGCACTGAGCCTCAGAGAGAGCACTGAGCCTCAGAGAGAGCACTGAGCCTCAAAGAGAGCACTGAGCCTCAAAGAGAGAGCACTGAGCCTCAAAGAGAGCACTGAGCCTCAAAGAGAGAGCACTGAGCCTCCGACAGAGCACTGAGCCTCCGACAGAGCACAGAGCCTCCGACAGAGCACAGAGCCTCCGAGAGAACACTGAGCCTCAGAGAGAGCACTGAGCCTCCGACAGAGCACTGAGCCTCAGAGAGAACACTGAGCCTCAGAGAGAGCACTGAGCCTCAAAGAGAGCACTGAGCCTCAAAGAGAGAGCACTGAGCCTCAAAGAGAGCACTGAGCCTCAAAGAGAGAGCACTGAGCCTCAGACAGAGCACTGAGCCTCAGAGAGAACACTGAGCCTCAAAGAGAGCACTGAGCCTCAGAGAGAGCATTGAGCCTCAGACAGAACACTGAGCCTCAGAGAGAACACTGAGCCTCAGAGAGAGTACTGAGCCTCCGACAGAGCATTGAGCCTCCGACAGAGCACTGAGCCTCCGACAGAGCACTGAGCCTCAGAGAGAACACTGAGCCTCAGAGAGAGCACTGAGCCTCAGAGAGAGCACTGAGCCTCAGACAGAGCACTGAGCCTCAGACCGCGCACTGAGCCTCAGAGAGAGCACTGAGGATCAGACAGAGCACTGAGCCTCAGACTGAGCACTGAGCCTCAGAGAGAGCATTCAGCCTCAGAGAGAACAGTGAGCCTCAGACCGCGTACTGAGCCTCCGACAGAGCACTGAGCCTCCGACAGAGCACTGAGCCTCAGAGAGAGCATTCAGCCTCAGAGAGAACACTGAGCCTCAAAGAGAGAGCACTGCGCCTCAGACAGAGCACTGAGCCTCAGAGAGAGCACTGAGCCTCAGAGAGAACACTGAGCCTCAGACGGCGCACTGAGCCTTAGAGAGAGCACTGAGCCTCCGACAGAGCACTGAGCCTCAGATAGAACACTGAGCCTCAGAGAGAGCACTGAGCCTCAGACAGAGCACTCAGCCTCCGACAGAGCCCTGAGCCTCAGAGAGAGCACTGAGCCTCAGAGAGAGCACTGAGCCTCAGACAGAGCACTGAGCCTCCGACAGGGCACTGAGCCTCCGACAGAGCACAGAGCCTCCGACAGAGCACTGAGCCTCAGACAGAGCACTGAGCATCCGACAGAGCACTGAGCCTCTGACAGAGCACTGAGCCTCAGAGAGAGCATTCAGCCTCAGAGAGAAATCTGAGCCTCAGAGAGAGCACTGAGCCTCTAAGAGAGCACTGAGCCTCGAAGAGAGAGCACTGAGCCTCAAAGAGAGTACTGAGCCTCAAAGAGAGAGCACTGAGCCTCAGACAGAGCACTGAGCCTCAGAGAGAACACTGAGCCTCAGAGAGAGCACTGAGCCTCAGAGAGAGCATTGAGCCTCAGACAGAACACTGAGCCTCAGAGAGAACACTGAGCCTCAGAGAGAGCACTGAGCCTCCGACAGAGCATTGAGCCTCCGACAGAACACTGAGCCTCCGACAGAGCACTGAGCCTCAGAGAGAACACTGAGCCTCAGAGAGAGCACTGAGCCTCAGACAGAGCACTGAGCCTCCGACAGAGCACTGAGCCTCCGACTGAGCACTGAGCCTCAGGGAGAGCATTGAGCCTCAGACAGAGCACTGAGCCTCCGACAGAGCACTGAGCCTAGAGAGAGCACTGAGCCTCAGAGAGAGCACTGCGCCTCCGACAGAGCACTGAGCCTCAGAGAGAGCATTGAGCCTCAGACAGAGCACTGAGCCTCCGACAGAGCACTGAGCATCCGACAGAGCACTGGGCCTCAGAGAGAGCACTGAGCCTCCGAGAGAGCACTGAGCCTCCGACAGAGCACTGAGCCTCCGACAGAGCACTGAGCCTCAGAGAGAACACTGAGCCTCAGAGAGAACACTGAGCCTCAGACAGAACACTGAGCCTCAGACAGAACACTGAGCCTCAGAGAGAGCACTGAGCCTCAGACAGAACACTGAGCCTCAGAGAGAGCACTGAGCCTCCGAAGGGCACTGAGCCTCCGACAGAGCACTGAGCCTCAGAGAGAGCATTCAGCCTCAGAGAGAACACTGAGCCTCAGACCGAGCACTGAGCCTCAGAACGCTCACTGAGCCTCAGAGAGAGCACAGAGCCTCCGACAGAGCACTGAGCCTCCGACAGAACACTGAGCCTCAGAGATAACACCGAGCCTCCGACAGAGCACTGAGCCTCAGACAGAGCACTGAGCCTCCGACAGAGCACTGAGCCTCCGACAGAGCACAGAGCCTCAGAGAGAGCACTGATCCTCCGACAGAGCACTGTGCCTCAGAGAGAGCACTGAGCCTCCGACAGAGCACTGAGCGTCGGACAGAGCAATGAGCCTCCGACAGAGCACTGAGCCTCCGACAGAGCACTGAGCCTCAGAGAGAACACTGAGCCTCAGACAGTGCACTGAGCCTCAGAGAGAGCATTCAGCCTCAGAGAGAACACTGAGCCTCAGACCGCGCACTGAGCCTCCGACAGAGCACTGAGCCTCCGACAGAGCACTGAGCCTCAGAGAGAGCATTCAGCCTCAGGGAGAACACTGAGCCTCAAAGAGAGAGCACTGCGCCTCAGACAGAGCACTGAGCCTCAGTGAGAGCACTGAGCCTCAGAGAGAAGACTGAGCCTCAGACGGCGCACTGAGCCTCAGAGAGAGCACTGAGCCTCCGACAGAGCACTGAGCCTCAGATAGAACACTGAGCCTCAGAGAGAGCACTGAGCCTCAGACAGAGCACTCAGCCTCCGACAGAGCCCTGAGCCTCAGAGAGAGCACTGAGCCTCAGAGAGAGCACTGAGCCTCAGACAGAGCACTGAGCCTCCGATAGGGCACTGAGCCTCCGACAGAGCACAGAGCCTCCGACAGAGCACTGAGCCTCCGAGAGAACACTGAGCCTCAGAGAGAGCACTGAGCCTCCGACAGAGCACTGAGCCTCAGAGAGAAATCTGAGCCTCAGAGAGAAATCTGAGCCTCAGAGAGAGCACTGAGCCTCAAAGAGAGCACTGAGCCTCGAAGAGAGAGCACTGAGCCTCAAAGAGAGTACTGAGCCTCAAAGAGAGAGCACTGAGCCTCAGACAGAGCACTGAGCCTCAGAGAGAACACTGAGCCTCAGAGAGAGCACTGAGCCGCAGAGAGAGCATTGAGCCTCAGACAGAACACTGAGCCTCAGAGAGAACACTGAGCCTCAGAGAGAACACTGAGCCTCAGAGAGAGCATTGAGCCTCCGGCAGAACACTGAGCCTCCGACAGAGCACTGAGCCTCAGAGAGAACACTGAGCCTCAGAGAGAGCACTGAGCCTCAGAGAGAGCACTGAGCCTCCGACAGAGCACTGAGCCTCCGACAGAGCACTGAGCCTCAGGGAGAGCATTGAGCCTCAGACAGAGCACTGAGCCTCCGACAGAGCACTGAGCCTCAGAGAGAGCACTAAGCCTCAGAGAGAGCATTGAGCCTCAGACAGAGCACTGAGCCTCCGACAGAGCACTGGGCCTCAGAGAGAGCACTGAGCCTCCGACAGAGCACTGAGCCTCCGACAGAGCACTGAGCCTCCGACAGAGCAATGAGCCTCAGAGAGAACACTGAGCCTCAGAGAGAACACTGAGCCTCAGACAGAACACTGAGCCTCAGACAGAACACTGAGCCTCAGAGAGAGCACTGAGCCTCAGACAGAACACTGAGCCTCAGAGAGAGCACTGAGCCTCTGACAGGGCACTGAGCCTCCGACAGAGCACTGAGCCTCAGAGAGAGCATTCAGTCTCAGAGAGAACACTGAGCCTCAGACCGCGCACTGAGCCTCAGAGAGAGCACTGAGCCTCCGACAGAGCACTGAGCCTCCGACAGAACACTGAGCCTCAGAGAGAACACCGAGCCTCAGACAGAACACTGAGCCTCAGAGAGAGCACTGAGCCTCCGACAGAGCACTGAGCCTCAGAGAGAGCACTGGGCCTCCGACAGAGCACTGAGCCTCAGAGAGAACACTGAGCCTCAGAGAGAGCACTGAGCCTCCGACAGAGCACTGAGCCTCAGACAGAGCACTGAGCCTCCGACAGAGCACTGAGCCTCCGACAGAGCACTGCGCCTCAGAGAGAGAACTGAGCCTCCGACAGAGCACTGAGCCTCAGAGAGAGCACTGAGCCTCCGACAGAGCACTGAGCGTCGGACAGAGCAATGAGCCTCCGACAGAGCACTGAAACTGAGCCTCCGACAGGGCACTGAGCCTCAGAGAGAACACTGAGCCTCAGACAGAGCACTGAGCCTCCGACAGAGCAGTGAGCCTCAGAGAGAGCACTGAGCCTCAGACAGAGCACTGAGCCTCAGAGAGAGCATTCAGCCTCAGAGAGAACACTGAGCCTCAGACCGCGCACTGAGCCTCCGACAGAGCACGGAGCCCCCGACAGAGCGCGGGGCCTCGGAGAGAGCATTCAGCCTCAGAGAGAGCATTCAGCCTCAGAGAGAACACTGAGCCTCAGAGAGAGCACTGAGCCTCCGACAGAGCACTGAGCCTCCGACAGAGCACTGAGCCTCAGAGAGAGCACTGAGCCTCAGACAGAGCACTCAGCCTCCGACAGAGCACTGAGCCTCAGAGAGAGCATTCAGCCTCAGAGAGAACACTGAGCCTCAAAGAGAGCACTGAGCCTCAGACAGAGCACTGAGCCTCAGAGAGAGCACTGAGCCTCGGAGAGAACACTGAGCCTCAGACCACGCACTGAGCCTCAGAGAGAGCACTGAGCCTCCGACAGAGCACTGAGCCTCCGACAGAGCACTGAGCCTCAGATAGAACACTGAGCCTCAGAGAGAGCACTGAGCCTCAAAGAGAGCACTGAGCCTCGAAGAGAGAGCACTGAGCCTCAAAGAGAGTACTGAGCCTCAAAGAGAGAGCACTGAGCCTCAGACAGAGCACTGAGCCTCAGAGAGAACACTGAGCCTCAGAGAGAGCGCTGAGCCTCAGAGAGAGCACTGAGCCTCCGACAGAGCACTGAGCCTCCGACAGAGCACTGAGCCTCAGGGAGAGCATTGAGCCTCAGACAGAGCACTGAGCCTCCGACAGAGCACTGAGCCTCCGACAGAGCACTGAGCCTCCGACAGAGCACTGAGCCTCAGGGAGAGCATTGAGCCTCAGACAGAGCACTGAGCCTCCGACAGAGCACTGAGCCTCAGAGAGAGCACTAAGCCTCAGAGAGAGCATTGAGCCTCAGGCAGAGCACTGAGCCTCCGACAGAGCACTGGGCCTCAGAGAGAGCACTGAGCCTCCGACAGGGCACTGAGCCTCCGACAGAGCACTGAGCCTCCGACAGAGCAATGAGCCTCAGAGAGAACACTGAGCCTCAGAGAGAACACTGAGCCTCAGACAGAACACTGAGCCTCAGACAGAACACTGAGCCTCAGAGAGAGCACTGAGCCTCAGAGAGAGCATTCAGTCTCAGAGAGAACACTGAGCCTCAGACCGCGCACTGAGCCTCAGAGAGAACACTGAGCCTCCGACAGAGCACTGAGCCTCCGACAGAACACTGAGCCTCAGAGAGAACACCGAGCCTCAGACAAAACACTGAGCCTCAGAGAGAGCACTGAGCCTCCGACAGAGCACTGAGCCTCAGAGAGAGCACTGGGCCTCCGACAGAGCACTGAGCCTCAGAGAGAACACTGAGCCTCAGAGAGAGCACTGAGCCTCCGACAGAGCACTGAGCCTCAGACAGAGCACTGAGCCTCCGACAGAGCACTGAGCCTCCGACAGAGCACTGCGCCTCAGAGAGAGAACTGAGCCTCCGACAGAGCACTGAGCCTCAGAGAGAGCACTGAGCCTCCGACAGAGCACTGAGCGTCGGACAGAGCAATAAGCCTCCGACAGAGCACTGAGCCTCCGACAGGGCACTGAGCCTCAGAGAGAACACTGAGCCTCAGACAGAGCACTGAGCCTCCGACAGAGCAGTGAGCCTCAGAGAGAGCACTGAGCCTCAGACAGAGCACTGAGCCTCAGAGAGAGCATTCAGCCTCAGAGAGAACACTGAGCCTCAGACCGCGCACTGAGCCTCCGACAGAGCACGGAGCCCCCGACAGAGCGCGGGGCCTCGGAGAGAGCATTCAGCCTCAGAGAGAGCATTCAGCCTCAGAGAGAACACTGAGCCTCAGAGAGAGCACTGAGCCTCCGACAGAGCACTGAGCCTCAGAGAGAGCACTGAGCCTCAGACAGAGCACTCAGCCTCCGACAGAGCACTGAGCCTCAGAGAGAGCATTCAGCCTCAGAGAGAACACTGAGCCTCAAAGAGAGCACTGAGCCTCAGACAGAGCACTGAGCCTCAGAGAGAGCACTGAGCCTCGGAGAGAACACTGAGCCTCAGACCACGCACTGAGCCTCAGTGAGAGCACTGAGCCTCCGACAGAGCACTGAGCCTCAGATAGAACACTGAGCCTCAGAGAGAGCACTGAGCCTCAGACAGAGCACTCAGCCTCCGACAGAGACCTGCGCCTCAGAGAGAGCACTGAGCCTCAGAGAGAGCACTGAGCCTCAGACAGAACACTGAGCCTCAGAGAGAGCACTGAGCCTCCGACAGGGCACTGAGCCTCCGACAGAGCACTGAGCCTCCGAGAGAACACTGAGCCTCAGAGAGAGCACTGAGCCTCCGACAGAGCACTGAGCCTCAGAGAGAACACTGAGCCTCAGAGAGAGCACTGAGCCTCAAAGAGAGCACTGAGCCTCAAAGAGAGAGCACTGAGCCTCAAAGAGAGCACTGAGCCTCAAAGAGAGAGCACTGAGCCTCAGACAGAGCACTGAGCCTCAGAGAGAACACTGAGCCTCAGAGAGAGCACTGAGCCTCAGAGAGAGCATTGAGCCTCTGACAGAACACTGAGCCTCAGAGAGAACACTGAGCCTCAGAGAGAACACTGAGCCTCAGAGAGAGCACTGAGCCTCCGACAGAGCATTGAGCCTCCGACAGAGCACTGAGCCTCCGACAGAGCACTGAGACTCAGAGAGAACACTGAGCCTCAGAGAGAGCACTGAGCCTCAGAGAGAGCACTGAGCCTCCGACAGAGCACTGAGCCTCCGACAGAGCACTGAGCCTCAGAGAGAGCATTGAGTCTCAGACAGAGCACTGAGCCTCCGACAGAGCACTGAGCCTCAGAGAGAGCACTGAGCCTCAGAGAGAGCACTGAGCCTCCGACAGAGCACTGAGCCTCCGACACAGCACTGAGCCTCAGGGAGAGCATTGAGCCTCAGACAGAGCACTGAGCCTCCGACAGAGCACTGAGCCTCAGAGAGAGCACTAAGCCTCAGAGAGAGCATTGAGCCTCAGACAGAGCACTGAGCCTCCGACAGAGCACTGGGCCTCAGAGAGAGCACTGAGCCTCCGACAGAGCACTGAGCCTCCGACAGAGCACTGAGCCTCCGACAGAGCAATGAGCCTCAGAGAGAACACTGAGCCTCAGAGAGAACACTGAGCCTCAGACAGAACACTGAGCCTCAGACAGAACACTGAGCCTCAGAGAGAGCACTGAGCCTCAGACAGAACACTGAGCCTCAGAGAGAGCACTGAGCCTCTGACAGGGCACTGAGCCTCCGACAGAGCACTGAGCCTCAGAGAGAGCATTCAGTCTCAGAGAGAACACTGAGCCTCAGACCGCGCACTGAGCCTCAGAGAGAGCACTGAGCCTCCGACAGAGCACTGAGCCTCCGACAGAACACTGAGCCTCAGAGAGAACACCGAGCCTCAGACAGAACACTGAGCCTCAGAGAGAGCACTGAGCCTCCGACAGAGCACTGAGCCTCAGAGAGAGCACTGGGCCTCCGACAGAGCACTGAGCCTCAGAGAGAACACTGAGCCTCAGAGAGAGCACTGAGCCTCCGACAGAGCACTGAGCCTCAGACAGAGCACTGAGCCTCCGACAGAGCACTGAGCCTCCGACAGAGCACTGCGCCTCAGAGAGAGAACTGAGCCTCCGACAGAGCACTGAACCTCAGAGAGAGCACTGAGCCTCCGACAGAGCACTGAGCGTCGGACAGAGCAATGAGCCTCCGACAGAGCACTGAGCCTCCGACAGGGCACTGAGCCTCAGAGAGAACACTGAGCCTCAGACAGAGCACTGAGCCTCCGACAGAGCAGTGAGCCTCAGAGAGAGCACTGAGCCTCAGACAGAGCACTGAGCCTCAGAGAGAGCATTCAGCCTCAGAGAGAACACTGAGCCTCAGACCGCGCACTGAGCCTCCGACAGAGCACGGAGCCCCCGACAGAGCGCGGGGCCTCGGAGAGAGCATTCAGCCTCAGAGAGAGCATTCAGCCTCAGAGAGAACACTGAGCCTCAGAGAGAGCACTGAGCCTCCGACAGAGCACTGAGCCTCCGACAGAGCACTGAGCCTCAGAGAGAGCACTGAGCCTCAGACAGAGCACTCAGCCTCCGACAGAGCACTGAGCCTCAGAGAGAGCATTCAGCCTCAGAGAGAACACTGAGCCTCAAAGAGAGCACTGAGCCTCAGACAGAGCACTGAGCCTCAGAGAGAGCACTGAGCCTCGGAGAGAACACTGAGCCTCAGACCACGCACTGAGCCTCAGAGAGAGCACTGAGCCTCCGACAGAGCACTGAGCCTCAGATAGAACACTGAGCCTCAGAGAGAGCACTGAGCCTCAGACAGAGCACTCAGCCTCCGACAGAGACCTGCGCCTCAGAGAGAGCACTGAGCCTCAGAGAGAGCACTGAGCCTCAGACAGAACACTGAGCCTCAGAGAGAGCACTGAGCCTCCGACAGGGTACTGAGCCTCCGACAGAGCACTGAGCCTCAGAGAGAGCATTCAGCCTCAGAGAGAACACTGAGCCTCAGACCGAGCACTGAGCCTCAGACCGCGCACTGAGCCTCAGAGAGAGCACAGAGCCTCCGACAGAGCACTGAGCCTCCGACAGAACACTGAGCCTCAGAGATAACACCGAGCCTCAGACAGAACACTGAGCCTCAGAGAGAGCACTGAGCCTCCGACAGAGCACTGAGCCTCAGAGAGAGCACTGGGCCTCCGACAGAGCACTGAGCCTCAGAGAGAACACTTAGCCTCAGAGAGAGCACTGAGCCTCCGACAGAGCACTGAGCCTCAGACAGAGCACTGAGCCTCCGACAGAGCACTGAGCCTCCGACAGAGCACAGAGCCTCAGAGAGAGCACTGATCCTCCGACAGAGCACTGAGCCTCAGAGAGAGCACTGAGCCTCCGACAGAGCACTGAGCGTCGGACAGAGCAATGAGCCTCCGACAGAGCACTGAGCCTCCGACAGAGCACTGAGCCTCAGAGAGAACACTGAGCCTCAGACAGAGCACTGAGCCTCAGAGAGAGCATTCAGCCTCAGAGAGAACACTGAGCCTCAGACCGCGCACTGAGCCTCCGACAGAGCACTGAGCCTCCGACAGAGCACTGAGCCTCAGAGAGAGCATTCAGCCTCAGGGAGAACACTGAGCCTCAAAGAGAGAGCACTGCGCCTCAGACAGAGCACTGAGCCTCAGTGAGAGCACTGAGCCTCAGAGAGAAGACTGAGCCTCAGACGGCGCACTGAGCCTCAGAGAGAGCACTGAGCCTCCGACAGAGCACTGAGCCTCAGATAGAACACTGAGCCTCAGAGAGAGCACTGAGCCTCAGACAGAGCACTCAGCCTCCGACAGAGCCCTGAGCCTCAGAGAGAGCACTGAGCCTCAGAGAGAGCACTGAGCCTCAGACAGAGCACTGAGCCTCCGATAGGGCACTGAGCCTCCGACAGAGCACAGAGCCTCCGACAGAGCACTGAGCCTCCGAGAGAACACTGAGCCTCAGAGGGAGCACTGAGCCTCCGACAGAGCACTGAGCCTCAGAGAGAAATCTGAGCCTCAGAGAGAAATCTGAGCCTCAGAGAGAGCACTGAGCCTCAAAGAGAGCACTGAGCCTCGAAGAGAGAGCACTGAGCCTCAAAGAGAGTACTGAGCCTCAAAGAGAGAGCACTGAGCCTCAGAGAGAGCATTGAGCCTCAGACAGAACACTGAGCCTCAGAGAGAACACTGAGCCTCAGAGAGAACACTGAGCCTCAGAGAGAGCATTGAGCCTCCGGCAGAACACTGAGCCTCCGACAGAGCACTGAGCCTCAGAGAGAACACTGAGCCTCAGAGAGAGCACTGAGCCTCAGAGAGAGCACTGAGCCTCCGACAGAGCACTGAGCCTCCGACAGAGCACTGAGCCTCAGGGAGAGCATTGAGCCTCAGACAGAGCACTGAGCCTCCGACAGAGCACTGAGCCTCAGAGAGAGCACTAAGCCTCAGAGAGAGCATTGAGCCTCAGACAGAGCACTGAGCCTCCGACAGAGCACTGAGCCTCAGAGAGAGCACTAAGCCTCAGAGAGAGCATTGAGCCTCAGACAGAGCACTGAGCCTCCGACAGAGCACTGGGCCTCAGAGAGAGCACTGAGCCTCCGACAGAGCACTGAGCCTCCGACAGAGCACTGAGCCTCCGACAGAGCAATGAGCCTCAGAGAGAACACTGAGCCTCAGAGAGAACACTGAGCCTCAGACAGAACACTGAGCCTCAGACAGAACACTGAGCCTCAGAGAGAGCACTGAGCCTCAGACAGAACACTGAGCCTCAGAGAGAGCACTGAGCCTCTGACAGGGCACTGAGCCTCCGACAGAGCACTGAGCCTCAGAGAGAGCATTCAGTCTCAGAGAGAACACTGAGCCTCAGACCGCGCACTGAGCCTCAGAGAGAGCACTGAGCCTCCGACAGAGCACTGAGCCTCCGACAGAACACTGAGCCTCAGAGAGAACACCGAGCCTCAGACAGAACACTGAGCCTCAGAGAGAGCACTGAGCCTCCGACAGAGCACTGAGCCTCAGAGAGAGCACTGGGCCTCCGACAGAGCACTGAGCCTCAGAGAGAACACTGAGCCTCAGAGAGAGCACTGAGCCTCCGACAGAGCACTGAGCCTCAGACAGAGCACTGAGCCTCCGACAGAGCACTGAGCCTGCGACAGAGCACTGCGCCTCAGAGAGAGAACTGAGCCTCCGACAGAGCACTGAGCCTCAGAGAGAGCACTGAGCCTCCGACAGAGCACTGAGCGTCGGACAGAGCAATAAGCCTCCGACAGAGCACTGAGCCTCCGACAGGGCACTGAGCCTCAGAGAGAACACTGAGCCTCAGAGAGAGCACTGAGCCTCAAAGAGAGCACTGAGCCTCGAAGAGAGAGCACTGAGCCTCAAAGAGAGTACTGAGCCTCAAAGAGAGAGCACTGAGCCTCAGAGAGAGCATTGAGCCTCAGACAGAACACTGAGCCTCAGAGAGAACACTGAGCCTCAGAGAGAACACTGAGCCTCAGAGAGAGCATTGAGCCTCCGGCAGAACACTGAGCCTCCGACAGAGCACTGAGCCTCAGAGAGAACACTGAGCCTCAGAGAGAGCACTGAGCCTCAGAGAGAGCACTGAGCCTCCGACAGAGCACTGAGCCTCCGACAGAGCACTGAGCCTCAGGGAGAGCATTGAGCCTCAGACAGAGCACTGAGCCTCCGACAGAGCACTGAGCCTCAGAGAGAGCACTAAGCCTCAGAGAGAGCATTGAGCCTCAGACAGAGCACTGAGCCTCCGACAGAGCACTGAGCCTCAGAGAGAGCACTAAGCCTCAGAGAGAGCATTGAGCCTCAGACAGAGCACTGAGCCTCCGACAGAGCACTGGGCCTCAGAGAGAGCACTGAGCCTCCGACAGAGCACTGAGCCTCCGACAGAGCACTGAGCCTCCGACAGAGCAATGAGCCTCAGAGAGAACACTGAGCCTCAGAGAGAACACTGAGCCTCAGACAGAACACTGAGCCTCAGACAGAACACTGAGCCTCAGAGAGAGCACTGAGCCTCAGACAGAACACTGAGCCTCAGAGAGAGCACTGAGCCTCTGACAGGGCACTGAGCCTCCGACAGAGCACTGAGCCTCAGAGAGAGCATTCAGTCTCAGAGAGAACACTGAGCCTCAGACCGCGCACTGAGCCTCAGAGAGAGCACTGAGCCTCCGACAGAGCACTGAGCCTCCGACAGAACACTGAGCCTCAGAGAGAACACCGAGCCTCAGACAGAACACTGAGCCTCAGAGAGAGCACTGAGCCTCCGACAGAGCACTGAGCCTCAGAGAGAGCACTGGGCCTCCGACAGAGCACTGAGCCTCAGAGAGAACACTGAGCCTCAGAGAGAGCACTGAGCCTCCGACAGAGCACTGAGCCTCAGACAGAGCACTGAGCCTCCGACAGAGCACTGAGCCTGCGACAGAGCACTGCGCCTCAGAGAGAGAACTGAGCCTCCGACAGAGCACTGAGCCTCAGAGAGAGCACTGAGCCTCCGACAGAGCACTGAGCGTCGGACAGAGCAATAAGCCTCCGACAGAGCACTGAGCCTCCGACAGGGCACTGAGCCTCAGAGAGAACACTGAGCCTCAGACAGAGCACTGAGCCTCCGACAGAGCAGTGAGCCTCAGAGAGAGCACTGAGCCTCAGACAGAGCACTGAGCCTCAGAGAGAGCATTCAGCCTCAGAGAGAACACTGAGCCTCAGACCGCGCACTGAGCCTCCGACAGAGCACGGAGCCCCCGACAGAGCGCGGGGCCTCGGAGAGAGCATTCAGCCTCAGAGAGAGCATTCAGCCTCAGAGAGAACACTGAGCCTCAGAGAGAGCACTGAGCCTCCGACAGAGCACTGAGCCTCCGACAGAGCACTGAGCCTCAGAGAGAGCACTGAGCCTCAGACAGAGCACTCAGCCTCCGACAGAGCACTGAGCCTCAGAGAGAGCATTCAGCCTCAGAGAGAACACTGAGCCTCAAAGAGAGCACTGAGCCTCAGACAGAGCACTGAGCCTCAGAGAGAGCACTGAGCCTCGGAGAGAACACTGAGCCTCAGACCACGCACTGAGCCTCAGAGAGAGCACTGAGCCTCCGACAGAGCACTGAGCCTCAGATAGAACACTGAGCCTCAGAGAGAGCACTGAGCCTCAGACAGAGCACTCAGCCTCCGACAGAGACCTGCGCCTCAGAGAGAGCACTGAGCCTCAGAGAGAGCACTGAGCCTCAGACAGAACACTGAGCCTCAGAGAGAGCACTGAGCCTCCGACAGGGCACTGAGCCTCCGACAGAGCACTGAGCCTCCGAGAGAACACTGAGCCTCAGAGAGAGCACTGAGCCTCCGACAGAGCACTGAGCCTCAGAGAGAACACTGAGCCTCAGAGAGAGCACTGAGCCTCAAAGAGAGCACTGAGCCTCAAAGAGAGAGCACTGAGCCTCAAAGAGAGCACTGAGCCTCAAAGAGAGAGCACTGAGCCTCAGACAGAGCACTGAGCCTCAGAGAGAACACTGAGCCTCAGAGAGAGCACTGAGCCTCAGAGAGAGCATTGAGCCTCAGACAGAACACTGAGCCTCAGAGAGAACACTGAGCCTCAGAGAGAACACTGAGCCTCAGAGAGAGCACTGAGCCTCCGACAGAGCATTGAGCCTCCGACAGAGCACTGAGCCTCCGACAGAGCACTGAGACTCAGAGAGAACACTGAGCCTCAGAGAGAGCACTGAACCTCAGAGAGAGCACTGAGCCTCCGACAGAGCACTGAGCCTCCGACAGAGCACTGAGCCTCAGAGAGAGCATTGAGTCTCAGACAGAGCACTGAGCCTCCGACAGAGCACTGAGCCTCAGAGAGAGCACTGAGCCTCAGAGAGAGCACAGAGCCTCCGACAGAGCACTGAGCCTCCGACAGAGCACTGAGCCTCAGGGAGAGCATTGAGCCTCAGAGAGAGCATTGAGCCTCAGACAGAGCACTGAGCCTCCGACAGAGCACTGGGCCTCAGAGAGAGCACTGAGCCTCCGACAGAGCACTGAGCCTCCGACAGAGCACTGAGCCTCCGACAGAGCAATGAGCCTCAGAGAGAACACTGAGCCTCAGAGAGAACACTGAGCCTCAGACAGAACACTGAGCCTCCGACAGAACACTGAGCCTCAGAGAGAGCACTGAGCCTCAGACAGAACACTGAGCCTCAGAGAGAGCACTGAGCCTCTGACAGGGCACTGAGCCTCCGACAGAGCACTGAGCCTCAGAGAGAGCATTCAGTCTCAGAGAGAACACTGAGCCTCAGACCGCGCACTGAGCCTCAGAGAGAGCACTGAGCCTCCGACAGAGCACTGAGCCTCCGACAGAACACTGAGCCTCAGAGAGAACACCGAGCCTCAGACAGAACACTGAGCCTCAGAGAGAGCACTGAGCCTCCGACAGAGCACTGAGCCTCAGAGAGAGCACTGGGCCTCCGACAGAGCACTGAGCCTCAGAGAGAACACTGAGCCTCAGAGAGAGCACTGAGCCTCCGACAGAGCACTGAGCCTCAGACAGAGCACTGAGCCTCGACAGAGCACTGAGCCTCCGACAGAGCACTGCGCCTCAGAGAGAGAACTGAGCCTCCGACAGAGCACTGAGCCTCAGAGAGAGCACTGAGCCTCCGACAGAGCACTGAGCGTCGGACAGAGCAATGAGCCTCCGACAGAGCACTGAGCCTCCGACAGGGCACTGAGCCTCAGAGAGAACACTGAGCCTCAGACAGAGCACTGAGCCTCCGACAGAGCAGTGAGCCTCAGAGAGAGCACTGAGCCTCAGACAGAGCACTGAGCCTCAGAGAGAGCATTCAGCCTCAGAGAGAACACTGAGCCTCAGACCGCGCACTGAGCCTCCGACAGAGCACGGAGCCCCCGACAGAGCGCGGGGCCTCGGAGAGAGCATTCAGCCTCAGAGAGAGCATTCAGCCTCAGAGAGAACACTGAGCCTCAGAGAGAGCACTGAGCCTCCGACAGAGCACTGAGCCTCCGACAGAGCACTGAGCCTCAGAGAGAGCACTGAGCCTCAGACAGAGCACTCAGCCTCCGACAGAGCACTCAGCCTCAGAGAGAGCATTCAGCCTCAGAGAGAACACTGAGCCTCAAAGAGAGCACTGAGCCTCAGACAGAGAACTGAGCCTCAGAGAGAGCACTGAGCCTCGGAGAGAACACTGAGCCTCAGACCACGCACTGAGCCTCAGAGAGAGCACTGAGCCTCCGACAGAGCACTGAGCCTCAGATAGAACACTGAGCCTCAGAGAGAGCACTGAGCCTCAGACAGAGCACTCAGCCTCCGACAGAGACCTGCGCCTCAGAGAGAGCACTGAGCCTCAGAGAGAGCACTGAGCCTCAGACAGAACACTGAGCCTCAGAGAGAGCACTGAGCCTCCGACAGGGCACTGAGCCTCCGACAGAGCACTGAGCCTCAGAGAGAGCATTCAGCCTCAGAGAGAACACTGAGCCTCAGAGAGAGCACTGAGCCTCCGACAGAGCACTGAGCCTCAGAGAGAGCACTGGGCCTCCGACAGAGCACTGAGCCTCAGAGAGAACATTTAGCCTCAGAGAGAGCACTGAGCCTCCGACAGAGCACTGAGCCTCAGACAGAGCACTGAGCCTCCGACAGAGCACTGAGCCTCCGACAGAGCACAGAGCCTCAGAGAGAGCACTGATCCTCCGACAGAGCACTGAGCCTCAGAGAGAGCACTGAGCCTCCGACAGAGCACTGAGCGTCGGACAGAGCAATGAGCCTCCGACAGAGCACTGAGCCTCCGACAGAGCACTGAGCCTCAGAGAGAACACTGAGCCTCAGACAGAGCACTGAGCCTCAGAGAGAGCATTCAGCCTCAGAGAGAACACTGAGCCTCAGACCGCGCACTGAGCCTCCGACAGAGCACTGAGCCTCCGACAGAGCACTGAGCCTCAGAGAGAGCATTCAGCCTCAGGGAGAACACTGAGCCTCAAAGAGAGAGCACTGCGCCTCAGACAGAGCACTGAGCCTCAGTGAGAGCACTGAGCCTCAGAGAGAAGACTGAGCCTCAGACGGCGCACTGAGCCTCAGAGAGAGCACTGAGCCTCCGACAGAGCACTGAGCCTCAGATAGAACACTGAGCCTCAGAGAGAGCACTGAGCCTCAGACAGAGCACTCAGCCTCCGACAGAGCCCTGAGCCTCAGAGAGAGCACTGAGCCTCAGAGAGAGCACTGAGCCTCAGACAGAGCACTGAGCCTCCGATAGGGCACTGAGCCTCCGACAGAGCACAGAGCCTCCGACAGAGCACTGAGCCTCCGAGAGAACACTGAGCCTCAGAGAGAGCACTGAGCCTCCGACAGAGCACTGAGCCTCAGAGAGAAATCTGAGCCTCAGAGAGAAATCTGAGCCTCAGAGAGAGCACTGAGCCTCAGACAGAGCACTGAGCCTCCGATAGGGCACTGAGCCTCCGACAGAGCACTGAGCCTCAGAGAGAGCACTGAGCCTCAGACAGAGCACTCAGCCTCCGACAGAGCACTCAGCCTCAGAGAGAGCATTCAGCCTCAGAGAGAACACTGAGCCTCAAAGAGAGCACTGAGCCTCAGACAGAGCACTGAGCCTCAGAGAGAGCACTGAGCCTCGGAGAGAACACTGAGCCTCAGACCACGCACTGAGCCTCAGAGAGAGCACTGAGCCTCCGACAGAGCACTGAGCCTCAGATAGAACACTGAGCCTCAGAGAGAGCACTGAGCCTCAGACAGAGCACTCAGCCTCCGACAGAGACCTGCGCCTCAGAGAGAGCACTGAGCCTCAGAGAGAGCACTGAGCCTCAGACAGAACACTGAGCCTCAGAGAGAGCACTGAGCCTCCGACAGGGCACTGAGCCTCCGACAGAGCACTGAGCCTCAGAGAGAGCATTCAGCCTCAGAGAGAACACTGAGCCTCAGACCGAGCACTGAGCCTCAGACCGCGCACTGAGCCTCAGAGAGAGCACAGAGCCTCCGACAGAGCACTGAGCCTCCGACAGAACACTGAGCCTCAGAGATAACACCGAGCCTCAGACAGAACACTGAGCCTCAGAGAGAGCACTGAGCCTCCGACAGAGCACTGAGCCTCAGAGAGAGCACTGGGCCTCCGACAGAGCACTGAGCCTCAGAGAGAACACTTAGCCTCAGAGAGAGCACTGAGCCTCCGACAGAGCACTGAGCCTCAGACAGAGCGCTGAGCCTCCGACAGAGCACTGAGCCTCCGACAGAGCACAGAGCCTCAGAGAGAGCACTGATCCTCCGACAGAGCACTGAGCCTCAGAGAGAGCACTGAGCCTCCGACAGAGCACTGAGCGTCGGACAGAGCAATGAGCCTCCGACAGAGCACTGAGCCTCCGACAGAGCACTGAGCCTCAGAGAGAACACTGAGCCTCAGACAGAGCACTGAGCCTCAGAGAGAGCATTCAGCCTCAGAGAGAACACTGAGCCTCAGACCGCGCACTGAGCCTCCGACAGAGCACTGAGCCTCCGACAGAGCACTGAGCCTCAGAGAGAGCATTCAGCCTCAGGGAGAACACTGAGCCTCAAAGAGAGAGCACTGCGCCTCAGACAGAGCACTGAGCCTCAGTGAGAGCACTGAGCCTCAGAGAGAAGACTGAGCCTCAGACGGCGCACTGAGCCTCAGAGAGAGCACTGAGCCTCCGACAGAGCACTGAGCCTCAGATAGAACACTGAGCCTCAGAGAGAGCACTGAGCCTCAGACAGAGCACTCAGCCTCCGACAGAGCCCTGAGCCTCAGAGAGAGCACTGAGCCTCAGAGAGAGCACTGAGCCTCAGACAGAGCACTGAGCCTCCGATAGGGCACTGAGCCTCCGACAGAGCACAGAGCCTCCGACAGAGCACTGAGCCTCCGAGAGAACACTGAGCCTCAGAGAGAGCACTGAGCCTCCGACAGAGCACTGAGCCTCAGAGAGAAATCTGAGCCTCAGAGAGAAATCTGAGCCTCAGAGAGAGCACTGAGCCTCAGACAGAGCACTGAGCCTCCGATAGGGCACTGAGCCTCCGACAGAGCACAGAGCCTCCGACAGAGCACTGAGCCTCCGAGAGAACACTGAGCCTCAGAGAGAGCACTGAGCCTCCGACAGAGCACTGAGCCTCAGAGAGAACACTGAGCCTCAGACAGAGCACTGAGCCTCAGAGAGAGCATTCAGCCTCAGAGAGAACACTGAGCCTCAGACCGCGCACTGAGCCTCCGACAGAGCACTGAGCCTCCGACAGAGCACTGAGCCTCAGAGAGAGCATTCAGCCTCAGGGAGAACACTGAGCCTCAAAGAGAGAGCACTGCGCCTCAGACAGAGCACTGAGCCTCAGTGAGAGCACTGAGCCTCAGAGAGAAGACTGAGCCTCAGACGGCGCACTGAGCCTCAGAGAGAGCACTGAGCCTCCGACAGAGCACTGAGCCTCAGATAGAACACTGAGCCTCAGAGAGAGCACTGAGCCTCAGACAGAGCACTCAGCCTCCGACAGAGCCCTGAGCCTCAGAGAGAGCACTGAGCCTCAGAGAGAGCACTGAGCCTCAGACAGAGCACTGAGCCTCCGATAGGGCACTGAGCCTCCGACAGAGCACAGAGCCTCCGACAGAGCACTGAGCCTCCGAGAGAACACTGAGCCTCAGAGAGAGCACTGAGCCTCCGACAGAGCACTGAGCCTCAGAGAGAAATCTGAGCCTCAGAGAGAAATCTGAGCCTCAGAGAGAGCACTGAGCCTCAAAGAGAGCACTGAGCCTCGAAGAGAGAGCACTGAGCCTCAAAGAGAGTACTGAGCCTCAAAGAGAGAGCACTGAGCCTCAGACAGAGCACTGAGCCTCAGAGAGAACACTGAGCCTCAGAGAGAGCACTGAGCCTCAGAGAGAGCATTGAGCCTCCGACAGAGCACTGAGCCTCCGACAGAGCACTGAGCCTCAGAGAGAGCATTGAGTCTCAGACAGAGCACTGAGCCTCCGACAGAGCCCTGAGCCTCAGAGAGAGCACTGAGCCTCAGAGAGAGCACTGAGCCTCCGACAGAGCACTGAGCCTCCGACAGAGCACTGAGCCTCAGGGAGAGCATTGAGCCTCAGAAAGAGCACTGAGCCTCCGACAGAGCACTGAGCCTCAGAGAGAGCACTAAGCCTCAGAGAGAGCATTGAGCCTCAGACAGAGCACTGAGCCTCCGACAGAGCACTGGGCCTCAGAGAGAGCACTGAGCCTCCGACAGAGCACTGAGCCTCCGACAGAGCACTGAGCCTCCGACAGAGCAATGAGCCTCAGAGAGAACACTGAGCCTCAGAGAGAACACTGAGCCTCAGACAGAACACTGAGCCTCAGACAGAACACTGAGCCTCAGAGAGAGCACTGAGCCTCAGACAGAACACTGAGCCTCAGAGAGAGCAATGAGCCTCTGACAGGGCACTGAGCCTCCGACAGAGCACTGAGCCTCAGAGAGAGCATTCAGCCTCAGAGAGAACACTGAGCCTCAGAGAGAGCACTGAGCCTCAGACAGAACACTGAGCCTCAGAGAGAGCACTGAGCCTCCGACAGGGCACTGAGCCTCCGACAGAGCACTGAGCCTCAGAGAGAGCACTGAGCCTCCGACAGAGCACTGAGCCTCAGACAGAGCACTGAGCCTCCGACAGAGCACTGAGCCTCCGACAGAGCACTGCGCCTCAGAGAGAGAACTGTGCCTCCGACAGAGCACTGAGCCTCAGAGAGAGCACTGAGCCTCCGACAGAGCACTGAGCGTCGGACAGAGCAATGAGCCTCCGACAGAGCACTGAGCCTCCGACAGGGCACTGAGCCTCAGAGAGAACACTGAGCCTCAGACAGAGCACTGAGCCTCCGACAGAGCAGTGAGCCTCAGAGAGAGCACTGAGCCTCAGACAGAGCACTGAGCCTCAGAGAGAGCATTCAGCCTCAGAGAGAACACTGAGCCTCAGACCGCGCACTGAGCCTCCGACAGAGCACGGAGCCCCCGACAGAGCGCGGGGCCTCGGAGAGAGCATTCAGCCTCAGAGAGAGCATTCAGCCTCAGAGAGAACACTGAGCCTCAGAGAGAGCACTGAGCCTCCGACAGAGCACTGAGCCTCCGACAGAGCACTTAGCCTCAGAGAGAGCACTGAGCCTCAGACAGAGCACTCAGCCTCCGACAGAGCACTGAGCCTCAGAGAGAGCATTCAGCCTCAGAGAGAACACTGAGCCTCAAAGAGAGCACTGAGCCTCAGACAGAGCACTGAGCCTCAGAGAGAGCACTGAGCCTCGGAGAGAACACTGAGCCTCAGACCGCGCACTGAGCCTCCGACAGAGCACGGAGCCCCCGACAGAGCGCGGGGCCTCGGAGAGAGCATTCAGCCTCAGAGAGAGCATTCAGCCTCAGAGAGAACACTGAGCCTCAGAGAGAGCACAGAGCCTCCGACAGAGCACTGAGCCTCCGAGAGAACACTGAGCCTCAGAGAGAGCACTGAGCCTCCGACAGAGCACTGAGCCTCAGAGAGAACACTGAGCCTCAGACAGAGCACTGAGCCTCAGAGAGAGCATTCAGCCTCAGAGAGAACACTGAGCCTCAGACCGCGCACTGAGCCTCCGACAGAGCACTGAGCCTCCGACAGAGCACTGAGCCTCAGAGAGAGCATTCAGCCTCAGGGAGAACACTGAGCCTCAAAGAGAGAGCACTGCGCCTCAGACAGAGCACTGAGCCTCAGTGAGAGCACTGAGCCTCAGAGAGAAGACTGAGCCTCAGACGGCGCACTGAGCCTCAGAGAGAGCACTGAGCCTCCGACAGAGCACTGAGCCTCAGATAGAACACTGAGCCTCAGAGAGAGCACTGAGCCTCAGACAGAGCACTCAGCCTCCGACAGAGCCCTGAGCCTCAGAGAGAGCACTGAGCCTCAGAGAGAGCACTGAGCCTCAGACAGAGCACTGAGCCTCCGATAGGGCACTGAGCCTCCGACAGAGCACAGAGCCTCCGACAGAGCACTGAGCCTCCGAGAGAACACTGAGCCTCAGAGAGAGCACTGAGCCTCCGACAGAGCACTGAGCCTCAGAGAGAAATCTGAGCCTCAGAGAGAAATCTGAGCCTCAGAGAGAGCACTGAGCCTCAAAGAGAGCACTGAGCCTCGAAGAGAGAGCACTGAGCCTCAAAGAGAGTACTGAGCCTCAAAGAGAGAGCACTGAGCCTCAGACAGAGCACTGAGCCTCAGAGAGAACACTGAGCCTCAGAGAGAGCACTGAGCCTCAGAGAGAGCATTGAGCCTCCGACAGAGCACTGAGCCTCCGACAGAGCACTGAGCCTCAGAGAGAACACTGAGCCTCAGAGAGAGCACTGAGCCTCAGAGAGAGCATTGAGTCTCAGACAGAGCACTGAGCCTCCGACAGAGCACTGAGCCTCAGAGAGAGCACTGAGCCTCAGAGAGAGCACTGAGCCTCCGACAGAGCACTGAGCCTCCGACAGAGCACTGAGCCTCAGGGAGAGCATTGAGCCTCAGACAGAGCACTGAGCCTCCGACAGAGCACTGAGCCTCAGAGAGAGCCCTAAGCCTCAGAGAGAGCATTGAGCCTCAGACAGAGCACTGAGCCTCCGACAGAGCACTGGGCCTCAGAGAGAGCACTGAGCCTCCGACAGAGCACTGAGCCTCCGACAGAGCACTGAGCCTCCGACAGAGCAATGAGCCTCAGAGAGAACACTGAGCCTCAGAGAGAACACTGAGCCTCAGACAGAACACTGAGCCTCAGACAGAACACTGAGCCTCAGAGAGAGCACTGAGCCTCAGACAGAACACTGAGCCTCAGAGAGAGCACTGAGCCTCTGACAGGGCACTGAGCCTCCGACAGAGCACTGAGCCTCAGAGAGAGCATTCAGTCTCAGAGAGAACACTGAGCCTCAGACCGCGCACTGAGCCTCAGAGAGAGCACTGAGCCTCCGACAGAGCACTGAGCCTCCGACAGAACACTGAGCCTCAGAGAGAACACCGAGCCTCAGACAGAACACTGAGCCTCAGAGAGAGCACTGAGCCTCCGACAGAGCACTGAGCCTCAGAGAGAGCACTGGGCCTCCGACAGAGCACTGAGCCTCAGAGAGAACACTGAGCCTCAGAGAGAGCACTGAGCCTCCGACAGAGCACTGAGCCTCAGACAGAGCACTGAGCCTCCGACAGAGCACTGAGCCTCCGACAGAGCACTGCGCCTCAGAGAGAGAACTGTGCCTCCGACAGAGCACTGAGCCTCAGAGAGAGCACTGAGCCTCCGACAGAGCACTGAGCGTCGGACAGAGCAATGAGCCTCCGACAGAGCACTGAGCCTCCGACAGGGCACTGAGCCTCAGAGAGAACACTGAGCCTCAGACAGAGCACTGAGCCTCCGACAGAGCAGTGAGCCTCAGAGAGAGCACTGAGCCTCAGACAGAGCACTGAGCCTCAGAGAGAGCATTCAGCCTCAGAGAGAACACTGAGCCTCAGACCGCGCACTGAGCCTCCGACAGAGCACGGAGCCCCCGACAGAGCGCGGGGCCTCGGAGAGAGCATTCAGCCTCAGAGAGAGCATTCAGCCTCAGAGAGAACACTGAGCCTCAGAGAGAGCACTGAGCCTCCGACAGAGCACTGAGCCTCCGACAGAGCACTTAGCCTCAGAGAGAGCACTGAGTCTCAGACAGAGCACTCAGCCTCCGACAGAGCACTGAGCCTCAGAGAGAGCATTCAGCCTCAGAGAGAACACTGAGCCTCAAAGAGAGCACTGAGCCTCAGACAGAGCACTGAGCCTCAGAGAGAGCACTGAGCCTCGGAGAGAACACTGAGCCTCAGACCACGCACTGAGCCTCAGAGAGAGCACTGAGCCTCCGACAGAGCACTGAGCCTCAGATAGAACACTGAGCCTCAGAGAGAGCACTGAGCCTCAGACAGAGCACTCAGCCTCCGACAGAGACCTGCGCCTCAGAGAGAGCACCGAGCCTCAGAGAGAGCACTGAGCCTCAGAGAGAGCACTGAGCCTCCGACAGAGCACTGAGCCTCCGACAGAGCACAGAGCCTCCGACAGAGCACTGAGCCTCCGAGAGAACACTGAGCCTCAGAGAGAGCACTGAGCCTCCGACAGAGCACTGAGCCTCAGAGAGAACACTGAGCCTCAGAGAGAGCACTGAGCCTCAAAGATGGCACTGAGCCTCAAAGAGAGAGCACTGAGCCTCAAAGAGAGCACTGAGCCTCAAAGAGAGAGCACTGAGCCTCAGACAGAGCACTGAGCCTCAGAGAGAACACTGAGCCTCAGAGAGAGCACTGAGCCTCAGAGAGAGCATTGAGCCTCAGACAGAACACTGAGCCTCAGAGAGAACACTGAGCCTCAGAGAGAACACTGAGCCTCAGAGAGAGCACTGAGCCTCCGACAGAGCATTGAGCCTCCGACAGAGCACTGAGCCTCCGACAGAGCACTGAGACTCAGAGAGAACACTGAGCCTCAGAGAGAGCACTGAGCCTCAGAGAGAGCACTGAGCCTCCGACAGAGCACTGAGCCTCCGACAGAGCACTGAGCCTCAGAGAGAGCATTGAGTCTCAGACAGAGCACTGAGCCTCCGACAGAGCACTGAGCCTCAGAGAGAGCACTGAGCCTCAGAGAGAGCACTGAGCCTCCGACAGAGCACTGAGCCTCCGACAGAGCACTGAGCCTCCGACAGAGCACTGAGCCTCAGAGAGAGCATTGAGCCTCAGACAGAGCACTGAGCCTCCGACAGAGCACTGAGCCTCCGACAGAGCACTGGGCCTCAGAGAGAGCACTGAGCCTCAGAGAGAACACTGAGCCTCAGAGAGAATACTGAGCCTCAGACAGAATACTGAGCCTCAGACAGAACACTGAGCCTCAGAGAGAGCACTGAGCCTCAGACAGAACACTGAGCCTCCGACAGAGCACTGAGCCTCAGACAGAACACTGAGCCTCCGACAGTACACTGAGCCTCAGAGAGAACACCGAGCCTCAGACAGAACACAGAGCCTCAGAGAGAGCACTGAGACTCAGAGAGAGCACTGGGCCTCAGACAGAGCACTCAGCCTCCGACAGAGCACTGAGCCTCAGAGAGAGCATTCAGCCTCAGAGAGAACACTGAGCCTCAAAGAGAGCACTGAGCCTCAGACAGAGCACTGAGCCTCAGAGAGAGCACTGAGCCTCGGAGAGAACACTGAGCCTCAGACCGCGCACTGAGCCTCCGACAGAGCACGGAGCCCCCGACAGAGCGCGGGGCCTCGGAGAGAGCATTCAGCCTCAGAGAGAGCATTCAGCCTCAGAGAGAACACTGAGCCTCAGAGAGAGCACAGAGCCTCCGACAGAGCACTGAGCCTCCGAGAGAACACTGAGCCTCAGAGAGAGCACTGAGCCTCCGACAGAGCACTGAGCCTCAGAGAGAACACTGAGCCTCAGACAGAGCACTGAGCCTCAGAGAGAGCATTCAGCCTCAGAGAGAACACTGAGCCTCAGACCACGCACTGAGCCTCCGACAGAGCACTGAGCCTCCGACAGAGCACTGAGCCTCAGAGAGAGCATTCAGCCTCAGGGAGAACACTGAGCCTCAAAGAGAGAGCACTGCGCCTCAGACAGAGCACTGAGCCTCAGTGAGAGCACTGAGCCTCAGAGAGAAGACTGAGCCTCAGACGGCGCACTGAGCCTCAGAGAGAGCACTGAGCCTCCGACAGAGCACTGAGCCTCAGATAGAACACTGAGCCTCAGAGAGAGCACTGAGCCTCAGACAGAGCACTCAGCCTCCGACAGAGCCCTGAGCCTCAGAGAGAGCACTGAGCCTCAGAGAGAGCACTGAGCCTCAGACAGAGCACTGAGCCTCCGATAGGGCACTGAGCCTCCGACAGAGCACAGAGCCTCCGACAGAGCACTGAGCCTCCGAGAGAACACTGAGCCTCAGAGAGAGCACTGAGCCTCCGACAGAGCACTGAGCCTCAGAGAGAAATCTGAGCCTCAGAGAGAAATCTGAGCCTCAGAGAGAGCACTGAGCCTCAAAGAGAGCACTGAGCCTCGAAGAGAGAGCACTGAGCCTCAAAGAGAGTACTGAGCCTCAAAGAGAGAGCACTGAGCCTCAGACAGAGCACTGAGCCTCAGAGAGAACACTGAGCCTCAGAGAGAGCACTGAGCCTCAGAGAGAGCATTGAGCCTCCGACAGAGCACTGAGCCTCCGACAGAGCACTGAGCCTCAGAGAGAGCATTGAGTCTCAGACAGAGCACTGAGCCTCCGACAGAGCACTGAGCCTCAGAGAGAGCACTGAGCCTCAGAGAGAGCACTGAGCCTCCGACAGAGCACTGAGCCTCCGACAGAGCACTGAGCCTCAGGGAGAGCATTGAGCCTCAGACAGAGCACTGAGCCTCCGACAGAGCACTGAGCCTCAGAGAGAGCCCTCAGCCTCAGAGAGAGCATTGAGCCTCAGACAGAGCACTGAGCCTCCGACAGAGCACTGGGCCTCAGAGAGAGCACTGAGCCTCCGACAGAGCACTGAGCCTCCGACAGAGCACTGAGCCTCCGACAGAGCAATGAGCCTCAGAGAGAACACTGAGCCTCAGAGAGAACACTGAGCCTCAGACAGAACACTGAGCCTCAGACAGAACACTGAGCCTCAGAGAGAGCACTGAGCCTCAGACAGAACACTGAGCCTCAGAGAGAGCACTGAGCCTCTGACAGGGCACTGAGCCTCCGACAGAGCACTGAGCCTCAGAGAGAGCATTCAGTCTCAGAGAGAACACTGAGCCTCAGACAGAACACTGAGCCTCAGAGAGAGCACTGAGCCTCCGACAGAGCACTGAGCCTCCGACAGAACACTGAGCCTCAGAGAGAACACCGAGCCTCAGACAGAACACTGAGCCTCAGAGAGAGCACTGAGCCTCCGACAGAGCACTGAGCCTCAGAGAGAGCACTGGGCCTCCGACAGAGCACTGAGCCTCAGAGAGAACACTGAGCCTCAGAGAGAGCACTGAGCCTCCGACAGAGCACTGAGCCTCAGACAGAGCACTGAGCCTCCGACAGAGCACTGAGCCTCCGACAGAGCACTGCGCCTCAGAGAGAGAACTGTGCCTCCGACAGAGCACTGAGCCTCAGAGAGAGCACTGAGCCTCCGACAGAGCACTGAGCGTCGGACAGAGCAATGAGCCTCCGACAGAGCACTGAGCCTCCGACAGGGCACTGAGCCTCAGAGAGAACACTGAGCCTCAGACAGAGCACTGAGCCTCCGACAGAGCAGTGAGCCTCAGAGAGAGCACTGAGCCTCAGACAGAGCACTGAGCCTCAGAGAGAGCATTCAGCCTCAGAGAGAACACTGAGCCTCAGACCGCGCACTGAGCCTCCGACAGAGCACGGAGCCCCCGACAGAGCGCGGGGCCTCGGAGAGAGCATTCAGCCTCAGAGAGAGCATTCAGCCTCAGAGAGAACACTGAGCCTCAGAGAGAGCACTGAGCCTCCGACAGAGCACTGAGCCTCCGACAGAGCACTTAGCCTCAGAGAGAGCACTGAGTCTCAGACAGAGCACTCAGCCTCCGACAGAGCACTGAGCCTCAGAGACAGCATTCAGCCTCAGAGAGAACACTGAGCCTCAAAGAGAGCACTGAGCCTCAGACAGAGCACTGAGCCTCAGAGAGAGCACTGAGCCTCGGAGAGAACACTGAGCCTCAGACCACGCACTGAGCCTCAGAGAGAGCACTGAGCCTCCGACAGAGCACTGAGCCTCAGATAGAACACTGAGCCTCAGAGAGAGCACTGAGCCTCAGACAGAGCACTCAGCCTCCGACAGAGACCTGCGCCTCAGAGAGAGCACCGAGCCTCAGAGAGAGCACTGAGCCTCAGAGAGAGCACTGAGCCTCCGACAGAGCACTGAGCCTCCGACAGAGCACAGAGCCTCCGACAGAGCACTGAGCCTCCGAGAGAACACTGAGCCTCAGAGAGAGCACTGAGCCTCCGACAGAGCACTGAGCCTCAGAGAGAACACTGAGCCTCAGAGAGAGCACTGAGCCTCAAAGATGGCACTGAGCCTCAAAGAGAGAGCACTGAGCCTCAAAGAGAGCACTGAGCCTCAAAGAGAGAGCACTGAGCCTCAGACAGAGCACTGAGCCTCAGAGAGAACACTGAGCCTCAGAGAGAGCACTGAGCCTCAGAGAGAGCATTGAGCCTCAGACAGAACACTGAGCCTCAGAGAGAACACTGAGCCTCAGAGAGAACACTGAGCCTCAGAGAGAGCACTGAGCCTCCGACAGAGCATTGAGCCTCCGACAGAGCACTGAGCCTCCGACAGAGCACTGAGACTCAGAGAGAACACTGAGCCTCAGAGAGAGCACTGAGCCTCAGAGAGAGCACTGAGCCTCCGACAGAGCACTGAGCCTCCGACAGAGCACTGAGCCTCAGAGAGAGCATTGAGTCTCAGACAGAGCACTGAGCCTCCGACAGAGCACTGAGCCTCAGAGAGAGCACTGAGCCTCAGAGAGAGCACTGAGCCTCCGACAGAGCACTGAGCCTCCGACAGAGCACTGAGCCTCCGACAGAGCACTGAGCCTCAGAGAGAGCATTGAGCCTCAGACAGAGCACTGAGCCTCCGACAGAGCACTGAGCCTCCGACAGAGCACTGGGCCTCAGAGAGAGCACTGAGCCTCAGAGAGAACACTGAGCCTCAGAGAGAATACTGAGCCTCAGACAGAATACTGAGCCTCAGACAGAACACTGAGCCTCAGAGAGAGCACTGAGCCTCAGACAGAACACTGAGCCTCCGACAGAGCACTGAGCCTCAGACAGAACACTGAGCCTCCGACAGTACACTGAGCCTCAGAGAGAACACCGAGCCTCAGACAGAACACAGAGCCTCAGAGAGAGCACTGAGACTCAGAGAGAGCACTGGGCCTCCGACAGAGCACTGAGCCTCAGAGAGAGCACTGAGCCTCAGAGAGAACACTTAGTGTCCAAAATTGCCCTTAGTGTTGGGTGGAGGTGTTGACTTTGGGTAGGGTGCTCTTTCCAAGAGCCGGTGCAGACTCAATGGGCCTAATGGACTCCTTCTGCACTGTAAATTCAATCATAATCTATGATTAATCTAGGACAAAGGTTCGGCACAACATCGTGGCCCGAAGGGCCTGTTCTGTGCTGTATTTTTCTATGTTCTATGTTCTAATACAAACTCCCGACAGTTTTTCGCAACAAAAATCTATCAGTTTTACCTTATAGCCTCGTTAGTTACGCATGCATTAACACGCTTCCGAATTATAAGGATTGATCAGAACTGCTTGAACACATGTGGTTTTTCTGTTCCCAATTGAATTCTCAATTCAAATTTTGGGTTCTCCCAGAGTGGTGAGGCCACTTCTAAATCGGGTCCCATCAGATGTCGCCAGTAAATGTTGCTAACTTTGGTTGGCTCTTAATTTGTTGCTCATTGTGTCTTTAATTAATTTGCTCTGTTTCTATAACCTTGGCTCTAGAGTCGCCAGGTATCTTTATGATACCGCCACGAAGTTCAAGTTCAAGTGCTGATCAATAACTCAATACACCAATTAGTAAGATTCAAATCAAAACACATTTATTATACACAGTCAATCACTACTCATGCATAAAACTCTACTTACTAGACTATCTCTAACACTAAAAGGCCTATACTTAGCTTCGGAACTGGCCCACCAGGTCAGGGGAACAAATGGCCTTTCGTTCGATTCTGAGTCTGCAGGATTCAAAGCTGGTATGGACTGGTAGCTAGGAGCACCTATCTCGTAGCGTGCATTGACTGGAGACTTACTTGGTTGATGCGGCAGCTAGGCAGGTCACTGTCAAGGATTGTTTCGAGCTGCTGAGTGACCCTGCCAAGAAGGATGAATTGAACTTGGGGACTCTACTTTATAGTCCCCAGGGGTTTCGTGCCGTTCGGGGCGGACCCCGTATCTGGTTCCAAGTGATTGGACTAGGTTCTGATCACTTGGATCGATTTATCCAATACTGGAGCCGTTTCCTGATCGCTGGGTGGTTCCTGAGTGTCCGTTGGCCTTCCTTTGTCTTGGCTCCTGCTGGTGCCGAGGAGTCTGGCTTGGCCTTATTCACCTTAAATGTTTCCAATTGTTCCCAGGGATCGCTCATTAAAATGCGGATGGTTGCTAGTTTCAGTGCTGTCTGAGTTTCTGCAAGTTCTAATACACAGGAAACGTTGCACCTGCTAGTTTTTCCTGGTTTGACTGAATTTCCCTGCATTCTTTGCGGATCTCCATTTTAAGTCGGGAAGTGGCCAACTCAGGTGGCTACACACCCTCCTTGTGATCCCTAACGCGAAGCCTGAAAGATCACATAACTGCGTCGTCTTCACTTCCTGACCCAGCGAGCACTCTTCCATGGCCTCTACACTGACCATGACTATGTAAGAAATTTTTAACTCACAATTCTAAGTGGCGCTATGTCACAACAGGGACATGCAGTACAACATATGAAAAAAAACGGTACCTCTAACTATCTTCGATAAACTACACTCACTTAAACATCCAATCATACTAACTTCCTAACAATACAAAAATAAGAGCAGCATTCACATTTCCCTCTGGCTTGGCGGTCAAGCTCAGAGTTGTACAATCTCTCAGTTGTCTTTATTCACAAAATGACGTTGAACAAATGTCCTTTATTGTTAATCAAGGGGTTCGGGAGCCTGGTGAAAACCGAAAATAAGGGATCTCATCCTGTATACAGGGGTGCGAGAGCGGTAGGCTCTCCTTCGCCATTTTCTCATGCGGATAGTCTGCACGATGCTGCAGAATGTCGTTAATACTAAAGGGGATTCAATTACGTATGACAGGGAGTACCACGTTATAAACTTATCACACCATGGTGGTGTGTTGTTACTTGCCACTGGGCACTGGGTGCTATGGGAATGTGAATCATTGACAGTCGAGGGGGGTTGGGGTCAAGGGGTTCGCATTCGCGCGTAACCGAACACAAATTACAATGATGACGAAAAACACGTATGATGTCTTCATTGTTCTCTTCTTTCTTCTCTTCTCTTCCTTTTTGTCTCTTCTCTCTTCCTGAATCTTCAGGAATTCTGTAAATCAAGCATAGTTTCCGTTACTATCTTGTTTAATATCTTGTACGTTAGAATGTCTGTCTTTTAGTGCCAATTTCCCATTATAATTGGTCACCATGTGCGACTCCCTCATTTTTTTTGTGTTTTAAACCAAATATTTGGACAAGACATCTAAGAAAATACTGTAATCGAGCCAAAATGGGGTGCGTATGGGCCGCGCCGGGTAAGATTTGGATGTAATCCCTGGGTAGGATGGCGACCAATGCCGTGTGTGCTCTACCCGAGCGTAGCTGACCAGAGGGGGGGTCCTCAGGCAGGGCGGAGACCAATGCCGTTTCTCCACTGCCTGAGCAACCGAACGGGTAAGAATGTGGTCATCGTGGGGGCTGCCTCTCGTGTTTACCTTCGAATCAGGAGAGCAGTTATGATTGTTGTCTGCCGACAGACTAGTTCCTCTGAGCTGTTGTCTGGGACAAACTAGATCCTCTAACAATTTTCTGTCGACAGACTAGTTCCTCTGAACTGTTGTCTGGGACAAACTACACTTAACGATAACATTAACGAACAAACATTGAACAAACATGCTGCAGGTTCCATCAGAAAGGACACCGTTTCTCCCAAGCGGTTCCTTTTTAAAACATCATCAGGACACCTCAGTTATCATTTGCGAACAGGGTCGCAAAGGGGTTCTCGTTTTGGGAGTCAGACTCAATGTAATCATCTTCTCCCGGATGCCATGCTCTTGCGTGGATGAGGGTTGCTAAAGCTGCATGGTGTGACTTAGGGTCCATCTCGTCGTTTCGGAGAATTGTCATGGATCCAAATAGTTGTGTCTAATTCTGTGGGGACGGAGTCGGGGTAGTCATCGTAGGGCAGTGGTCTTTGGTGAGGTTTGTTAAGCAATGTGATCAGGAAGGGAT
This sequence comes from Scyliorhinus torazame, assembly GCF_047496885.1. Taxonomy (NCBI): domain Eukaryota; kingdom Metazoa; phylum Chordata; class Chondrichthyes; order Carcharhiniformes; family Scyliorhinidae; genus Scyliorhinus; species Scyliorhinus torazame. The sequence goes on along the minus strand of NC_092709.1, from coordinate 109,070,373 downwards.
CACTCGAATCATGATCAGATTCGCTGGGTGTGGGTCCTGTTGCATGGGGATAGTAGGGAGGCGTGCTGTGGCTATTGCCTGTGTCACAGTCGCTGTCGCTGCTTCTGCTGTCTGTGGGCGTTCCACGGCGGAGTCTAGGGTTCGGGGGTGGAGTCGAGGTCTAGTCTGTGGATGGGGTGGGCATGTTGGGGGAGGGTGGGGATACGTTGGCTGTGGGCGGGGTGTGTTCTGTTGCGTCGAGCATTACGTCATGTCCGTGGTCAGACTGCGAGCCATATGCCTTGAGCTGGTTAATATGAAACCACGCGGTCTTCCCACTGGGGTACCTAATCTTATAAACGGAGGGGCTTACATTGTCCGCAACGGAGTACGGACCCGAATATTTAGATGACAGGAACGTGCTGGGGTTGTAAATGGAGGGCATGACCTGCTGTCCTACTTCAAACTCAGTTGCATGTACTGTTTTGTCAAAACAGGCCTTGCTCTGTTTCTTCCTGGTGCCTAATTTTACTGCGGCTGCTAGCTGAGCCGTTTTTACATTCTCTATTAATTGTTTTACTGCGTTCTCGTGTGTGAGGGCCGTCACTTCGGGGCTGGTCAAGTCAAGTCCTAATAAAAATTCTGTGCCATTCATGGGGCGTCCGGTCATGAGAGTGTGTGAGGTGCATCCTGTGGATGTCGAAACAGTGTTACGCAAAAACATTAGTGCAAAAGGGAGGACTGAATCCCAAGTGGTGCTGTTTTGTTGGACCATTTTTATGAGGGTTGCCTTTAGGGTCCGATTCATTCCCTCCACGATACCACTTGACTGGGGGTGGTATGCGATGTGGAATTTTTGGGTAATGCCAAATATCGTGAGGATGTTCTTCATGACACGTTCTGTAAAATGGGAACCTTGGTCGGATTCGATGCTACGGGGGAGTCCCCATCTCGTAAAGATGTGGTGAGTTAAAATCTTAGCGGTAGTCTTTGCCGTGTTTGTTCTAGATGGGAATGCTTCTACCCATTTCATAAACGTGTCTATCACAACTAACACATACTTGTGACCATTCCTGCTCGGGGGCAATGGTCCTATAAAATCAATCTGGAGGTTAGTCCAGGGGCCATTAACGGGGCGGGTGTGGCTAAGCTGAACTTTCTTCACATATCTGTCCGGATTGTTTTGGGCACAGATAAGGCAATTTTCAACATAGTGCGAGATGTCTTCCTTTAAATTCGGCCACCAACAGAGCTGCCTGAGGTGGGCTGTAGTGGGGTCAATTCCCTGATGCCCATGATTATCATGGAACAAACAAATAAGCTGATTCCTGTCCTGTTCAGGAACCACATAAAGGGTGTATTTTAGGACCACACCGTCATGTGTGGTCAATGCATTTTTAAATCTATCGTATGGGGCTGGAATTTTCCTTTTAAAGTATCCCTGAGATTACTATCTTGCTTCTGGGCCTGCACTAAATCCTCGATATTTGTCTGTGAGACCTGAACTGCATTCACTGGGCGCTTTCGGGGGGTTCCAAAAATGTCCATGTCTGGAACTTGCTTTAGCCAGTGTGTCGGCTTTTACATTTCCAGGTGGGGAGGAACGGTGGTGATTTCGGACTTTAATAATGCCAAAAATCCTGTCCTGTGCTTTGTCAAAAATGTGCCGGAGCAATGGGGTTGAAGGGAGGGGTTTTCCGTCCGCGGAAACAAATCCTCTTGCTTTCCACAGGGGTAGGAACTCTGTGAGGCTGTTACAGACATAGAGGCTGTCCGAGTATATGTCTGCTGGGCCGGGGAAGGAATCTGGGTGATCTACAATGTATGCAATGGCTGCGAGTTCTGCCGCCTCTGCGCCTAAGTGTCCTGGCAGTTTTAAGGAGATTTCTTCTAGGGCGCAACATAGATGCCGCATTCTGTAATGCGCCTCCCGTTTAATATAGTGGCAGAACCATCCACATATATTCTCAAAGGTGCGCACGTGTCTGTGTGCTGGGGGCTCTGGGGTGAACTACCTAGCTTTTTGGGGGGTGTTTTCGCGATACAGGGGCCTGTGTTGTGGTGCGGTGAGATGATTTCACATTCATGGGGGGGTGCCTGGGTACTGAAGGTTGTCGGCTAGGAAAGTGTGGGTCTTGGTCCTTTTAACAGTGATGTCCCGTCCCTGCAAAAGAAGGGTCCATCTGGCTGCTCTGATCTGGCTTACTCTACCGTCCTTAAGTCGTCCGTCTAGTAAAAGTTGTGTGGGGGTGTGTTCCGTGAGGATTGTGATGGGGTTTAGTCCGGTGATATATGAAATGTATTGAACTGCCCAGAAAACTGCGAGCAGGTGCCTTTCACAGGCCGAAAAACCCTGCTCCACAGGATCTAAAACTCTGGATCTAAAACTCTGGACTTTCTTGGAGTTCACTTTGCATCCAATTTGCTGTAGGAGTTCCAGGATTTCGGACAGAAGCGCGATGTGCTCTGCCTTGGTGTCTGTCTGCAGTACTAGGTCGTCTACATTCTGGACCAGACATTCGGGGTGAGGACATTTTGATAAACTATTGGCCAGCTGTCGGTGGAAAATGGAGGGGGAGTTGTAGAATCCTTGTGGAAGGCATGTCCACGTGTACTGCTGACTTTTAAAAGTGAAGGCAAAATTTGTACTGGCACGCCTTTGCCAATAGAATGGACCAGAATCCGTTACTGATGTCCAAAACTGAAAAATATCGTGAGTTGAGTCCCTGTTTGAGCATGGTCTCGGGACTTGTGGCTACCGTGGGGGCTGCTGCGGGGGTGACTTTGTTGAGTTCCCGATAATCGATGGTCAGTCGCCATGATCCATTGGGCCTTTTCACTGGCCAAATCGGGGCATTATTAGTAGAGGCTACTGATCTAAGTACGCCTTGTTCTAATAAGCTATCGATAACTTTTGAGATTTCTCCCTCTGCCTCTTGGGGAAATCCATATTGCTTCCGGGGTCTAGGGTCAGGTCCTGTTATTTGAACTGAACCAACCATCCTGCCACAGTCATGTTTATGACTTGCAAATGCGGTCCTGTTTTTCTGAAGAACTGCCCTAACCTGTTTGTCTGCACTAATCGTGGTCGAGTCAAATCAAAAATCGCCGACTGCACTAATCTTATTAGCATACTCACCTACTGTGAGCATTGCGGGGGTTCTTGCTGACTTTGTCATTTTCCAGACACATTGATTTACTGGGTCAAATGAAAGGTTGTGGGGTTCATGAAATCAATGCCCAAAATGTGTTCTGCTGTGTGGTCCAAATCGACCAAAACTAGGGGGTGTTTTGTTGTAATGTTGCCAATTTGAATGGGTACAGGGGCTGTGATGTGTCCCTGTTGTGAGTGGCCTGTGAAGCCGCTGAGGGTGATTGTGGCTGCAGTGGGCCACGTGTCTTTTTGGAACATGGTGGAGGAATTAATTGTGGTGCGGGACCCTCCTGTGTCCCAGAGAAATTCGATGGGCTGTCCCCATATTTTCGCTGCAACGACTGGTCGGCCGAACCTATCCCAAAGGGTGTCGCAGACCCAAGTGGGGAAGCCCGAACACTGTCAGTCAGTTCCGTTCATGTCTGTCTGGTCTGAACGGGTGCTTACACTATGTATGGGCTTTGTCCTGTTATTCAGGGTGCCTGCCTGCTGGGCTCTCTGTGGCTTTCATGGGGCATTGCACTCTCGTGCAAAGTGACCTAATTGTCCACAGTTGCAACACTCCTGTGGTTTCTGTGGAGGGCTGTTCATGCCTTCGTTCACCCATGCGGGGTTCTGGTGCGCTTTAACTGCTTGGATGTCTGCCTCTGCCTGCTGTTCTTCGGGTTTTCTAATCGCGGGTTTGTTGTGGACAGATTGCTCCCAAGAGCGGGACAACCTTTTTAAGACCGACTTTTCGTTGTGCGCTTCTTCCGTGGGGTCATAATTGATACAAGCTTTTTGTTCTGCCTCTGTGGCATGGGAGATGCGGGTCCATTTGGCCATGTTGTCTGGGGACAAATGGGCGCGGTCTAAGTTTCCGAAAAGGCTGTAAAATGGATCCACAGGCGTCCAGCAAACGCTGTGGGGTGCTCTGTTTTCTTCTGCCTGCACTTATTCAGGCCTTCTACTGGGTCACCTCTGTTATAACCGATCGCGTCTAGGATCGCCGTGTGTATCTCTGCAAGGGTGCCAACTCCTACATTCTGTGGGTCGGGAAGGGCTGCTACAACAGAAGGGTCTAAGATTAAAACTGTGAGCTTCACTTGCTCACGCTCATCCAGGCCGTACATGGTTGCCTGCTGCTTCACTCTAGCAAAGAAGTGGTGGGGGTCTGAGGTGGGGAGGAACGGTGTGATCTTTTCGCACGCGTCCCGTAATTGGGTCACGGTTAAGGGGGTGGTGTAAAGGAATTCCGCGTCTCCTTCCATTGTGACTGTGCGGTGGGTAGTTACTGGATTCATGGGTGCCTGATCTATCTGCTCTATGGGGGGTTGGGGTGCTTTTCTCCTTTGGGGCTTTCCTCCCACACATGTTCCCTGTACATATCTATGCGCGGTTTTGTTTAGTTCTTGCTAATCAGGGCAGTCTTCTTCATTTAATTGGGATCCAAAGGTGCTTTGAAGCCTATTTTGCACTGAAAGCAAAGACTGCAGTTCCACAATCTGCTTCTGGCATTTTGCATGATCCACTGAGCTTTGTCTGTGCTCCGTGGTGGTGGAGTGCTCTTAACGCTGCTTTTAGATCGCTGCACTGCCTTTGCAATGCCTCTACCTGTTTCTCTGTCTCTTCTCTTACCAGGACTGCACGTTGCGTGTCCTGATAGGCCTTATCGTATTGGGTTTGGAAGCTGCTCAGCTGCGCTAGACAAGACTGGTATGCCCACTTGGCATCATCCACCTCTCCGTCCTTTGCTGCCAACTTCCTTCTCAAATCTATATTCTCTCTCTCGATCTCACTAACATCGACCTTGCTCATTCGATGTCTCTCTTCTATCTCTTTGCGGAGCGTCCGAACGACCTCCTCTGTGCCTCGCAATTGTGCCAGACAGGACACGATTGCCATCGGCTTGTGAGCTTTTCCCAAGCTCTTCTAATGGATCTCTGACAGGTTCTCCCACCAAGTATGTCCTATACGTTCGGGTCCTGTTTCCTCATTATCACAGAATTCACTCCAAAGGGGCCATCCTTTCCCTTTGAGATATTTCCTGATCTCTTCTTCCCAAATGGGACACTGTCCTACTCTACTGGTCGCTGCGACCTCAAATTCCTGGGGGTTCATAAGGCGCTCCATTGCCTTTTTTCCTATCTGAATGCTCTCTTTTAAAATTTGGAACGAGGGATACTAAGGCGGTGCTGTAAACACAGGTATGGCGTTCGCTACTTTGCGGAATGTTGCCTGGAATGGAGAGTAGGTCTTACGAGGAAAGGTTGAGGGTGCTAGGCCTTTTCTCATTAGAATGGAGAAGGATGAGGGGCGACTTGATAGAGGTTTATAAGATGATCAGGGGAATAGATAGAGGAGACAGTCAGAGAACTTTTCCCTGGGTGGAACAAACCATTACAAGGGGACATAAATTTAAGGTGAAAGGTGGAAGATATAGGGGGGATGTCAGAGGTAGGTTCTTTACCCAGAGAGTAGTGGGGGCATGGAATGCACTGCCTGTGGAAGTAGTTGAGTCGGAAACATTAGGGACCTTCAAGCAGCTATTGGATAGGTACATGGATTACGGTAAAATGATATAGTGTAGATTTATTTGTTCTTAAGGGCAGCACGGTGGCATTGTGGATAGCACAATTGCTTCACAGCTCCAGGGTCCCAGGTTCGATTCCGGCTTGGGTCACTGTCTGCACATCCTCCCCGTGGCTGTGTGGGTTTCCTCTGTGTGCTCCGGTTTCCCCCCACAGTCCAAAGATGTGCAGGTTAGGTGGATTGGCCATGATAAATTGCCCTTAGTGTCCAAAATTGCCCTTAGTGTTGGGTGGAGGTGTTGACTTTGGGTAGGGTGCTCTTTCCAAGAGCCGGTGCAGACTCAATGGGCCGAATGGCCTCCTTCTGCACTGTAAATTCAATGATAATCTATGATTAATCTAGGACAAAGGTTCGGCACAACATCGTGGCCCGAAGGGCCTGTTCTGTGCTGTATTTTTCTATGTTCTATGTTCTAATACAAACTCCCGACAGTTTTTCGCAACAAAAATCTATCAGTTTTACCTTATAGCCTTGTTAGTTACGCATGCATTAACACGCTTCCGAATTATAAGGATTGATCAGAACTGCTTGAACACATGTGGTTTTTCTGTTCCCAATTGAATTCTCAATTCAAATTTTGGGTTCTCCCAGAGTGGTGAGGCCACTTCTAAATCGGGTCCCATCAGATGTCGCCAGTAAATGTTGCTAACTTTGGTTGGCTCTTAATTTGTTGCTCATTGTGTCTTTAATTAATTTGCTCTGTTTCTATAACCTTTGCTCTAGAGTCGCCAGGTATCTTTATGATACCGCCACGAAGTTCAAGTTCAAGTGCTGATCAATAACTCAATACACCAATTAGTAAGATTCAAATCAAAACACATTTATTATACACAGTCAATCACTACTCATGCATAAAACTCTACTGACTAGACTATCTCTAACACTAAAAGGCCTATACTTAGCTTTGGAACTGGCCCACCAGGTCAGGGGAACAAATGGCCTTTCGTTCAATTCTGAGTCTGCTGGATTCAAAGCTGGTATGGACTGGTAGCTAGGAGCGCCTATCTCGTAGCGTGCGTTGACTGGAGACTTACTTGGTTGATGCGGCAGCTAGGCAGGTCACTGTTAAGGGTTGTTTCGAGCTGCTGAGTGACCCTGCCAAGAAGGACGAATTGAACTTCGGGACTCTATCTTATAGTCCCCAGGGGCTTCGCGCCGTTCGGGGTGGACCCAGTATCTGGTTCCAAGTGATTGGACTAGCTTCCGATCACTTGGATCGATTGCTCCAATACTGGAGCCGTGCCCTGATTGTTGGGTGGTTCCTGAGTGTCCGTTGGCCTTCCTTTGTCTTGGCTCCTGCTGGCGCCGAGGAGTCTGGCTTAGCCTTATTCACCTTAAATGTTTCCAATTGTTCCTGGGGATCGCTCATTAATATGCGGATGGTTGCTAGTTTCAGTGCTGTCTGGGTTTCTGCAAGTTCTAATACACAGGAAACTTTGCACCTGCTAGTTTTTCCTGACTTGACTGAATTCCCCTGAATTCTTTGCGGATCTCCATTTTAAGTCGGGGAGTGGCCAACTCAGGTGGCTACAGTTTCCTCTGTGTGCTCCGGTTTCTTCGCACAGTCCAAAAATGTACAGATTAGGTGGACTGACCATGGTCAATGAGTAGCGTAACGGGGATAATAATAATCATAACAATAATCGCTTAGTGTCATAAGTAGGCTTCAATGAAGTTACTGTGAAAAGCTCCTAGTAGCCACATCTGGCGCCTGTTCGGGGAGGCCGGTACGGGAATTGAACCGTGCTGCTGGCCTTGTTGTGCATTACAAGCCAGCTGTTTAGCTCATTGTGCTAAACCAGACCCATAGGGCAGGGGAGTGGGCCGAGGTAGAGTGTTCTTTCAGAGGGTCAGTGCAGATTTGAAGTGTTGAATGGCCGCCTACTGCACGGTAGGGATTCTATGGATTTAATGGAAGTGGATTAAATTCTTCTAACTTTTTCTGCACTGCTGGCCAGTCCGGACTACATTGCCCACGGTGCTGACCGCCTCTGCCACCTGCGCCCAGGCGCGACTAACAGCACCGGCTGACAGCCTCCTTCCTGGGCCAGGGTACAGGGTCACCCTCCTCTCCTCCATGGCATTAAGAAGGGTCTCCAGCTCGGCATCTGCCAAATGTGGGGCTGCGTGTCTTGCTGCCATGTTGTTGACTGGGATGGTGTGTGTGGGGAGTGAAATGTGTCTCTGCGGGTGTAGCTTGTCAGCCTCCTGAGTGTCAATCGCGAAACCGGCGAATCCGGCACCGTTTCTCATTAGACCCTAGCCCCTTAACAGTACCGGAATCGGTCCAGGTGCGGCACCAGTTTTCCTGTCGGGGAACTCCACAAATTCTGCATCGGCATTAACACTAGTTTCAGACATGGAGAATTCCGCCGCCTCGCTCTGTATGCTGCATAAACATTTTGAAGTTGGATAGTATGTCAGCTGCATCCCAATTCAAATATGGGAATTTGTGGACATTCTGACAACATCTTTGACCTTGCTTCTTCGGTTCTGCCTGGAATGAGTGTCGCTGTCGCCTCTTTTGAATGTTTTTCTAAAGCTCTGCCTGCAAATACAAGATATGGTCGGATATCTCGCACTACAGGGTAATGGTGTCTTTGCTTCAACTATCTGTTCAGTAACGCCACAAGCCACCCGTTATAATCGCAACATTCTCTGGCCCAGTTTTTATGACTTGTTTTTGGTAGACCCTCCCTTACTCACTATCAATCCCACCCATGCCCTGGTCATTCACCTTTGCTGATTAAGCTAACTGGCACTAGTCCTCTTGGCACACTGTCCCACTCACTGAACTGACAGCCTATGTTCTACAATTGCACTATGTCTGATCCATCTGCTTTATTTGAGCACTCTCTTGGCACTCTGTCTTCAAAGCGTTTCTTCGCAGTCACCAACTGTGCTTCAGCACTCTCCAAGTTGCGACTTGGTCTGACCAAAATGTCAAGGGTCTGCTGATGCATGCAGCATGATGTAAGGCTGTTCACCGGGTCATACCTGTAATTAATATTGCTGCCATTGGTCTTTCCACCACTGATCACCATGTTGAGTTACCATAATGATATGGGCACCAATTGCTCATACGGGATTGAGTGGACAGGTTGTGGGTTCATTTATTAAGACGAGGCACATAAGAACAGTTATACATAGATATAAGACTTGAAGATATCAGAGCTGTGGGTTGTGCCCTGCTCAAAGCAAAAGTGAAACTATAACTGAATCTTATAGCACATTTCCCTTCTAGTGATGTAATGCAGCTGTCTCTGAAAGGCATATGACAACTGTCACTACTTTAAAATACATGCTTCTATGGAGTGATTTTCATGATACATACTGGAGAATGCCGGCACTTGCTATTTAATGAACATCAGACGAAACTAAAAGGCTGTGACCTTTGAGCACCAGGGAAATGTATCTGGGGGAAACTCAAAGATTTCCTTGGATTTTTCCAGGTGTGAATTGCGCAGTAATTGCCCGGGAAGTTCAAATTTCCTTTGGACAATTGCCCTGCCCTGGGAACCATCTGAAAATGTGATTTAAATCGCAAGCTTCAGGTGGTTTCGACTGTCCTCCAGCAGTAGTTATCCAGAAAAAGATAGAAGAATTAAACCCACTTCTAGCTTCTAGGTAACCATAATACTGACCAGCACGGATTCCCCCACCCCTCCATGGGACTTCCCCCACAAACTTCCCCATCACCCCCATTACCACCCTCACTCCTTCCTCACCACGCGTCTCAGTCCATCCCGAGAACTCACGGTAGGGGCAGCACGGTAGCACAGTGGTTAGCACAGTTGCTTCGCAGCTCCAGGGTCCCAGGTTTGATTCCCGGCTTGGTTCACTGTCTGTGCGGAGTCTGCACATCCTCCCCATGTCTGCGTGGGTTTCCTTTGGGGCTTCTGTTTCCTCCCACAGTCTAAAGATGTGCAGGTTAGATGGATTCGCCATGATAAATTGCCCTTAGTGACCAAAAAGGTTAGGTAGGGTTCCTGCGTTACGGGAATAGGGTGGTGGTGTGGGCTTAAGTGGGGTGCTTAATGGCCAGTGCAGAATTGATGGGCCGAATGGCCTACTTCTGCACTGTAAATTCAATGATTCTATGATTCTATATGAATCCACCCACCACCCCGAGAACTCCTCCACCCCCTCAAACCCCTACCAATATTCCCCTCAACCCTCACTGACATGAAATGAAAAATGAAATGAAAATCGCTTATTGTCACAAGTAGGCTTCAAATGAAGTTACTGTGAAAAGCCCCTAGTCGCCACATTCCGGCGCCTGTTCGGGGAGGCTGGTACGTGAATTGAACCGTGCTGCTGGCCTGCCTTGGTCTGCTTTCAAAGCCAGCAATTTAGCCCTGTGCTAAACAGCCCCCTGAGGTTGATCTGCCTTGATTCCATGGATTATGAGGTTCTGATATGCCAGTAGATCTGCAATTGCCAGGCGTTTAGTTTCATGATGTAGAACATCTGTGATACCCAAAAGGTTTCCTCCTCAACATCCCAGAATACCCTCCACTCAGATCTAACTCGACCTGAATCCACCCCTCCCTCAGGGTCAACCCAACCAGACCAACCTTCGGGCTTGAACCAACATGACCCCACCCCCCTCATCCCGACCAAAACCCTTCCCTGGCCTAATGCTACCCCACATCCTCCCAATCGTATCCCAATCTTATCTTATAGACTTACTTCCTTCATGGCTTGTCAAAGAGGAAATATGCTGCAGATGATGGAGATCTGAAATAAAGCAGAAAATACTGAAGAAACTTGTAATGATGCACGCTCTCAAATGCTTTAGAAACACGAAAGGTATTTATGAATAAGAAAAGCTGTACGGAGGCCAGCAGCCACAAATCTTCTACATGTCTTCTGCCTAAGGGAGGCCTCCAGCCCAACAGGTGACTATGCACTCACAGTCCGTCAATGCCAAGTGACCTGCTTCTGCTGTGTTGCCCCTAAAGGGACAGTCAGCACAAAAGTTTGCTGGGGAGTGGGGGCGGGGGGAGGGGTGCGGTTTGGATGGTGCGGAGGCGAGGAGGTGAGTACAATGGTTAGCCATAAACCAGAAAGGCGGCATGCTGGCACAGTAGTTAGCACTGCTGTCTCACAGCACCAGGGACCAGGGTTCGATTCCGGCCTTGGGTGACTGTGTGGAATGTGCATATTCTCCCCGTGTCTCTGTGGGTTTCCTCTGGGTGCTCCTGTTTCCTCCCACAGTGCAAAAATGTACAGATTAGGTGAACTGACCATGATCAATGCGCAGTGTTATGGGGATAGGGCGGGGGAGTGGGCCTAGGTAGAGCATTCTTTCGGCGGGTCAGTGCAGATTTTGTACTGTAGGGATTCTATGGAGTTGATGGAAGTAACTAATACTGTAGGACAGTCAGAACTATCATAAGTTTGTAATTTAAATGGCATTTTCAGATGGTTCCCAGTGCCGGGAAATGGTCCAAAGGAAGTTTGAATATCCTGTGCAATTGTATGCCCTGGGCAATTGTTGTGCAATCTGTAGACCGAGTGGCCATGTGATGACGCGGCTAATTGAAGGGGTCACACGACAGAAGCGCAGTGCTTCTCCCTGGAGTGCGGGCAGAGATACAGCATGTACGAGCTGCTCAGAGTACTGGATAAACTAATGTTGTTAGAAGTCCTTGGGTCGCCCGTCATTGAAACCCTGCATTTCTACATGATGTCAGGAGTTGGCAGTATGGCACAAGGCCTTAGATGCATTGACCCACTCGTGTTCGATGAGAACAATGCGGACAACTGAGCCAAGTTTGAAAAGGGGTGGTGCATCCACTGCGGTGCCAGATTATTGGACTAATCAAAATAGGTACAAGCTTACAGTGAAATTTTAATTGTTTGTCTTTCAAATGGAGGAGAAAAAATCTTTAATAAGTTTGAAAACATTTGCTTGCCCGTGAAGAATACAATACTCGACAGGCATGCGTTTAACTGTACAAACCAAAGTTCTGATGAATCGATTCAATCATATATGGGCACCTTGAAAATCTCAGAGAAAATGTGCGTTTGACACCCTTACCGATGAGTTAATCAGGGATCGGCTACGCTCTGGGGTCCACTGTGATCTTGCCCACAAGCAGCTGCTGCGGGAGAACACCGAGCCCCCGACAGAGCACTGAGCCTCCGACAGAGCACTGAGCCTCTGACAGAGCACTGAGCCTCCGACAGAGCCTCCGACAGAGCACTGAGCCTCTGACAGAGCACTGAGCCTCTGACAGAGCCTCTGACAGAGCACTGAGCATCCGACAGAGGCTCCGACAGAGCACTGAGCCTCTGGCAGAGCACTGAGCCTCCGACAGAGCCTCTGACAGAGCCTCCGACAGAGCACTGAGCCTCCGACAGAGCCTCCGACAGAGCACTCAGCCTCTGGCAGAGCACTGAGCCTCCGACAGAGCCTCTGACAGAGCCTCCGACAGAGCACTGAGCCTCCGACAGAGCCTCCGACAGAGCACTGAGCCTCTGACAGAGCACTGAGCCTCTGACAGAGCCTCTGACAGAGCACTGACCCTCTGACAGAGCCTCTGACAGAGAACTGAGCCTCCTACAGAGCCTCCGACAGAGCACTGAGCCTCTGACAGAGCACTGAGCCTCTGACAGAGCCTCCGACAGAGCACTGAGCCTCTGACAGAGCACTGAGCCTCCGACAGACCCTCTGACAGAGCCTCTGACAGAGCACTGAGCCTCTGACAGAGCCTCTGACAGAGCACTGAGCCTCCGACAGAGCCTCTGACAGAGCCTCCGACAGAGCACTGAGCCTCATAGAGAACACTGAGCCTCAGAGAGAGCACTGAGCCTCCGACAGAGCACTGAGCCTCCGACGGAGCACTGAGCCTCAGAGAGAGCACTGAGCCTCCGAGAGAGCACTGAGCCTCCGACAGAGCACTGAGCCTCCGACAGAGCACTGGGCCTCAGAGAGAGCACTGAGCCTCCGAGAGAGCACTGAGCCTCCGACAGAGCACTGAGCCTCCGACAGAGCACTGAGCCTCAGAGAGAACACTGAGCCTCAGACAGAACACTGAGCCTCAGAGAGAGCACTGAGCCTCAGACAGAACACTGAGCCTCAGAGAGAGCACTGAGCCTCAGAGAGAGCACTGGGCCTCAGAGAGAGCACTGAGCCTCAGAGAGAGCACTGAGCCTCCGACAGAGCACTGAGCCTCCGACAGAGCACTGAGCCTCAGAGAGAGCATTCAGCCTCAGAGAGAACACTGAGCCTCAGACCGCGCACTGAGCCTCAGAGAGAGCACCGAGCCTCCGACAGAGCACTGAGCCTCAGACAGAACACTGAGCCTCCGACAGAACACTGAGCCTCAGAGAGAAAACCGAGCCTCAGACAGAACACTGAGCCTCAGAGAGAGCACTGAGCCTCCGACAGAGCACCGAGCCTCAGAGAGAGCACTGAGCCTCAGAGAGAGCAGTGAGCCTCCGACAGGGCACTGAGCCTCAGAGAGAACACTGAGCCTCAGAGAAAACACTGAGCCTCAGACAGAGCACTGAGCCTCAGAGAGAGCACTGAGCCTCCGACAGAGCACTGAGCCTCAGAGAGAGCACTGAGCCTCCGACAGAGCACTGAGCCTCAGAGAGAACACCGAGCCTCAGACAGAACACTGAGCCTCAGAGAGAACACTGAGCCTCAGACAGAGCGCTGAGACTCCGACAGAGCACTGAGCGTCAGAGAGAGCATTCAGCCTCAGAGAGAACACTGAGCCTCAGACCGCACACTGAGCCTCAGAGAGAGCACTGAGCCTCAGACAGAGCACTGAGCCTCCGACAGAGCACTGAGCCTCAGAGAGAGCACTGAGCCTCCGACAGAGCACTGAGCCTCAGAGAGAGCACTGAGCTTCCGACAGAGCACTGAGCCTCCGACAGAGCACTGAGCGTCAGACAGAGCACTGAGCGTCAGAGAGAGCATTCAGCCTCAGAGAGAACACTGAGCCTCAGACCGCGCACTGAGCCTCAGAGAGAGCACTGAGCCTCAGACAGAGCACTGAGCCTCCGACAGAGCACTGAGCCTCCGACAGAGCACTGGGCCTCAGAGAGAGCACTGAGCCTCCGAGAGAGCACTCAGCCTCCGACAGAGCCCTGAGCCTCAGAGAGAACACTGAGCCTCAGAGAGAACAATGAGCCTCAGACAGCGCACTGAGCCTCAAAGAGAGAGCACTGAGCCTCAGAGAGAGAGCACTGAGCCTCCGACAGAGCACTGAGCCTCAGAGAGAACACTGAGCCTCAGACCGCGCACTGAGCCTCAGAGAGAGCACTGAGCCTCCGACAGAGCACTGAGCCTCAGAGAGAACACTGAGCCTCAGACCGCGCACTGAGCCTCCGACAGAGCACTGAGCCTCCGACAGAGCACTGGGCCTCAGAGAGAACACCGAGCCTCAGACAGAACACTGAGCCTCAGAGAGAGCACTGAGCCTCCGACAGAGCACTGAGCCTCCGACGGAGCACTGAGCCTCAGAGAGAGCACTGAGCCTCCGAGAGAGCACTGAGCCTCCGACAGAGCACTGAGCCTCCGACAGAGCACTGGGCCTCAGAGAGAGCACTGAGCCTCCGAGAGAGCACTGAGCCTCCGACAGAGCACTGAGCCTCCGACAGAGCACTGAGCCTCAGAGAGAACACTGAGCCTCAGACAGAACACTGAGCCTCAGAGAGAGCACTGAGCCTCAGACAGAACACTGAGCCTCAGAGAGAGCACTGAGCCTCAGAGAGAGCACTGGGCCTCAGAGAGAGCACTGAGCCTCAGAGAGAGCACTGAGCCTCCGACAGAGCACTGAGCCTCCGACAGAGCACTGAGCCTCAGAGAGAGCATTCAGCCTCAGAGAGAACACTGAGCCTCAGACCGCGCACTGAGCCTCAGAGAGAGCACCGAGCCTCCGACAGAGCACTGAGCCTCAGACAGAACACTGAGCCTCCGACAGAACACTGAGCCTCAGAGAGAAAACCGAGCCTCAGACAGAACACTGAGCCTCAGAGAGAGCACTGAGCCTCCGACAGAGCACCGAGCCTCAGAGAGAGCACTGAGCCTCAGAGAGAGCAGTGAGCCTCCGACAGGGCACTGAGCCTCAGAGAGAACACTGAGCCTCAGAGAAAACACTGAGCCTCAGACAGAGCACTGAGCCTCAGAGAGAGCACTGAGCCTCCGACAGAGCACTGAGCCTCAGAGAGAGCACTGAGCCTCCGACAGAGCACTGAGCCTCAGAGAGAACACCGAGCCTCAGACAGAACACTGAGCCTCAGAGAGAACACTGAGCCTCAGACAGAGCACTGAGACTCCGACAGAGCACTGAGCGTCAGAGAGAGCATTCAGCCTCAGAGAGAACACTGAGCCTCAGACCGCACACTGAGCCTCAGAGAGAGCACTGAGCCTCAGACAGAGCACTGAGCCTCCGACAGAGCACTGAGCCTCAGAGAGAGCACTGAGCCTCCGACAGAGCACTGAGCCTCAGAGAGAGCACTGAGCTTCCGACAGAGCACTGAGCCTCCGACAGAGCACTGAGCGTCAGACAGAGCACTGAGCGTCAGAGAGAGCATTCAGCCTCAGAGAGAACACTGAGCCTCAGACCGCGCACTGAGCCTCAGAGAGAGCACTGAGCCTCAGACAGAGCACTGAGCCTCCGACAGAGCACTGAGCCTCCGACAGAGCACTGGGCCTCAGAGAGAGCACTGAGCCTCCGAGAGAGCACTCAGCCTCCGACAGAGCCCTGAGCCTCAGAGAGAACACTGAGCCTCAGAGAGAACAATGAGCCTCAGACAGCGCACTGAGCCTCAAAGAGAGAGCACTGAGCCTCAGAGAGAGAGCACTGAGCCTCCGACAGAGCACTGAGCCTCAGAGAGAACACTGAGCCTCAGACCGCGCACTGAGCCTCAGAGAGAGCACTGAGCCTCCGACAGAGCACTGAGCCTCAGAGAGAACACTGAGCCTCAGACCGCGCACTGAGCCTCCGACAGAGCACTGAGCCTCCGACAGAGCACTGAGTCTCCGACAGAGCACTCAGCCTCTGGCAGAGCACTGAGCCTCCGACAGAGCCTCTGACAGAGCCTCCGACAGAGCACTGAGCCTCCGACAGAGCCTCCGACAGAGCACTGAGTCTCCGACAGAGCACTGAGCCTCTGACAGAGCCTCTGACAGAGCACTGAGCCTCCGACAGAGCCTCTGACAGAGAACTGAGCCTCCGACAGAGCCTCCGACAGAGCACTGAGCCTCTGACAGAGCCTCTGACAGAGCACTGAGCCTCTGACAGAGCCTCTGACAGAGAACTGAGCCTCCGACAGAGCCTCCGACAGAGCACTGAGCCTCTGACAGAGCACTGAGCCTCCGACAGAGCCTCTGACAGAGCCTCTGACAGAGCACTGAGCCTCTGACAGAGCCTCTGACAGAGCACTGAGCCTCCGACAGAGCCTCTGACAGAGCCTCCGACAGAGCACTGAGCCTCAGAGAGAACACTGAGCCTCAGAGAGAGCACTGAGCCTCCGACAGAGCACTGAGCCTCCGACGGAGCACTGAGCCTCAGAGAGAGCACTGAGCCTCCGAGAGAGCACTGAGCCTCCGACAGAGCACTGAGCCTCCGACAGAGCACTGGGCCTCAGAGAGAGCACTGAGCCTCCGAAAGAGCACTGAGCCTCCGACAGAGCACTGAGCCTCCGACAGAGCACTGAGCCTCAGAGAGAACACTGAGCCTCAGACAGAGCACTGAGCCTCAGACAGAACACTGAGCCTCAGAGAGAGCACTAAGCCTCAGAGAGAACACTGAGCCTCAGACCGCGCACTGAGCCTCAGAGAGAGCACTGAGCCTCAGACAGAGCACTCAGCCTCCGACAGAGCACTGAGCCTCCGACAGAGCACTGGGCCTCAGAGAGAGCACTGAGCCTCCGAGAGAGCACTCAGCCTCCGACAGAGCCCTGAGCCTCAGAGAGAACACTGAGCCTCAGAGAGAACAATGAGCCTCAGACAGAGCACTGAGCCTCAAAGAGAGAGCACTGAGCCTCAGAGAGAGAGCACTGAGCCTCCGACAGAGCACTGAGCCTCAGAGAGAACACTGAGCCTCAGACCGCGCACTGAGCCTCAGAGAGAGCACTGAGCCTCCGACAGAGCACTGAGCCTCCGACAGAGCACTGAGCCTCAGACAGAGCACTGAGCCTCCGACAGAGCCTCTGACAGAGCCTCCGACAGAGCACTGAGCCTCCGACAGAGCCTCCGACAGAGCACTGAGCCTCTGACAGAGCACTGAGCCTCTGACAGAGCCTCTGACAGAGCACTGAGCCTCTGACAGAGCCTCTGACAGAGAACTGAGCCTCCGACAGAGCCTCCGACAGAGCACTGAGCCTCTGACAGAGCACTGAGCCTCCGACAGAGCCTCTGACAGAGCCTCTGACAGAGCACTGAGCCTCTGACAGAGCCTCTGACAGAGCACTGAGCCTCCGACAGAGCCTCTGACAGAGCCTCCGACAGAGCACTGAGCCTCAGAGAGAACACTGAGCCTCAGAGAGAGCACTGAGCCTCCGACAGAGCACTGAGCCTCCGACGGAGCACTGAGCCTCAGAGAGAGCACTGAGCCTCCGAGAGAGCACTGAGCCTCCGACAGAGCACTGAGCCTCAGAGAGAGCACTGAGCCTCCGAGAGAGCACTGAGCCTCCGACAGAGCACTGAGCCTCCGACAGAGCACTGAGCCTCAGACAGAACACTGAGCCTCAGAGAGAGCACTGAGCCTCAGACAGAACACTGAGCCTCAGAGAGAGCACTGAGCCTCAGAGAGAGCACTGGGCCTCAGAGAGAGCACTGAGCCTCAGAGAGAGCACTGAGCCTCCGACAGAGCACTGAGCCTCCGACAGAGCACTGAGCCTCAGAGAGAGCATTCAGCCTCAGAGAGAACACTGAGCCTCAGACCGCGCACTGAGCCTCAGAGAGAGCACCGAGCCTCCGACAGAGCACTGAGCCTCAGAGAGAAAACCGAGCCTCAGACAGAACACTGAGCCTCAGAGAGAAAACCGAGCCTCAGACAGAACACTGAGCCTCAGAGAGAGCACTGAGCCTCCGACAGAGCACCGAGCCTCAGAGAGAGCACTGAGCCTCAGAGAGAGCAGTGAGCCTCCGACAGGGCACTGAGCCTCAGAGAGAACACTGAGCCTCAGAGAAAACACTGAGCCTCAGACAGAGCACTGAGCCTCAGAGAGAGCACTGAGCCTCCGACAGAGCACTGAGCCTCAGAGAGAGCACTGAGCCTCCGACAGAGCACTGAGCCTCAGAGAGAACACCGAGCCTCAGACAGAACACTGAGCCTCAGAGAGAACACTGAGCCTCAGACAGAGCACTGAGACTCCGACAGAGCACTGAGCGTCAGAGAGAGCATTCAGCCTCAGAGAGAACACTGAGCCTCAGACCGCACACTGAGCCTCAGAGAGAGCACTGAGCCTCAGACAGAGCACTGAGCCTCCGACAGAGCACTGAGCCTCAGAGAGAGCACTGAGCCTCCGACAGAGCACTGAGCCTCAGAGAGAGCACTGAGCTTCCGACAGAGCACTGAGCCACCGACAGAGCACTGAGCGTCAGACAGAGCACTGAGCGTCAGACAGAGCACCGAGCGTCAGAGAGAGCATTCAGCCTCAGAGAGAACACTGAGCCTCAGACCGCGCACTGAGCCTCAGAGAGAGCACTGAGCCTCAGACAGAGCACTGAGCCTCCGACAGAGCACTGAGCCTCCGACAGAGCACTGGGCCTCAGAGAGAGCACTGAGCCTCCGAGAGAGCACTCAGCCTCCGACAGAGCCCTGAGCCTCAGAGAGAACACTGAGCCTCAGAGAGAACAATGAGCCTCAGACAGAGCACTGAGCCTCAAAGAGAGAGCACTGAGCCTCAGAGAGAGAGCATTGAGCCTCCGACAGAGCACTGAGCCTCAGAGAGAACACTGAGCCTCAGACCGCGCACTGAGCCTCAGAGAGAGCACTGAGCCTCCGACAGAGCACTGAGCCTCCGACAGAGCACTGGGCCTCAGAGAGAACACCGAGCCTCAGACAGAACACTGAGCCTCAGAGAGAGCACTGAGCCTCCGACAGAGCACTGAGCCTCCGACAGAGCACTGAGCCTCCGACAGAGCACTGAGCCTCAGAGAGAGCACTGAGCCTCAGACAGAGCACTGAGCCTCAGACCGCGCACTGAGCCTCAGAGAGAGCACTGAGCCTCCGACAGAGCACTGAGCCTCCGACAGAGCACTGAGTCTCAGAGAGAGCATTCAGCCTCAGAGAGAACACTGAGCCTCAGAGAGAGCACTGCGCCTCAGAGAGAGCACTGAGCCTCCGACAGAGCACTGGGCCTCAGAGAGAGCACTGAGCCTCCGACAGAGCACTGAGCCTCAGAGAGAACACTGAGCCTCAGACAGAACACTGAGCCTCAGAGAGAACACTGAGCCTCAGGCAGAGCACTCAGCCTCCGACAGAGCCCTGAGCCTCAGACAGAGCACTGAGCCTCAGAGAGAGCATTCAGCCTCAGAGGGAACACTGAGCCTCAGACCGCGCACTGAGCCTCAGAGAGAGCACTGAGCCTCCGACAGAGCACTGAACCGCCGACAGAGCACTGAGCCTCAGAGAGAGCATTCAGCCTCAGAGAGAACACTGAGCCTCAAAGAGAGCACTGAGCCTCAGAGAGAGCACTGAGCATCCGACAGAGCACTGAGCCGCAGAGAGAGCACTGAGCCTCCGACAGAGCACTGAGCCTCAGAGAGAGGACTGAGCCTCAGACAGAGCACTCAGCCTCCGACAGAGCCCTGAGCCTCAGACAGAGCGCTGAGCCTCCGACAGAGCACTGAGCCTCAGAGAGAGCACTGAGCCTCAGACAGAGCACTGAGCCTCCGACAGAGCACTGAGCCTCCGACAGAGCACTGAGCCTCCGAGAGGACACTGAGCCTCAGAGAGAGCATTGAGCCTCCGACAGAGCACTGAGCCTCAGAGAGAGCACTGTGCCTCAAAGAGAGCACTGAGCCTCAAAGAGAGAGCACTGAGCCTCAAAGAGAGCACTGAGCCTCAAAGAGAGAGCACTGAGCCTTAGACAGAGCACTGAGCCTCCGACAGAGCACTGAGCCTCAGAGAGAGCACTGAGCCGCAGACAGAGCACTGAGCCTCAGACAGAGCACTCAGCCTCAGAGAGAGCATTCAGCCTCAGAGAGAACACTGAGCCTCAGACCGCGCACTGAGCCTCAGAGAGAGCACTGAGCCTCCGACAGAGCACTGAGCCTCAGAGAGAGCATTGAGCCTCAGACAGAGCACTGAGCCTCCGACAGAGCACTGAGCCTCCGACACAGCACTGGGCCTCAGAGAGAGCACTGAGCCTCCGAGAGAGCACTGAGCCTCCGACAGAGCACTGAGCCTCCGACAGAGCACTGGGCCTCAGAGAGAGCACTGAGCCTCAGACCGCGCACTGAGCCTCAGAGAGAGCACTGAGCCTCAGACAGAGCACTGAGCCTCAGAGAGAGCATTCAGCCTCAGAGAGAACACTGAGCCTCAGACCGCGCACTGAGCCTCAGAGAGAGCACTGAGCCTCCGACAGAGCACTGAGCCTCAGAGAGAGCATTGAGCCTCAGACAGAGCACTGAGCCTCCGACAGAGCACTGGGCCTCAGAGAGAGCACTGAGCCTCCGAGAGAGCACTGAGCCTCCGACAGAGCTCTGAGCCTCCGACAGAGCACTGAGCCTCAGAGAGAACACTGCGCCTCAGAGAGAACACTGAGCCTCAGACAGAACACTGAGCCTCAGAGAGAGCACTGAGCCTCAGAGAGAGTACTGAGCCTCCGACAGAGCACTGAGCCTCCGACAGAGCACTGAGCCTCAGAGAGATCATTCAGCCTCAGAGTGAACACTGAGCCTCAGACCGCGCACTGACTGAGCCTCAGGCTGAGCACTGAGCCTCAGAGAGAGCACTGAGCCTCAGACAGAACACTGAGACTCCGACAGAACACTGAGCCTCAGAGAGAACACCGAGCCTCAGACAGAACACTGAGCCTCAGAGAGAGCACTGAGCCTCAGAGAGAGCACTGAGCCTCAGACAGAACACTGAGCCTCCGACAGAACACTGAGCCTCAGAGAGAACACCGAGCCTCAGACAGAACACTGAGCCTCAGAGAGAGCACTGAGCCTCCGACAGAGCACTGAGCCTCAGAGAGAGCACTGGGCCTCCGACAGAGCACTGAGCCTCAGAGAGAACACTGAGCCTCAGACAGAGCACTGAGCCTCAGAGAGAGCACTGAGCCTCCGACAGAGCACTGAGCCTCAGAGAGAGCACTGAGCCTCCGACAGAGCACTGAGCCTCAGAGAGAACACTGAGCGTCAGACAGAGCACTGAGCCTCCGACAGAGCACTGAGCCTCAGAGAGAGCATTCAGCCTCAGAGAGAACAGAGAGCCTCAGACCGCGCACTGAGCCTCCGACAGAGCACTGAGCCTCAGAGAGAGCATTGAGCCTCAGACAGAACACTGAGCCTCAGAGAGAACACTGAGCCTCAGAGAGAACACAGAGCCTTAGAAAGAGCACCGAGCCTCACAGAAAGCACTGAGTCTCCGACAGAGCACTGAGCCTCCGACAGAGCACTGAGCCTCAGAGAGAGCACTGAGCCTCAGAGAGAGCACTGAGCCTCAGACAGAACACTGAGCCTCAGAGAGAGAACTGAGCCTCAGACAGAGCACTGAGCATCCGACAGAGCACTGAGCCTCTGACAGAGCACTGAGCCTCAGAGAGAGCATTCAGCCTCAGAGAGAACACTGAGCCTCAGACAGAGCACTGAGCCTCCGACAGAGTACTGAGCCTCCGACAGAGCACTGAGCCTCTGACAGAGCACTGAGCCTCAGAGAGAGCATTCAGCCTCAGAGAGGTCACTGAGCCTCAGACCGCGCACTGAGCCTCAGAGAGAGCACTGAGCCTCCGATAGAGCACTGAGCCTCAGATAGAACACAGAGCCTCAGAGAGAGCACTGAGCCTCAGACAGAGCACTCAGCCTCCGACAGAGCCCTGAGCCTCAGACAGAGCACTGAGCCTCCGACAGAGCACTCAGAATCCGACAGAGCACTGAGCCTCCGAGAGAACACTGAGCCTCAGAGAGAGCACTGAGCCTCCGACAGAGCACTGAGCCTCAGAGAGAACACTGAGCCTCAGAGAGAGCACTGAGCCTCAAAGAGAGCATTGAGCCGCAAAGAGAGAGCACTGAGCCTCAAAGAGCGCACTGAGCCTCAAAGAGAGAGCACTGAGCCTCAGACAGAGCACTGAGCCTCAGACAGAGCACTGAGCCTCCGACAGAGCACTGAGCCTCAGAGAGAGCACTGGGCCTCCGACAGAGCACTGAGCCTCAGAGAGAACACTGAGCCTCAGACAGAGCACTGAGCCTCAGAGAGAGCACTGAGCCTCCGACAGAGCACTGAGCCTCAGAGAGAGCACTGAGCCTCCGAAGAGCACTGAGCCTCAGAGAGAACACTGAGCGTCAGACAGAGCACTGAGCCTCCGACAGAGCACTGAGCCTCAGAGAGAGCATTCAGCCTCAGAGAGAACAGAGAGCCTCAGACCGCGCACTGAGCCTCCGACAGAGCACTGAGCCTCAGAGAGAGCATTGAGCCTCAGACAGAACACTGAGCCTCAGAGAGAACACTGAGCCTCAGAGAGAACACAGAGCCTTAGAAAGAGCACCGAGCCTCACAGAAAGCACTGAGTCTCCGACAGAGCACTGAGCCTCCGACAGAGCACTGAGCCTCAGAGAGAGCACTGAGCCTCAGAGAGAGCACTGAGCCTCAGACAGAACACTGAGCCTCTGAGAGAGAACTGAGCCTCAGACAGAGCACTGAGCATCCGACAGAGCACTGAGCCTCTGACAGAGCACTGAGCCTCAGAGAGAGCATTCAGCCTCAGAGAGAACACTGAGCCTCAGACAGAGCACTGAGCCTCCGACAGAGTACTGAGCCTCCGACAGAGCACTGAGCCTCTGACAGAGCACTGAGCCTCAGAGAGAGCATTCAGCCTCAGAGAGGTCACTGAGCCTCAGACCGCGCACTGAGCCTCAGAGAGAGCACTGAGCCTCCGATAGAGCACTGAGCCTCAGATAGAACACAGAGCCTCAGAGAGAGCACTGAGCCTCAGACAGAGCACTCAGCCTCCGACAGAGCCCTGAGCCTCAGACAGAGCACTGAGCCTCCGACAGAGCACTCAGAATCCGACAGAGCACTGAGCCTCCGAGAGAACACTGAGCCTCAGAGAGAGCACTGAGCCTCCGACAGAGCACTGAGCCTCAGAGAGAACACTGAGCCTCAGAGAGAGCACTGAGCCTCAAAGAGAGCATTGAGCCGCAAAGAGAGAGCACTGAGCCTCAAAGAGAGCACTGAGCCTCAAAGAGAGAGCACTGAGCCTCAGACAGAGCACTGAGCCTCAGACAGAGCACTGAGCCTCCGACAGAGCACTGAGCCTCAGAGAGAGCACTGGGCCTCCGACAGAGCACTGAGCCTCAGAGAGAACACTGAGCCTCAGACAGAGCACTGAGCCTCAGAGAGAGCACTGAGCCTCCGACAGAGCACTGAGCCTCAGAGAGAGCACTGAGCCTCCGACAGAGCACTGAGCCTCAGAGAGAACACTGAGCGTCAGGCAGAGCACTGAGCCTCCGACAGAGCACTGAGCCTCAGAGAGAGCATTCAGCCTCAGAGAGAACAGAGAGCCTCAGACCGCGCACTGAGCCTCCGACAGAGCACTGAGCCTCAGAGAGAGCATTGAGCCTCAGACAGAACACTGAGCCTCAGAGAGAACACTGAGCCTCAGAGAGAAGACAGAGCCTTAGAAAGAGCACCGAGCCTCACAGAAAGCACTGAGTCTCCGACAGAGCACTGAGCCTCCGACAGAGCACTGAGCCTCAGAGAGAGCACTGAGCCTCAGAGAGAGCACTGAGCCTCAGAGAGAGCACTGGGCCTCAGAGAGAGCACTGAGCCTCAGAGAGAGCACTGAGCCTCCGACAGAGCACTGAGCCTCCGACAGAGCACTGAGCCTCAGAGAGAGCATTCAGCCTCAGAGAGAACACTGAGCCTCAGACCGCGCACTGAGCCTCAGAGAGAGCACCGAGCCTCCGACAGAGCACTGAGCCTCAGAGAGAAAACCGAGCCTCAGACAGAACACTGAGCCTCAGAGAGAAAACCGAGCCTCAGACAGAACACTGAGCCTCAGAGAGAGCACTGAGCCTCCGACAGAGCACCGAGCCTCAGAGAGAGCACTGAGCCTCAGAGAGAGCAGTGAGCCTCCGACAGGGCACTGAGCCTCAGAGAGAACACTGAGCCTCAGAGAAAACACTGAGCCTCAGACAGAGCACTGAGCCTCAGAGAGAGCACTGAGCCTCCGACAGAGCACTGAGCCTCAGAGAGAGCACTGAGCCTCCGACAGAGCACTGAGCCTCAGAGAGAACACCGAGCCTCAGACAGAACACTGAGCCTCAGAGAGAACACTGAGCCTCAGACAGAGCACTGAGACTCCGACAGAGCACTGAGCGTCAGAGAGAGCATTCAGCCTCAGAGAGAACACTGAGCCTCAGACCGCACACTGAGCCTCAGAGAGAGCACTGAGCCTCAGACAGAGCACTGAGCCTCCGACAGAGCACTGAGCCTCAGAGAGAGCACTGAGCCTCCGACAGAGCACTGAGCCTCAGAGAGAGCACTGAGCTTCCGACAGAGCACTGAGCCACCGACAGAGCACTGAGCGTCAGACAGAGCACTGAGCGTCAGACAGAGCACTGAGCGTCAGAGAGAGCATTCAGCCTCAGAGAGAACACTGAGCCTCAGACCGCGCACTGAGCCTCAGAGAGAGCACTGAGCCTCAGACAGAGCACTGAGCCTCCGACAGAGCACTGAGCCTCCGACAGAGCACTGGGCCTCAGAGAGAGCACTGAGCCTCCGAGAGAGCACTCAGCCTCCGACAGAGCCCTGAGCCTCAGAGAGAACACTGAGCCTCAGAGAGAACAATGAGCCTCAGACAGAGCACTGAGCCTCAAAGAGAGAGCACTGAGCCTCAGAGAGAGAGCATTGAGCCTCCGACAGAGCACTGAGCCTCAGAGAGAACACTGAGCCTCAGACCGCGCACTGAGCCTCAGAGAGAGCACTGAGCCTCCGACAGAGCACTGAGCCTCCGACAGAGCACTGGGCCTCAGAGAGAACACCGAGCCTCAGACAGAACACTGAGCCTCAGAGAGAGCACTGAGCCTCCGACAGAGCACTGAGCCTCCGACAGAGCACTGAGCCTCCGACAGAGCACTGAGCCTCAGAGAGAGCACTGAGCCTCAGACAGAGCACTGAGCCTCAGACCGCGCACTGAGCCTCAGAGAGAGCACTGAGCCTCCGACAGAGCACTGAGCCTCCGACAGAGCACTGAGTCTCAGAGAGAGCATTCAGCCTCAGAGAGAACACTGAGCCTCAGAGAGAGCACTGCGCCTCAGAGAGAGCACTGAGCCTCCGACAGAGCACTGGGCCTCAGAGAGAGCACTGAGCCTCCGACAGAGCCCTGAGCCTCAGACAGAGCACTGAGCCTCAGAGAGAGCATTCAGCCTCAGAGGGAACACTGAGCCTCAGACCGCGCACTGAGCCTCAGAGAGAGCACTGAGCCTCCGACAGAGCACTGAACCGCCGACAGAGCACTGAGCCTCAGAGAGAGCATTCAGCCTCAGAGAGAACACTGAGCCTCAAAGAGAGCACTGAGCCTCAGAGAGAGCACTGAGCATCCGACAGAGCACTGAGCCGCAGAGAGAGCACTGAGCCTCCGACAGAGCACTGAGCCTCAGAGAGAACACTGAGCCTCAGACAGAACACTGAGCCTCAGAGAGAGGACTGAGCCTCAGACAGAGCACTCAGCCTCCGACAGAGCCCTGAGCCTCAGACAGAGCGCTGAGCCTCCGACAGAGCACTGAGCCTCAGAGAGAGCACTGAGCCTCAGACAGAGCACTGAGCCTCCGACAGAGCACTGAGCCTCCGACAGAGCACTGAGCCTCCGAGAGGACACTGAGCCTCAGAGAGAGCATTGAGCCTCCGACAGAGCACTGAGCCTCAGAGAGAGCACTGTGCCTCAAAGAGAGCACTGAGCCTCAAAGAGAGAGCACTGAGCCTCAAAGAGAGCACTGAGCCTCAAAGAGAGAGCACTGAGCCTTAGACAGAGCACTGAGCCTCCGACAGAGCACTGAGCCTCAGAGAGAGCACTGAGCCGCAGACAGAGCACTGAGCCTCAGACAGAGCACTCAGCCTCAGAGAGAGCATTCAGCCTCAGAGAGAACACTGAGCCTCAGACCGCGCACTGAGCCTCAGAGAGAGCACTGAGCCTCCGACAGAGCACTGAGCCTCAGAGAGAGCATTGAGCCTCAGACAGAGCACTGAGCCTCCGACAGAGCACTGAGCCTCCGACACAGCACTGGGCCTCAGAGAGAGCACTGAGCCTCCGAGAGAGCACTGAGCCTCCGACAGAGCACTGAGCCTCCGACAGAGCACTGGGCCTCAGAGAGAGCACTGAGCCTCAGACCGCGCACTGAGCCTCAGAGAGAGCACTGAGCCTCAGACAGAGCACTGAGCCTCAGAGAGAGCATTCAGCCTCAGAGAGAACACTGAGCCTCAGACCGCGCACTGAGCCTCAGAGACAGCACTGAGCCTCCGACAGAGCACTGAGCCTCAGAGAGAGCATTGAGCCTCAGACAGAGCACTGAGCCTCCGACAGAGCACTGGGCCTCAGAGAGAGCACTGAGCCTCCGAGAGAGCACTGAGCCTCCGACAGAGCTCTGAGCCTCCGACAGAGCACTGAGCCTCAGAGAGAACACTGCGCCTCAGAGAGAACACTGAGCCTCAGACAGAACACTGAGCCTCAGAGAGAGCACTGAGCCTCAGAGAGAGTACTGAGCCTCCGACAGAGCACTGAGCCTCCGACAGAGCACTGAGCCTCAGAGAGATCATTCAGCCTCAGAGTGAACACTGAGCCTCAGACCGCGCACTGACTGAGCCTCAGGCTGAGCACTGAGCCTCAGAGAGAGCACTGAGCCTCAGACAGAACACTGAGACTCCGACAGAACACTGAGCCTCAGAGAGAACACCGAGCCTCAGACAGAACACTGAGCCTCAGAGAGAGCACTGAGCCTCAGAGAGAGCACTGAGCCTCAGACAGAACACTGAGCCTCCGACAGAACACTGAGCCTCAGAGAGAACACCGAGCCTCAGACAGAACACTGAGCCTCAGAGAGAGCACTGAGCCTCCGACAGAGCACTGAGCCTCAGAGAGAGCACTGGGCCTCCGACAGAGCACTGAGCCTCAGAGAGAACACTGAGCCTCAGACAGAGCACTGAGCCTCAGAGAGAGCACTGAGCCTCCGACAGAGCACTGAGCCTCAGAGAGAGCACTGAGCCTCCGACAGAGCACTGAGCCTCAGAGAGAACACTGAGCGTCAGACAGAGCACTGAGCCTCCGACAGAGCACTGAGCCTCAGAGAGAGCATTCAGCCTCAGAGAGAACAGAGAGCCTCAGACCGCGCACTGAGCCTCCGACAGAGCACTGAGCCTCAGAGAGAGCATTGAGCCTCAGACAGAACACTGAGCCTCAGAGAGAACACTGAGCCTCAGAGAGAACACAGAGCCTTAGAAAGAGCACCGAGCCTCACAGAAAGCACTGAGTCTCCGACAGAGCACTGAGCCTCCGACAGAGCACTGAGCCTCAGAGAGAGCACTGAGCCTCAGAGAGAGCACTGAGCCTCAGACAGAACACTGAGCCTCAGAGAGAGAACTGAGCCTCAGACAGAGCACTGAGCATCCGACAGAGCACTGAGCCTCTGACAGAGCACTGAGCCTCAGAGAGAGCATTCAGCCTCAGAGAGAACACTGAGCCTCAGACAGAGCACTGAGCCTCCGACAGAGTACTGAGCCTCCGACAGAGCACTGAGCCTCTGACAGAGCACTGAGCCTCAGAGAGAGCATTCAGCCTCAGAGAGGTCACTGAGCCTCAGACCGCGCACTGAGCCTCAGAGAGAGCACTGAGCCTCCGATAGAGCACTGAGCCTCAGATAGAACACAGAGCCTCAGAGAGAGCACTGAGCCTCAGACAGAGCACTCAGCCTCCGACAGAGCCCTGAGCCTCAGACAGAGCACTGAGCCTCCGACAGAGCACTCAGAATCCGACAGAGCACTGAGCCTCCGAGAGAACACTGAGCCTCAGAGAGAGCACTGAGCCTCCGACAGAGCACTGAGCCTCAGAGAGAACACTGAGCCTCAGAGAGAGCACTGAGCCTCAAAGAGAGCATTGAGCCGCAAAGAGAGAGCACTGAGCCTCAAAGAGCGCACTGAGCCTCAAAGAGAGAGCACTGAGCCTCAGACAGAGCACTGAGCCTCAGACAGAGCACTGAGCCTCCGACAGAGCACTGAGCCTCAGAGAGAGCACTGGGCCTCCGACAGAGCACTGAGCCTCAGAGAGAACACTGAGCCTCAGACAGAGCACTGAGCCTCAGAGAGAGCACTGAGCCTCCGACAGAGCACTGAGCCTCAGAGAGAGCACTGAGCCTCCGACAGAGCACTGAGCCTCAGAGAGAGCACTGAGCCTCCGACAGAGCACTGAGCCTCAGAGAGAGCATTCAGCCTCAGAGAGAACAGAGAGCCTCAGACCGCGCACTGAGCCTCCGACAGAGCACTGAGCCTCAGAGAGAGCATTGAGCCTCAGACAGAACACTGAGCCTCAGAGAGAACACTGAGCCTCAGAGAGAACACAGAGCCTTAGAAAGAGCACCGAGCCTCACAGAAAGCACTGAGTCTCCGACAGAGCACTGAGCCTCCGACAGAGCACTGAGCCTCAGAGAGAGCACTGAGCCTCAGAGAGAGCACTGAGCCTCAGACAGAACACTGAGCCTCTGAGAGAGAACTGAGCCTCAGACAGAGCACTGAGCCTCCGACAGAGCACTGAGCCTCCGACAGAGCACTGAGCCTCTGACAGAGCACTGAGCCTCAGAGAGAGCATTCAGCCTCAGAGAGGTCACTGAGCCTCAGACCGCGCACTGAGCCTCAGAGAGAGCACTGAGCCTCCGATAGAGCACTGAGCCTCAGATAGAACACAGAGCCTCAGAGAGAGCACTGAGCCTCAGACAGAGCACTCAGCCTCCGACAGAGCCCTGAGCCTCAGACAGAGCACTGAGCCTCCGACAGAGCACTCAGAATCCGACAGAGCACTGAGCCTCCGAGAGAACACTGAGCCTCAGAGAGAGCACTGAGCCTCCGACAGAGCACTGAGCCTCAGAGAGAACACTGAGCCTCAGAGAGAGCACTGAGCCTCAAAGAGAGCATTGAGCCGCAAAGAGAGAGCACTGAGCCTCAAAGAGAGCACTGAGCCTCAAAGAGAGAGCACTGAGCCTCAGACAGAGCACTGAGCCTCAGACAGAGCACTGAGCCTCCGACAGAGCACTGAGCCTCAGAGAGAGCACTGGGCCTCCGACAGAGCACTGAGCCTCAGAGAGAACACTGAGCCTCAGACAGAGCACTGAGCCTCAGAGAGAGCACTGAGCCTCCGACAGAGCACTGAGCCTCAGAGAGAGCACTGAGCCTCCGACAGAGCACTGAGCCTCAGAGAGAACACTGAGCGTCAGGCAGAGCACTGAGCCTCCGACAGAGCACTGAGCCTCAGAGAGAGCATTCAGCCTCAGAGAGAACAGAGAGCCTCAGACCGCGCACTGAGCCTCCGACAGAGCACTGAGCCTCAGAGAGAGCATTGAGCCTCAGACAGAACACTGAGCCTCAGAGAGAACACTGAGCCTCAGAGAGAAGACAGAGCCTTAGAAAGAGCACCGAGCCTCACAGAAAGCACTGAGTCTCCGACAGAGCACTGAGCCTCCGACAGAGCACTGAGCCTCAGAGAGAGCACTGAGCCTCAGAGAGAGCACTGAGCCTCAGACAGAACACTGAGCCTCAGAGAGAGAACTGAGCCTCAGACAGAGCACTGAGCATCCGACAGAGCACTGAGCCTCAGAGAGAGCACTGAGCCTCAGAGAGAGCATTCAGCCTCAGAGAGAACACTGAGCCTCAGACAGAGCACTGAGCCTCCGACAGAGCACTGAGCCTCAGAGAGAGCATTCAGCCTCAGAGAGGTCACTGAGCCTCAGACCGCGCACTGAGCCTCAGAGAGAGCACTGAGCCTCCGATAGAGCACTGAGCCTCAGATAGAACACAGAGCCTCAGAGAGAGCACTGAGCCTCAGAGAGAACACTGAGCGTCAGACAGAGCACTGAGCCTCCGACAGAGCACTGAGCCTCAGAGAGAGCATTCAGCCTCAGAGAGAACAGAGAGCCTCAGACCGCGCACTGAGCCTCCGACAGAGCACTGAGCCTCAGAGAGAGCATTGAGCCTCAGACAGAACACTGAGCCTCAGAGAGAACACTGAGCCTCAGAGAGAACACAGAGCCTTAGAAAGAGCACCGAGCCTCACAGAAAGCACTGAGTCTCCGACAGAGCACTGAGCCTCCGACAGAGCACTGAGCCTCAGAGAGAGCACTGAGCCTCAGAGAGAGAACTGAGCCTCAGACAGAGCACTGAGCCTCAGAGAGAGCATTCAGCCTCAGAGAGAACACTGAGCCTCAGACAGAGCACTGAGCCTCTGACAGAGCACTGAGCCTCAGAGAGAGCATTCAGCCTCAGAGAGGTCACTGAGCCTCAGACCGCGCACTGAGCCTCAGAGAGAGCACCGAGCCTCCGATAGAGCACTGAGCCTCCGATAGAGCACTGAGCCTCAGATAGAACACAGAGCCTCAGAGAGAGCACTGAGCCTCAGACAGAGCACTCAGCCTCCGACAGAGCCCTGAGCCTCAGACAGAGCACTGAGCCTCCGACAGAGCACTCAGAATCCGACAGAGCACTGAGCCTCCGAGAGAACACTGAGCCTCAGAGAGAGCACTGAGCCTCCGACAGAGCACTGAGCCTCAGAGAGAACACTGAGCCTCAGAGAGAGCACTGAGCCTCAAAGAGAGCATTGAGCCGCAAAGAGAGAGCACTGAGCCTCAAAGAGAGCACTGAGCCTCAAAGAGAGAGCACTGAGCCTCAGACAGAGCACTGAGCCTCAGACAGAGCACTGAGCCTCCGACAGAGCACTGAGCCTCAGAGAGAGCACTGGGCCTCCGACAGAGCACTGAGCCTCAGAGAGAACACTGAGCCTCAGACAGAGCACTGAGCCTCAGAGAGAGCACTGAGCCTCCGACAGAGCACTGAGCCTCAGAGAGAGCACTGAGCCTCCGACAGAGCACTGAGCCTCAGAGAGAACACTGAGCGTCAGACAGAGCACTGAGCCTCCGACAGAGCACTGAGCCTCAGAGAGAGCATTCAGCCTCAGAGAGAACAGAGAGCCTCAGACCGCGCACTGAGCCTCCGACAGAGCACTGAGCCTCAGAGAGAGCATTGAGCCTCAGACAGAACACTGAGCCTCAGAGAGAACACTGAGCCTCAGAGAGAACACAGAGCCTTAGAAAGAGCACCGAGCCTCACAGAAAGCACTGAGTCTCCGACAGAGCACTGAGCCTCCGACAGAGCACTGAGCCTCAGAGAGAGCACTGAGCCTCAGAGAGAGCACTGAGCCTCAGACAGAACACTGAGCCTCAGAGAGAGAACTGAGCCTCAGACAGAGCACTGAGCATCCGACAGAGCACTGAGCCTCTGACAGAGCACTGAGCCTCAGAGAGAGCATTCAGCCTCAGAGAGAACACTGAGCCTCAGACAGAGCACTGAGCCTCCGACAGAGTACTGAGCCTCCGACAGAGCACTGAGCCTCTGACAGAGCACTGAGCCTCAGAGAGAGCATTCAGCCTCAGAGAGGTCACTGAGCCTCAGACCGCGCACTGAGCCTCAGAGAGAGCACTGAGCCTCCGATAGAGCACTGAGCCTCAGATAGAACACAGAGCCTCAGAGAGAGCACTGAGCCTCAGACAGAGCACTGAGCCTCCGACAGAGCACTGAGCCTCAGAGAGAGCACTGGGCCTCCGACAGAGCACTGAGCCTCAGAGAGAACACTGAGCCTCAGACAGAGCACTGAGCCTCAGAGAGAGCACTGAGCCTCCGACAGAGCACTGAGCCTCAGAGAGAGCACTGAGCCTCCGACAGAGCACTGAGCCTCAGAGAGAACACTGAGCGTCAGACAGAGCACTGAGCCTCCGATAGAGCACTGAGCCTCAGATAGAACACAGAGCCTCAGAGAGAGCACTGAGCCTCAGACAGAGCACTCAGCCTCCGACAGAGCCCTGAGCCTCAGACAGAGCACTGAGCCTCCGACAGAGCACTCAGAATCCGACAGAGCACTGAGCCTCCGAGAGAACACTGAGCCTCAGAGAGAGCACTGAGCCTCCGACAGAGCACTGAGCCTCAGAGAGAACACTGAGCCTCAGAGAGAGCACTGAGCCTCAAAGAGAGCATTGAGCCGCAAAGAGAGAGCACTGAGCCTCAAAGAGAGCACTGAGCCTCAAAGAGAGAGCACTGAGCCTCAGACAGAGCACTGAGCCTCAGACAGAGCACTGAGCCTCCGACAGAGCACTGAGCCTCAGAGAGAGCACTGGGCCTCCGACAGAGCACTGAGCCTCAGAGAGAACACTGAGCCTCAGACAGAGCACTGAGCCTCAGAGAGAGCACTGAGCCTCCGACAGAGCACTGAGCCTCAGAGAGAGCACTGAGCCTCCGACAGAGCACTGAGCCTCAGAGAGAACACTGAGCGTCAGGCAGAGCACTGAGCCTCCGACAGAGCACTGAGCCTCAGAGAGAGCATTCAGCCTCAGAGAGAACAGAGAGCCTCAGACCGCGCACTGAGCCTCCGACAGAGCACTGAGCCTCAGAGAGAACACTGAGCCTCAGAGAGAACACTGAGCCTCAGAGAGAACACTGAGCCTCAGAGAGAGCACCAAGCCTCCGACAGAACACTGAGCCTCAGAGAGAACACTCAGCCTCAGAGACAGCACTGAGCCTCCGACAGAGCACTGAGCCTCAGAGAGAACACTGAGCCTCAGAGAGAACACTGAGCCTCAGAGAGAGCACTGTGCCTCAAAGAGAGCACTGAGCCTCAAAGAGAGAGCACTGAGCCTCAGACAGAGCACTGAGCCTCAGAGAGAGCACTGAGCCTCCGACAGAGCACTGAGCCTCAGAGAGAGCATTCAGCCTCAGAGAGAACACTGAGCCTCAGACAGAACACTGAGCCTCAGAGAGAGCATTGAGCCTCCGACAGAGCACTGAGCCTCAGAGAGAGCACTGAGCCTCCGACAGAACACTGAGCCTCAGAGAGAACACTGAGCCTCAGAGAGAGCACTGAGCCTCCGACAGAGCACTGAGCCTCAGAGAGAGCATTCAGCCTCAGAGAGAGCATTCAGCATCAGAGAGAACACTGAGCCTCAGACAGAGCATTGAGCCTCTGACAGAGCACTGAGCCTCAGACAGAACACTGAGCCACAGAGAGAGCACTGAGCCTCCGACAGAGCACTGAGCCTCAGACAGAGCACTGAGCCTCAGAGGGAGCACTGAGCCTCAGAGAGAACACTGAACCTCAGAGAGAACACTGAGCCTCAGAGAGAGCACTGAGCCTCCGACAGAGCACTGAGCCTCAGACAGAACACTGAGCCTCCGACAGAGCACTGAGCCTCAGAGAGAACACTGAGCCTCAGACAGAACACTGAGCCTCAGAGAGAGGACTGAGCCTCAGACAGAGCACTCAGCCTCCGACAGAGCCCTGAGCCTCAGACAGAGCGCTGAGCCTCCGACAGAGCACTGAGCCTCAGAGAGAGTACTGAGCCTCAGACAGAGCACTGAGCCTCCGACAGAGCACTGAGCCTCCGACAGAGCACTGAGCCTCCGAGAGGACACTGAGCCTCAGAGAGAGCATCGAGCCTCCGACAGAGCACTGAGCCTCAGAGAGAGCACTGTGCCTCAAAGAGAGCACTGAGCCTCAAAGAGAGAGCACTGAGCCTCAAAGAGAGCACTGAGCCTCAAAGAGAGAGCACTGAGCCTTAGACAGAGCACTGAGCCTCCGACAGAGCACTGAGCCTCAGAGAGAGCACTGAGCTGCAGACAGAGCACTGAGCCTCAGACAGAGCACTCAGCCTCAGAGAGAGCATTCAGCCTCAGAGAGAACACTGAGCCTCAGACCGCGCACTGAGCCTCAGAGAGAGCACTGAGCCTCCGACAGAGCACTGAGCCTCAGAGAGAGCATTGAGCCTCAGACAGAGCACTGAGCCTCCGACAGAGCACTGAGCCTCCGACACAGCACTGGGCCTCAGAGAGAGCACTGAGCCTCCGAGAGAGCACTGAGCCTCCGACAGAGCACTGAGCCTCCGACAGAGCACTGGGCCTCAGAGAGAGCACTGAGCCTCAGACCGCGCACTGAGCCTCAGAGAGAGCACTGAGCCTCAGACAGAGCACTGAGCCTCAGAGAGAGCATTCAGCCTCAGAGAGAACACTGAGCCTCAGACCGCGCACTGAGCCTCAGAGAGAGCACTGAGCCTCCGACAGAGCACTGAGCCTCAGAGAGAGCATTGAGCCTCAGACAGAGCACTGAGCCTCCGACAGAGCACTGGGCCTCAGAGAGAGCACTGAGCCTCCGAGAGAGCACTGAGCCTCCGACAGAGCTCTGAGCCTCCGACAGAGCACTGAGCCTCAGAGAGAACAATGCGCCTCAGAGAGAACACTGAGCCTCAGACAGAACACTGAGCCTCAGACAGAGCACTGAGCCTCAGAGAGAGCACTGAGCCTCAGACAGAACACTGAGACTCCGACAGAACACTGAGCCTCAGAGAGAACACCGAGCCTCAGACAGAACACTGAGCCTCAGAGAGAGCACTGAGCCTCAGACAGAACACTGAGCCTCAGAGAGAGCACTGAGCCTCAGGCAGAGCACTCAGCCTCCGACAGAGCCCTGAGCCTCAGACAGAGCACTGAGCCTCCGACAGAGCACTGAGCCTCAGAGAGAACACTGAGCCTCAGACAGAACACTGAGCCTCAGAGAGAGCACTGAGCCTCAGGCAGAGCACTCAGCCTCCGACAGAGCCCTGAGCCTCAGACAGAGCACTGAGCCTCAGAGAGAGCATTCAGCCTCAGAGAGAACACTGAGCCTCAGACCGCGCACTGAGCCTCAGAGAGAGCACTGAGCCTCCGACAGAGCACTGAGCCTCCGACAGAGCACTGAGCCTCAGAGAGAGCATTCAGCCTCAGAGAGAACACTGAGCCTCAAAGAGAGCACTGAGCCTCAGAGAGAGCACTGAGCATCCGACAGAGCACTGAGCCGCAGAGAGAGCACTGAGCCTCCGACAGAGCACTGAGCCTCAGAGAGAACACTGAGCCTCAGACAGAACACTGAGCCTCAGAGAGAGGACTGAGCCTCAGACAGAGCACTCAGCCTCCGACAGAGCCCTGAGCCTCAGACAGAGCGCTGAGCCTCCGACAGAGCACTGAGCCTCAGAGAGAGCACTGAGCCTCAGACAGAGCACTGAGCCTCCGACAGAGCACTGAGCCTCCGACAGAGCACTGAGCCTCCGAGAGGACACTGAGCCTCAGAGAGAGCATTGAGCCTCAAAGAGAGAGCACTGAGCCTCAAAGAGAGCACTGAGCCTCAAAGAGAGAGCACTGAGCCTTAGACAGAGCACTGAGCCTCCGACAGAGCACTGAGCCTCAGAGAGAGCACTGAGCCGCAGACAGAGCACTGAGCCTCAGACAGAGCACTGAGCCTCAGACCGCGCACTGAGCCTCAGAGAGGGCACTGAGCCTCAGACAGAGCACTGAGCCTCAGACAGAGCACTCAGCCTCAGAGAGAGCATTCAGCCTCAGAGAGAACACTGAGCCTCAGACCGCGCACTGAGCCTCAGAGAGAGCACTGAGCCTCCGACAGAG
Source organism: Scyliorhinus torazame (assembly GCF_047496885.1). NCBI lineage: Eukaryota > Metazoa > Chordata > Chondrichthyes > Carcharhiniformes > Scyliorhinidae > Scyliorhinus > Scyliorhinus torazame. Next base: position 109,034,802 of record NC_092709.1, on the reverse strand, counting down.
CACTGAGCCTCCGACAGAGCACTGAGCCTCCGACACAGCACTGGGCCTCAGAGAGAGCACTGAGCCTCCGAGAGAGCACTGAGCCTCCGACAGAGCACTGAGCCTCCGACAGAGCACTGGGCCTCAGAGAGAGCACTGAGCCTCAGACCGCGCACTGAGCCTCAGAGAGAGCACTGAGCCTCAGACAGAGCACTGAGCCTCAGAGAGAGCATTCAGCCTCAGAGAGAACACTGAGCCTCAGACCGCGCACTGAGCCTCAGAGAGAGCACTGAGCCTCCGACAGAGCACTGAGCCTCAGAGAGAGCATTGAGCCTCAGACAGAGCACTGAGCCTCCGACAGAGCACTGGGCCTCAGAGAGAGCACTGAGCCTCCGAGAGAGCACTGAGCCTCCGACAGAGCTCTGAGCCTCCGACAGAGCACTGAGCCTCAGAGAGAACACTGCGCCTCAGAGAGAACACTGAGCCTCAGACAGAACACTGAGCCTCAGAGAGAGCACTGAGCCTCAGAGAGAGTACTGAACCTCCGACAGAGCACTGAGCCTCCGAAAGAGCACTGAGACTCCGACAGAACACTGAGCCTCCGACAGAGCACTGAGCCTCAGAGAGAGCACTGAGCCGCAGACAGAGCACTGAGCCTCAGACAGAGCACTGAGCCTCAGACCGCGCACTGAGCCTCAGAGAGGGCACTGAGCCTCAGACAGAGCACTGAGCCTCAGACAGAGCACTAAGCCTCAGAGAGAGCATTCAGCCTCAGAGAGAACACTGAGCCTCAGACCGCGCACTGAGCCTCAGAGAGAGCATTCAGCCTCAGAGAGAACACTGAGCCTCAGACCGCGCACTGAGCCTCAGAGAGAGCACTGAGCCTCCGACAGAGCACTGAGCCTCAGAGAGAGCATTGAGACTCAGACAGAGCACTGAGCCTCCGACAGAGCACTGAGCCTCCGACACAGCACTGGGCCTCAGAGAGAGCACTGAGCCTCCGAGAGAGCACTGAGCCTCCGACAGAGCACTGAGCCTCCGACAGAGCACTGGGCCTCAGAGAGAGCACTGAGCCTCAGACCGCGCACTGAGCCTCAGAGAGAGCACTGAGCCTCAGACAGAGCACTGAGCCTCAGAGAGAGCATTCAGCCTCAGAGAGAACACTGAGCCTCAGACCGCGCACTGAGCCTCAGAGAGAGCACTGAGCCTCCGACAGAGCACTGAGCCTCAGAGAGAGCATTGAGCCTCAGACAGAGCACTGAGCCTCCGACAGAGCACTGGGCCTCAGAGAGAGCACTGAGCCTCCGAGAGAGCACTGAGCCTCCGACAGAGCTCTGAGCCTCCGACAGAGCACTGAGCCTCAGAGAGAACACTGCGCCTCAGAGAGAACACTGAGCCTCAGACAGAACACTGAGCCTCAGAGAGAGCACTGAGCCTCAGAGAGAGTACTGAACCTCCGACAGAGCACTGAGCCTCCGAAAGAGCACTGAGACTCCGACAGAACACTGAGCCTCAGAGAGAACACCGAGCCTCAGACAGAACACTGAGCCTCAGAGAGAGCACTGAGCCTCAGCGAGAGCACTGAGCCTCAGACAGAACACTGAGCCTCCGACAGAACACTGAGCCTCAGAGAGAACACCGAGCATCAGACAGAACACTGAGCCTCAGAGAGAGCACTGAGCCTCCGACAGAGCACTGGGCCTCAGAGAGAGCACTGAGCCTCCGAGAGAGCACTGAGCCTCCGACAGAGCTCTGAGCCTCCGACAGAGCACTGAGCCTCAGAGAGAACACTGCGCCTCAGAGAGAACACTGAGCCTCAGACAGAACACTGAGCCTCAGAGAGAGTACTGAACCTCCGACAGAGCACTGAGCCTCCGAAAGAGCACTGAGACTCCGACAGAACACTGAGCCTCCGACAGAGCACTGAGCCTCAGAGAGAGCACTGAGCCGCAGACAGAGCACTGAGCCTCAGACAGAGCACTGAGCCTCAGACCGCGCACTGAGCCTCAGAGAGGGCACTGAGCCTCAGACAGAGCACTGAGCCTCAGACAGAGCACTCAGCCTCAGAGAGAGCATTCAGCCTCAGAGAGAACACTGAGCCTCAGACAGAGCACTGAGCCTCAGAGAGAGCACTGAGCCTCCGACAGAGCACTGAGCCTCAGAGAGAGCACTGAGCCTCCGACAGAGCACTGAGCCTCAGAGAGAACACTGAGCGTCAGACAGAGCACTGAGCCTCCGACAGAGCACTGAGCCTCAGAGAGAGCATTCAGCCTCAGAGAGAACAGAGAGCCTCAGACCACGCACTGAGCCTCCGACAGAGCACTGAGCCTCAGAGAGAGCATTGAGCCTCAGACAGAACACTGAGCCTCAGAGAGAACACTGAGCCTCAGAGAGAACACAGAGCCTTAGAAAGAGCACCGAGCCTCACAGAAAGCACTGAGTCTCCGACAGAGCACTGAGCCTCCGACAGAGCACTGAGCCTCAGAGAGAGCACTGAGCCTCAGAGAGAGCACTGAGCCTCAGACAGAACACTGAGCCTCAGAGACAGAACTGAGCCTCAGACAGAGCACTGAGCATCCGACAGAGCACTGAGCCTCAGAGAGAGCATTGAGCCTCAGACAGAACACTGAGCCTCAGAGAGAACACTGAGCCTCAGAGAGAACACAGAGCCTTAGAAAGAGCACCGAGCCTCACAGAAAGCACTGAGTCTCCGACAGAGCACTGAGCCTCCGACAGAGCACTGAGCCTCAGAGAGAGCATTCAGCCTCAGAGAGAACACTGAGCCTCAGACAGAGCACTGGGCCTCCGACAGAGCACTGAGCCTCCGACAGAGCACTGAGCCTCTGACAGAGCACTGAGCCTCAGAGAGAGCATTCAGCCTCAGAGAGGTCACTGAGCCTCAGACCGCGCACTGAGCCTCAGAGAGAGCACTGAGCCTCCGATAGAGCACTGAGCCTCAGATAGAACACAGAGCCTCAGAGAGAGCACTGAGCCTCAGACAGAGCACTCAGCCTCCGACAGAGCCCTGAGCCTCAGACAGAGCACTGAGCCTCCGACAGAGCACTCAGAATCCGACAGAGCACTGAGCCTCCGAGAGAACACTGAGCCTCAGAGAGAGCACTGAGCCTCCGACAGAGCACTGAGCCTCAGAGAGAACACTGAGCCTCAGAGAGAGCACTGAGCCTCAAAGAGAGCATTGAGCCGCAAAGAGAGAGCACTGAGCCTCAAAGAGAGCACTGAGCCTCAAAGAGAGAGCACTGAGCCTCAGACAGAGCACTGAGCCTCAGACAGAGCACTGAGCCTCCGACAGAGCACTGAGCCTCAGAGAGAGACCTGGGCCTCCGACAGAGCACTGAGCCTCAGAGAGAACACTGAGCCTCAGACAGAGCACTGAGCCTCAGAGAGAGCACTGAGCCTCCGACAGAGCACTGAGCCTCAGAGAGAGCACTGAGCCTCCGACAGAGCACTGAGCCTCAGAGAGAACACTGAGCGTCAGACAGAGCACTGAGCCTCCGACAGAGCACTGAGCCTCAGAGAGAGCATTCAGCCTCAGAGAGAACAGAGAGCCTCAGACCGCGCACTGAGCCTCCGACAGAGCACTGAGCCTCAGAGAGAGCATTGAGCCTCAGACAGAACACTGAGCCTCAGAGAGAACACTGAGCCTCAGAGAGAAGACAGAGCCTTAGAAAGAGCACCGAGCCTCACAGAAAGCACTGAGTCTCCGACAGAGCACTGAGCCTCCGACAGAGCACTGAGCCTCAGAGAGAGCACTGAGCCTCAGAGAGAGCACTGAGCCTCAGACAGAACACTGAGCCTCAGAGAGAGAACTGAGCCTCAGACAGAGCACCGAGCATCCGACAGAGCACTGAGCCTCTGACAGAGCACTGAGCCTCAGAGAGAGCATTCAGCCTCAGAGAGAACACTGAGCCTCAGACAGAGCACTGAGCCTCCGACAGAGCACTGAGCCTCCGACAGAGCACTGAGCCTCAGAGAGAGCATTCAGCCTCAGAGAGGTCACTGAGCCTCAGACCGCGCACTGAGCCTCAGAGAGAGCACTGAGCCTCCGATAGAGCACTGAGCCTCAGATAGAACACAGAGCCTCAGAGAGAGCACTGAGCCTCCGACAGAGCACTCAGAATCCGACAGAGCACTGAGCCTCCGAGAGAACACTGAGCCTCAGAGAGAGCACTGAGCCTCCGACAGAGCACTGAGCCTCAGAGAGAACACTGAGCCTCAGAGAGAGCACTGAGCCTCAAAGAGAGCATTGAGCCGCAAAGAGAGAGCACTGAGCCTCAAATAGAGCACTGACCCTCAAAGAGAGAGCACTGAGCCTCAGACAGAGCACTGAGCCTCAGAGAGAACACTGAGCCTCAGAGAGAGCACTGAGCCTCAGAGAGAGCACTGAGCCTCCGACAGAACACTGAGCCTCAGAGAGAACACTGAGCCTCAGAGAGAACACTGAGCCTCAGAGAGAACACTGAGCCTCAGAGAGAGCACCGAGCCTCCGACAGAACACTGAGCCTCAGAGAGAACACTCAGCCTCAGAGAGAGCACTGAGCCTCCGACAGAGCACTGAGCCTCAGAGAGAACACTGAGCCTCAGAGAGAACACTGAGCCTCAGAGAGAACACTGAGCCTCAGAGAGAGCACTGTGCCTCAAAGAGAGCACTGAGCCTCAAAGAGAGAGCACTGAGCCTCAGACAGAGCACTGAGCCTCAGAGAGAGCACTGAGCCTCCGACAGAGCACTGAGCCTCAGAGAGAGCATTCAGCCTCAGAGAGAACACTGAGCCTCAGACAGAACACTGAGCCTCAGAGAGAGCATTGAGCCTCCGACAGAGCACTGAGCCTCAGAGAGAGCACTGAGCCTCCGACAGAACACTGAGCCTCAGAGAGAACACTGAGCCTCAGAGAGAGCACTGAGCCTCCGACAGAGCACTGAGCCTCAGAGAGAGCATTCAGCCTCAGAGAGAGCATTCAGCCTCAGAGAGAACACTGAGCCTCAGACAGAGCATTGAGCCTCCGACAGAGCACTGAGCCTCAGACAGAACACTGAGCCACAGAGAGAGCACTGAGCCTCCGACAGAGCACTGAGCCTCAGACAGAGCACTGAGCCTCAGAGGGAGCACTGAGCCTCAGAGAGAACACTGAACCTCAGAGAGAACACTGAGCCTCAGAGAGAGCACTGAGCCTCCGACAGAGCACTGAGCCTCAGACAGAACACTGAGCCTCCGACAGAGCACTGAGCCTCAGAGAGAACACTGAGCCTCAGACAGAACACTGAGCCTCAGAGAGAGGACTGAGCCTCAGACAGAGCACTCAGCCTCCGACAGAGCCCTGAGCCTCAGACAGAGCGCTGAGCCTCCGACAGAGCACTGAGCCTCAGAGAGAGTACTGAGCCTCAGACAGAGCACTGAGCCTCCGACAGAGCACTGAGCCTCCGACAGAGCACTGAGCCTCCGAGAGGACACTGAGCCTCAGAGAGAGCATTGAGCCTCCGACAGAGCACTGAGCCTCAGAGAGAGCACTGTGCCTCAAAGAGAGCACTGAGCCTCAAAGAGAGAGCACTGAGCCTCAAAGAGAGCACTGAGCCTCAAAGAGAGAGCACTGAGCCTTAGACAGAGCACTGAGCCTCCGACAGAGCACTGAGCCTCAGAGAGAGCACTGAGCCGCAAACAGAGCACTGAGCCTCAGACAGAGCACTGAGCCTCAGACCGCGCACTGAGCCTCAGAGAGAGCACTGAGCCTCAGACAGAGCACTGAGCCTCAGACAGAGCACTCAGCCTCAGAGAGAGCATTCAGCCTCAGAGAGAACACTGAGCCTCAGACCGCGCACTGAGCCTCAGAGAGAGCACTGAGCCTCCGACAGAGCACTGAGCCTCAGAGAGAGCATTGAGCCTCAGACAGAGCACTGAGCCTCCGACAGAGCACTGAGCCTCCGACACAGCACTGGGCCTTAGAGAGAGCACTGAGCCTCCGAGAGAGCACTGAGCCTCCGACAGAGCACTGAGCCTCCGACAGAGCACTGGGCCTCAGAGAGAGCACTGAGCCTCAGACCGCGCACTGAGCCTCAGAGAGAGCACTGAACCTCAGACAGAGCACTGAGCCTCAGAGAGAGCATTCAGCCTCAGAGAGAACACTGAGCCTCAGACCGCGCACTGAGCCTCAGAGAGAGCACTGAGCCTCCGACAGAGCACTGAGCCTCAGAGAGAGCATTGAGCCTCAGACAGAGCACTGAGCCTCCGACAGAGCACTGGGCCTCAGAGAGAGCACTGAGCCTCCGAGAGAGCACTGAGCCTCCGACAGAGCTCTGAGCCTCCGACAGAGCACTGAGCCTCAGAGAGAACAATGCGCCTCAGAGAGAACACTGAGCCTCAGACAGAACACTGAGCCTCAGACAGAGCACTGAGCCTCAGAGAGAGCACTGAGCCTCAGACAGAACACTGAGACTCCGACAGAACACTGAGCCTCAGAGAGAACACCGAGCCTCAGACAGAACACTGAGCCTCAGAGAGAGCACTGAGCCTCAGACAGAACACTGAGCCTCAGAGAGAGCACTGAGCCTCAGGCAGAGCACTCAGCCTCCGACAGAGCCCTGAGCCTCAGACAGAGCACTGAGCCTCCGACAGAGCACTGAGCCTCAGAGAGAACACTGAGCCTCAGACAGAACACTGAGCCTCAGAGAGAGCACTGAGCCTCAGGCAGAGCACTCAGCCTCCGACAGAGCCCTGAGCCTCAGACAGAGCACTGAGCCTCAGAGAGAGCATTCAGCCTCAGAGAGAGCACTGAGCCTCAGACCGCGCACTGAGCCTCAGAGAGAGCACTGAGCCTCCGACAGAGCACTGAGCCTCCGACAGAGCACTGAGCCTCAGAGAGAGCATTCAGCCTCAGAGAGAACACTGAGCCTCAAAGAGAGCACTGAGCCTCAGAGAGAGCACTGAGCATCCGACAGAGCACTGAGCCGCAGAGAGAGCACTGAGCCTCCGACAGAGCACTGAGCCTCAGAGAGAACACTGAGCCTCAGACAGAACACTGAGCCTCAGAGAGAGGACTGAGCCTCAGACAGAGCACTCAGCCTCCGACAGAGCCCTGCGCCTCAGACAGAGCGCTGAGCCTCCGACAGAGCACTGAGCCTCAGAGAGAGCACTGAGCCTCAGACAGAGCACTGAGCCTCCGACAGAGCACTGAGCCTCCGACAGAGCACTGAGCCTCCGAGAGGACACTGAGCCTCAGAGAGAGCATTGAGCCTCCGACAGAGCACTGAGCCTCAGAGAGAGCACTGTGCCTCAAAGAGAGCACTGAGCCTCAAAGAGAGAGCACTGAGCCTCAAAGAGAGCACTGAGCCTCAAAGAGAGAGCACTGAGCCTTAGACAGAGCACTGAGCCTCCGACAGAGCACTGAGCCTCAGAGAGAGCACTGAGCCGCAGACAGAGCACTGAGCCTCCGACAGAGCACTGAGCCTCAGACCGCGCACTGAGCCTCAGAGAGAGCACTGAGCCTCAGACAGAGCACTGAGCCTCAGACAGAGCACTCAGCCTCAGAGAGAGCATTCAGCCTCAGAGAGAACACTGAGCCTCAGACCGCGCACTGAGCCTCAGAGAGAGCACTGAGCCTCCGACAGAGCATTGAGCCTCAGAGAGAGCATTGAGCCTCAGACAGAGCACTGAGCCTCCGACAGAGCACTGAGCCTCCGACACAGCACTGGGCCTCAGAGAGAGCACTGAGCCTCCGAGAGAGCACTGAGCCTCCGACAGAGCACTGAGCCTCCGACAGAGCACTGGGCCTCAGAGAGAGCACTGAGCCTCAGACCGCGCACTGAGCCTCAGAGAGAGCACTGAGCCTCAGACAGAGCACTGAGCCTCAGAGAGAGCATTCAGCCTCAGAGAGAACACTGAGCCTCAGACCGCGCACTGAGCCTCAGAGAGAGCACTGAGCCTCCGACAGAGCACTGAGCCTCAGAGAGAGCATTGAGCCTCAGACAGAGCACTGAGCCTCCGACAGAGCACTGGGCCTCAGAGAGAGCACTGAGCCTCCGAGAGAGCACTGAGCCTCCGACAGAGCTCTGAGCCTCCGACAGAGCACTGAGCCTCAGAGAGAACACTGCGCCTCAGAGAGAACACTGAGCCTCAGACAGAACACTGAGCCTCAGAGAGAGCACTGAGCCTCAGAGAGAGTACTGAGCCTCCGACAGAGCACTGAGCCTCCGAAAGAGCACTGAGCCTCAGAGAGATCATTCAGCCTCAGAGTGAACACTGAGCCTCAGACCGCGCACTGACTGAGCCTCAGACAGAGCACTGAGCCTCAGAGAGAGCACTGAGCCTCAGACAGAACACTGAGACTCCGACAGAACACTGAGCCTCAGAGAGAACACCGAGCCTCAGACAGAACACTGAGCCTCAGAGAGAGCACTGAGCCTCAGAGAGAGCACTGAGCCTCAGACAGAACACTGAGCCTCAGACAGAACACTGAGCCTCAGAGAGAACACCGAGCCTCAGACAGAACACTGAGCCTCAGAGAGAGCACTGAGCCTCCGACAGAGCACTGAGCCTCAGAGAGAGCACTGGGCCTCCGACAGAGCACTGAGCCTCAGAGAGAACACTGAGCCTCAGAGAGAACACTGAGCGTCAGACAGAGCACTGAGCCTCCGACAGAGCACTGAGCCTCAGAGAGAGCATTCAGCCTCAGAGAGAACAGAGAGCCTCAGACCGCGCACTGAGCCTCCGACAGAGCACTGAGCCTCAGAGAGAGCATTGAGCCTCAGACAGAACACTGAGCCTCAGAGAGAACACTGAGCCTCAGAGAGAGCACAGAGCCTTAGAAAGAGCACCGAGCCTCACAGAAAGCACTGAGTCTCCGACAGAGCACTGAGCCTCCGACAGAGCACTGAGCCTCAGAGAGAGCACTGAGCCTCAGAGAGAGCACTGAGCCTCAGACAGAACACTGAGCCTCCGACAGAGCACTGAGCCTCAGAGAGAGCATTGAGCCTCAGACAGAGCACTGAGCCTCCGACAGAGCACTGGGCCTCAGAGAGAGCACTGAGCCTCCGAGAGAGCACTGAGCCTCCGACAGAGCTCTGAGCCTCCGACAGAGCACTGAGCCTCAGAGAGAACAATGCGCCTCAGAGAGAACACTGAGCCTCAGACAGAACACTGAGCCTCAGACAGAGCACTGAGCCTCAGAGAGAGCACTGAGCCTCAGACAGAACACTGAGACTCCGACAGAACACTGAGCCTCAGAGAGAACACCGAGCCTCAGACAGAACACTGAGCCTCAGAGAGAGCACTGAGCCTCAGACAGAACACTGAGCCTCAGAGAGAGCACTGAGCCTCAGGCAGAGCACTCAGCCTCCGACAGAGCCCTGAGCCTCCGACAGAGCACTGAGCCTCAGAGAGAACACTGAGCCTCAGACAGAACACTGAGCCTCAGAGAGAGCACTGAGCCTCAGGCAGAGCACTCAGCCTCCGACAGAGCCCTGAGCCTCAGACAGAGCACTGAGCCTCAGAGAGAGCATTCAGCCTCAGAGAGAACACTGAGCCTCAGACCGCGCACTGAGCCTCAGAGAGAGCACTGAGCCTCCGACAGAGCACTGAGCCTCCGACAGAGCACTGAGCCTCAGAGAGAGCATTCAGCCTCAGAGAGAACACTGAGCCTCAAAGAGAGCACTGAGCCTCAGAGAGAGCACTGAGCATCCGACAGAGCACTGAGCCGCAGAGAGAGCACTGAGCCTCCGACAGAGCACTGAGCCTCAGAGAGAACACTGAGCCTCAGACAGAACACTGAGCCTCAGAGAGAGGACTGAGCCTCAGACAGAGCACTCAGCCTCCGACAGAGCCCTGAGCCTCAGACAGAGCGCTGAGCCTCCGACAGAGCACTGAGCCTCAGAGAGAGCACTGAGCCTCAGACAGAGCACTGAGCCTCCGACAGAGCACTGAGCCTCCGACAGAGCACTGAGCCTCCGAGAGGACACTGAGCCTCAGAGAGAGCATTGAGCCTCCGACAGAGCACTGAGCCTCAGAGAGAGCACTGTGCCTCAAAGAGAGCACTGAGCCTCAAAGAGAGAGCACTGAGCCTCAAAGAGAGCACTGAGCCTCAAAGAGAGAGCACTGAGCCTTAGACAGAGCACTGAGCCTCCGACAGAGCACTGAGCCTCAGAGAGAGCACTGAGCCGCAGACAGAGCACTGAGCCTCAGACAGAGCACTGAGCCTCAGACCGCGCACTGAGCCTCAGAGAGAGCACTGAGCCTCAGACAGAGCACTGAGCCTCAGACAGAGCACTCAGCCTCAGAGAGAGCATTCAGCCTCAGAGAGAACACTGAGCCTCAGACCGAGCACTGAGCCTCAGAGAGAGCACTGAGCCTCCGACAGAGCATTGAGCCTCAGAGAGAGCATTGAGCCTCAGACAGAGCACTGAGCCTCCGACAGAGCACTGAGCCTCCGACACAGCACTGGGCCTCAGAGAGAGCACTGAGCCTCCGAGAGAGCACTGAGCCTCCGACAGAGCACTGAGCCTCCGACAGAGCACTGGGCCTCAGAGAGAGCACTGAGCCTCAGACCGCGCACTGAGCCTCAGAGAGAGCACTGAGCCTCAGACAGAGCACTGAGCCTCAGAGAGAGCATTCAGCCTCAGAGAGAACACTGAGCCTCAGACCGCGCACTGAGCCTCAGAGAGTGCACTGAGCCTCCGACAGAGCACTGAGCCTCAGAGAGAGCATTGAGCCTCAGACAGAGCACTGAGCCTCCGACAGAGCACTGGGCCTCAGAGAGAGCACTGAGCCTCCGAGAGAGCACTGAGCCTCCGACAGAGCTCTGAGCCTCCGACAGAGCACTGAGCCTCAGAGAAAACTATGCGCCTCAGAGAGAACACTGAGCCTCAGACAGAACACTGAGCCTCAGAGAGAGCACTGAGCCTCAGAGAGAGTACTGAGCCTCCGACAGAGCACTGAGCCTCCGAAAGAGCACTGAGCCTCAGAGAGAGCACTGAGCCTCCGACAGAGCACTGAGCCTCAGAGAGAGCATTGAGCCTCAGACAGAGCACTGAGCCTCCGACAGAGCACTGGGCCTCAGAGAGAGCACTGAGCCTCCGAGAGAGCACTGAGCCTCCGACAGAGCTCTGAGCCTCCGACAGAGCACTGAGCCTCAGAGAGAACACTGCGCCTCAGAGAGAACACTGAGCCTCAGAGAGAGCACTGAGCCTCAGACAGAGCACTGAGCCTCAGACAGAGCACTCAGCCTCAGAGAGAGCATTCAGCCTCAGAGAGAACACTGAGCCTCAGACCGCGCACTGAGCCTCAGAGAGAGCACTGAGCCTCCGACAGAGCATTGAGCCTCAGAGAGAGCATTGAGCCTCAGACAGAGCACTGAGCCTCCGACAGAGCACTGAGCCTCCGACACAGCACTGGGCCTCAGAGAGAGCACTGAGCCTCCGAGAGAGCACTGAGCCTCCGACAGAGCACTGAGCCTCCGACAGAGCACTGGGCCTCAGAGAGAGCACTGAGCCTCAGACCGCGCACTGAGCCTCAGAGAGAGCACTGAGCCTCAGACAGAGCACTGAGCCTCAGAGAGAGCATTCAGCCTCAGAGAGAACACTGAGCCTCAGACCGCGCACTGAGCCTCAGAGAGAGCACTGAGCCTCCGACAGAGCACTGAGCCTCAGAGAGAGCATTGAGCCTCAGACAGAGCACTGAGCCTCCGACAGAGCACTGGGCCTCAGAGAGAGCACTGAGCCTCCGAGAGAGCACTGAGCCTCCGACAGAGCTCTGAGCCTCCGACAGAGCACTGAGCCTCAGAGAGAACACTGCGCCTCAGAGAGAACACTGAGCCTCAGACAGAACACTGAGCCTCAGAGAGAGCACTGAGCCTCAGAGAGAGTACTGAGCCTCCGACAGAGCACTGAGCCTCCGAAAGAGCACTGAGCCTCAGAGAGATCATTCAGCCTCAGAGTGAACACTGAGCCTCAGACCGCGCACTGACTGAGCCTCAGACAGAGCACTGAGCCTCAGAGAGAGCACTGAGCCTCAGACAGAACACTGAGACTCCGACAGAACACTGAGCCTCAGAGAGAACACCGAGCCTCAGACAGAACACTGAGCCTCAGAGAGAGCACTGAGCCTCAGAGAGAGCACTGAGCCTCAGACAGAACACTGAGCCTCCGACAGAACACTGAGCCTCAGAGAGAACACCGAGCCTCAGACAGAACACTGAGCCTCAGAGAGAGCACTGAGCCTCCGACAGAGCACTGAGCCTCAGAGAGAGCACTGGGCCTCCGACAGAGCACTGAGCCTCAGAGAGAACACTGAGCCTCAGAGAGAACACTGAGCGTCAGACAGAGCACTGAGCCTCCGACAGAGCACTGAGCCTCAGAGAGAGCATTCAGCCTCAGAGAGAACAGAGAGCCTCAGACCGCGCACTGAGCCTCCGACAGAGCACTGAGCCTCAGAGAGAGCATTGAGCCTCCGACAGAGCACTGAGCCTCAGAGAGAACACTGAGCCTCAGAGAGAGCACTGAGCCTCAAAGAGAGCATTGAGCCGCAAAGAGAGAGCACTGAGCCTCAAAGAGAGCACTGAGCCTCAAAGAGAGAGCACTGAGCCTCAGACAGAGCACTGAGCCTCAGACAGAGCACTGAGCCTCCGACAGAGCACTGAGCCTCAGAGAGAGCACTGGGCCTCCGACAGAGCACTGAGCCTCAGAGAGAACACTGAGCCTCAGACAGAGCACTGAGCCTCAGAGAGAGCACTGAGCCTCCGACAGAGCACTGAGCCTCAGAGAGAGCACTGAGCCTCCGACAGAGCACTGAGCCTCAGAGAGAACACTGAGCGTCAGACAGAGCACTGAGCCTCCGACAGAGCACTGAGCCTCAGAGAGAGCATTCAGCCTCAGAGAGAACAGAGAGCCTCAGACCGCGCACTGAGCCTCCGACAGAGCACTGAGCCTCAGAGAGAGCATTGAGCCTCAGACAGAACACTGAGCCTCAGAGAGAACACTGAGCCTCAGAGAGAAGACAGAGCCTTAGAAAGAGCACCGAGCCTCACAGAAAGCACTGAGCCTCCGACAGAGCACTGAGCCTCAGAGAGAGCACTGAGCCTCAGAGAGAGCACTGAGCCTCAGACAGAACACTGAGCCTCAGAGAGAGAACTGAGCCTCAGACAGAGCACTGAGCATCCGACAGAGCACTGAGCCTCTGACAGAGCACTGAGCCTCAGAGAGAGCATTCAGCCTCAGAGAGAACACTGAGCCTCAGACAGAGCACTGAGCCTCCGACAGAGCACTGAGCCTCCGACAGAGCACTGAGCCTCAGAGAGAGCATTCAGCCTCAGAGAGGTCACTGAGCCTCAGACCGCGCACTGAGCCTCAGAGAGAGCACTGAGCCTCCGATAGAGCACTGAGCCTCAGATAGAACACAGAGCCTCAGAGAGAGCACTGAGCCTCAGACAGAGCACTCAGCCTCCGACAGAGCCCTGAGCCTCAGACAGAGCACTGAGCCTCCGACAGAGCACTCAGAATCCGACAGAGCACTGAGCCTCCGAGAGAACACTGAGCCTCAGAGAGAGCACTGAGCCTCCGACAGAGCACTGAGCCTCAGAGAGAACACTGAGCCTCAGAGAGAACACTGAGCCTCAGAGAGAGCACTGAGCCTCAGAGAGAGCACTGAGCCTCCGACAGAACACTGAGCCTCAGAGAGAACACTGAGCCTCAGAGAGAGCACCGAGCCTCCGACAGAACACTGAGCCTCAGAGAGAACACTCAGCCTCAGAGAGAGCACTGAGCCTCCGACAGAGCACTGAGCCTCAGAGAGAACACTGAGCCTCAGAGAGAACACTGAGCCTCAGAGAGAGCACTGTGCCTCAAAGAGAGCACTGAGCCTCAAAGAGAGAGCACTGAGCCTCAGACAGAGCACTGAGCCTCAGAGAGAGCACTGAGCCTCCGACAGAGCACTGAGCCTCAGAGAGAGCATTCAGCCTCAGAGAGAACACTGAGCCTCAGACAGAACACTGAGCCTCAGAGAGAGCATTGAGCCTCCGACAGAGCACTGAGCCTCAGAGAGAGCACTGAGCCTCCGACAGAACACTGAGCCTCAGAGAGAACACTGAGCCTCAGAGAGAGCACTGAGCCTCCGACAGAGCACTGAGCCTCAGAGAGAGCATTCAGCCTCAGAGAGAGCATTCAGCCTCAGAGAGAACACTGAGCCTCAGACAGAGCATTGAGCCTCCGACAGAGCACTGAGCCTCAGACAGAACACTGAGCCACAGAGAGAGCACTGAGCCTCCGACAGAGCACTGAGCCTCAGACAGAACACTGAGCCTCAGAGGGAGCACTGAGCCTCAGAGAGAACACTGAACCTCAGAGAGAACACTGAGCCTCAGAGAGAGCGCTGAGCCTCCGACAGAGCACTGAGCATCAGACAGAACACTGAGCCTCCGACAGAGCACTGAGCCTCAGAGAGAACACTGAGCCTCAGAGAGAGCACTGAGCCTCCGACAGAGCACTGAGCCTCAGACAGAGCACTGAGCCTCCGACAGAGCACTGCACCTCAGAGAGAGCATTGAGCTGCAGACAGAGCACTGAGCCTCAGAGAGAGCACTGAGCCTCAGAGAGAACACTGAGCCTCAGAGAGAGCACTGAGCGTCCGACAGAGCACTGAGCCTCAGAGAGAGCATTCAGCCTCAGAGAGAACACTGAGCCTCAGACAGAACACTGAGCCTCAGAGAGAGCATTGAGCCTCAGACAGAGCACTGAGCCTCCGACAGAGCACTGAGCCTCCGACAGAGCACTGGGCCTCAGAGAGAGCACTGGGCCTCAGAGAGAGCACTGAGCCTCAGAGAGAACACTGAGCCTCAGAGAGAGCATTCAGCCTCAGAGAGAGCACTGAGCCTCAGAGAGAGCACTCAGCCTCAGAGAGAGCACTGAGCCTCAGACAGAGCACTGAGCCTCCGACAGTGCACTGAGCCTCCGACAGAGCACTGAGCCTCCGACAGAGCACTGAGCCTCAGAGAGAGCACTGAGCCTCAGGCAGAGCACTGAGCCTCCGACAGAGCACTGAGTCTCCGACAAAGCACTGAGCCTCAGAGAGAGCACTGAGCCTCCGACAAAGCACTGAGCCTCAGAGAGAACACTGAGCCTCAGACAGAACACTGAGCCTCAGAGAGAGCACTGAGCCTCCGACAGAGCACTGAGCCTCCGACAGAGCACTGAGCCTCAGAGCGAGCACTGAGCCTCCGACAGAGCACTGAGCCTCAGAGAGAGCACTGAGCCTCAGGCAGAGCACTGAGCCTCCGACAGATCACTGAGTCTCCGACAAAGCACTGAGCCTCAGAGGGAGCACTGAGCCTCCGACAAAGCACTGAGCCTCAGAGAGAACACTGAGCCTCAGACAAAACACTGAGCCTCAGAGAGAGCACTGAGCCTACGACAGAGCACTGAGCCTCCGACAGAGCACTGAGCCTCAGAGCGAGCACTGAGCCTCCGACAGAGCACTGAGCCTCAGAGAGTGCACTGAGCCTCCGACAGAACACTGAGCCTCAGAGAGAGCACTGAGCCTCAGAGAGAGCACTCAGCCTCCGACAGAGCACTGAGCCTCAGAGAGAGCACTGAGCCTTAGTGAGAGCACTGAGCCTCAGAGAGAGCATTGAGCCTCAGAGAGAACACTGAGCCTCCGACAGAGCACTGAGCCTCAGACAGAGCACTGAGCCTCAGAGAGAGCACTGAGCCTCCGACAGAGCACTGAGCCTCCGACAGAGCACTGAGCCTCCGACAGAGCACTGAGCCTCAGAGAGATCACTGAGCCTCCGACAGAGCACTGAGCCTCCGACAGAGCACTGAGCCTCAGAGAGATCACTGAGCCTCCGACAGAGCACTGAGCCTCAGAGAGAGCATTCAGCCTCAGAGAGAACACTGAGCCTCAGACAGAATACTGAGCCTCAGAGAGAGCACTGAGCCTGAGAGAGCACTGAGCCTCAGACAGAGCACTGAGCCTCAGAGAGAGCACTGAGCCTCAGACAGAGCACTGAGCCTCAAAGAGAGCACTGAGCCGCAAAGAGAGAGCACTGAGCCTCAAAGAGAGCACTGAGCCTCAAAGAGAGAGCACTGAGCCTCAGACAGAGCACTGAGCCTCAGAAAGAACACTGAGCCTCAGAGAGAGCACTGAGCCTCAGGGAGAGCACTGAGCCTCCGACAGAACACTGAGCCTCAGAGAGGCCACTGAGCCTCAGAGAGAACACTGAGCCTCAGAGAGAGCACTGAGCCTGCGACAGAACACTGAGCCTCAGAGAGAACACTCAGCCTCAGAGAGAGCACTGAGCCTCCGACAGAGCACTGAGCCTCAGAGAGAACACTGAGCCTCAGAGAGAACACTGAGCCTCAGAGAGAGCACTGTGCCTCAAAGAGAGCACTGAGCCTCAAAGAGAGAGCACTGAGCCTCAGACAGAGCACTGAGCCTCAGAGAGAGCACTGAGCCTCCGACAGAGCACTGAGCCTCAGAGAGAGCATTCAGCCTCCGACAGAGCACTGAGCCTCAGACAGAGCACTGAGCCTCAGAGAGAACACTGAGCCTCAGACAGAACACTGAGCCTCAGACAGAACACTGAGCCTCAGAGAGAGCACTGAGCCTCCGACAGAACACTGAGCCTCTCACAGAGCACTGAGCCTCAGAGAGAGCACCGAGCCTCCGACAGAGCACTGAGCCTCCGACAAAGCACTGAGCCGCAGAGAGAGCACTGAGCCTCCGACAAAGCACTGAGCCTCAGACAGAGCACTGAGCCTCCGACAGAACACTGAGCCTCAGAGAGAACACTGAGCCTCAGAGAGAGCACTGAGCCTCCGACAGAGCACTGAGCCTCAGAGAGAACACTGAGCCTCAGAGAGAACACTGAGCCTCAGAGAGAGCACTGTGCCTCAAAGAGAGCACTGAGCCTCCGACAGAACACTGAGCCTCAGAGAGAGCACTGAGCCTCCGAGAGAGCACTGAGCCTCAGGCAGAGCACTGAGCCTCAGAGAGAACACTGAGCCTCAGAGAGAGCACTGAGCCTCCGACAGAGCACTGAGCCTCCTACAGAGCACTGAGCCTCAGAGCGAGCACCGAGCCTCCGACAGAGCACTGAGCCTCAGAGAGTGCACTCAGCCTCCGACAGAGCACTGAGCCTCAGAGAGAGCACTGAGCCTCAGAGACAGCACTGAGCCTCAGAGAGAGCATTGAGCCTCAGAGAGAACACTGAGCCTCCGACAGAGCACTGAGCCTCAGAGAGATCACTGAGCCTCCGACAGAGCACTGAGCCTCAGAGAGAGCATTCAGCCTCAGAGAGAACACTGAGCCTCAGAGAGAGCTCTGAGCCTGAGAGAGAGCACTGAGCCTCAGACAGAGCACTGAGCCTCCGACAGAGCACTGAGCCTCAGACAGAGCACTGAGCCTCAGAGAGAACACTGAGCCTCAGACAGAGCACTGAGCCTCAGAGAGAACACTGAGCGTCAGAGAGAGCATTCAGCCTCCGACAGAGCACTGAGCCTCAGAGAGAACACTGAGCCTCAGAGAGAACACTGAGCCTCAGAGAGAGCACTGAGCCTCCGACAGAGCACTGAGCCTCAGACAGCGCACTGAGCCTCAGAGAGAGCACTGGGCCTCAGAGAGAGCACTGAGCCTCCGACAGAGCACTGAGCCTCAGAGAGAGCACTGAGCCTCCGAGAGAGCACTGAGCCTCCGACAGAACACTGAGCCTCCGACAGAACACTGAGCCTCAGAGAGAGCACTGAGCCTCCGACAGAGCACTGAGCCTCAGAGAGAACACTGAGCCTCAGACAGAACACCGAGCCTCCGACAGAGCACTGAGCCTCCGACAGAGCACTGAGCCTCAGAGAGAACACTGAGCCTCAGACAGAACACTGAGCCTCAGAGAGAGCACTGAGCCTCCGACAGAGCACTGAGCCTCCGACAGAGCACTGAGCCTCAGAGAGAACACAGCCTCAGAGAGAACACTGAGCCTCAGAGAGAGCACTGAGCCTCAAAGAGAGAGCACTGAGTCTCCGACAGAGCACTGAGCCTCAGAGCGAGCACTGAGCCTCCGACAGAGCACTGAGCCTCAGAGAGAGCACTGAGCCTCCGACAGAACACTGAGCCTCAGAGAGAGCACTGAGCCTCAGAGAGAGCACTCAGCCTCCGACAGAGCACTGAGCCTCAGAGAGAGCACTGAGCCTCAGAGACAGCACTGAGCCTCAGAGAGACCATTGAGCCTCAGGGAGAACATTGAGCCTCCGACAGAGCACTGAGCCTCCGACAGAGCATTGAGCCTCAGACAGAGCACTGAGCCTCAGAGAGAACACTGAGCCTCAGACAGAGCACTGAGCCTCAGAGAGAACACTGAGCCTCAGAGAGAGCATTCAGCCTCCGACAGAGCACTCAGCCTCAGAGAGAGCACTGAGCCTCAGACAGAGCACTGAGCCTCAGAGAGAGCACTGAGCCTCCGACAGAGCACTGAGCCTCCGACAGAGCACTGAGCCTCCGACAGTGCACTGAGCCTCCGACAGAGCACTGAGCCTCCGACAGAGCACTGAGCCTCAGAGAGAGCACTGAGCCTCAGGCAGAGCACTGAGCCTCCGACAGAGCACTGAGTCTCCGACAAAGCACTGAGCCTCAGAGAGAGCACTGAGCCTCCGACAAAGCACTGAGCCTCAGAGAGAACACTGAGCCTCAGACAGAACACTGAGCCTCAGAGAGAGCACTGAGCCTCCGACAGAGCACTGAGCCTCCGACAGAGCACTGAGCCTCAGAGCGAGCACTGAGCCTCCGACAGAGCACTGAGCCTCAGAGAGAGCACTGAGCCTCAGGCAGAGCACTGAGCCTCCGACAGATCACTGAGTCTCCGACAAAGCACTGAGCCTCAGAGGGAGCACTGAGCCTCCGACAAAGCACTGAGCCTCAGAGAGAACACTGAGCCTCAGACAAAACACTGAGCCTCAGAGAGAGCACTGAGCCTACGACAGAGCACTGAGCCTCCGACAGAGCACTGAGCCTCAGAGCGAGCACTGAGCCTCCGACAGAGCACTGAGCCTCAGAGAGTGCACTGAGCCTCCGACAGAACACTGAGCCTCAGAGAGAGCACTGAGCCTCAGAGAGAGCACTCAGCCTCCGACAGAGCACTGAGCCTCAGAGAGAGCACTGAGCCTTAGTGAGAGCACTGAGCCTCAGAGAGAGCATTGAGCCTCAGAGAGAACACTGAGCCTCCGACAGAGCACTGAGCCTCAGACAGAGCACTGAGCCTCAGAGAGAGCACTGAGCCTCCGACAGAGCACTGAGCCTCCGACAGAGCACTGAGCCTCCGACAGAGCACTGAGCCTCAGAGAGATCACTGAGCCTCCGACAGAGCACTGAGCCTCCGACAGAGCACTGAGCCTCAGAGAGATCACTGAGCCTCCGACAGAGCACTGAGCCTCAGAGAGAGCATTCAGCCTCAGAGAGAACACTGAGCCTCAGACAGAATACTGAGCCTCAGAGAGAGCACTGAGCCTGAGAGAGCACTGAGCCTCAGACAGAGCACTGAGCCTCAGAGAGAGCACTGAGCCTCAGACAGAGCACTGAGCCTCAAAGAGAGCACTGAGCCGCAAAGAGAGAGCACTGAGCCTCAAAGAGAGCACTGAGCCTCAAAGAGAGAGCACTGAGCCTCAGACAGAGCACTGAGCCTCAGAAAGAACACTGAGCCTCAGAGAGAGCACTGAGCCTCAGGGAGAGCACTGAGCCTCCGACAGAACACTGAGCCTCAGAGAGGACACTGAGCCTCAGAGAGAACACTGAGCCTCAGAGAGAGCACTGAGCCTGCGACAGAACACTGAGCCTCAGAGAGAACACTCAGCCTCAGAGAGAGCACTGAGCCTCCGACAGAGCACTGAGCCTCAGAGAGAACACTGAGCCTCAGAGAGAACACTGAGCCTCAGAGAGAGCACTGTGCCTCAAAGAGAGCACTGAGCCTCAAAGAGAGAGCACTGAGCCTCAGACAGAGCACTGAGCCTCAGAGAGAGCACTGAGCCTCCGACAGAGCACTGAGCCTCAGAGAGAGCATTCAGCCTCCGACAGAGCACTGAGCCTCAGACAGAGCACTGAGCCTCAGAGAGAACACTGAGCCTCAGACAGAACACTGAGCCTCAGACAGAACACTGAGCCTCAGAGAGAGCACTGAGCCTCCGACAGAACACTGAGCCTCTCACAGAGCACTGAGCCTCAGAGAGAGCACCGAGCCTCCGACAGAGCACTGAGCCTCCGACAAAGCACTGAGCCGCAGAGAGAGCACTGAGCCTCCGACAAAGCACTGAGCCTCAGACAGAGCACTGAGCCTCCGACAGAACACTGAGCCTCAGAGAGAACACTGAGCCTCAGAGAGAGCACTGAGCCTCCGACAGAGCACTGAGCCTCAGAGAGAACACTGAGCCTCAGAGAGAACACTGAGCCTCAGAGAGAGCACTGTGCCTCAAAGAGAGCACTGAGCCTCCGACAGAACACTGAGCCTCAGAGAGAGCACTGAGCCTCCGAGAGAGCACTGAGCCTCAGGCAGAGCACTGAGCCTCAGAGAGAACACTGAGCCTCAGAGAGAGCACTGAGCCTCCGACAGAGCACTGAGCCTCCTACAGAGCACTGAGCCTCAGAGCGAGCACCGAGCCTCCGACAGAGCACTGAGCCTCAGAGAGTGCACTCAGCCTCCGACAGAGCACTGAGCCTCAGAGAGAGCACTGAGCCTCAGAGACAGCACTGAGCCTCAGAGAGAGCATTGAGCCTCAGAGAGAACACTGAGCCTCCGACAGAGCACTGAGCCTCAGAGAGATCACTGAGCCTCCGACAGAGCACTGAGCCTCAGAGAGAGCATTCAGCCTCAGAGAGAACACTGAGCCTCAGAGAGAGCTCTGAGCCTGAGAGAGAGCACTGAGCCTCAGACAGAGCACTGAGCCTCCGACAGAGCACTGAGCCTCAGACAGAGCACTGAGCCTCAGAGAGAACACTGAGCCTCAGACAGAGCACTGAGCCTCAGAGAGAACACTGAGCGTCAGAGAGAGCATTCAGCCTCCGACAGAGCACTGAGCCTCAGAGAGAACACTGAGCCTCAGAGAGAACACTGAGCCTCAGAGAGAGCACTGAGCCTCCGACAGAGCACTGAGCCTCAGACAGCGCACTGAGCCTCAGAGAGAGCACTGGGCCTCAGAGAGAGCACTGAGCCTCCGACAGAGCACTGAGCCTCAGAGAGAGCACTGAGCCTCCGAGAGAGCACTGAGCCTCCGACAGAACACTGAGCCTCCGACAGAACACTGAGCCTCAGAGAGAGCACTGAGCCTCCGACAGAGCACTGAGCCTCAGAGAGAACACTGAGCCTCAGACAGAACACCGAGCCTCCGACAGAGCACTGAGCCTCCGACAGAGCACTGAGCCTCAGAGAGAGCACTGAGCCTCAGACAGAACACTGAGCCTCAGAGAGAGCACTGAGCCTCCGACAGAGCACTGAGCCTCCGACAGAGCACTGAGCCTCAGAGAGAACACAGCCTCAGAGAGAACACTGAGCCTCAGAGAGAGCACTGAGCCTCAAAGAGAGAGCACTGAGTCTCCGACAGAGCACTGAGCCTCAGAGCGAGCACTGAGCCTCCGACAGAGCACTGAGCCTCAGAGAGAGCACTGAGCCTCCGACAGAACACTGAGCCTCAGAGAGAGCACTGAGCCTCAGAGAGAGCACTCAGCCTCCGACAGAGCACTGAGCCTCAGAGAGAGCACTGAGCCTCAGAGACAGCACTGAGCCTCAGAGAGACCATTGAGCCTCAGGGAGAACATTGAGCCTCCGACAGAGCACTGAGCCTCCGACAGAGCATTGAGCCTCAGACAGAGCACTGAGCCTCAGAGAGAACACTGAGCCTCAGACAGAGCACTGAGCCTCAGAGAGAACACTGAGCCTCAGAGAGAGCATTCAGCCTCCGACAGAGCACTGAGCCTCAGAGAGAACACTGAGCCTCAGAGAGAATACTGAGCCTCAGAGAGAGCACTGAGCCTCCGACAGAGCACTGAGCCTCAGACAGAGCACTGAGCCTCAGAGAGAGCACTGGGCCTCAGAGAGAGCACTGAGCCTGAGAGAGAGCACTGAGCCTCAGACAGAGCACTGAGCCTCAGAGAGAGCACTGAGCCTCAGACAGAGCACTGAGCCTCAAAGAGAGCACTGAGCCGCAAAGAGAGAGCACTGAGCCTCAAAGAGAGCACTGAGCCTCAAAGAGAGAGCACTGAGCCTCAGACAGAGCACTGAGCCTCAGAGAGAACACTGAGCCTCAGAGAGAGCACTGAGCCTCAGAGAGAGCACTGAGCCTCCGACAGAACACTGAGCCTCAGAGAGAACACTGAGCCTCAGAGAGAACACTGAGCCTCAGATAGAGCACTGAGCCTCCGACAGAACACTGAGCCTCAGAGAGAACACTGAGCCTCAGAGAGAGCACTGAGCCTCCGACAGAGCACTGAGCCTCAGAGAGAACACTGAGCCTCAGAGAGAACACTGAGCCTCAGAGAGAGCACTGTGCCTCAAAGAGAGCACTGAGCATCAAAGAGAGAGCACTGAGCCTCAGACAGAGCACTGAGCCTCCGAGAGAGCACTGAGCCTCAGACAGAGTACTGAGCCTCAGAGAGAACACTGAGCCTCAGACAGAGCACTGAGCCTCAGAGAGAGCACTGAGCCTCCGACAGAGCACTGAGCCTCCTACAGAGCACTGAGCCTCAGAGCGAGCACCGAGCCTCCGACAGAGCACTGAGCCTCAGAGAGAGCACTGAGCCTCCGACAGAACACTGAGCCTCAGAGAGAGCACTGAGCCTCAGAGAGAGCACTCAGCCTCCGACAGAGCACTGAGCCTCAGAGAGAGCACTGAGCCTCAGAGACAGCACTGAGCCTCAGAGAGAGCATTGAGCCTCAGAGAGAACACTGAGCCTCCGACAGAGCACTGAGCCTCAGACAGAGCACTGAGTTTCCGACAGAGCACTGAGCCTCAGACAGAGCACTGAGCCTCAGAGAGAACACTGAGCCTCAGACAGAGCACTGAGCCTCCGACAGAGCACTGAGTTTCCGACAGAGCACTGAGCCTCAGACAGAATACTGAGCCTCAGAGAGAGCTCTGAGCCTGAGAGAGAGCACTGAGCCTCAGACAGAGCACTGAGCCTCCGACAGAGCACTGAGCCTCAGACAGAGCACTGAGCCTCAGAGAGAACACTGAGCCTCAGAGAGCACAGAGCCTCAGAGAGAACACTGAGCCTCAGAGAGAGCATTCAGCCTCCGACAGAGCACTGAGCCTCAGAGAGAACACTGAGCCTCAGAGAGAACACTGAGCCTCAGAGAGAGCACTGAGCCTCCGACAGAGCACTGAGCCTCAGACAGCGCACTGAGCCTCAGAGAGAGCACTGGGCCTCAGAGAGAGCACTGAGCCTCCGACAGAGCACTGAGCCTCCGACAGAGCATTGAGCCTCAGAGAGAACACTGAGCCTCAGAGAGAGCACTGAGCCTCCGACAGAGCACTGAGCCTCAGACCACGCACTGAGCCTCAGAGAGAGCACTGAGCCTCCGAGAGAGCACTGAGCCTCCGACAGAACACTGAGCCTCCGACAGAACACTGAGCCTCAGAGAGAGCACTGAGCCTCCGACAGAGCACTGAGCCTCAGACAGAACACTGAGCCTCCGACAGAGCACTGAGCCTCCGACAGAGCACTGAGCCTCAGAGAGAACACTGAGCCTCAGACAGAACACTGAGCCTCAGAGAGAGCACTGAGCCTCCGACAGAGCACTGAGCCTCCGACAGAGCACTGAGCCTCAGAGAGAACACTGAGCCTCAGAGAGAACACTGAGCCTCAGAGAGAGCACTGAGCCTCAAAGAGAGAGCACTGAGTCTCCGACAGAGCACTGAGCCTCAGAGCGAGCACTGAGCCTCCGACAGAGCACTGAGCCTCAGAGAGAGCACTGAGCCTCCGACAGAACACTGAGCCTCAGAGAGAGCACTGAGCCTCAGAGAGAGCACTCAGCCTCCGACAGAGCACTGAGCCTCAGAGAGAGCACTGAGCCTCAGAGACAGCACTGAGCCTCAGAGAGACCATTGAGCCTCAGGGAGAACATTGAGCCTCCGACAGAGCACTGAGCCTCAGACAGAGCACTGAGCCTCAGAGAGAGCACTGAGCCTCAGACAGAGCACTGAGCCTCCGACAGAGCACTGAGCCTCCGACAGAGCACTGAGCCTCAGAGAGATCACTGAGCCTCCGACAGAGCACTGAGCCTCAGAGAGAGCATTCAGCCTCAGAGAGAACACTGAGCCTCAGACAGAACACTGAGCCTCAGAGAGAGCACTGAGCCTGAGAGAGAGCACTGAGCCTCAGACAGAGCACTGAGCCTCCGACAGAGCATTGAGCCTCAGACAGAGCACTGAGCCTCAGAGAGAACACTGAGCCTCAGACAGAGCACTGAGCCTCAGAGAGAACACTGAGCCTCAGAGAGAGCATTCAGCCTCCGACAGAGCACTGAGCCTCAGAGAGAACACTGAGCCTCAGAGAGAACACTGAGCCTCAGAGAGAGCACTGAGCCTCAGACAGAGCACTGAGCCTCAGAGAGAGCACTGGGCCTCAGAGAGAGCACTGAGCCTCAGAGAGAGCACTGAGCCTCCGACAGAGCACTGAGCCTCCGACAGAGCACTGAGCCTCAGAGAGAACACTGAGCCTCAGAGAGAGCACTGAGCCTCAGAGAGAGCACTGAGCCTCCGATAGAGCACTGAGCCTCAGACCACGCACTGAGCCTCAGAGAGAGCACTGAGCCTCCGACAGAGCACTGAGCCTCCGACAGAGCACTGAGCCTCAGAGAGAACACTGAGCCTCCGACAGAACACTGAGCCTCAGAGAGAGCACTGAGCCTCCGACAGAGCACTGAGCCTCAGACAGAACACTGAGCCTCAGACAGAACACTGAGCCTCAGAGAGAGCACTGAGCCTCCGACAGAACACTGAGCCTCTCACAGAGCACTGAGCCTCAGAGAGAGCACCGAGCCTCCGACAGAGCACTGAGCCTCCGACAAAGCACTGAGCCGCAGAGAGAGCACTGAGCCTCCGACAAAGCACTGAGCCTCAGACAGAGCACTGAGCCTCCGACAGAACACTGAGCCTCAGAGAGAACACTGAGCCTCAGAGAGAGCACTGAGCCTCCGACAGAGCACTGAGCCTCAGAGAGAACACTGAGCCTCAGAGAGAACACTGAGCCTCAGAGAGAGCACTGTGCCTCAAAGAGAGCACTGAGCCTCCGACAGAACACTGAGCCTCAGAGAGAGCACTGAGCCTCCGAGAGAGCACTGAGCCTCAGGCAGAGCACTGAGCCTCAGAGAGAACACTGAGCCTCAGAGAGAGCACTGAGCCTCCGACAGAGCACTGAGCCTCCTACAGAGCACTGAGCCTCAGAGCGAGCACCGAGCCTCCGACAGAGCACTGAGCCTCAGAGAGTGCACTCAGCCTCCGACAGAGCACTGAGCCTCAGAGAGAGCACTGAGCCTCAGAGACAGCACTGAGCCTCAGAGAGAGCATTGAGCCTCAGAGAGAACACTGAGCCTCCGACAGAGCACTGAGCCTCAGAGAGATCACTGAGCCTCCGACAGAGCACTGAGCCTCAGAGAGAGCATTCAGCCTCAGAGAGAACACTGAGCCTCAGAGAGAGCTCTGAGCCTGAGAGAGAGCACTGAGCCTCAGACAGAGCACTGAGCCTCCGACAGAGCACTGAGCCTCAGACAGAGCACTGAGCCTCAGAGAGAACACTGAGCCTCAGACAGAGCACTGAGCCTCAGAGAGAACACTGAGCGTCAGAGAGAGCATTCAGCCTCCGACAGAGCACTGAGCCTCAGAGAGAACACTGAGCCTCAGAGAGAACACTGAGCCTCAGAGAGAGCACTGAGCCTCCGACAGAGCACTGAGCCTCAGACAGCGCACTGAGCCTCAGAGAGAGCACTGGGCCTCAGAGAGAGCACTGAGCCTCCGACAGAGCACTGAGCCTCAGAGAGAGCACTGAGCCTCCGAGAGAGCACTGAGCCTCCGACAGAACACTGAGCCTCCGACAGAACACTGAGCCTCAGAGAGAGCACTGAGCCTCCGACAGAGCACTGAGCCTCAGAGAGAACACTGAGCCTCAGACAGAACACCGAGCCTCCGACAGAGCACTGAGCCTCCGACAGAGCACTGAGCCTCAGAGAGAACACTGAGCCTCAGACAGAACACTGAGCCTCAGAGAGAGCACTGAGCCTCCGACAGAGCACTGAGCCTCCGACAGAGCACTGAGCCTCAGAGAGAACACAGCCTCAGAGAGAACACTGAGCCTCAGAGAGAGCACTGAGCCTCAAAGAGAGAGCACTGAGTCTCCGACAGAGCACTGAGCCTCAGAGCGAGCACTGAGCCTCCGACAGAGCACTGAGCCTCAGAGAGAGCACTGAGCCTCCGACAGAACACTGAGCCTCAGAGAGAGCACTGAGCCTCAGAGAGAGCACTCAGCCTCCGACAGAGCACTGAGCCTCAGAGAGAGCACTGAGCCTCAGAGACAGCACTGAGCCTCAGAGAGACCATTGAGCCTCAGGGAGAACATTGAGCCTCCGACAGAGCACTGAGCCTCCGACAGAGCATTGAGCCTCAGACAGAGCACTGAGCCTCAGAGAGAACACTGAGCCTCAGACAGAGCACTGAGCCTCAGAGAGAACACTGAGCCTCAGAGAGAGCATTCAGCCTCCGACAGAGCACTGAGCCTCAGAGAGAACACTGAGCCTCAGAGAGAATACTGAGCCTCAGAGAGAGCACTGAGCCTCCGACAGAGCACTGAGCCTCAGACAGAGCACTGAGCCTCAGAGAGAGCACTGGGCCTCAGAGAGAGCACTGAGCCTGAGAGAGAGCACTGAGCCTCAGACAGAGCACTGAGCCTCAGAGAGAGCACTGAGCCTCAGACAGAGCACTGAGCCTCAAAGAGAGCACTGAGCCGCAAAGAGAGAGCACTGAGCCTCAAAGAGAGCACTGAGCCTCAAAGAGAGAGCACTGAGCCTCAGACAGAGCACTGAGCCTCAGAGAGAACACTGAGCCTCAGAGAGAGCACTGAGCCTCAGAGAGAGCACTGAGCCTCCGACAGAACACTGAGCCTCAGAGAGAACACTGAGCCTCAGAGAGAACACTGAGCCTCAGATAGAGCACTGAGCCTCCGACAGAACACTGAGCCTCAGAGAGAACACTGAGCCTCAGAGAGAGCACTGAGCCTCCGACAGAGCACTGAGCCTCAGAGAGAACACTGAGCCTCAGAGAGAACACTGAGCCTCAGAGAGAGCACTGTGCCTCAAAGAGAGCACTGAGCCTCAAAGAGAGAGCACTGAGCCTCAGACAGAGCACTGAGCCTCCGAGAGAGCACTGAGCCTCAGACAGAGTACTGAGCCTCAGAGAGAACACTGAGCCTCAGACAGAGCACTGAGCCTCAGAGAGAGCACTGAGCCTCCGACAGAGCACTGAGCCTCCTACAGAGCACTGAGCCTCAGAGCGAGCACCGAGCCTCCGACAGAGCACTGAGCCTCAGAGAGAGCACTGAGCCTCCGACAGAACACTGAGCCTCAGAGAGAGCACTGAGCCTCAGAGAGAGCACTCAGCCTCCGACAGAGCACTGAGCCTCAGAGAGAGCACTGAGCCTCAGAGACAGCACTGAGCCTCAGAGAGAGCATTGAGCCTCAGAGAGAACACTGAGCCTCCGACAGAGCACTGAGCCTCAGACAGAGCACTGAGTTTCCGACAGAGCACTGAGCCTCAGAGAGAGCTCTGAGCCTGAGAGAGAGCACTGAGCCTCAGACAGAGCACTGAGCCTCCGACAGAGCACTGAGCCTCAGACAGAGCACTGAGCCTCAGAGAGAACACTGAGCCTCAGAGAGCACAGAGCCTCAGAGAGAACACTGAGCCTCAGAGAGAGCATTCAGCCTCCGACAGAGCACTGAGCCTCAGAGAGAACACTGAGCCTCAGAGAGAACACTGAGCCTCAGAGAGAGCACTGAGCCTCCGACAGAGCACTGAGCCTCAGACAGCGCACTGAGCCTCAGAGAGAGCACTGGGCCTCAGAGAGAGCACTGAGCCTCCGACAGAGCACTGAGCCTCCGACAGAGCATTGAGCCTCAGAGAGAACACTGAGCCTCAGAGAGAGCACTGAGCCTCCGACAGAGCACTGAGCCTCAGACCACGCACTGAGCCTCAGAGAGAGCACTGAGCCTCCGAGAGAGCACTGAGCCTCCGACAGAACACTGAGCCTCCGACAGAACACTGAGCCTCAGAGAGAGCACTGAGCCTCCGACAGAGCACTGAGCCTCAGACAGAACACTGAGCCTCCGACAGAGCACTGAGCCTCCGACAGAGCACTGAGCCTCAGAGAGAACACTGAGCCTCAGACAGAACACTGAGCCTCAGAGAGAGCACTGAGCCTCCGACAGAGCACTGAGCCTCCGACAGAGCACTGAGCCTCAGAGAGAACACTGAGCCTCAGAGAGAACACTGAGCCTCAGAGAGAGCACTGAGCCTCAAAGAGAGAGCACTGAGTCTCCGACAGAGCACTGAGCCTCAGAGCGAGCACTGAGCCTCCGACAGAGCACTGAGCCTCAGAGAGAGCACTGAGCCTCCGACAGAACACTGAGCCTCAGAGAGAGCACTGAGCCTCAGAGAGAGCACTCAGCCTCCGACAGAGCACTGAGCCTCAGAGAGAGCACTGAGCCTCAGAGACAGCACTGAGCCTCAGAGAGACCATTGAGCCTCAGGGAGAACATTGAGCCTCCGACAGAGCACTGAGCCTCAGACAGAGCACTGAGCCTCAGAGAGAGCACTGAGCCTCAGACAGAGCACTGAGCCTCCGACAGAGCACTGAGCCTCCGACAGAGCACTGAGCCTCAGAGAGATCACTGAGCCTCCGACAGAGCACTGAGCCTCAGAGAGAGCATTCAGCCTCAGAGAGAACACTGAGCCTCAGACAGAACACTGAGCCTCAGAGAGAGCACTGAGCCTGAGAGAGAGCACTGAGCCTCAGACAGAGCACTGAGCCTCCGACAGAGCATTGAGCCTCAGACAGAGCACTGAGCCTCAGAGAGAACACTGAGCCTCAGACAGAGCACTGAGCCTCAGAGAGAACACTGAGCCTCAGAGAGAGCATTCAGCCTCCGACAGAGCACTGAGCCTCAGAGAGAACACTGAGCCTCAGAGAGAACACTGAGCCTCAGAGAGAGCACTGAGCCTCAGACAGAGCACTGAGCCTCAGAGAGAGCACTGGGCCTCAGAGAGAGCACTGAGCCTCAGAGAGAGCACTGAGCCTCCGACAGAGCACTGAGCCTCCGACAGAGCACTGAGCGTCAGAGAGAACACTGAGCCTCAGAGAGAACACTGAGCCTCAGAGAGAGCACTGAGCCTCAGACAGAGCACTGAGCCTCAGAGAGAGCACTGGGCCTCAGAGAGAGCACTGAGCCTCAGAGAGAACACTGAGCCTCAGAGAGAGCACTGAGCCTCAGAGAGAGCACTGAGCCTCCGATAGAGCACTGAGCCTCAGACCACGCACTGAGCCTCAGAGAGAGCACTGAGCCTCCGACAGAGCACTGAGCCTCCGACAGAGCACTGAGCCTCAGAGAGAACACTGAGCCTCCGACAGAACACTGAGCCTCAGAGAGAGCACTGAGCCTCCGACAGAGCACTGAGCCTCAGAGAGAACACTGAGCCTCAGACAGAACACTGAGCCTCCGACAGAGCACTGAGCCTCCGACAGAGCACTGAGCCTCAGAGAGAGCACTGAGCCTCCGACAGAGCACTGAGCCTCCGACAGAGCACTGATCCTCAGAGAGAACACTGAGCCTCAGAGAGAACACTGAGCCTCAGAGAGAGCAATAAGCCTCCGACAGAGCACTGAGCCTCAGAGAGAGCACTGAGCCTCAGAGAGAGCATTCAGCCTCCGACAGAGCACTGAGCCTCAGACCGCGCACTGAGCCTCAGAGAGAGCACTGAGCCTCCGACAGAGCACTGAGCCTCCGACAGAGCACTGAGCCTCAGAGAGAGCACTTAGCCTCCGACAGAGCACTGAGCCTCAGAGAGAACACTGAGCCTCCGACAGAGCACTGAGCCTCCGACAGAGCACTGAGCCTCCAATAACACTCTCTTGTGAGATCTTCATCACCCTGAACATGATTTGCAGCAACGCAAAACTGAAGGTAAAGAGCAAATGTATTGCCAGGGTGGTGAATGCTCTGGAAATATGGTCCATGTGCAGCACCGGACCCCAATACCCAGGTGGCCCTTGTGTTCTATAGAGGATAGACTATCCGCACGGAAAGTGTGGCCACTCTCTATTACACATGGGGCAGCTTTGAGTTTCATACTGTCGACTAGAACGTGAGCCCACTGTTAGGTCTTCAGAACTGCATCACACTGCGGTCAATCCAACTTGCTCCAGATATACACGCTCTGCAACATCAGACTCCAGAAATGATAGAAAGACCTCTTCAACTGCGATGGCATTGGTAAGCTTCTAGTAATATACTGCATGAGACTAGATGGCTCGGCACCCCAAACAGATTGTGCTCCAAGAAGATTACTTTGTGTGCCCTATGTGATCTCCACTGGCAGCAAGGTTTTCCAGTGGTGCATGGAGCAACATATTGCAGGCCAACTCTGTGAAATAATTGTCAATGATCTGGGTTGTACGATGCAAGAACATGATGAACATCTTTGTCTTGTCCTCAATAGTATCAGGACCATACAGCTAAACCTCAGCCCTGCTAAATGCAGATTTAGGGTCAACCAGGTTCCCTACATTGGTCACTTACACACACCTGATGGCGTGAAGCCAAATCCAGACAAGACAAAAGCTATACAATAGATAGACATCACCGTGGACAAGCTTTACAGCGTTTCCGGGTATGACAAATGATCTTTCTAAGTTTATTCCTTGTTGCAGTAGGTCATTTAGCCTCTTCATCAGCTCCTCCACCAGGCTGTCAAATGGTGCTTCAACAGATTCAAAACCAGCAACTCTCAGCCCCACCAGTGATGCAATTCTTTGACATTTGAGCACCCATCCTCATACCAGCAGACCCTTCCCAGCACCGACTTGATGCCGCCTGCATCCGGAATTGCAGACTGCTCACTGACACTCAGACCCGTTAGGCTCAGATCGAAAAGGAACTCCTCGCTCTAGTTTTTGCCAGTCAGAGATTTCATGACTTCATATATGGTCCTGAAACTGTTGAACCTGATCATCAGCCACCCATAAGTGCCCTTAAAAAGCCTGGGTTTGCACTACTGCACTGCATGATGCTAAATCTACAAAGCTACAACCTCAGTGTTCTCTACAAACATGGTAAGGAGCTGTACTTGGTTGATACCCTTTCCAGAACCTTCTGACTCCCTACAGTCCAGGCAGATCATGAGGAGGATATAGACATCATGACTATAGAGGTGATATTCTCTTGTAGAATCCAGGAACTCAAAGATGCGTTACAGGCGGACATCACATGACATCATCATGAGGGGCTAGCTTGAGTCCTCAAGGGAGATTCGCCATGACCTCCGCACATTCTTCGCCATGTCCCACAGCTGAAGAGTTACATGATAGCCTCGGACGGTGCCCATAGGTATCGGAACCAACACCAGAAAATGCCACAGTACCTCAGCCCTCCAGCCTACAAAAAAGGCCCCTACATCAATGGAAATGGAGGATCCTCCAGAGGCCTATGCAGCCCTGTACCCCTGGGTACACCAAAGGAATGCAACAGGTCGTCCATACTGAGGACACCAGCCCGAGAACATCTAGAGTACAGCAACTGGCACAATCACATGCTCAGGACGTGTGATCAACCAAACACACATTTCCAGGGATACACCACAAAGTCGACGACAACTGGCCTTCGTCTTTCTTCTTCTAAACAAAAAAAGGGGCAGGGTGTGGGGCATGTGAGGAGATGCAATGGGCTATGCACCAGCTGCAACAGTTTAAACCATGTTTCACCCAATGTAAATACTTATTGTGGTATTTTTAAAGGATAGGCTTGCAGACCACAAAGGTGCAAACAAACAAGGGGCACAATTCAGCCACCATGTTGTGCCTGGCATGGAGCCAGACATGACAGGTGAATCCAGGAGAACCCCAAATTGGGGTATGTGCTGGGCGCCAGGCTGATCGTAAATCACCTGACTCACTATACACAGCACAATCTAAATCACGATCGCCGGCCGTGATTCAGATAATGATATTTTTAAAAGCCATTAGGCTAGTTCAAATATCCCAATGCCATATTCACCCGGCACCCAGGAGCCAACGGCTGCACTTGTGAGGCATCAATTCGGAGCCGTTTAGTACTGGTTTCCACAATCATGAACCAGTCATGATGGCACCTCAGGGTCTTGCAGGGCATTGGAGCCCCCCGGGTGGTTGGGGAAAGGGCAGGGTAGTGCCTTGGCACTTTCCCTGGCACCCGGGTATCTTGGCACTGCTAGCCTGGCACTCTGGGAGTGCCAACTTGGCACTGCCAGGATGCCCAGTTGGCACTGTCAGGGTGCCAGGCTGGCAGTAACAAGGTGCCCGGGTGCTGGGTTGGCACTGCCAAAGGTCAGGGGGGTGTAGAGATCAGGGCAGCCTTTCAAAATGGCATCCCAATCTCTAAGGAGCTGGTGCTGCTGGCGAGCTCAGCTCTCCAGTGCTAGAAAAATGTCAAAGTGTGGCCTCGAAGGGGAGAAACTCAGCAGGGCCCAAAAGAACGGCTAAGTAAGATTGAATGGCAATGTCAATCTCGGCATTGCAGCCGTCGAGAAATATCCCATTAAATACGCCCAAAACCAGACTTTGAAATGTTTCTGGTAAACCAGGAGTTTTATTGGAAAGGTGTCTTGCCTACAGGGTGCTAGACTAGATTGACTGTTAGCCCGCCCAAATTGCTGCTGATGTCACCAGTACGTCACATGATCGAACTCTAAAAGCGACCTTGTTCCAACCAGGAACAAACATGACGACACAACACTTTCCTCCCCCTTTACATCAGAGGTTCCTACAATGAAACACAATATAACATTAACAATCAAAATTTACAATATGAACAATTAACAAACACAGCAATCAATAAGTCACACGTTTTGTAAAATGTTGATTCCTATGTGGTTGTCGGCAAACCTCAGGCATCTTCTTTTTCGTGTTGACGGTAACCTCCAGTGTCTTTGGTTGAGTTTGGGCATTGTCCATTGTTGTCTCAACTAGAGTTGAGGTGGGATTTGGAGGTTGACTCATTGTTGAAATGTCCTCAATTGGGGTTCTGTTTTCCACATTGTTTCTGGTACTGTCAGGTTCGCCGGTATGTACAGGTCTTCACTTGGCGCAGTTTGCTGTGGACTCTCAGTTGATTCTGTGTCTGGCAACCTTGTTCTAGTTGCTAAACGCTGATCAGCATGTTTTCTCCACACAACATTGTCCTGAGTTTGAAAGGTGTAGCAGACCGGTGCTGTCTGTGCTAATACGATGGCAGGTATCCACTTCTCACTGGGGTATAGTTCCTTTCCAATACTTCTTGACCTTTATGAAAAACAAAGCATTTAACACTGTTCTCACATCGTTTCCACCCAACAATTTTTCTTATCTTAGAAGGCTTCTGTAAATCAAACGCTGTGCGTAACTGACCGTGAGTAATACCGGAGAACTTTGGGTTGTCGAATGTGTTATATTCCTGTATGTCATCAGGAATTGGCTTTGTCATTTAGACAATGGTCCTTGCTCATGAGTTACCTTCAATGAATGCTTCAGTGTCTGAACAAACCTTTCAGCCAGCCAGCTGAATGCTAAGGAGCGATTCAAATCTGTTGCTCTCCTTTAGATAATTTGTGAATTCTTGCAAAATGAACTGTGGCCCATTGTCGCTCACAAATTGTTCTGGGTAATCGAATCTTGCAAATAATCTCACCCAATCTTTTTATTGTTCCCTCAGAGTACGTAGCCTTCATAATGGCAATTTCAGACCATTCCGAGTGTGTGTCGACCACAATGAAACACACTCATCCTTCCAATTGTCCAGCATAATCTATATGGGCTCTTTGCCACAGCCTTCTGGCCATTCCCATGTCTTTAATGGCACAATGGCGGCAGTTTCCAAACTTTTCAGCAAGCCAAACACCTTCTCCTTGATTTTGTTATCGAACCCTGGCCACCAAAAATAGCTTCTGGCTATCTCCTTCATCCTTACTATATCACACACTGACCTTCATGAAGTTAGTTTAGGATAAGTTTCCTTAACAATGGTGGAATGATGACCCTCACTGCCCAGAGGAGCCAACCTGCCTGGACAGATGGTTTGAGTCTTCAGGTAACATCTAGCTTCAACTCCGGGTTTGCTCCCACGGTCTTGCCACAAAGCATCATGTCCATAATTTCTGGCAGTAGTGGATTATTTCTGCGATACTTCTTAACCTGTCCTGCGGTTATCGGAGAGTTATTGACTTCTTTGAAATAGAAAACATTACCAGTCAGACAATTCATTGATGACACATTAGGTAAAGAGAGTCCATCAGCATTCCCATGGAGATTTGATTGACAATATTTTATCATAGATGTATGTGCTGACAACAGCAAAGCCCATCTCTGCATCCAGATAACTTCGGATCAAAGTGTGTCAGGACTTAGCCTCTTTCACTTGTATGAAGGCCTTCTCGCACTAATCTACCCAATTACATTTCCTGTTTTGACACACTAAATAGTGTAAGGGCTTGAGAATAATTTCTAGATCAGGGACAAACCTTCCCTAATAGTTTAATAAGCCCAAAAATGATTGAAGTTTATTTATGTTTTGAAGTACTGGTGCCTCAGTTATGGCTTTTACATTTGAAGGCGATTTGAGCAGTCACTATGCATCGATGATGTGTCCCAGGTATTCAGTAGAAGATTTGAAGAATTCACATTTACCCTTCTGTACTCGTAGTCTGTAATCTTCTAATCTCTGGAGTGGAGCATCTACATTTTGAAGATACTCTGCTTCATTCTTTCCAGTAACTAAGATATCATCTAAGTAGCACTAGCCTCCTTCTAGTCTGCTTAGAATTTGATGCATGGAGCACACTGGAATAATGCAGGTGCAGACGTGATGCCAAATGGAAGTCGTTTATATCTGAATAGCCCATTGTGTGTCACCATTATCAAATATTGTGAATCTGGATCCACATTTATCTGGATAAAGTCAACTTTACTGAAATGTTGGTGTCCAGCCAACCCAGCAATGTTTCTAACTAAAGGCAGAGGGTACTGCTCTTCACACAGTACCAGATTGATAGTGACTTTAACACCACATGAAAGTACCAAACCATCTTTCTTCATCATGGGTACTATTGGCATGGCCCAATCACTAACATTAACGGGTTTGAGCACCCCTGTCTTGACCAGTCTCTCTAATTCTGCCTTGACCTTAGATCTGACTGCGTATGCACTGACCTAGCCTTTTAGCATCTTGTTTGGTTTTCGTCCTTATTCTTTAGCTTGGCTGAGATCTCTTTCATGCTTGCAAGCTCTCCATTAAAGACAATGGCATGTTTCTTTAAAATCTTTGGTAGATCTGCTTTGGACACTGACATGAAATTCACCTCAGACCAGTTTAGCTTGATTCTCTACAGCCAGTTTCTCCCCATTAGGTCTGGATAGTTACCTTTAACGACGTGCAGGGACAGATTTGTGGTATGTCCATTTATTGGCAAATTTACATTGATACGGCTGCTCAATGGAACCACTTCTCCAGAATAGGTTTTGAGTATTATCCTTGAGGGTTTCAAAGTGATGTGTCATAGATTGTCTTGGTAAACAGTTTCTTTAGATCTAAGTTGCTCTCTGTTAACAGCCTTATCTGGATAGCTTAGCTTCTTAACCCACACATAAGTCTGTCTCTCATGGTGCCATTTAAGACATCTCCAAATTCATAGTATTTAGCTAATTTCTCCAAGGTAGCTGTGAACTGTGTGATTAATTTACCTTCTTGTTCGGCGATGACCAAGGGCTTATGTGAGAAATGGCCGTGCAAAGGTCCACAATCTCACAATACGTTTTAGAGCCTGTTTTTTCTGGTTGCCTCAGACTTTGCAAGAGGCTAAAGGTTTTCCCTCCCATCATGCTCAGGAAGGTCAGGACTACTGTGTCCGCCACAATATTGTTCGTCTGGCTAAAGACTTCCGCCATTTTACTGTAGAAAGGCTTGCATAAGCACAATTGTGCCGCAAGGTTTTTTTTTAGCACATTCTTGTTTCTTTTTTTTCCTTTCAAACAAGGTGACACTGAGCTTAGCCTGTTCCTTTCTGAGTTTTGCAAGGGGTGTTGCAAACTCCCCTGGCTCTCAATTAATTTTTGCAGGATTTCTGTAACTTTACTTGCTATTCACAGTAGAGGGAACATTGTTCCAGAACTTTCTGAGCAGAGCATGTGGCAAGCTTCTTTTGATGCCGTTTTCGCCAAAATCTTAACTTAAATTTCAGATCCTTTGATGGTTGCAGCTATTATTCGGCACCCCTCCTAATATTGGTAGAGCAATGTTATTGCTTTCTTAATCCCTTTTTGAATGCTTCAGTGTGGATCAATGATTTTTCTTACTCTACATGATTTCAGTAGTCTTTTTTTGGTGTTTGCACTGTGGATCAACCACCTCATCGCCAGTTTCTGTGTGGTATTTTCAAAGGTAGGCTTGCAGACCACAAAGGTACAAATAAAGAAGAGCTTTATTGGAACAGTATCTTCTTTAGTGGCTGCTAGACTAGACTAACTGTTAGCCAGCCCAACCTGTTGATGTACCATCAGTACATCATGCAATCAAACTCTGACACCGACCTTGCTCCAACTTGGAACAAACATGAATACACAACATTTATGTATTGTTACCCTGTTCAATCTGCCTGTTATAAAATGGTTTGCACAGTTATTGTTCACGCACGCCATTACATCTTAGTACCACTGATTGTCCAAACGTAAATGGGGAAGAGGTAGACCGCGTTCTCACGGGATGATGTGGCTAGTTAAAGGGTTACTTGATGGAAGTGCGTAAAAGTTGCTCAGAGTACTGAATATTGTTGTAAAAAGTCCTTGGTCGTCAGTCATTGGAATCTACAACTTCTACACAATCCTTACCCAGAAACGTCTAACGTGACATGATCCGATCTCAACACGCCCAACGCTCCCAGGCCCGACCTCACCTCCCCAAAATCTTATCTTATACACTTACCTTTTTCGTGGCTTGCGAAATACGACAGAAGGTGGAAACCTGAAATAAAACAGAAAATACTGAAAAAGGTCTGCAAGTTTATTTTCAATTCATTCATGGGTAGTGGGGTTCACTGTCTGCACCTGTCTGTATTGCCCAGCCCTAATTGCCCTTGAATTGAGTGGCTTGACAGACTATTTCAGAGGGCATTTGCTGTAGATCTGGAGTCACATGTAGGCCAGACCAGTAAGGATGGCAGATTTCCTTCCCTCAAGGACATCAGTGAACCAGATGGGTTTTCATGACAATCGACAATAGTTTCATGGTCATCATCAAACTTTTAATTGCAGATTTTGATTGAATACACATTTTACCATCTGCCATGGTGGGATTTGAACCCCAGTCCTTAGAGCACTACTCTGGGTCTCTGGATTACTAGTCCAGTGACAATACCACTACACCATCACCTCCCCGTCTGGCAGCATCAGTGGAGAAAGAAACAGAGTTAAAGTTTTGAGTCCGTATGTCTGTTCTTCAGAGCCTACAGGACTTTTTAACTTACCTAGTTTATGGCAGTTAGTGCCATAATAAAGAGGCAAATCCTCCTTTGCTCCGATGCTGCAGCCCTGGAAAGAAGACTGTGGGAACTCACTGCACTACACAGATCTGGCCTGGTCTGAGTCAGAAGGTCAGGCAAGATAAGAGTGGCTGGCTTTCAAGGTAGGCAGCTGTGAGCAGAGTGGCAATCCAAGTCAGTTGTCACTCTACTGGACGTTATAGGCCTTTAGCATTCTCAGCTAGCAGGCAGCCCTTGTGCAATTTACATTGCAGTTATAAATGAAGCATGTACATCATGCTGCAATGATAGTCACTTTCATTTTACTGATGCTAAAAGGAAGCAACATTCTTTCCATTAGTAAACTCTAGTGACTGGTAATTAAATATTTAATTGTCGTAAAAATCCATCTGGTTCACTAATGTCCATTCAGGAAGGAGATCTGACATCCTCATCTGGTCTGGCCTACATGTGACTCCAGACCGACTGCAACGCGCTAGAATTTTAACTGCCCTCTGATAATGTCAAGCCACACAATTCAAGGGAATTTAGGGATGGGCAACAACCGTTGGCATTCCATGACATCCCAAGAAAGAATAAAGAAAACAAAATAAGGGCCAAACTTCAAATATGAAATAGCCCCACGATTGTTTTTGACACTCCATTCCTGTTAAATTGCCACAACTCATCAAACAAAATATTATTTTAGACAATTAACTTTTCTATTATATGACTATGAGTATGTCCCATCCAGGAGGCATGAAGAAAAAAAAAAATATTGTCATGACACCCTAGGCTAGTGTGCAGTCAATTCCACTTGACCTGGAGTCACGAAGCAATTGAAATTAACTATTAATTTTTTTAAACTCCCCAAACGTCTTTGGTCTTTGCTTGCCCAATAACTACAGTCACAAGGTTTGTAAATTTAAACACAATACATTTTTTATTAATAACAATAAGTATAATTAAATGCAACTGGTTAACTATTATCTAATTCCTAACCTCCCTTCTTTAACTCACCCCGCCATCTACACACACACAAGACAAACACAGAAAGGAAAGACGAATGTAAAAAAAAACACGAAACGTAAAAGGATAAAAGTCTCTCTTTCAGATGGATGTTTTCCAGTTTTACTTTTCTGCAGTCTAGATTTTCAGTTGCATGAGGTCTTTGCTTTCAGTCTGTAATGGTTTCCACTGTAGATTCACCAAGATTCCATGACCTCGCTGAAATTCAGAAACAGCAGGCAGGAAACCTTTTTGGTGAGAGAGAGAGCAACCCACAGCTACTCCTCTCAGCGTCCAGGCACGTTCTGTCTCTCCAGGTTCTCTGAAAACATCCCACCAGACTGAACCCAATCACTGTCTGCCACTGGGCAGAATACAGTCTTTGGCTAATCCATTGGCCACCAACCAACCAATTAAACCAAATACCTCTGATCTCTCGGGTGCCATAAAGTCTGAGTTCTTCTGTTCAAAGTCTAAATCTTCATAGCATAGTGTACTATTTTGAAACTTTTGAGCTCCTCACTTCCTCTTTTTGACTTAAAGGTATGTCCATTAACTATCCATTGATCAAAAATGTTCATGACAAAGTAAAAGAAATAGAAATAAAGCAATCAACAGAAAGTGTCCTTACATGCCACCCTCCCTAAAAGGAATGAAACATCAGGGCAAGGATGTTCCATTAAGAGGTATGCAAAACCTAAATCTCAAACATGTATCCATTCATCCTTCCTCATTATATAGGACCCCCCCCAGTTTGTACAAGGTAACTAGTCAGTCCTTAACCCGTGATAAACATCAGCTATCACATTATCTCTTCTGGGCATGCGTACAATTTTAACATTGAACTGTTATAATAATAAACTCCAATGGAATAATCCTGCATTCTGGGTTTCAAATTTTTCTTGAAACGCAAGAGGATTATGGTCCCTATAAACTAAGCTTTGTTTTCTTGTCATGTCGGATATATACTTCAAATGATGAAGGGCTAGTAGCAATGCGAAGGCTTCCTTTTCAACGTGGGAGTACTTTCTTTGGCACCGACTTAACTAAAAAAAATCCATTGACCTCTCTATTCCTGCATGTCGTGGTGTAGTAGCATTACCCCCACCCCAGGTCGCTGGCATCTGTGGCCATTTTAAAAGGTCTCAAAAAATTCAGGACAGCCAGCACTGGTTTGCTCACTAACATGACCCTCAATCTCCCAAACACTACTTGGCGATGGTGGACCACACCGTTTTCAATTGTTTCCGCAACATATCCAACATGCACTGGATTTCCGCCTCTAACTGAACGAGTCACTGTGGGTTGAGACGGATGTTGCTTTATTGGTTCGGAGTTTCCTGTAGCTACATCATCATTAGTCAACATTGTGCACCCTGGGGGCTGCCATTCGTAGGACAGGGACTCACTTTAGGTACCTGGGGGTGCAGGTTGCCCGGGAGTAGGGGGGGGGGGCTCCGCATGTACAACATTTCTAGTTTGGTGAGGAGAGTGAAAACTGATCTGGCAAGGTGGGATGGTCTCCCTCTGTCACTGGCGGGTCGGGTACAGGCGGTTAAAATGAACGTCTTGCTGCGATTACTGTTTATTTTTTAATGCCTGCCGATTTTCCTGCCAAAGGCTTTTTTCAGAGAGATTGAGGGAAGGATTACGTCGTTCATATGGGAAGGGAAGGTGGCCAGATTTAGAAAGGTGCTACAGAGGGGAAGGCAGGCAGGGGGTTTGGGTCTTCCGAACCTGATGTATTACTATTGGGCGGCGAATGTGGAGAAGGTGCGGAGCTGGGTCAGAGGGGTTGATTCCCAGTGGGTCAGAATGGAGGAGAGTTTGTGCAGGGATCAGGATTGAAAGCACTAGCAACAGCGCCGCTCCCGATAGCCCCGGGGAAATACTCAGGGAGTCCGGTAATAATAGCTTCATTGAGAATTTGGAGGCAGTTTCACCAACACTTCGGGTTGGGGGCAGGGTCAAGGGAAATGCCAATTTGGGGGAACCACAGATTTGAGCCAGGGAGGTGGGATGGAAATTTTAGGAAATGGGAGGAGAAGGGGATCAAGACACTGTAAGATTTGTTTCTTAGGGGTCGGTTTACAGGACTGAAGAAGCTGGAAGCGAAGCATGGGCTGGAGCAGGGGGAATTGTTTAGATACATGCAGGTTCGAGATTTAGCCAGAAAGGAGATACAGGGCTTCCCGGTGGAGCCGGCCTCCACGTTGCTGGAGGAGGTGCTGACGACAGGGGGACTGGAGAACGAGGTAGTGCCAACGGTTTACGGGGCTATTTTGGAAGAGGAGAAGGCACCACTGGAAGCGATCAAAGCAAAGTGGGAGGGAGAGTTGGGAGAGGATATGGAGGAAGGGTTCTGTGAGGTGCTCCGGAGAGTGAATGCCTCCACTTTGTGCGCGAGGTTGGGGCTGATACAGCTGAAGGTGGTATACAGAGCACACCTCACGAGGGCGAGGATGAGCTGATTCTTTGGAGAAGATGTGTGTGAACGTTGCGGGGGGGGGGGGGGGGGGGCTCGCCAATCACGTTCATATGTTTTGGTCCTGTCCAAAGCTAGAGGATTACTGGAAGGAGGTTTTTAGGGTAATTTCTAAAGTGGTGCATGTGAAACTGGACCCGTGCCCCCGGGGGGGGCCATATTCGGGATGTCGGACCAGCTAGCGTTGGAAACGGGTGCGGAGGCAGATGTTGTAGCCTTCACCTCGTTGATCGCCCCAAGGTGGATCCTGATGGGTTGGAGAGCAACCTCTCCACCCTGTGCCCTGGCATGGCAGGGGGACCTGTTGGAATTCTTGACTCTTGCGAAAGTTAAGTTTGAACTGAGGGGAAGGATGGAGGGGTTCTACAATTCATGGGCATTATTCATCATGCACTTTCAAGAACTGAATAACATCGACCATTAGTTGGGAGAGGTGGGTGGGAGGGTTGGGGGGGGGGAGTGGGGGGGGGTGCGGTGTGTGTTGATGGTGACGATGGGTGATTCCTGATTCCTTTTTGTCATTTGTTTATGTGAACATGCGGGCTAATGTTTGGGGTTTGGTGGGAGGATGGGATCGTTATTATTGATATGGGCATTGACATATTTGTTACTGATTATTGTTTATTGTTGGTGGGTGTAAATTTGGGAGAATAAAAAATATTTTTAAAAAATAAAAATTGTGCACCCTGGTACATTCATGCAAATCTGCCCATATTTTTTCTTTTTGTTTATTAGATCTTTTCACCGTTCTTCTAAATCGGCAAACTCGTTCTCTATTGTCCTAGGATGTCTGTATTTGTTAGTTGTACCAAAGGAGAATCATTCTGTGAACTGCTAACTTCTTCTCCTACCTCAGTCTTCCTATCTCTGTCCTCTTCCATGACTTCTACCACCCGACACACTTGTTCCTCCCTATCCTCTTACCTACGATGATATTGCTTCAACATATTTATGTGGCATACTCAGTCTGGTGTATCGATCAGCTAAGTAACCTCCTAACTACCTTATAGGGGCCACCAAATTTCACTTTCTGTGGTTCACCTTGCAACGGCAACAATACCTATAATAATAATAATCTTTATTTGTTTCACAAGTAGGCTTACATTAACACTGCAATGATGTTACTGTGAAAATCCCCTAGTCACCACATTCCGGCGCCTGTTCGGGTACACAGAGGGAGAATTCAGAATGTCCAATTCACCTAACAAGCAAGTCTTTTGGGACTTGTGGGAGGAAACCGGAGCACCTGAGGAAACCCACGCATCACAGGGAGAACGTGCAGGGAGTGAACCAAGCTGGGAATCGAACCCGGATCCCTGGCATTGTGAAGCAACAGTGCTAACCACTGTGCCACCGCTCATCTCCAGCTTGGAATGATCTGGACCTGGCACATTTGTGTGCCCACATTTTCATTCTTACTCCTGAAATCTTTAAATGCTCTCGGGCTACTTGAGGATCTGTTGTGAGTTTTCCAGAAATATGGATACAAATTCAACATTGAGGATTTGTCCCGTTTTTTAGAAACTTTTCTTTCATCAGTTTTATTGGACCCTGTATTTCATGGGCATAACCCAGTTAAAATGGGGTAAACCAGTAGGTTTGTTCAGAGAATCTCGAGTGGCAAATAATAACAAATCCAATCCCTTGTCCGAATCGCTTGAATATTCATGGCAACAGACCCTAATCATGATTCTGAGAGTCTGATATCTCTCCAAAGATTCCTGAGTTTATGGGTGATAGACAATCAATTTTAATTGTTTGATACCTAAACTACAAATTAAGTCCTGGAATATTTTCCACTTAAAGTTAAATCCCTGATCAGATTGTACTTCAAAGGATAAGCCATAGCGTGTGAAAAACTGCATCAATCTTTTACGACTACCGTAGCTGTAACTGTTCACAAAGGCATAGGGCACAATTTAACCACCCCATCTGAGAGAAGGTGGGATATGTAAGGGTGTGGGAGGCTTGGGTGATTTGAGGGTCCCAGGATGGAAGCCCTAACTGATTGTCAGATTCTCTCATTCTCCAATTCCTTCCAGCTCAAAAATCGTTTCCTGGTGGCGATCCCATGGAGGCTGCCCTCGCATTGCTGGTGGCAGCCGAAGCGGGCAGACGCCAAAGAAGGCAGCAGCAGCAATGCAGGAAGAGGTTCTCCTCCCTGAATGTTCAAATTGTTTGTGATCACTACTTCTGTATCATGCATGTGTGTGCCCGCTACCCTGGGAGCAAGAATGGCAGATACATTCTGGGGCATTCGGAGATCGCCGGTGTCTTTGAGGATCACCCCAGGTTGACGGGCTGGTTCATGGGGGACAAGGGAAACCCACTGAGTTCATGGCGAATGATGCCGGTGCGGAGGCCTGAGACCGAGGCAGGGACCTGATACAATAAGGCCCAGGTTGCCGCACATGCGGTTATTGAGCGGTGCAT
Source organism: Scyliorhinus torazame (assembly GCF_047496885.1). Lineage (NCBI taxonomy): Eukaryota > Metazoa > Chordata > Chondrichthyes > Carcharhiniformes > Scyliorhinidae > Scyliorhinus > Scyliorhinus torazame. The sequence continues at coordinate 108,991,150 of NC_092709.1, read as the reverse complement.
CGGACTGCTGAAAATGCGGTTCTGATCTCTGGACCGCTCTGGTGGTGCCCTGCAGGACACCCCCCAGAGGGTCTCCCGCTTTGTGGTGGTCTGCTGTACCGTCCACAACCTGGCACAGCTATGGGCGACATGTTGGAGTAGGAGGAACATGGGGCCTTGTCTGAGGAGATGGATCAGAAGGGGCTGGTAGAGGAGCCCAAGGAAGAGCCGGAGGATGGAGGATAGGCGGCGGCAAGGGTCCGAATTGCCAGGAGGAGCAAATATGCCCTCATCATCTCCAGAATCTCATGAGACAAGGCTACGTCCATCAACTCAACTGCCGGGAGCAGAGGGTAACAGGGAGTCGGGGTGCAGACAGGCCCGTTGTGAAGATTAACATGATTGAGGTTTCACAAGTATCAGGTTTTGCATGTTTCAATAGTGAATATTTTACATTTCCATTCCCCCCAGCTGCAGGTAATGAACCTCCCTGTGCCCATTCAGTGCTCCTTACTCTTCCCGTACCAGCCTCCCCGAACAGGCGCCAGAATGTGGCGACTAGGGACTTTTCACAGTAACTTCATTTGAAGCCTACTTGTGACAATAAGCGATTTTCATTTCATTTCTTGATCTTTCATGGTCTAGTGCTACATCTATGTGTGTCCCCAGGATGCATATCAGAGACAGAGGCAGCCTGCTGCTTTCTGTGCCCTATGGCCTTTGATGCCTCCTCATGAGGGCCAGGAGCCCGAGGGCCCCAGCCAATTTATCGGTTTCACTAGCATCACCATGCCATCCTGTTCTTCCTGCCGCCCTAGAGATGCGCCGGTGTCGGGAGGGGGGGTTTCAGAAGAACAAGACTCCTGTCATCTCCTTCGTGGCAGGCTCCGTGTTGGCCTCCAGCGCTTCCTCCTCGCTGATGATGCCCATAGGGCTGAGGGAGATTCCATGGAAGGGTAGCTGGAGTGGGCTCCAAAAGCCTCTGAATCACCTGGCTCTGCCAGTCCTGGAGGCTCCCCATTGACTGCACCATATGTCAACGCCCTCAATGATGAGCCTCAGTGACTCGGCCATGTTCTGCAGTGCCTCGACAATGTCCACTTGTGTCTAGGATTTGTCTCCCATAGCCTGGGACATGATGTAGAGGCCCTCAGCCATGGCCGACACAGACTGAACCATGTCTGCGGCATCACCACTTAAGGTGTGGATGTTAAGTTCCAGGTTTTTCACTGCGGTCACCACCCTAACAGTGTTGGCCTCGCTGCCACACATTATCAGCACTAACTTGTGCCTGAAGCCTTTGGGACGCTCCAATCGGCTTTGCAGTTGATTGGTTGTTGCTGACACCCCCTTGTGAATGTCATGTCTGTGTCCTATCATCTGCAGCAGCTCTGGGAGAAGAACCTTGTCCAGAGCTCGGCATCTGACTGGGATCCAGATGAGTCCAGAGATCCAGCAGGCCTCTGCCTGCTGACTCCCTTGGATGCTCCTGCCTCCACCAGATCTGCATCAGGAACTGTGTGGTGCTCACCAAATTGTGCCCCAGTAGCCTATCCACTAATGTCACCCGCCGTGTTGTGTCTGTCTGTGCGGGTGGAAGGGGAGGGTGATAGTTGTGTAGCCTCGATGGTGGTCTCCTAGGAGGTTTTCTCTGAGGTGGTCTCTTGGGTGGCGGGGGAATGACTCTGGATGGCCCGGCCTCATCAGATGGAGGTCCTACGAGTTAATGGACATGTGGTCAATGAGAGGGAAGGATCATTTTGTCTGACATGAACTCACTTGAGACACCAGATGCGGCCTCACCAATGCCTTGTGCAGCTGCAGCAACACTTCCCTACTTCTAACCTTTATTCCTTTCGCTATTAAGGCCAAAATTTAATTTGCCTTCCTTATTACCTGCTGTAACTGCATGCTAGTTTTCTAGGAATATAGGACATAGGAATTAGGAGCAGAAGTGGGCAATTCAGCCCTTCGAGCCTACTCTGCCATTCAATCAGATCATGGCTGATCTCTTCCAAGTCCCAAATCCACCTCTCCACCTGTTGCCCATAACCCTTTAACCCGTTTTAAAAATCAGAAATCTATCTATCTTCTTCTTGAAACCATCTAATGACACCGCACTATGGAGCAGTGAGTTCCACAAATTCACCCCCCTCTGCGAGAAGTAGTTCCTCCTCATCTCAGTTCTATATCCACCACCTCTCAACCTATATCCGTGACCTCTCATTCTAGATTGCCCCACAAGGGGGAACATTTGCTCTACATTTACTTTATCAATCCCATTTAGTATCTTATACACCTCGATTAGGTCTCCCTCACGCTTCTAAGTTCCAGCGAGTATAAGCCCAAACTGTTTAATCTCTCTTCAATACGTCAACCTTTCATCCCCGGAATTAATCTGGTGAATCTCCTCTGAACTGCCTCCAATGCCACCACATCCTTCCTCAAATAAAGAGACCAAAACTGGACATAATACTCCAGATGTGGTCTCACCAACACTCTATACAATTGCAACAACACCTCTTTATTTTCATACTACAGTCCTTTTGCAATACACGCTAACTTCCATTTGCCTTTTTAATTACATGCTGTACCTGCATACCGACTTTCTGTGATTCATGAACAAAGGCACACAGATCCCTCTGCCCAGGTGCATCTTGAATCTGCTTTCCATTTAGATAATAATTTGTCTTTCTATTTTTTCGGCCAAACTGGATAACCCCAAACCTACCTACATGAAACTCCATCTGCCAAACTTTGGCCCAATCTCTTAGCCTATCTATATCCGTCTGTAAAATCAGTATCTCCTCTTCACTGCCTGCTTTCCCATCTATTTGAAATCATCCACAAAGTTTGCTACATTACACTCTGTTCCTGCTTGCAGATCATTTGTATAAATTGTAAACAGTTGAGGCCTGACCCCTGCAGAACTCCGCTGGCTAGAGTTCACCATCCAGAGAAGGACCCATTTATCTTGATCCTCTGCTTTATGTCAGTCAGCCTCAATCCAATCTAGCACACTGTGGTAAACCACGTTATTGTGTTTATTGTAGTATATTCACTGTGCTGTGTTGTACATGCCTGGGCTTGTCCAGGCTGGCTCCATCTGTGGCTCCTCCCCTTGGGGCTTCTGTATAAAAGTGGCAAGTCTCCGCCTCCGGACCAGTTTGGGTCCAGAGGCAGGAGGATTGCTGTTTAGTGTATTAAAGCCTCAGTTACGTTTATCACTCGTCGTCTATTATTGATGGTGTATCAATTTAATACACAAACTTCTAAAGATGGACTCTTCACTCAAGATGAACCCCTCACTCAAGCCTGATCGCTTGCAACTGAACCCACAAGCAGCTGATGCTACAGAGACGTTTGAACACTGGCTAAGCTGCTTCGAGGCCTACCTCGCATCTTTCAACGAAGACTTCACGGACCTCTAGAAGAAGCAGGTCCTCCACGCACAGGTGAGCCCAAGAGTCTTTAACCTCATCAGGGACGCCCCCTCGTACGCGGAGGTGATAACGATGCTAAAAGGACATTATGTGAAATCCGTCAACCAGGTATATGCTAGGCACCTCCTCGCCACGAGACGCCAATGCCCTGGGGAATCACTCGCGGAATTCCTGTGCGCCTTGCGCATGCTCTGTCGAAACTGTAATTGCCGGGCGATATCGGCTACCCAG